>NC_141667.1:97560431-98160431 GCF_028749965.1 Puma concolor
CTTTTGACAATTACCTCTTTCTTAATATCCCCCTACCACATCAGAACCTGTAGAAACTTTGCTTTTTAAGGAAACCCTCATTTTTATATATTAAAATATTTAAATTATAAATAGGAATTATAACATTTTAGAATGCATTCAAAAAATTAATAAGTATCTCTAATAAGTGAGGACATTTTCCTACATAGCCATAATTAATTCTGATTCCTTAATACCCAGTCTATATGCAGATTTTCCCAGTTTGTACACAAAAGGTCTTTTATGGTAGGTTTGTCAACACTAGGATTCAATTCAGGACTATGTATTGCATTGGTTTGTTATATATAGATGAGTTGTCCCAAGGTACTTGATGTGGGAAACAAAGGCAGAAGGAAATGGCAGATAAAATTAAATTTCCTTATAACCTGCAGCCCATTGACAAATACTTGAGGCTGGTAGAATAAAACTTTTCTCCAGGAACTCCCTATTGTCTTAATGCTTTGCAGGAGGGAAAAACAACTTTAGTTTGACATTAGCCAGGCCTCCAGTATCCAGCAGTCTTCTTTAGCACATGAAAGTCACTTTGGAATCTTCCCCTTCACTTTACCTCCTCCAAACTCCCAAGTGTATAATCAGTCTCTCTTCATGGTCTGGGGCAGCTCTTCCTGCCCACAGGTCCTGTCCCTAGGCTTTAATAAAATCACCTTTTTTGCACCAAAGATGTCTAAAGAATTCTTGGGCATTGGCTCTGGACCCCACCATCACTCCAGAACCCCCTCAGTACTGACCGGTGGAATAGACCAGACCAGCTCTCCTGTAGCATATATGATTCACCTGATTGCTTCCTTCTGGTGTTATTTACCTTATTCCTATGTCACTTGTATTCCCTCTGAACTGAAAGTGAAATCTAAAGACTTGTTTAGATTCTACTCAGGGACTTTTGGCTGCTATACCATCACTGATGATGCAGTGTTTCTAATTCTATGTCACAACAGGAAACTCCTGATGTCTGATGATCTTGTTGCAGGACTCTTTACCTCAATACCCGGAGTTTGTTGTCCCACCACTTTGAAGAATGAAGAGGTAAACACAGAATAAAATGAGCAGCAGGCAAAAGTTTATTGGAGTATAAGATTAGGAAGTAGGAGTAGCATGACGGCTCTCTTTACTGATAGGGGGTGTTTGAAAGTTAATGCCCAGGACAAAAGGCAAGGGATTTTCTTTTTTAAGGTTTTGGTTGGCACCTCCCTTCCCTTCCCCCTTATTCCTTCTCCCCTGTTTCTTTTCAGGTTCTATCCTTATTGTCTAGGTAACTCTAAATGCCTAGTCGTTTCTTTTTGATTGGCTCATTTCCGTTGTATGAGGCATGGTTTATGGCCAAATCGGTCCTTGTGGGTCATATGTTTTATGGTCTAACTAAAGATAGGTCTTTTGTCAAATTCCTGAGGGAAGCCTGAGGGGGAGTCAGTGGTGTCTGTTAAATTCTTAAGAGGAAACTTACACCCTAGGGGTTTTGCTGTGGTCAGATGCTCCAGCATTGTTCTAAAATATGTTTTTCTCCACCCAGGAACCTCAGGTCCTAACTTTTCCCTCTCTGCCTATTTTATCCTATATTTTTCCTATCATAATTTATCCTCTTGCAATTAGTAATCTTGATATAGGGGCGCCTGGGTGGCGCAGTCGGTTAAGCGTCCGACTTCAGCCAGGTCACGATCTCGCGGTCCGTGAGTTCGAGCCCCGCATCAGGTTCTGGGCTGATGGCTCAGAGCCTGGAGCCTGTTTCCGATTCTGTGTCTTCCTCTATCTCTGCCCCTCCCCCGTTCATGCTCTGTCTCTCTCTGTCCCAAAAATAAATAAACTTTGAAAAAAAAAATTAAAAAAAAAAAAAAGAAATCTTGATATAAATTTTGTTAGTTTTTCTCTTTTTAAGTTTGTTTATTTATTTATTTTTGAGAGAAAGGGAGAGCATGGCAGAGAGAGGGAGAGATAGAGAATCCCAAGCTGGCTCTGCACTGGCAGCGTGGAGCCCTACACGGGGCTCAAACTCACAAACCTTGAGGTCATGACCTGAGCTGAAACTGAGTTGGATAGTTGGCCTGACTGAGGCACCCAGGCACCTCAATACAAAGTTTAAAGTTAATTAATTTTTTTGAAAATAACTACCTTTATTAACACATTAAGATACTAAAAAAAGTATCAGAGAAAGGGAAGTCTTCCTACTACCCCATAGTTTTGTTCGGGTAGGCAGTAGGTTAGGTTCTAAAAGGTTACCCGGGGGCTACCAAAGAGGAAGTCATGGGCAGCTTTTGGGAAAGTCAGAGCTCTGTCCTGGCAGCACTCCACAAGAAGCCAGATCAAGCCAGACAGGCCCAAGATGGTGGGTGCCACGACAGGAAAGAAAGGAAAGTAAGGGAAGAAAGGACACCCCTGCTTCCAAGAAATCCCTGCCCCGGGTAATGAGTATTTCATCCCTTAGTTAAAGACTGTCAGTGAAAGATAGAAACCCAAACCCCAAGGCAGGAGTTCTCTCTTCCTTGAGTTTTCCTCTCACACCTTAGGAGTGTACTTTTGCTTTCACAGACTTTGTGTTGCATGTCTGTCCTTGAATTCTTTCTTGTGATGACACTTGGCATCTCCCCAGTTCACCTGGCAACAGTTTCAGTCCCTAGTCTCCTTTTCATAGGAGGGAAGCATTCCTCCTGGAAATATCCTCCACAAACACAATAGGAGCACACTTTCATTTAATAGTATATATAGGAGATCTTTCCATTTCAGTACATGTTGACTTAGCGCATTCTTTTAATGGCGTCATGGTTTATTGTCCTGTAGATGTTCCTTAATTCACTCAACTAATGTTTCATTATGGACATTTTGGTAATCTCCAGATATGCACTTTTGCACAAATAAGAAAATAAATATAGGTTACATTCCTAGAAATGACATTGCTTGTTTAAGAGTGCATGAATTCTTTGCCTTTTTTTTTTTTGGTTTGTTTATTTTACTTTTGAGAGAGACAGCATGAGCTGGGGAGCAGCAGAGAGAGAGGGAGAGAGAGAATCCCACGCAGGTTCTATGGTAGAGCCCTGCCTTAAGGAATGTGGTGAAAACCTCAAGACAGGGGAGGGCAATCTTGCTATATGTGCATATGTGACATTCCTCATAACTCTGTAACATAAATTGCCCAATCAGACTATATGTCTCTATGTTACCATGTACAGGGGACAAAGAGGTAGAAATTGTATAAAAGGTTACATATACCGCCCCCCCCCCCCCCCCCCCCCCGCTCCAAGCTTGGGGCTCAGTTTTTTGGGTACAAGCCCACTGAGCCTGTGCTGGTACAAATAAAGTTGCTTTCTGGAAAGAAAAGCCTCGGTGTCACGACTCTCTGTATGAACCTCCGTCCCGTTACAGTTCCACACTGACAGCAGCAAGCCTGATGTGAGGCTTAAACCCATGAACCATGAGATCATGGCCTGAGCCCAAGTCAGACAGTCAATCAACTGAGACACCCAGGTGCCCCAAGAGTATGTGAATTCTAAATTTTAATAGACGTGGTCAATCTTTTCAAACAGTTTGTATCAGTTTACATTTCTACAAAAAGCATATGTGTGGCAGTGTCTTTTTCACTATGCCCTCATAACCATAAGGTATTATCAATTTTTTGTTTTTTACCAATGGTAAGTAGACAAAGATATTTCATTGTTTTAATATGCATTTATCTAATTTTGAATGTGTTGTATATCTTCGTCAACATTTCATAGGTGAAGGAAATGTATTTCCTAATCTACAGGGTAAGGAAATTCTCGCCTAGTTTATCTAATGTATGCAATATTTGTGGCAGGATATTAGCATTCAGATTGCTTTAATCTGTAAATTTATTACCCCCTTCCCTTTTCCTGCACTGCAAAGATATAAGGCAAATATTTTCCTACCTTCAATAAAGATGTCTTTTAGGAAAATGAACCTCATTTTTCTCTTGATTTTGGTCTACAGTCCTATTATAACCCATAGAGCAAGAGGAAAAAAGCGTTTCTCTGAATACCTTATAATGTGTGGGCATTGAGGGAAATGGGGAGGAGGCCATATGATGAGCAAGTGGGCAGGGCAGGAGCTGAGAATTGATCCCCACAAGTTGCCCAGCAAGGGAGAGGATCTGCTGCCTGGGGAAGGAAGAGTCAAGTTGGTCCTGCCAGGTACCACGTTATGAGGTAATGTGTCAACGTTCAGAGCTGTCTGAACTCTCGGCCAGTGCCTGCAGACCCACTGCCTGGAACCTCACCTCTACCAGGTGCACTGTGCTTCCTGGGGCAGCTGATTCACATATCCTATCCTACACTGGAATAGTGATTGTCAAGCAATGGTGATGATGCTAGTGCTGACCCCAAGGCTTTGCTTGGCCCCCAGCTGCATACATCTCCCTCTCATAATTCTTGCAAGTGCAAGAAAATGCGGTGAAATGGAGTTCTGGATGCCAGTCTCATAGGTGAGCCCCACCTTCATGTTATCTGCATGCATGGGGAGAGGGTTGAACTAAGACAGTTCAAGACCCAGTCCTGGAATAGCAGTTATTAATCCTTGTTACACATTATTCCCATTTGACTTCATCTTTGTTTATAAAGTATTTTGGGTTTTGTGCATACATTTAAATTTTTTGTTTGGTAAAATTTATGTTTTTCTTCTTTTATGGATTTATGTTTAAAATGTAGATCAAGCATGAACTTGTTTTAAGAGTCCCAACTTTTTCTTTCCATATGATTGACCAAATATCCATCATTACTAAACAATCCAGCTTTTCCTCACTGACCTGAAATGCCCTCTTTATCATACATTAACTTCCATTGATCTTTTTTTTTTAAAAAAAATTATTTATTTTTGAGAGAGAGAGCGAGCGTGAGCAGAGGGGAGCAGAGAGAGGGAGAGACAGAATCCCATGCTGTCAGCACAGAGCCTGATGCAGTCCTTGAACTCACAAACCATGAGATCATGACCTGAGCTGAAATCAAGAGTCAGATGCTTAACCAAATGAGCCACTCAGGCACCCCAGATCTTTATTTTTTTTAATGCACATATCCAACTATGTTACATATAGCGATTATTTGGCAAGGCTACACCTTCCTCACTACCTATCTTTTTCTAATTTTCCCATAACCCCTATTTTTTCCCCCTAATATGAACCTGAGAGTTTGCATGTCTATTTCCCCTCAATCCTGATGATATTTTTCACTGGGATTATATGGCATTAGTCAATTTAGAACAACTATGCCTCTTACAATATTGTGTCTTTCTCTTTATAAGCACGTGTAGATTTATTCATATTTATGTATATTTGGTCTATAGACCACAGTTATTAATCTGCAAAGTAGATGAATGACTTTCCTCTTCCTAAAAGCCTAAATGGACTGCTCTTAGCATATATGGTTCTTAAGTGATTTTTAGTTGTTACAGACTGAGGGACCCAGGTTTAATGTCACCTCTTTACCACCTACCATATATAATTCATGTCTATTTGTTACATTGCTTCTAAACCATGTGGCCTGAAACAAAATGAAGGTTTTAATTGTACGGGTGTAGACCCAAGGAAGGGGCTTACAGTGAAAGATAGCTCCCTTTCCAGATGTAGCCTCTCAGTTCTTGCTTTTTGCCCGATGCCATCCACTTTCCTTTTCACATAAACTTCATCTGTCAAACAAGCTGTTGTCCAAGCATCCACTCCCGGAGTGTGGTGTTCAGGACCAGGCACTAAATTTGTGCAGAGGCTTTGATGCTGGAGTGTGGCCAGAAGAGAGTCACAATGAGGATGAAGGGATTGGAAACAAAGTCACGTAATTATATTACACTACACAATGTACACTGAGTGCTTACTATATTCCAGACACTGTTCCTATCTATCTCAATCCTAACTGTTCACTCAATCCTCATACTACTCCAATGAGGATGGTTCTATTGTTATCCTCATTTAACAGAGGAGGAAATTAAGACAGAAAAGTTAACTGTCCACTATCGCAGTGCTAGTATGGCAAGGCACATCTTACAAGTCTATGCCTTTGGTTGGAGGAAATGAGGAGGAGTAAGTATAGGGAAGCATGACACTTACCTTTAAATTTTTGAAGAGCTATCACATGGAAGAAACCACCCATTTGTTTATGGGTGCCCAGAGACTAACATGTGGACAAACAGGCAAAAGTTGTTGATAAATAGGTTTCTGGTTAATGAATACAATAATTTCCAAAGAATGAAATATATCTTAAGAAAGAATATGTGATCTTGCACGGTAGTGAGTTACTACTGGAAAAGTCCAAACAGAGACTGGCTGGTCCTGGTTGGGGATGCCAGCAAAATATTCAGGCACATATTTAGTGATTTTTATTAGTCATCCTCAAGGAACCCCAGGGCCTTGAGATGATGGTAAGTGGTTCACCTTTTAATTTTCAGCATGCTGGTGTTATGTATTATGGGTAGAGTGGCAACATTTTATTTATTTATTTATAGAAGGAGAGACTGGGAGCAGGGGAGGCACAGAGAGAGAGGGGGGACAGAAGGTCCCAAGCAGGCTCCAGACTGACAGCAGAGAGCCTGATGTGGGGCTCGAACTCACCAACTATGAGATCATGATCTGAGCTGAAGTTGGATGCTAACTCACTGAGCCATCCAGGTGCCCTAGAATGGCAACATTTTAATGAGTTCCAGGTTATCTACTTTACAGAAATAGGATTGAAAGGCTGATTCATATTAAGCAAAGCTGATAAAAATACATGAAACTTCACAACAGAAAAATTTGGATAAAAATCTGATAAAAGCAGCCACTGTGCACGTGATAGAGGTTGTGAAGTATAGTAGTTGTGAACATGGATTCCAGAGCCACACACGTAGGTTCAAATCCTAGTTCTGTCGTTTACTAACTGTGTGACCTCAGGCAAGTTAACTTAGCTCTAGTTTCCTCCTACATAAATTACTGTGTTAAAACCATGATCTCATTATTTAATCCCTGTAAAGGACAAATGAATGTGGATGAATGGATAGACAGACAGATAGATAGATAGATAGATAAAGTGTGAGAACAAGAGTGAAGCAATAGCCTGGAACATAATAAGGAATAAATGTTTGCTATTATTTTCCAAAGAATGTCCATGATGTTTTAAATATTCAAACACTATCACAGGTACATTACTTTTAATTTTACTAATTGTCACAAATTGATACATTGTTTTGGAAAAAGCAGAGAGATATTGGCACATGGCAACTAACACAAACATAAGTCAAGAAAATATTAGACCAAGACAGATTAGAACAGACTTTCTCAAAAGTCTTCTAAAACCGTTGATTTATTTTTACTCATTTTAACAATCAAAAATAAGAATTTCATTGAGCATCCATTGTTATGCCTAGCACAGTGCTAAATACTTTAAGGAAAAATATATGAAGCACAGCAAATTGTCCTTGTCTTTAAGTAATTTATAATTTAGCTGTTTGTGATCATAAAGACACATTTAAGAACATTCTAGATCCTAGCACCTTTTTTTTTTAAGGACCTAACACCTTTAAGTAAAATCATTTTTGAAAGTAATCACTTACTTCAATAACCCTGCCATTGATCAAAACATTTTTTGCTTCTCTCCCTTGGGATTGCCCTTGGAGTCATCATACAAATCATGTAAGAGAAGCAGACTCATTGTTCCATCTTCCTCAAGCACCTAGCTTGGTTGCCTGAATGAATCACTAGGTTTGGTGTTCAGTGACTTCTGGTTATTTTAAAATCTCAAATTCACCCTAAAAACAAGTTTCTCTATTATTCTTTTTTTAACGTTTATTTTTGAAATAGAAAGAACCCAAGTGGAGTAGAGACAGACACTTGAGAGGGGCAGAAGATCTGAAGCGGGCTCTGCACTGACAGCAGAGAGCCCGATGTGGGGCTTGAACTCAAGAACCATGAGAGCCAAAACCAGATGCTTAACTGACTGAACGACTCAGGTGCACCACGTGTTGCTATTCTTGATGACCTTCCAAAGAATGTAGCACAGCATTACTGGACAGTAAGGAGCTGGAGGACCTCTATGCAGAGGCCCTTTCCCATCACCTCTGCATCTGCTGCAGCATCCAGCTGGGTGTTTGTCCACAATGGGAGCATAAGATGTGTATGTTGGACGGAACCGAAGGGCCAGCAGCACATTAGCTGTTCAGCAACTGGAGACAGCAAGGTGGGCTGGGGGTAAAGGCGGGGAAGAGTTCCAGACGGGGGTGGAGGGGGACTTCCTTCCGATCTGTTATTCTGAAACAGCACTACTCCTTAGACGTCTGGCTGTGACAGTGAAGGACAGAAAGGTCTGCCTGAAGCTGGCAGCAGATTTTCCCAATACTCCCTTCTGGCCCTGTGTTTAAAAAAAATAATTAAAAAATGCGTACCTGTTTCATAAGTCTTATATATATATATATATATATATATATATATACATACATATATGTGAATATAAAATAAATTAGTACGTATGCATGTATGTATTTGCCAAATACACATAGGTTTCGTAGATGATCAGGCAGAACTTCAGTTTTAGCACACAGACTGAAAAATTATGTCCATCAATGCTTTTCTCACATTTCTATCAAAAACAATCACTGGGTTTCATACCACCTCTCAGAAAAAGAATATGTGTTTAAATTTTACATGTTTTGGTGAACTACATGTATTCTGAAATTTCTAGCAGGGTCCTTCTAGCTCTACTCAATATTTTTATATAATGACAAATATATGAAGACGGGGTTTTAAAAAAATGGTTATTTATTTTGTGTGTGTGTGTGTGTGTGTGTGTGTGTGTGTGTGAGAGAGAGAGAGAGAGAGAGAGAGAGAGCACAAGCAGGAGAGGGGCAGGGAGAGAGAGGGAGAGAGTTATAAGCAGGCTTCACATGGTCAGTGCAGAGCCTGACGCAGGGCTCCAACCCATGAAGTGTGAGGTCATGACCTGAGCTGAAATTAAGAGTTGGCCGCTTAATTGGCTGAGCCACCCAGGCGCCCCGAAGCTGGTTTTTAATGTAAAAACACAGTGTAAGTCTTCAAAAGTAGCCAGAAACCGAATACAAATTATTTTGTTAATATTTGTTCTTGTTTTTAGACAAAGAAAGAAGCGTACAAAGGTTCCTGGTCACAGACCTTTGTAGTAAATATATTTATACAGTTTTTTCCACTTTATTTACGAAGCAATGAATATATTGACATTTTTTGGATGATGAAAATGTCAGAAATCTGGGATGTCTATGGGTTTTGGTGTAATCACAAATTGTTGTGAACATCAGTATGTTTGGGAATTCAAGGTACAAGGAATGTCTGGCTTTGTTCTACAGAAAAATGTTTTCTCTTTACCTGGTAATGAATTTTAAGGATCCCTAGATAATAATTAAAGCCATATCTCACTTATTTGAACTATTTTAATCATCGCCAAAGTTTGCTCTCCTCATCTTTTAATTATATTTGTATTACTTTGTTCTAAGTATGATACCTATAAAATCAATTTTCTCTGATAAGCATCCATATCTCCCAGAAGAAATGTTTGGCTAAATGATTTCTTGCCTGCTTTTACAATCTAAATAAATTTACGTTAGGGATGTTGTTTCAGGTAAAAAACGAAGAGTGTTCTAAATCCCACTGAAGGGGCGCCTGGGTGGCTCAGTCAGTTAAGTGGCCAACTCTGGATTTCGGCTCAGGTCATGATCTCATGGTTTGTGAGATCGAGCCCTGCATTGGGCTCTGCACTGACAGTGTGGAGCCTTCTTGGGATTCTCTCTCTCCCTTGCTCTCCCCCTCCCCTGCTCGCGCGTGCACACACACTCTCTCTCTCTCTCAAATAAATAAATAAATAAACATTTAAAAAAAAATCCCGCTGAAATGCATAAAGAAATAAAAAATGGGTTAAATACATAACAGCACTGAAGAAAGACGAGGAGATAGCAGACTTTGGTTTCTAAAAGAGGGAAACGGGATGGCATTGTATAGAGATAGATGAGAGAGAGTCAGAGATGCAGTGATTCCTAACACAACAGTCATTCAAGAGGTCCTCAGAAAAATGTCTTCAATAACAAAGTGCATTGACAAAAAGCATGATTTGTAACAATTTATAACAAATAGTATAATTTAGAAGTTGTTAGACCTTAGAGAAAGTAAAGGCCTGTTGTTCATCTTTCAACGATGACAAAGGAAGTTAATTAGAAGTTCCTAGAAAACCAAATGTTGTACAAAGAAAGTCACAGTCTAAGTATGAAACAAATTAAGATATGGCATACATGTGGACTACAGATGAAATGAAATATGACAGAAGGGAATTGATTTGAGCTTGATGCTTGGAACATTCTCCCACAAGAGGCTCAAGTGTCTTTAAAAAAAAATTTTTTTTTTATGTTTATTTTTGAGACAGAAAGAGACAGAACATGAACGGGGAAGGGGCAGAGAGAGGGAGACACAGAGTCTGAAACAGGCTCCAGGCTCTGAGCTGTCAGCCAAGAGCCCTACACGGGGCTCGAACTCATGGACCGTGAGATCATGACCTGAGCCGAAGTCGGACGCTTAACCGACTGAGCCACCCAGGCGCCCCTCAAGTGTCTTAAAACAGAATTATTTCTCTTTCTCCATAGTTCCATGCTTTTGTCTTAGTTCTAAGTGAACATTTAGAGAATCATTAATGTATCAGGATATTAGACTAGAAATCTTATTGGCAGCACCAAGATATGGCAGACATGAGGTATCAAGGTCATAAGACAGACACTCTGCAGAAGTTTCAAAGGAGGTGGCCAAGAGCCAGTCCCATAGCTCACCTGACTCTACCCTGGACAATCTAACTCACAGACCAAAGGGCCAGCTTCTCTGATTGAGAGCAAAGAGGGTGCCATTAAATTGGGATCAGACCACACTCTCATAGTTTGTTTACATGAGGGAAGAGTGAAAGGTCCCCTAGTCAGTTTTGGCCCCCAAGTGAAAGAGAGCCAGCCTGGAGGTGTTCAAAATCCGGAGGTATTTAGAATCACCAGAAAGGATGATGAGACCTCTGAAACAGGGTGTTATTTGGAGTGACCTGCTGAAAAAGCCAGGATCTGAAGGGGGAAGTGGCAGTGAGAGAAAGCGATGCCTGTGGCATCCCAGGGGAAGGCTGTGAGGAACCATGGCAGTGCTCAGGAAGACCTGCCAGGCCCAGAAAATGCAGTCTTCCTGTTAGGCTGCTGGGCAAGGAGGAACAGTTAAGTCGCCTTTCCATCCTCTCTCTTCTCCCTTTCAATCTGAAGAGGTCAGGAATCATGGTTAGCAAGACGGGAAGGGAGGATTGAAAGCCTAAGAGAGAAAGAGAAGGACCAGCCTGACACTCCCTAGTTTCCTGCCTATTGAAGGCAACCGATGGAAAACAGGAGGAGATGTAAGCTTCATGTGTTCCAAGTTTTGATTTTACATGGAACTGTACACTTTAATTACTGAATTAAGACTGTGTTTGCTAAATAAAGTGGTCGCAGGGCTTTCTATTGCCTAAGACTACCCAACAAAGTCCTGGGGCATGTCCGTATTTTTAAATAGGGACAGAGAAAAGAATTCACCCAATGAGCAGGTTTAAAGAGACAGAGGGAGACAAAAATAAAGTTGCACTCTGATTATTACATTTCATGAATCCTGTTTGTTTAGTATGACAATTACAATAATAGTGTAAATGTTATTTACTAGATTTACATTTTTTTAAAAGTTTATTTATTTTGAGATATAGAGAGAGTGCAAGTGGGGAAGGGGCAGAGAGAGAGAGCAAGAGAGAGAGAATCCCAAGCAGGCTCCTCATCGCCAGTGCAGAGCTTGGCACAGGCCTCAAACTCATGAACCATGAGATCATGACCTGAGTGACATTGGACACTTAACCGACAGAGCCACCCAGGCACCCAGCTTTACAGCAGAACTCAATCGAGCAGAACTCAATGATGTAACTGTCATGGAACACCTTAAAGAAGCCAAGCGGTAGATGAGGGAGAGAGAGTAGAGGGGAGCAGAAAGAGTTAATTGTTAAAAAAAATTTTTTTTTTAATGTTTATTTATTTTTGAGAGAGGGAGAGATGGAGCATGAGCTGGGGAGGGGCAAAGAGCAAGAGAGACATAGAATCCGAAGCAGGCTCCAGGCTCGGAGCCGTCAGCACAGAGCCCGATGCGGGGCTCAGAGTCACAAACCATGAGATCATGACCTGAGCCTAAGTTGGATGCTCAACCAACTGAGCCACCCAGGTGCCCCGAGTTAATTCTTGTTTTACAAAGTGGAATTAAGAGATACTGCTTTATGGCAATGGATTAAGAAATAGATGGCTAAATAGAAAATTCAAATTTATAAAGGTAACCAAAAGAAGAAATAAAAATGTAATACATCAAAATTGGGAAAAGTAGATCAGGAAGAAAAGGGGAATATTTTGTGATTTAAATGCCTCAGTTTTTTAAAGGGTTAGCAGTAATTACAGCTTAAAATTGCTAAACCAGAAATAAGGTATAAGATTTCAAAACACAAGGGAGGGAGACAGAGGATCTGAAGCAGACTCCATGCTGACAGCAGAGAGCCCAACATGGGGCACAAAGTCACAAACCTGTGAGATCATGACCTGAGCCGAAGTCAGATGCTCAACTGACTGAGCCACCCAGGAGCCTCTAGTTTTAATTTTATATACTTGTATATTTTTTGATTTTTTACTGCATGCATAGTGTTTCTAACAATAAATAAAATGAGATTCGAGCAAAATAGTAATGTCAATTAGAAAATTCCTACCTGGCTCTAATCCAGGGCTTGGTGTGCATATTGAGACTGCTTCCCCAACTCCCATGTTTGTCAGAAGCAGGAGGCCAAAAGCCCCTTTCTGGGGCCAGCTCCTCTGCAATCACCCTGATGTGGTAGGGTTCAAATCCACAGCACCCGCCAATGTACCTGACCCCGAGTTTGTAGGCCTCTCTGGCATATTTCTGAATATCCCATCTGGTTGCAGCTCTGGGCTCCAGTCCTGCAACACAACCATCACAGCATTGCTGTTACTGTCCTTGTATTCAAATCACAGGTGCTCTGATGGGCATTTTTTACAATTAGAAAATCACGAACTCTAGATTCTGCTCATTTTTCATTAACATTGAACATTTTTGTCTCATGCAGTCTCTATTTGTAAGACCGTACCATAGCTATTTATTATGGCCGTTTCCATGTTGTCAGCACAAGAAAACACAAGGACCTCTAATATGTGGCTGGGCTTACCAAAGGGATATTCTGGGAGATCCACAAACCCTCCTTTGCCACAGTCCGGTGTATGGAAGCCTAGGGGACTGCACCATCAGATGCGCCTTCGACCCTGCAGCCTGTAGGCCCGCCTTCGTGAGTTTCATCGTCTTCAAGCTGGTGCTGGGTCCAAATCGGCAGTTCACGCCCACAATCGCAGCCCCTAGGCAAAGAAATAAAGGACTTATATATTTTATTTATTTTATTTTTTAGTAGTTGGAAATTGCCTTAGAAATTAGCTATCCTTCTCCACCGCCCAAGTTTTACAAATAAGGAAACCAATTCCAGTTAATTCTGTTAGCAATGAACGGCTCTCACAGTATTAAGCAACCTTTGTTAAATTTTATAAACAATAGCTGAACTGCTAATCACACGATGCATCCAGATTACCTGCCTTCACCAGCTTAATGGCACATTCTCCAGGTGATACGCCATGCATGTCTCCGTCTGGGCCTATGCACCTGTGGCAGGTTTACCCAACGCTTTTAAGACTTCCACAGCCCACATGCTTCTTCAGCATGCTCAAAATACTAAGAGAAATTTCACCATTTCTATTGGTCCAAGTGTAAAGCAGATTTTGAAAGGTGGAATGCAAGTGTTGCCAAATAGTTATAAAAATAAATAAATATATGTGGTAAAACTTGCTAGGAACAGGTATTTAGCAGACTAAAGAATACGTTTTTTTTTTAAGTTTATTTATTTATTTTGAGGGAGAGAGAGAGAGAGAGCTCGTGCGAGCAGGGGAGAAACAGAGAGAGAGAGAGAGAGAGAGAGAGAGAGAGAGAGAGGAGAGAGGGAGGGAGAGAGAATCCTAAGCAGGCTCTGTGCTCAACACAGAGTCCAACACGTCACTCGATCCCATGACCCTGGGATCGTGACCTCAGCCAAAATCAAGAGTTGGACACTCAACCAACTGAGCCACCCAGGCACCCCTAAAGAATGCTTTTCTAAAGTACACATTTTAATTCCTTTAACAATAATATATAGATTTTCATTCGGGGATCATTGATTCAGCAAGATGATGACTGTTAGGAAAAAAACAGAAGCAAAAACCACAAAGGTTTTTAAAGTAATTGAGTATTTAAATTCATAATTTTGAAGGAATTTTATTAATAAACTCTTTTATGGAATTGGGGTAATCTCCAAAAAAAATTATGAGTAGTGTATTATGCTTAATACTTCAAAGTGATTTTATATTCACTTCTAGTTAGACGTTCATAAGTGCTCCATGAAGTAGGGAGAAATATGATGATTTCTGCCCGGCGAGAACGCTGAGGCACAGGGCAGGGAGGAATAGCTACCGAGTTTCTTTGCCGAGGGTGGACAAGACACCTTGTCTGGTAAACCCAGGCCATTTGCAGGGGTGCTTCCCAGGAATGTCTTTAAGGGCCATCACTGAAAAGCTGACCTTAAGTAAGTGAAGAAAAGTCAGCAAAAATCTCCCTGTCTTCTTCCTTCTTGACTTAGATTCTGCAGAATCAGTGTGTGGGGAATGGCAGAGGGAGTCCACAGAGAGGTTCTTGCAAAACAAACTGGTGTCCTCATCCATCTGGAGAACCTATCAGGTGGGGTTTGTGACCGTCTCTGCAGATGATTCTTGCCAGGTGTGTCTGTCAGGCTTGGCTGGCCCTGAGCCTTAGGAAGGTTGACCAAGCAAGGTCTTCAATAGGTTCAGAGAGTGGTTAGGGAAATAGCAGTTGGGAGGCTATTGTCCTTGTTGAGGGTAGAGATTTGGGTTGAGAGCTTGACCTTACACGGTAACAAAGGTGGGAAATGGGGAATGAGGGCTTTTTTTTTTTTTTTAATGTTTATTTATTTTTGAGAGAGAGAGAGTCCAAGCCAGGCAGGGGCAGAGAGAGGGGATCCAAAGTGGGCTCTGTGCGGACAGCAGTGAGCCCAATGTGGGGCTCGAACTCATGAACTTTGAGATCATGACCTGAGCCGAAGTCAGATGCTCAACCAGCTGAGCCATCCAGGTGCCCCAGGAATGAGGGCTTTTTAATTTTTGGAAGTGGAAGGAAGAGAATGTTCTGGGCCTTCATGTCCAATCAATTATCAATTCTTATTGATTTTTTTCTTCAAAATATCACTCACATATCATAGCTTGAGGGAAAGCCGAGGGATTGGGGTAAGCACAGCATGAACAGAGGAGGGCAACGAAACTACTTGGTACTGAGTATTGTTAGTGGGGCCTGCATGAGCCCGAGCAACCATCTACCTCCTAAGCTTTGCTCTCACAGCCTCTAGCTCACGCACACAGCCCCTTCCTGCCCTGCCCCTCCCGCAGGAGAGACTGCTTCCTGAATCACCATCCCCTTCTCACCCAACATTGCACGGTCCCCTATGAGTCAGCTGCTACAACCACCCAAAAGAACACGAAGGCTACAGGTAGGCCTGTCCTGGGTCTGCCCTTTGGCTTCACACAGAACCTAGCACACAATTGAGAGGATGTTTGCCTTGATTACAGTGCATTTAAACAAACCTTTGACCCTGTACCCTGAGGAAACGAGGGCACAAAGCAATCCAATACCCTCCTGAAAGCTGAAGACTATGCAGTTGTATTTGTCAAAATAGTGTTTCCCTAAAACACAAGCCTTACCTCGGCAATCAAGAAGTCCACATTTTTCCTGGCAAAAACATCTAGCTGGCGTTGAAAGAGTTGTTTAACTCTAGCTTCATCCTTGTGGTGTGTGTACGCCGATGTCTGGCAGATCCCTCCTGCCACCAAAGCGTCACCTTTTCCAGCCACTTCCCTGGCAAGGTCACAGGCAGCGGCGTTCACATCTTCCCACTGAAGCTGGAGAGCAAGAGTTCAGATGGTGAGCCTGGTGTTTTAGAGGTAAAATATTACAAATAACCAAAGGGGCAATGAGCAAGTAAGACGAGTTCAAGGTATGGGGTAAACTGCAAGTTGGGAAGACCAGCAGAGTTGGGTACCTTCTCCTCTACTACCAGTGAGCTTATAGTTCCATGACTGGACTTGCCACACTGGATCTTAGTAAATGTTTGTTTGCCTCCCTCACTTGACTGTGAGCCACTTAGGAATCCGGTCTGTGGCTTTCTTTCATCTTTGTTTCAAGCATAGAGATTGGACTATAGCAGGTACTCAAGAAATGCTGGTTGGTTGAATACATGGGCATGAACATTTGCAAGTATTAACACTTTTCACGTAAGGAATATCTCACAATACTTCCACATTCTTCTCCTTATCTACTTTTCTCAACAACCCCATGCATTTAAGCATAAATTATCTCTATTTGCAGAGAGAAAACCAATGCTCCCTGCAGTCAAGTGTCTTGCAAAAAGTCACACACCCAACACATGGCAAAGTTGAGTATCAAACCCAATTCTTCTCATTCCTAGGCCAGTGCCATATTCCCAAGGACCACCCTGTCTCCAGATGGACAAGTCAGAAGAGAAGACAGTGAAATAAGGGAAAAAGGCATCTATAAAATAACAGCACAGAAGGATGACCATGTCCTTCCAATGGCCAATTCCTTCCCAGTCCTATCCTCCCCACATACTCCAGCTAAAGAGGCAGAAAAAAAAGCTCATTTATTTAGTATATATTCATTTACATAATAATTAATTCTTTAATAGACATTTTGTGTGGAGTTTGTACCAAAGTATAGTAACACATCAGGTCAATTCCATAGCTTCCCGTCAAGAGGTTACTTTTTTTTTTTTTTTTAACGTTTATTTATTTTTGAGACAGAGAGAGAGAGGGCATGAACAGGGGAGGGTCAGAGAAAGAGGGAGACACAGAATCTGAAACAGGCTCCAGGCTCCGAGCCATCAGCACAGAGCCCGATGCGGGGCACAAACCCACGGACCGCGAGATCATGACCTGAGCTGAAGTCGGACACCCAACCGACTGAGCCACCCAGGCTCCCCAAGAGGTTACTTTTATTACAGATGATCCCTGACACTTTCCTCCTCCCTCCCTTCACACCTGCCCCCACACCAAAATTACCTTGCTCTCCATATTGTCCTCACTGGCAGAAAAGGTGAAAGTCTGCATGACATTTGATCCTGCTCTCAAGAATTCCATGTGAAGTTGACGAACTACAAGGTAGATTTTGAATTAAAATTAAGAAGATAAAAACCATAGGAGCTTTCATTTATAGCAAAAGTAGCTTACCCACTCACATCTCTTTTAATCAGACACATTTCAAACCTTGTACTTATAAAAAAATTGCAGATTACGGTCAGTAGAATTCAAGGACAGAACAAGGCAGAGCCAATACCAAACTGGGGCTATTTGGAGTAGCCTCATGTTGCCCTGTCGATGGGCCTCAACAGCCTGGTGCAGTCGCAGGCAGAGATTAAGGCCTGGTTGGCCAACTGCTCCCTCGATCTTTTGGTCTAGAGAGGGTTTATTCATTTCCCTGTGTTGTGAGGGATGTGGCTGGTCTACTTATAGTCAGCACTGGGAGCCCTCAAAAAAGGATGAGGAAATTCTCAAATTGGACAGAGTGTATGTGGGTTGTGCCCCCATCAAACTGATTCAACAGCAAGCAGCTGCTAAGGTGCCATCAGAGAGCTTTTGTTGGCCTATCAGAACACCCTTTCCTTCTCTCTCTTCATCCTTGTTATTTCAACACTTTCTGGTTTAGCAGAAGAATCTTCTAAAATGAAGAACAGGGGCACCTGGGTGGCTCATTTGGTTGTGTTTGACTCTTGATTTTGACTCAGGTCATAACCCCAGGTTCGTGAGATCAAGCCCCTCGTCGGGCTCTGTGCTGACAGCATGAAGCCCACTTGGGACTCTGTTTCTCCCTCTCTCTTTGCCCCTCCCCTGCTTGCATGTGCTTGCACCACGTGCTCTCTCTTTCTCAAAATAAATAAACTTAAAAAAAATAAAATAAAATGAAGAACAAGTTTTCCTTGGGCCAGATGAAAACTTCATGCTAAGCACCAGAGAAATAAAACCTGGTCCCACCACATAACTCTGGGTGTTGGATGAAACAATGCAAATGCCATCAGGGACTTAGGACACGTGGGACCCTTCACACCGGTTAACTCACAAGTCCTGACAACTAGCCCATCTCACACCCTCATGTGGCATGGATCAAGAAACTGACCCTTGGGAAAGTCAAATGACTTGTCCAAGGTCACACGGCTGGTCGGCAGAAGAACCAGGACAGGATCCCAGGCTTCTCAGATACACCGTGCATATATGAATAAAATCAGAGCAAACTGAAAGTTCCATTCCCAGCTTGTATCCATTTCATTCTTTCACTTTATCTTCCCCTTTAATTTAGGACCTTGCTCTCAATAAAGAGTAAAAGCAGAATTAAAGCTCCAGTGGATGTTACTCACCAATCCCATCCCAGTTTCTGCCTCCAACTCTTATTGTTTTTTGGTTTTTTTTTCTAGCTAAGGGGATGAGGTGAAACTGTTTATTTCTTCACACCCCTCTCCCCCAGCAAACCCCAAATGTCTACTCTCTATGCTCTGTTAATCTGGTGGTTACCATTAATCATCTTTACCAAACACGGTTCTAGTATAATAAGCAAATTAGCCAGAAGGATTAACGTGAAGCCATAACACATTAGGTTCAGGAAACTCTTGACTATCCACAAGGTGAATATTCATGGAACAAATATTAAGGTGTATAATTTAACGCCTCCTATATATGAAGATGCAAGCGTGTGGTAGTGGGCGGGGGGGAGGGAGAGGACATTTTATTCTATGTGCTTCAGCCACATACTGTCACCGTCTACATCTTGGTGATTCTGGCAAGGGAAACAGTCCTTAGAAAACACTGAGAATTATTCCTTTATATTCTCTCAGTCAGATTTAAGCAAACTGTCACCCAGATAAACGCCGTCGGGGCTGCTGGCACTGACCTGCATTGGGATATTCCACCACCGCTTCTGGAGTCCAGAGCCCCGCCTTCACGTAGCCCCTCTTCTCCAGAGTTAGGAGAAAGCTGCCGTCTCCAACCACAACCTCCCCATTCTCCAGACGTTCCAAAATACCCTGAAGAAAAGAAAGAAAAATCACCCAAGATGCCTCTTTTTTTTTTTTTTTCCCCTTAAAGCAGTTTCCAATTTTAGGAAATGTGGTCCTATGTTCTTATAGATCCAGTTCTGTCAAAATCCTCAATGTCTAACAATATTCTAGAAAGACAGAGTATACTATATTTCCTGGACATTCCAGGTACTTGTGTTGTGCAAAGTGCTGTGACTGTTTTTTCTCAAATAATGTTTACACTGAGTCAAATTATAGTGAAAGTGCTGATTCTGCGATATACTGTTTTCTCAACATGTTTGTGGCAGACACTGATAGTTGCCTAATTAGTATGTATTTCCTCTTCTCTTCTTTGTTAATTATTTCATTTGGGGAGACAATGTCCTCAACTTAAAAAAAATTCTCTGGCGGAGGGGCAGTGCACGCCTGAGTGGCTCAGTCGGTTAAGTGTTTGACTTCAGCTCAGGTCATGATCTCGCAGTTTGTGGGTTTGAGTCCTACATTGAGCTCTGTGCTGACAGCTTAGAGCCTGGAGCCTGCTTCGGATTCTGTGTCTCCCTTTCTCTCTGCCCCCTCCTACTCTCTGTCTTTCTCTCTCTCTCTCAAACATAAACAAACATTAAAAGAAAATTTATTAAAAAAATTCTCAGGATGCCTGGGTGGCTCAGTTGGTTAGGCATCTGAGTCTCGGTTCCTGCTCAGATCATGATCTCACAGTTTGTGGGATTGATCCCTGCATTGGGCTCTGCAATGACAGCATGGAACCTGTTTGGGATTCTCTCTCTCCATCTCTCTCTGCCCCTCCCTGGCTCACACTCTATCTTGCTCTCTCTCAAAATAAATAAATAAACTTAAAAAAAAATTCTCAGGCTCCCTTCCGCTGCGGGGAGGTGGGTATATTACATAGAGCTGGCCAGTGAGACACAGGCAGAAGCCAGTTAAAGATTTCTGGCAAAGTTTTGCTTTCCTGATATAGATGGGCACTCTCTTCCATCGTGGCACTTTTTCTCCTTCCTGACTAGAATGTCAATATAAGCCCTAGAGGTATACCAGTCATCCTGCAGCCATGCCATTGAAAGTCACACACTAAGGCAGGTGGAGCCGACTAATAGTTGCTGTCACTCACAGCCGCAGGGTTTTAACGGCATCTTTGCGTAGCTGCAGCAGCCATGGATTGTTAGGCCTCACGTTAGGGGAGAAAACTAGCCTCTTTTTTTTGCATAAACCACTAAACATAATCCTAAGGGACAGAAAGTTTCATAACTATGCCCCTACATTTTCCAGCATGTTCATATATGTTTTCATTTGGTACTCCCGACAACTCTGTGAGCTAGGCAGGGCAGATGGTTTTTATTCCCATTTTATAAATGAGGAAACTGAGGTTCAACGAGACTAAGTGACTTGTCCAAGACCACAGAGCTAAGAAAGATTACAAAGCTAAAGTGGACTTCAGATCTTCTAAATTCCTAATCTACTCTCTTTCTAATCCCACTTTTCTGTTTGGCCCACCCATACTTGAATAAAAGGCTGTATCCAGAGCAGTTCTCCAAGGGCTTACAGTTTCCATTGTCTAAAACGTGCCTCCCTAAATACCTGCCTCCCCCAAATACCTGCATGGCTCACCGTCACATTCCTTCAGGGCTTTGGTCAAGGGTCATCTTTTCAGGGAGGCATTCCCTGACCATCCTATAGGAAAACTGCAAACACTCCCATGGTGACCCCTACTCTTCTTGTAAAGATTGCATTAGCTGAAGATATAATCTTTTATTGAAAATACAAGGCCAGTTCACTTCAGCCCTGTCTACAGCTAGACACACAGCAATGCATGAGTGGGAGAGAAATGCCTTCAGTTGCCCCTTCTAACCAGCCATATCTGCAGCCCAGGAAGGTACATTAGAAAGAGTTGCAGTGGAGGCCACCATATCTAGAGCATCTCCATTTTTGTGTGGAGGGAAGTGAAATGGAATACAAGCTGTGTTAGCTATATTAACCTTAAACACTGCTTTGACTCTGGTTATTTTTTCCATATTTTATATCTAAAGATGAATTTTAGTTGAATGTGGAAGAAATGTTAATATTTATTATGATTCTCACCTAGTTCTCTATTCCTTCCAAGATATGCAATTTGCTCTTCTAATGTTGTACTTTTGAAACATAAAAAAAGACTTCAGCTTTAAATTTTCATGCGAACTTTCCACATGCCAGGTACATTTCCAGGCAAGAGGGATAAACATTGGACTAAGACAAGGCCCCTGCCCTCAAGAAACTCAAAGTCTGCCCACCCGGAGGAAGGCTGATGGGTCAAAAAATCATCACAATATATGTAATAAAGAAATGCTGCAGAGGAATACAGAACAGAAAATGAGAGATATAGTCATCTGTATAAAATCTCATCTTGGAAATCTAACACTTCAATTATAAGCTAAGATTCAAATTTAATAGTACACACCAAACAATTCTAGAGGGGAAAAACACTGGCATACAGTTTAGGTGTTATAGGTCAGTATCTCACCTACCACATTCAACCTGTCTCAGGGTTATGCCAAGTGTATCTATTTAACACTTCTTAGATACGTACCCACATCCTTACTGTCCCTGGATTATTGAAATGACCTCCAATTCGCTCCCACAGCCCACTCTGTTGTATATTCCACTGCTGCAGACCAAAGCCTTGCCTGTCTGACTCTTACTTGTAATTACTTCCTCCTTTGTGTTCTGCTTCAGGTCAAACACCCTCCATTCCTGCATCTGTCACCTGTAGCTATAGTATCTGGTTACTTACCTGTCCCCTCTGTTTGGCTTTAAAATGCTTGAGGCTCAGGTGACAAATCTCATTTGTCTGTATCCCTACCACCTCAAACAGCACCTAACAAAGAGTAGGCTCTTAACAAACTATGCCAAGAGTCAGCAGACAGATAAGATTTTTGAAACTGTCACTTGTGTCTTATGTGCTACAAGTTTAGTCCTGAGGAGAGAGAGAGAGAAAAAAATGACACTCTTTAACAGAAAATTAGCTAGCTAGGGTTTTAAGAAAATTATAGTGCCTATTTTGATTGTGATCTTCACGATAACAAGTTAAGCCATTTTGATCTGTTATCTAGACGTTTGTCCAAAATTTAAAATTTTGCCAGTTTTCTTAAAAAGCCATTAGCAAAATAGCTATATTATCAAGACTTGAATTCAGAGCACCTTTAAGCCTCTCCTTCACTGCTCTATCTACCACCCTAGTTAATTACTACACCAGCTGATCTAAAGACAGCTCCAGAATGACAGGGGACTCTGTAAAATAAAGAGCAATGTAAATTAATTTGCAGTACATTTATATTTTCAGTCCATCCTCCCTTTCAGTTTGGCAGTGAATCTGCCTTGGATCTGGTAGTGAGCTCTGAGAGGCATTTATGGTTCCTTGTTGCAGATGTCAGTATCTAGACTTCTGGATTTAAGGTATGGCTTCAGGGCACCTCTGATCAGACAGATGAGTAGACCAACTTCATTCACCCTCGGCCAGACGCTGCCAGAGATCCAATATGCCTGAAGTTGCCACTAGGACTGCTCTTGGGGATTAATGAAGCGATTGGAAGTGTCCCCTGTGGCAACTAAATGAATTCTTAAAATGTACCTGTTGGCTGACAGGAGAGGTGAGATTAGCTGCTTCCCAGTAACATTTTAACTCCCAGGTACACATTAACATGGTTATCATACGATAATCTTGGCGTTGCAAGAGCAGAGGCTGGGAAGAAATTGAACAGGGACAGCATATTTTAAAAACCTTTTAAAAAGTGAGCCAAAGGTGAACACAGTAATACAGAAAATTTAGAGAAAGAAATCAGCACAATGTCTTTATCTTTTATTAAGCTCATTTACTTCAATGCCCATATTTTCCTTTTATAAAACATATCCAAAGATTTTTTTTAATTGTTAAAGTCATATTCCACATCTTATGCAACTATTACCATTATTATTTCTTTCCTTTCACTGCATATATAAATATTTACACAGTTGGGGTCGGTCTGTATAGTATAACTCCTTTTGTAACTTAACTATTGTCAAAGCAGTTTGTTTGTTCTCATACTTAGCTTCTTAATTGGCTGCCTAATAACTTATTAAGTGGATGCACCTTTATTTAGGGAGCGCACCATCATTGGGCATCTTGATTGTTGCTAACTTTTTAGGAGAAAAAGATCAGTGGTGCATACTTACATGCCTATATAGCTTCTCCCTTCCCCCCTCTGAGTTTCAGGGCACAGCTGGGTTGCTTTGAGGGATCCTGGAGATGTTCTGCGTCCAAGTTCATGGACGCAAGTTAATTTTGTTTTGTCACCCCTTCCCTTCACCAAGAAACGTTGGGGGGTAGGGGGACAAAGCTGACACTTGGTGAACAGAGAGGGAAAGGGGCCTAGAGAAGGAACCAGGTAGCCGGTCCTACTGAAAAGGCTAGGCAGAGCGCCGCTACCCCACTAACCTGCGCACTTCCCTACCCGCCCCCACTCCGCGGTGGGGGTCTGGGAGCATCTTGCACCCCTGGTTTCAGGCAGGCCCATCAGTTGCAGGGCCAGGCTGCTACCCTTCCCAAAACGCCAGAGAACCAAGCTCTGGGGCTAGTTGAGCCCAAGACCTGAGGTAGGCTGAGGGCAGAAAATGTGAGCGCGGCGCCTGTGTCGGGAGCTAGACTTCAAATCCCCGCTCCACCCTGGACTAGATGGGTGACCTTGAGCTAGTGGCCTTTCTGGGCCTCAGTTTCCTCACCTGAAAAATGGGAATAATTGTGCGCAGTCCGCGAAGTGTGGGGCACCGAGTCCGGGCTCAGTAAATTATCTAATCCTCACGCCAAGGCGGTATTGTCGCCCCGGGCAAGTGGCGATCGCGTGTACTGAGACACAGAGCCCTCCAGGTGCCCGGCCAGGGCCGCAGAGCTCATTCAAGGGTTGAAGTAGGGTCTCAACTCAGGCGCCGGGAGCCCCGCGACCGGGAGCGCTGAGTACCTCGCCGACTCCCGGAAACTCACCTTTTTGGCCCCGGGGCCTCCGGCCGGTGCCATCTCGCCGCTGCTGTGCGGCCGCCGGGTCCGCGAGAGCGCGCCAAGCTCTGGAACCCGCCCCTCGCCCGGGGGAGGGTCCCCCAGCAGAGCCGCCGGCCCCGCTGCCCCAGGGTGTCCGGTGGCCTCGGAGCAGGCTCCCGCGCCCGCGCCCTCGGCCTCCTCGGCCTCGCCATGCTCCGCCCGGGCGCGCAGCGGGGCCTCCTGCTGTCGAGTCTCCGGCTGCAGGGCTCCCCCGGCCGCCCGCGCTCAGCCTGCGGCCGCCAAGGGTGAGTGGGGGCCCGGCCGGCGCCGAGGCCCGCGGATGGGCTGCTGCCTGGGTGGGTGGGAGCCAGGGCCTGAGGCAGTCTGCCGGGTCGGGGGAGCCTGGGCCTCTGAGAAATGGGCATTCGGATTTCTTCTAGATGTACGTGTTTTCTTTTACACGCGCTGGTGGACAAAGTGAAACAGTATCAAAGGGTTCCCAGTGCGAAGTTACTCCTACCCCCATCTCCCAGTCAACTTGTTAACAGTGTCTTCTGTATTTTTCCAGAGATTGTCTATGTGTAAGCAAACATAGGAAGATATACACCATATATATAGGTGTATATATATATAGGTATATATATATGTACACCTATACATATACACCTATATATATATGGTGTGTGTGTGTGTGTGTGTGTGTGTGTGTGTGTGTATATATATATATATATATATATGGTGTATATCTTCCTATGGTATATAGAGATATATATTCCTCTTTGCCTTACTTACACCTTGCTTTTTACAACGTGTCCTGGAGAGGCCCATGATCCTGCTAGGTAGAAAGTCACACAAATAAATATATGAGACCACTGAGCAGTAACTATAAAATTAGAGGAGGCTGTACGTGGTGAGGAAGTTAAACAAAGAAGAACATTTTACTCCGTCTGGCTCTCCGCAGCCTGGAAAGCATTGGATGGAGGAGATGATCCAAGACTTACAGGAGCTAAAGTTCATAATAATGGTTTTTCTTGGAATAGAATGATTATGTGTGTTCTCCAAGTAGACTGAAAAAAAAAAACTACTCTTTAACTCTTTTGGGAAAAAAAAAATAGAAGTCATGTTCAATTCTTTAGCTATATTTGTTATCTACAATGGACCAGAATTATATGGAACGGGTTTCAAAGTCCTCCTCTTTCCTTCTTTAACCAGGTTGCTTCAATCAGGGTTTAGATGCCCCAATGACTAAATCAGCGCTATGCAACCCTCACGGGCACTGTTAAGATACTAGAGAAAAAAGGAGAAGAAACAGGAAACAAGTCAGAAAAACTACAGCTGCCATAGCCTAATAAAACTACCATTTACAAAAATTGTCTTCCAGAGAGGAAAACGCACCTTTGTCTGCGGAAACAAGATGGAAAGACAGAGCAGAAACTGTGATAATTGGAGGTGGCTGCATTGGTGTGAGTCTGGCTTATCACCTGGCCAAAGCAGGGATGAAGGATGTGGTCCTCCTGGAAAAATCAGAGCTCACTGCTGGATCTACCTGGCATGCAGTAAGAAAAGCCCCTCCACACCTTTTGGGATGAGCACTGGGTGTTGTATGGAAACCAATTTGACAATAAATTTCAAAAAAAAAAAAAATAGAAAGAAAGAAAAGCCCCTCCAAACCGTCACCTGCCCTGAAGTGTGTGAACCAGTGCAATCAACTTTCTTCCCATCACAACTCCCCACTTTGAGCTCTTTAGAGTGAGTGTCCCTTCAATAGTGTTGGAAAGTGCAATTGCAGTCTAGTGATCAAAATAGATAATATTTTTATCTTGAGCATATAGCTTCTGGATTCACTCCTGGCTCTGCCATTTTCTACCCGTATGACTTTTGGTCAGTTTCCATTTCCTGATGTGCAGAAAGGAAATATTAACAGTACCTCGCTGACAGGGTTGTGATGAAGATTGAGTTAATATGTGTAAAGGTATTAAACACATGGTAAATGTTTAGCAAATATTGGCTTTTGTCTGGAAGGATGTAGCTGGATGATGGCACATATAGCCAGAGACCTGCACTAAATTCCCCTCACCTGGGTTTTGTGGTCTTTTTAGTTTCATTTATGATTTTAATGCAGCCCTGTGAGACAACAGCTTGGTGTCATGAGGCTGAGAACTGTGAGGGCCGAGAACATGTGATGTTGCTTTTGTGTTGTAGTAAATTAACATGCAGCCTCTTCCGTTGGGCAGACTTAATAATACAAACAATTGTTCCAGCACTACACAATAATTGGGCTTAAATGGAAAGTTACTCAGGTGAATGAAGTGACTGACACTGCTCTCATAGCATTATGCTGTATCAATGATTTCTGAAGTCAGTTAAGGAAGAGAGAGGAAGTTTTTGTGACTGTCGGTACACATTTCTTTTGGAGAAGGAATTGGGCAGTGTTAGCCACTGCTCACCGTCCCTTTCTTTTTTTTTTATTTTTTTTTTTAAATTTTTTTTTCAACGTTTTTTATTTATTTTTGGGACAGAGAGAGACAGAGCATGAATGGGGGAGGGGCAGAGAGAGAGGAAGACACAGAATCGGAAACAGGCTCCAGGCTCCGAGCCATCAGCCCAGAGCCCGACGCGGGGCTCGAACTCAGGAGTGTGAGATCGTGACCTGGCTGAAGTCGGACGCTTAACCGACTGCGCCACCCAGGCGCCCCAACATTTATTTATTTTTGAGACAGAGAGAGACAGAGCATGAACGGGGGAGGGGCAGAGAGAGAGGGAGACACAGAATCGGAAACAGGCTCCAGGCTCCGAGCCATCAGCCCAGAGCCCGACGCGGGGCTCGAACTCACGGACCGCGAGATCGTGACCTGGCTGAAGTCGGACGCTTAACCGACTGCGCCACCCAGGCGCCCCTCACTGTCCCTTTCTGTTGTGAGTTTTCCTCTGCCAAGTCAGGAGGAAACCCTGCTTTCCGGGGACTTTAGAATCTAGAGCCTGCTCTAGGTTTGGGGGGTGTTAAGCACTGAAAGGGCTGCCTGTGTCCTGCGGAGATCAGGGGACACCGCAGCCCAGACGTAAGCCCCCCTGGCCACTGGGTCGTGGTGGTCTCAGAGTCAGACTACACTTATGGTTGGATGGAAGCTCCTAGAAAAGTCACACCAAGCCCAGTTCCTCTTCCCTGTCTCCTTTCCCTCCAGTCCCCTCATTTCTGGGTCTGAGAGGGAGGTCCAGGCACCTGGTCCTCCCTGAATGTAATTTCGGAGCCTTTACAGCCATACTGTCTCTTGTTTCACCCTGTCCCTCAACTCACTTCCTCCTACCTGGAGAGAGGGGTCTGGGAAGCCACCAAAACTCCGGGCCCTTCTCCCCTCCCCGAACTAGACTTTCTCTTCAGGCTTCACATTATCACGCAAGAGGAAGCCTGAATCTCTCCTGTAGTTCACCTGGCACTTCTCCTTCGTGGACAGTCACTCAGCCTTTCAACAAATATTCACTGAGAGCCTACATTGTGTCAGGCCAGCCCTGGTCTGAGAGGTGGGGACACAGCAGTGAATAAAGCTAAGTCCCTGCCCTCATGGAGCCACAGTCTGGTGTGCTAAACAGAAAACACACAAACAATGCCTGAGAGTAATCGGTGCCTCGAAGAAGAGTAAACTGGGGTAGAGGGGTGAAGAATGATGGGGTGCAGGAGTCAGGAGGCTACCTTGAGGAGGTGACATCTCAGCAGAGACCAGCAAGAGGGGAATGAGGTGCTGGTGAGGCTGTCCAGCAAAGAGCATGTAAGGCAGAGGGAAATTTAGGCAAGTGGAGATATCCTGAGAGGGAGGCTTATACCCTTTTAATACTTCTGGGTTGTTAAACAGGGCATACACCTTAATATTTTAATTACTTATTTGCTCATTTAGATTTCATTGATTTGATGTGACCTACATTTTAGAATAGATTACTGGATTCCCTGCATTATTACTTCTTAGACATTTCATGAAGGAAAAAAAAAAAAAGCAACATACTCTTAACCTAAGTTTTTTGGAGAAAAGTGGGCAAAGTTTTTAAGATGATAGCTTCTGGTTAAATGTTAACTGTGCCAAATATGTCTTCTTCAACCAGAGAGATATCAGAGTGAGTGGAAAAGGCATTCTCCTACTTTGTGCACAAGGTTTACGCTATGGTTTACAAAATGAGATTCATGCAGAGCGAGCTCAAGATGGACGTGGGCATCAGAAGCCAGGTTATTTGGCCCACTGGGAATAAAGGAAAAGGAAAGAGGGTTGCCCTGGGAAGTCGGTCCCAGGACCTTTTGCAAGTCAGGGAGGCCTACCTCTGAGGAACAACATGAAGAAATTCTACATGTTGGGAATTTTTAACATAGAAATATTTGGAGCAGATATGAGAATGTAGAAGTTTGGGGAGCCAGCTAAAGGAGCAGACTACAAAAATCAAGGCAGCCTCACTGAAGTATAACATGTACTTAAGGTTTATATCTGCCAAGTGCAGGAATCAAGTGCTTAGTGAGGAAGGCACAGCTTGCAAAGTGAATATTAAAAATGGAGTCACACTGGGGTGCCTGGGTGGCTCAGTGGGTTAAGCGTCCGACTCTTGATTTAGTCTCAGGTCATGATCTCACAGTTCGTGGGATCGAGCCCCAAGTTGGGCTCTGTGCTGACAGTGCAGAGCCTGCTTGGTATTCTTTCTCCCTCTCTCTCTGTCCCTCCCTCTCTTGTGCTCATGCTTTCTCTCTTTCCCTCTCTCTCTCAAGATAAATAAACACTTTAAAATAAAATAGGGGCACCTGGGTGGCTCAGTTGGTTAAGCATCCCACTTCCGTTCAAGTCAGGATCTCACAGCTCATGAGTTCGAACCCTGCATAGGGCTCTGTGCTGACAGCTCAGAGCCTGGAGCCTGCTTTGGATTCTGTGTCTCCCTCTCTCTCTGCCCCTCCCTCGCTCATGCTCTGTCTCCCTCTCTCTCTGCCCCTCCCCCACTCATGCTCGCTCTCTCTCTCTCTCTCTTAAAAATAAACATTAAAAATAAAATAAAATAAAAATGGGGTCACAAATCTAAAAACCCTGAGGTTTTGCCATATTTTAACAACACTGCTTTGTCAGCAGATAACACTACTACCAATGTAGAGCGTTTCATGTAGGATGGACAGAAAGGGGAGAAGATGGAGTGAGAGGCAGCTTTGGAGCATGGGGTCCCCAGGAGAGGCAGCCCTTGGGGATGGTGCCAACATGAATGTTTTGGAGAACTGAGGACTGAAGATCTAAAGATGCAGGATGATCTTTTTGGGGTGTGGGAAGACAATATTAGAACTTTCTGTTTATTTTTATCTACAAATGTAAGAAAGGGATGAAGCTTTACTTGTCTTTATAAATAGCCTTTACCTTTGATGCAGGTGACATACTGGGTATGATTTCAAGGCTGACTAAAAGAAAGGTTGGCACACCACGACAGAGGCAGCCTCGTACTTTCTGTTGTCTTTCGTCTACCGTGACATACTGCAGATCACGTGCTATAGGACATCATCGTTCCTATGCATTTTATAGAGACAGGGCTTTAAAGAATAGAATTCGTGATGAAAGGAAGAGGGAATGAACTGGAAGGTGTTGTGCCCCATGGAGGTTTGTTGTTTATCTCATGCAGTAATTAAAAGGGTTAGTGAGACAAAGTTTTTCTTTTACAAAAAGGCCAGTGTTTTAAATTTGGTGACCTTTATAGTGATTCAGATGGCTACCAGTCATTAGGAGATACATATAAAAAATACCACATAGCAGACACATACCACATAGCAGACACATAGCACACACAGAAAATAAATGCAATCTATGCTTTCAAAGTAAAGCTGATGGTATAGGTGAGATATGACTGCTTTTTGCAAAATAGTCCTGTTGGAAAGGGTACATTTTGAAAAGGAATATTTGGAAATGTTGGTATCATCAATAGATTTTCTGGTCAAAATGATATGCATCATGTAGAAAAACTCTCATATATATAAGAGATAAATTTTTTAATGTATCTAAAATTTTCCCAAATGGTGAGTTTAAGTGGGGTTTGTACCCATTTATTTAAAATATAAAAACGTGGGGCACCTGGGTGGCTCAGTCTGTTGAGCGGTTCCTGGTTTCTGCTCAGTATGATCCCAGGGCTGTGGGATTGAGGGCACGTGCTGAGCATGGAACCTGCGTGAGATTCTCTCTCTCTTCCTCTGCCTCTCTCCCCTGCTTGTGTGCTCTCTCTCTTTCTCAACAAAACAAAACAAAACAAAACAAACAAAAAAACCCAATACCTTCCAATTAGCTTATAACAACTGATAGACAAGAGAACATGAAATGTTAATAGTCAAGTTTCAAAAGAAACCTTTGTGTGAGTGGTGATTGGGGTGGAGGAAGTGGTGTCAGGATGCACAGAGTACAGCCCAGAGAGTCTCCTTTTCCCAGGAGACTCTACAAAGTAGACCTTTGTATCATTGACAGGTAGCGTCTTCAGCCATCAGAGCCATTCAAACCAGTCTCAAAATAAAACAAGCCTAGGATTAGGCATTCAAGTTGCTGTTTTACCAAGGTTCATCCTGTATATATTTTAGTAACAAAGCATGTTAGTCACCTAGATTTACTAAAATATTAATAAGTAAGTTGACTCTTCAAAAGCTTTTCCAGGGGCGCCTGGGTGGCGCAGTCGGTTAAGCGTCCGACTTCAGCCAGGTCACGATCTCGCGGTCTGTGAGTTCGAGCCCCGCGTCAGGCTCTGGGCTGATGGCTCAGAGCCTGGAGCCTGTTTCTGATTCTGTGTCTCCCTCTCTCTCTGCCCCTCCCCCGTTCATGCTCTGTCTCTCTCTGTCCCAAAAATAAATAAACGTTGAAAAAAAAAAATTTAAAAAAAAAAAAAAAAAAAAAAAAAGCTTTTCCATATAATAAATTTTAAAAACTCAAAACCTTTCTTAAATAAGCGAATTTTTAAAATTTGAAAGCTTTTCTACACAATAAATAAAATAAAAATTATTTACAATATTTAATTCATTTCAAGTTGTCTTTGTATGTTTTATGATCTCTGTTAATATAGTAATACATATTTATATATCACGTGAGAACAAAGATATACACGTATTTTAGTGGGTATGCTTAAACTTAAAAAAATTTTTTTTTAATGGTTATTTATTTTTGAGAGGGAGAGAGTGCGAGCAGGGGAGGGACAGAGAGAGAGGGAGACACAGAATTTGAAGCAGGCTCCAGGCTCTGAGCTGTCAGAACAGAGCCCAACGTGGGGCTGGAACTCATGAACGGGGAGATAACGACCTGAGCCAAAGCTGGATGCTTAACCGACTGAGCCACCCAGACGCCCCTGCTTAAACATTTTTTTATTTTACGTGGGTGCATGGAGATGGCTTGAGGTCAGTCACTGGGCTTTTTGAGGTTGTAGAGGTTCACGAAAGAGCAGAAAGGATTATTAAATACATAGAGCATCATTGGCTTTAGTGACAGTTGATGGTTTTCTAATGCCATGTTTCCTTTCATATTCATTCACTGTTAGCCTACTATAAGGAAGAGATTTTTCTTCTCCCTATTTATTTGCGTATGTATTTATTTAATCAACAAGGATTCATAATTCTTATTTTATTCAAAGAGTTATAGTTCCTAATGATTATTCATGTCTCTGTTTCATCTTTCCTCTTTTATTTTCTCTTCCAACAATAATCATTTTCTTTCCTCAAATAAAAGGTAGGCCCCTTCCTGTCCTCCTTATAGACTTGTGGCTATTCTAGCACCTTCTCTTCTCTCAGTTCTTAGGTCTTTCTCTAAATGCTCTGGCACTTAATCATGTGCTCTTGATTTCATTGTTTGGTACATGAAAGTTTCAAGACTTCAGTCAGGCCATAACATCTTGAAGGATAAGAACAATGTTTTCTTCTTCAAAATTCCCATTTAATATATCCTTGCTGAAGCCCAGAACACAAACACATTGTACCCTTCTTACATTCCATGTCATAGGATTGGCGCATAAATTAACAATAAATGCCATGTATGATACTACATTCAGATATCTTACATTAGGGCACTGGGTGGCTCAATTAGTTGAGCATCCAACTCTTGGTTTGAGCTCATGTCATGATCCCAGGGTTGTGGGATCAAGCCCCATGTCAGACCCTGTTTTTGGGCTTGAAATTCTCTCCCCCTCCAACTAGAATGCTCATTCTCTGTCTCTAAGAAAAAAAAATCTTACAATAAAAAGCACAGATATATTTGACCCCAGATTTTATTACTAATTAATTAATTAATTTTGGAGTTTTATTAAAAAAGTTTTTTTATTCTCAAGTTAGTTAATGTATGGTGTAGTCTTGGCTTCAGGAGAAGAACCCAGCGATTCACCACTTACATATATCACCCAGTGCTCATCCCAACAAGTACCCTCCTTAATGCCCATCACCCATTTACCCCACCTCACACCCTCGCACCCCCATCAACCCTCAGTTTGTTCTCTGTATTTAAGAGTCTCTTATGGTTTGCCTCCCTCTCTGTTTTTATCTTATTTTTCCTTCCCTTCCCCTGATCATCTGTTAAGTTTCCCAAATTCTACATATGAGGGAAATCATATCCGTCTTTCTCTGACTGATTTGTTTCACTTAGCATAATACCCTCCAGTTCCATCCACATTGTTGCAAATGGCAAGATTTCATTCTTTTTCATTGCTGAGTAGTATTGCATTGTATATATATATATACCACATCATCTTAATCCATTCATCAATTGATGGACATTTGGGCTCTTTCCATAATTTGGCTTTTGTTGGTAGCACTACTATAAACACTGGGGTGCATGTGCCCCTTCAGATCAGCACTTTTGTATCCTTTGGATAAGTTCCTAGTAATGCAATTGCTGTGACCCCAGATTTTAAACACAGATTAAAAGAGAAAAGCTAGCTGATAAAAAATACAGGGTACAAAAACATTAGTAAAGGGACTCCTAGCTGGCTCAGTCAGTGGAGGATGCGATCCTTGATCTCAGGGTTATGAGTTCGAGCCCCACGTTGGGTGTAGAGATTACTTTAAAAAATAAAATCTTTAAAAAAATAAGTACAATTTTTATACCTGAGAAACAAATTAAGCCCAGCACTTACTTCTGACTGTCTCAGCAGCAAGGAAGTGAAGGGAGTAGGAATTGTTCGGTAGAAATAAGTATACCATTTTAGTAAGAGTGACTAACTTTTCCTTAACTAGGAATTCCAGAAGAATTTGTTCCCTAAATAAAGTTCATTGGGCTAAATGTCTTGAATAACAATTTTGCAAAAATTAACCCACGTGACTCTTTCCAATGCAAGATTATTAATTTATAATTCTATGAAGATAGCCTTCTGGGGTGGGGAAGAAGAGGACTGATGTAGTGTAGATATACAATTTTTTGGTGGTCTGGTTTACCCCAGGTTAAGCTCAGAGGATCTTGAGTATATGGTAAATGGAACCCTACACCACTGCTTATGAATATCATTGTTTTCAACTGACAGGAGATACACGGAAGACATATCTAGTAGACACCCGAAGGTTAGGGATTCTCCATTAATGATCTGGAAAGTCTCGTATTCAAATGAGATAGCTGAGCATGTAACGGAGAGTGGAATATTTGAGAGTGAAAGAGCCTGACTTGCACTTCCGTTAGAATGGCACTTGGCTGTGAGAGCACCTTGAAGCTCAGCCAGGATCTTTCTCAAGAAAACAAAAGCAAACAAACAAACAAACAAAAAGCTGTGCATATGTTCAGATGTATGAACAAGTATTTAATAGAAGCCCCAGGGTTCTGGCCCATAAAGGACGATTAATGAACTATCAATGGGGTGCTTTTGAGTTCAGGAGAACCAAATAACCTACCACTATCATAGAAAAACCTTATAAATCCTTCCTAAACAGATTTTATTTTGAACAGACTGTGTTCTGATGAGCTTTCCAGGATAAATTAGCTGCAAAATGGGGCCCCAGATACTTAATTGAGAGAACCTGCTTCATATAATTGCTTAGAATTCTTTTTTTGGATACTACATTGCATTTGCCAGAATTAATAAAAGGGGTTTGGCATGCTACTATTTAGATATTTTTTGTGACTGTAATTCATAAGGATTTTTTCAGCAAATATTTGTGGGGTATAATCAATGTTTATCACACAGGTTAAGCTTCAACAAAAGTCTGTTCACCAATTATCCAGGCTCTAATTCTCAGGAATTTACCAATTCTTTTGAATTTTCTTTTCCAATTTTCTTGAATTTGGGAAATTTCGGGAAAGGGAACAGGAGGGCTGTTCCATTTAAGGGAATGGCGGGGATTGGGTCAAGGAAAACTTTGCCAGTCCATGTTCCTTCTCCTCATGGGAACACACGTGATTTGCTGGTTTAGGTCCATGTTATATATCCCCCTCCCCATATTCTTCTTAACAGCATGTATTACTAAGCCTCTCCTCTAAATCATCCCATTTCTGAATCTGCAAACACTCTTTCCTTAGTAAGTTTTAGGGACTTAAAATATATGTTCATTGGCTGACTCTCACATTGCTTATATGGTTCAGATTGATTCTCATAACTCTGCCATGAGTTTTATGCCCCGGTGTGCTCAAACTGGAGCTGATGTGTTCTCATGTCAAAGAGCTGGCTCGTGCTTCTCAGTTTCTTGCCAGCAATAAATGACTGCTTAACAGATAAAGTACTAAAACTTAAAGAATGTTGTTGGCAAGGATATGGACAAAAACAAACCCTTGTGCACTATTGGTGGGAATGTAAATTTGTATAGCCACTGTAGAAAACAGTATGGGGGTTCCTCAAAAAATTAAAAATGGAAATATCATATGATCCAATAATTCCACTACTAGGTATTTACCCCAAGAAAACAAAAACACTGATTTGAAAAGATATATGCACTCTTATATTTATTGCAGCATAATTTGCAATAGCCAAGATACAGAAGGGTGATGTGTGTGTATATATATATATATATATATATATATATATATATATATATACATATATATACATACAGTGGAATATTAAGCAGCCATAAAAAAGGATGAGATCTTGCCATTTGTGACAACATGGATCGACCTAGAGGGTATTCTACTAAGTGAAATAAGTCAAATGGAGAGAGACAAATACCATGTGGTTTCACTTATGTGTGGAATTTAAAAAACAAAACAAATGAGTAAACAAACAAAAAGCAGAAACAGATCCACAAATGCACAAACTGATGGTTGCCAGAGAGGGCGGGAGTAGGGGGAGGGCAAGAGGAGTGAAAGGGGTGAAAGGGAGTGAGAGATACAAGCTTCCAGATTATGGAATAAGACGTGGGGATAAAAGGTACAGTGTGAGGAATATAGTAAACGGTACTGTAATAGTGTTACATCGTGACAGATGGTGGCTACACTTGTGATGAGCAGAACAGAATGTATAGAGTTGTGGAATCTCGATGTACCCCTGAAACTAATGTAACACTGTGTGTCAACTATACCCAAATAAAAAAATTAGAGAATGACAGGTTTTTTTAAAGTATTTTCTCTCCTTCTCATTTTAAGGCAGGTTTAACAACTTACTTTCATCCTGGAATAAACTTGAAGAAGATACATTATGCTAGCATCAAACTTTATGAGAAATTGGAAGAGGAAACTGGACAGGTAGATGTATTTAACTTGAAATTTCTTTTAGGTCGATTTCTCAGAACTGTGTAAGATTTCTGAAGAATTTGGACATATTATCATGTGTGTAGTGACATTAATGGCATGTGAAATGTTTAATGTGGTAGAGAAATCTAATGAATGTGTAAGGTAAGAACCCCTCGAATTTGCTCTGTTTTTGGTTTAATTTCTTGAAGTACATTTCCCATGCAATTCACCACTCTTCTTGATTTTTTAAATAAGGAAAGGATAAAAAGCAGCTTTCAAAAATATCTTTCATCAGTTACTATATCTAGAAACTCAGAAATCAGAGTATTTCAGCAACTGGATTACAAAGGATCTGATGGCCGTGCCTGAAGATTGTCACACAGCTTTGAAAAGTATTTCACTAAAAGCCCCTCACTTTTATTTTTATCTCTTCTCATGCTTACATTAGTATTCTCAAAATAAAGTCACAGGCAAACACTACCCATAGGCTAAGATGGAAGTTTACTTAAATTTTTCATGCTATTTTTCCTTGCCTAAAACTATCAGATGGCCCACAGCCAAAGGCCAGAGGGGGAGAGTCTTCATCAAGTGAACCCTGCTTGCCTTTCCAACGTTTTCCCTTGCCACTCTTTGCTATGCTCATACGCTTCAGTTAATCTTAATTACATATAGCTCTGGAATGTGCTGGGCTCTCTGCCTGAAACAACATTTTCTCTGGCCCCATCTCAACACTCACCCTTTACCCTTCCCTGAGGTCACCCCCTTTGAGAAGCTGTCTTTGACTTCCCCCACCCACCAGTCAGGACAGCTCAGGGCACTTCCCTTGGTTCTAACAACATATGTATGTTCTTACAACGTTCCTTTAACACGAATCTCTCCCCCCTGCCCCCCGCTCCTCCCTGTTGTGTTGCTTTACTGATCGATCTTCCCTCGGGACTATGAGAAACTTGAGGGCAAGGAGAAGATCTTTTATTTCTGTAACCTAGGGCCTAGCTGAGTCCTTGGCCAACTGAAGGACATCAAGAACTGTCGCATGAATGTTGTTTTCACTTCACATGAGATCTCATCACTGCAACATTCTGATTCTTTACATTCCTTCCTCAAATCCTTTGTCTTTCTCTTTGTCACACAGTTTTCTTTTATTCTGTACATGAACCCTATCCCGTGTTATTGTAATTGTGCTTTCAGCTGTCTGCCTTCCCCTGTAGACCATAAACTCCATGCAGAAGGGTCTTTGCTTCTTGTTTGTAATGCATCTCTGCGGCTTAGCATGGTGTCTGACACAGAGGAGACAATTAGTAAATAGTTGCTGAATGAGCATCTTTTTGTAAGAGGCAACTATTTGATACAGTTATCTCTTGCACGGCATAGACCAACTCTTTTCTTACACACTTGCATTTTCATCGTGCTGAAGGAGAACCATGTTTGAATGCCAAATAATGATTTATGTATGTGTTTGTCTTGGCATTATTGTCACAGGTGGTGGGGTTCCATCAGCCAGGGAGTATCAGAATCGCTACCACTCCTGTAAGGGTAGATGAATTTAAATATCAGATGACTCGGACTGGCTGGCATGCAACAGAGCAGTATATTATTGAGCCTGAAAAAATTCAAGAGATGTTTCCGCTACTCAACATGAATAAGGTATTTATCTTAAGGGTGTTTTCGCCATCCATTAACTTGAATTAAGAGTAGAAAAAGTTACTTTAAGAAGCTTATTAAAGGTAGAAAAACTTTGTGCGCACATCTTGAATGGTGAAATCAGATAGATGGTTAATGCTAGAATTTGGGTACGTAACAAGGTGGGCTATTACGTATGCCAAATTAAATAAAAAAGTAATGAAAAAATGTTTTCTACCTGGGACAACTAACGAGACATTTTCAATACCTTTTTATTACTATGTCCCCCAGACCTAGGGGTTTCCATACATAAGTTTCTGTTGAGAACTTCAGAGAAAACAATGACCTGGTATGATAAATATATAGAGAGAAAGGTTGTCTTATTGAAACTTTTTACAAAATCAAATTTAGAGGTGCCATGCTATGTTGCTCTGTAAATATCTTCTAGCTCATAACTGTACTGCCAATAGGCTCCAAACCAGATATTTATCTGGTTTTAACTATTTGCTTTTGTTTTGCTAGTCAATACTCCCATTCGAATAGTAAGAATGGCTAACACTGTGCTACATAACACTATGGCACAGATTTATGTACCAGGTACTACTATGCTAAGCTTTTCATAGGCATAATTTTATTAATATTCACAATAATATTATACAGTATCTATTATTACTAAACAGGAAACTGCAGTGTAGATAGTTTACATAATGGAACCAAGCTCATCCAGCTAGAAAGAGCTGGAGCAGAGACTTGAAGCCAGGCTCTCAGACTCCCTTGTACTCACTACTCAAGTATACCACCAGGTGAGGCTGTCGAGGAACATAGAGGCTTAAAGTTTCTCCCTAGTGACTACCTGTAACATCTTTGAACTGTAGCAGCACCTTGTATCACTGAGGGGGTGCTGGGGCTGTTTGCCCTCGTGAGTCTTTATAGGCTGCTGGCACTCTCTTGTCTATAGTTTTGTGTGATGACAGTGTGGTGGCAGAGTGATGTCGCATTGCATCGTCTGCATTGAAGTTCCACCGATGTAAGAATATGTTATATGTGTTTATATGTCACCCTCGGAGTGCTTTGCTGGAAGACCTCACCATCACAGTGTTTTCTCAAAGGTATTGGACAATGGAAATACGTGGGAAGAATATTCTCTGGGTCTGGGGCAGGGTGCCAAATCAAATAAATACAGGATTACTTCAATGAGGACATATCCATTATAAAATACCAACATGACATTTGGAAGTCTACAGTAATATGAATTCCATTAAAATCAAAACAAGTCTCTTGCACTAAAACTATAACAAGAGATTGGATTAGTATAATCAAAAGCTACCCACAAAGAAAAGATTAGGCCCAGATGGCTTCACTAGTAAATTCCACTAGACATTTAAAGAAGAATTAGTACTAATCCTTCACAAATGTTTCCAAAAATAGAAGAGAAAACTTCCCAACTCCTTCCATGAGGCCAGTATTACCCTGATACCAAAACCAGACAAAGACATGACAAGAAAAGAAAGACATATTGTGCATATCGGTGCAAAAATCCTTAAGAAAATACTAGCAAACTGAATTCAGCAATATTTAGAAAGGATGATGCAGCACGACCAAGTGGAATTTATGCCACGGTTGCAGGGTTGATTTAACATCTGAAAATCGATCAATGTAATGTGCTACATCAATAGAATAAAGGACAAACACGCATGATCATTTCAACAGATGCAGAAAAGACACTTGACAAAAGCTCCTTGTTTGGTGCTCAGTAGATTTCTGTTGAATGGATGAAACCTGAGTATAATACTGCACAGTGTTCCTTCTATCAACTCGGTTCATCAGACTGTCATTCTTCTTTGTTTCCACGTGGTACCCAGACTGAACTCCTAGCATAGCATAGGTATTCAGGTATTAAGCTGTTGAATGACTAAATCAAGTATACATTTTCCTGACACTTACATATATTTAACAAGTGAATTTATTAACAGTATTAAACAATTCAATATAAATAACTGATCGGTTAGTATTAGATTAGCTGAAAATGTTAGAAACCAAAATGATAATGCTTAGACAAGATACAAGATAATTTCTCTCTCAGTAAGGCAGTGCAGGATTTGAATGATGGCTATTTTCCACAAAGACTTCAGGAACCCAGTCACCTTCTGGATCATTGCTGTTATTCCTAGGGTGTGACTCTTGTGTTCTTATTCCAAGATGGCAGCTAGAGCTCCAGCTGTCATGTCTGCATTCCAGACAATGGGATTGAGGAAGGGCAAAGAAGAAAGGACAAAGGGCATATGCCAGTGGCTTTTAAAAAAATAATTCATGAAAGCTGCCACATGATGCTTTCATTTTTATTTCATTGACCAAAACTTAGTAATACTTTTAGCTACCAGTTGGAACTAATAACTGCCAACTATTGGAAACTGTTCTTAGTGGCCATGTGTCTACATAAACATTCAGTGTACATTGCCATGAGGGTTGGGGGCGAGAATGGATATTGGAGACAATTGCAAACCTCTATTAAGTAGCCTGTCTACTTAACATTCAGTGTGAATCCTGCCCTAGTTTGAGATTTGATAAAGGGAAAAGAAGTACAGATTGATCAATCTGATGCCATGGTACACTTTTACAGTCCAGTTTTACACAGAATAATGGATATGTATTTGTTTAAATATTGACTCTTTTATGATCGATTTAGATTTTAGCTGGACTGTATAATCCTGGAGATGGTCACATCGATCCTTACTCTCTAACTATGGCCCTAGCTGCTGGGGCTAGGAAATATGGTGCCCTTTTAAAGTATCCTGCCCCGGTGACTTCTCTGATACCCAGGTCAGATGGAACATGGGATGTTGAAACACCACAGGGATCTATGAGGGCGAATAGAATTGTGAATGCTGCAGGTAAGCATTATATATATAATTCAATATATGTGTAATTAGTAGGTTTTTTTTCAAGTGGCAAAGAAATAAGATATTTGGCCATAGAGTAATATCTAATATTTTACATTATGTACATTGTTAGGGAACACTGTAACATTCCGAAGGTGAACATTTTGTCTGTTTCTAAGCTACAAAGCCCTCCCTCCATCACTTTGCTTTTGGTGTGTGAGATGTCACCCTGTCCTTGGTTACCCATAGAAAGTTGGTGTTCTTCTCCATTCTCTGTTTTCTTCTGCTCCAGATCATCTTTTGCTAATGATGCTGCTTTTTCTATGTTCACTCTTTCTTTATTCTAATAACCAAAGTCTAGTGTTCAAATTCGTGAGCATCCTTTTGTTCTCAGTTTACTTTTGGGAGCAGATCTGATCATTTGTGTGCTCTCTCATCCTTTTCTGATTCATTGACTTCCATCAAAAAAACGTTTAACTCTTTTCCTTTCTGAACATTATTAAATCTATTTCATAACCTTGATTTTTTACATTGTTCTGTAACAATTTAGACTCAGATTAGTGAAGTCAAAAGGGATATTTGAGTTAATCTCACAACCCACCCATTTTTCCACTGTGGAGACCAAGTTCCAGAAATGTCATGTTACTTGGCAAAGCAGCAGAGTTATGTTGGGGCCAGGTTTTGGACCTGAGTCTTTTGATTCCTGAGTTAATACACTTTCCAACAGGTCATTTACCTGTGGAGTCATTTTCAATTATCAGACATACAAAAGTAAGCTCTTGTGCAAAGGAAAATGCTTATGCAGTCTGAACTGGACTAATAATTTGTATTTACCTGTAGTTCATAGCGGTTAATTTAAAACCCAAAGTAAGCAAGAGCCAGTAACTGATTTTCTTGTGGTCTGTTCTTGGAGTCACTACTTAAATTATAAAATGAAACCAATCTTTATTATTTATCATATCAAATTATATTTAAGAGCTTAAATTAGTATTTTTGAATTTTTCTAATCCATGCCCTCCATTTGAAAAGCATAAAAGTCTTATGCTTTCTTTAATATTATTTGAAATTCAAAATAATGTAAAAGGACTTGCCTACACAGTAAAAGCAAAGGAACAAAACATTGCTTTGTTTTTGAGCTTTGCCTCTCACCCCACCCCACCCCAATCCCTATCTGGTAACCCATCACCATCCTTGGGCACCACTGATCTAAATTTTGTGAGAAGATTTAAGGCAATGAAATCATTCATATTTTCTTCCGCATGTAGCAAGGATTCCTTGTAATCTTGTAACTTTATGGTCTCACAAAATTATTGTCTAAATCCATTGAACTGTTTTTATAGTGATAGCAAACTAAACAGATGAAACAAACACACTCTGACCTCCATACCAGACATCACTAATTGATCACTGCACTTATTTCAGATGGGCTTGGGCGTGTTCTCCCATGTCTCTCAACACAGTGCTTCAGGCAGCCACACGCTCCCAACTGATATTTTGAGAAATAATGTAGAAGAACTTAATTTAACATATTTTTTGATGTTTTCCTAAGATGGTAAGCTTTTATTTACATAATTCATTGCCACTGTAATACATTTTTCCTTTTTTTTTTAATGTTTATTTATTTTTGAGAGAGAGAGAGAGAATGTGAGCTGGGGAGGGGCAGAGAGAGAAGGAGACACAGAATCTGAAGCAGGCTCCAAGCTCTGAGCTGTCAGCACAGAGCCTGATGTGGGGCTCGAACTCACAGACCACGAGATCATGACCTGAGCCGAAGTCAGATGCTTAACAGACTGAGCCACCCAGGCACTCCTGTAATAAATTTTTTCTAAACCATAAACTGTGAGGAATAAGGAATCACTGAAGATAAAGATAGAATAATTCTCAAAGACATCTGACCTAAACCCAGGGCAGTGGTTACCAGATGAAGTTTTCTATGCAACTGTGAAATCTTGTGTGGTTGGGTGGGGGAGGGCTATGGCAGGAGGTCCTGGAGTACAGCTTTTCTGGTGCCGGCCTGGGAAAGAAATCGCTGGAATTAGGTTGACAGTGTGGCCCTGCATTTACCGCTCCATGGGACCTAATTTTCTCCAGCCTGGATTGTTCTCCAGGATGCCCTTCTTTGTTCTTTCTTCCGGAGGTGTTTTACCCAGCCACATCTACTCCCTCTCGCATCCTCAGTTTTTGGTAAGCCAAGCAGCTCCTTCTTGAAAATTGTGTGAAGAACTGTGCTGTCTCAATGTTCAATTCTTTATCTCATGCAGATCGTATCTCTGGCCCATAATCTTGTTTTTTTTTGTTGTTTTTTTTTTTTTGTTTGTTTGTTTTTTTTCTCTTTTCTTCCTCGATCTCTTCTCTTCCACTGGGTAAAAGTTACTGGAGAAAATCTAACTGATTGCATATTTGTAGTCCATGGAAGGTGTGGAGAAGTGTGTGTTTAATTATTTGTAAGTCTGCTTAAAAAAAAAAAACACCTTATTTGCAGTACAGAAGGTCAGTCTCAGTAACTGAGGGCAAAGGTTTGGGTATGCTCGCTTCTAGAACTGAAATTAACAGAGATCAGTTTTATGAATAAAGCATCTGCAGAAAGCGTTGTGTTAACGTGATTTGAGAATGCGTGGCTGACAGATGTATCCCAGAGTTACTTAGTGAGACCAGGATGTCTCACAAATTCAGGCAAGGCCTTCAGGCTAGCTCTGAAATCTGATTAAAGCAACCAGGATATAGACTTGGAAATGTGACCAAAATATAAAAGACGTAAACACCACCATTATGGTACTCAACTGTACCATAACCTGCTAGAAGTTTCTTTATGTGAAGTCGTAACAGAAGGCAGCTGAGTCTTTAGTATATTCATGAAAAGGAAAGTCTAAAAGTAAAAATGTGTCCGTTTGGGGTGCCTGGGTGGCTTAGTTGGTTAAGCGTCGGACTTTGGCTCAGGTCATGATCTCGCAGTTGACAAGTTCGAGCCCCGCATCGGGCTCTTTGCTGACGGCTCGGAGCCTGGAGCCTGCTTCGGATTCTGTGTGTCCCTCTCTCCCTGCCCCTCTCTCGCTTGTGCTCTGTCTCTCTATCAAAAATAAATAAACATTAAAAAATTTTTTTTAAAAATTAAAAAAAAAAAATGTGTCCGTTTGCTGATGTGTTTCCAGCATTGTCCAGGTCTATGGGGCTCTCTGGCCCAGAGACACATGTATTGCCAGCCATGTGACCTGGGCAAATTACTCATTTGTAAAACGGAGAGAATAGTTCTCATCTCAGAAAGCTGTTATGACTGGTAAGTAGCTAATAATGTAAAGTACCCTGAACAGAACCAGTACCACACAGTAAGCACTAGAAAAAATACGTCTAGTAATTATGATTATAATTGTTTCCTTGAAAGCCTATCTGCCCCTCCCACCACCCCATCCTGGGAACACTAGCATCAGTTTGCTATAACTTCTGGGCACAGGCTTTTAACCTTACCCACCTCCTTTCACTTGTTCCACTGTCACACAGCACCCATTCTGTTGGTACATTTGGTTCTCAAACTGATGTACGTATGAATTGCTGTGGAAAGTTTCCCAGATTTCAAAAGATTCTAATTTAAGTGATCTGGGTGGGGACTCAGAAGCTCTATTTTAAGCAAGTACTCCAGGTACTGTAGTGTCTGTTCCAGATGGTCTGCAAAACATCTTTAGAGAAACACTATTACATAGATGTTCCTAGAGGAGAGAGAACATAGTAACTTTATTCTTTTACATTTTTTTTTAATGTTTATTTATTTCTGAGACAGAGAGAGACAGAGCATGAACGGGGGAGGGTCACAGAGAGAGGGAGACACAGAATCTGAAACAGGCTCTAGGCTCTGAGCTGTCAGCACAGAGCCCGATGCAGGGCTCGAACCCACGGACCGTGAGATCATGACCTGAGCCGAAGTCGGACGCTTAACCGACCGAGCCACCCAGGCGCCCCTCTTTTACATTTTTTTTAACTTTGTTTTTTAATGTCTATTTATTTTTGAGAGAGAGAGAGAGAGAGAGAGAAACAGAGCACAAGCAGGGGAGGGCCGAGAGAGAGGGGAGACACAGAATCTGAAGCAGGCTCCAGGCTCTGAGCTGTCAAATCTGTCAGGCACAGAGCCTGATGCTAAGAGCCCGACGTGAGGCTTGAACCCAGGAACCACGAGATCATGATCTGAGCCAAGTCGGAAGCCTAACTGGCTGAGCCACCCAGGCACCCTGTAGTAACCTTATTCTTGAGCAAGCAGAGCTGAAAACTAGTTTTGGACACTTGTGACCTCTTGGGATAAAATAGTCTAACTTGCCTTTGGTACCTGAAACTGCTCAGGGGCATGAGAAGATATTTTATTATCACGTAAGTTTTTTCTCTGCCTGGTGAAGAATGTTTCTCTTGACTCCTTTTCTACTTGACTCATTAAGCCTGAGATAACTTTATAAACTTTACTTAAGACTTTTCTTAATATGGTAAATCAGAAATATGATTGGATCATGCCAACGTGAAGCCCAGTGTTCGGCCAAAAGAGAATTGCTTAATTTTGCCTGACACTCTGCATCAGAGAATGCCACTGTATAAACAAACCATCACTGTCACCGTATAAACCACCTTGTACAAGTAAACTTGTCTATGAACCTTCACTCTTCATTTTAACTCTATTTCTATTAATCATTGCATTAAAAAAAAAAACAGAAGCCATTTCCAATAACTATTTTTATTGACCCTCCTGTTGTTTCTCAGGTCATAATGGTAGATTTTAGTGATTCTTCCATATTTGTCTCTCTTACCTTTGAACTTGGTGGGTGGGTGATGTAGCGAGAGTTGAATTATAACCACACCAGATTTAGGTTAACTTGCTTGACAGAAAGAGGAAGAAAATGCCAACAAACACCACCACTATAGGGTAAAACAGCATTGGGCTTGTTTTGGAGTGTAAAATCATACAGTTCTATAATACTTACGCATATGTTCCCACTGTATTTTAATGATCAAGTGCATTAATAAGCAAACAATTAGACTCAGAAATTCATAAATATGTTTGAATAGGAAAGAATTTATTTTCTTCAATTTATGCTTTTAATTGAAATAAGTGTATTGAGGATACTGGAGTGGTTTGAATTGCTAGGCTAAATATTTTGGCTTTTTATATTTTAAATCTGCTGTGGTGCATATAAGTAGCATTTATGGCTTTCCTATATTTTCTTACAAAGTTCTTCCATTGAAAATTCACTTCTTCCTACTAACAAAAATAAATTAAATCCTTAAATTATTAAAAGACCAACAAGAGGCTCTAATGCCCACAAGTAAGATTTTTGGTTTGCAAATAGACATCCAGTTAGGGGGCTATTAAAGAAGTATTGCCAGGGGACCTGGGTGGTTCAGTCAGTTAGGCATCTGACTTTAGCTCAGGTCATGATCTCACAGTTCGTGAGCTTGAGCCCCACGTCAGGCCCTGTGCTGACAGCTCAGAGCCTGGAGCCTGCTTCAGATTCTGTGTCTCCCTCCCTCTCTGCCCCTCCCCCCCACCTTGTTTTCTCTCTTTCTCTCTCTCTCTTTCTCTCTCCCCCTCTCTATCTCTCTCTCTCAAAAATAAATAAATATTAAACAAACAAACACTTATGGCCAGTTTAGCCATTAGGCCAAAGCAAAACAACAAAGCCCAAGGATGACATTTAGATAGTAAAATAGAAATAATTAAAAAAAATTTTTTTTAATGTTTATTTTTGAGAGAGAGAGAGACAGAGTGCAAGTTGGGGACGGGCAGAGAGAGAGAGGGAGACAGAGAACCTGAAGCAGTCTCCAGGCTCTGAGCTGTCAGCACAGAGCCTGATGCAGAGCTCGAACCCACAAACTGTGAGATCATGACCCAAGCTGAAGTTCGGTGCTTAACCGACTGAGCCACCCAGGCACCCCAGTAGAAATAAATTTTGACACATAGGGTACATAGTCTGGGTTCCCAGACTGATTCATAATTGATGATCCTGTATTTAGCTCTGAACCTCATAATGACATAGGCTTCAGAACTCTTCATTAGATTCCTAAAAAAAGCAGAAACAGAAATGGTTAAAAAATTGAGTGCAACCTCTAAAGAAATAACTTGAATAAGATTCTCTAATCATTTGAATGATTACTCAAAATTATTCTGAAGCAAACAAGCAAATAGAACCTCCTTCCCCCAAATAATCTGCTGATGGGTCAGGCAACACCATGTCCCTGCCAAATAATCATTCTAGATTCTAAAATACCTTTATGCAAGTGAAGGTGTCTTGGATTTTTAAAACAAAATCTTCCCACAGGAAGAAAACCAATAAGGTATGATGATTCCAAGGTGTCCCAGTGTGACATGGGCATGTCTCTTTCCTTCTCTGGACTTTAGCTCCACATCTGTGTACTGAAGAGTCAGCTGGGGGAGAATCAAGGGTCCTTTCAGCCACAATCTGTTTTTTTCTTTTGCAAAGGTAAAAATAACATTCATCTCCACCGGTAAGACAGTCCCAATACACACTGTGAACTGAGATACATTCTCATAGAGGTACTCCCACTTACTGGACTCATGGTTCCTTCATGCCCGTTGCAAGCAAGGATCTTACAGATGTATTCTAGCCAAGCGTTTACAATAACAGATAAAACTTACTGTGCTATCTCTCCCAAAGTATATATTTTCAAAATTTAAGTTAACAGAACAATTCTGTATTTGTAGAATCTTAGGCATCAGTAATGTGGGGAGAGGAGGGTCTGGGGGATAGAGGGATTGACTTGGAAGGCTTTCTTGTGCACAATTATTATACCGATCAACATAGGCCCCTTTATTGTTTGATCATTTCTGTTTCAGGAGTAGGGTCAGTCCATTACTGTCTTTCTTATCAATATTTGTACATTTTATATATTTGGGTTGTTTGGTTTGTCCTTCAAATAAATGTGTTGTTGTTTTCCTGCCTGCCTCTGCTTATAGACAAAGTATTTTTTCAGGAATTACAAACTCCTGAAAAACAAGTATGTATCTGTTAGATTATAGGTGTCTTCAAAACGCTGGGGCAGGTAAAATACTCGCTTCCCCCAGGTTCAGTTTTGTAATGACAAAAAATTTAAAGTTGTTATCACATTCTTTAGACTTTCCATGAGTACTGAAGTCTTCTCAATATTTTATCTGAAAATAAATTGCCATATCCGTGTCAGGTGTAGTATGTTTACGTATGTGGTAACATTTTAAAATGACTTTTTTTTCTTTAAGGATTTTGGGCTCGTGAAGTAGGTAAGATGGTGGGATTAGAACACCCTCTCATTCCGGTCCAGCATCAATATGTTGTGACATCAACTATACCTGAAGTGAAAGCTTTGAAACGAGAACTCCCTGTGCTCCGTGACCTGGAAGGATCCTATTATCTGCGACAGGAAAGGGATGGGCTTTTGTTTGGTCCCTATGAAAGTCAGGAGAAAATGAAAGTGCAGGACTCGTGGGTCACCAATGGAGTCCCTCCAGGTGGGTTCCACAAATGCAAGTGTGTGCAGGTCGGGCACATATGTTTTGTCTTCTCTGTGGCGGGGGCTGGCTGTAGACTAAGATGACACCGTAACATTAGACTACTGGATACCTGGGACGCTGGAGGTGAGGGGTTTGAGGCCAGCTCTGTTCTCATGTCCCTTTCACCGATCACAGCAGGAAGTAAGGAAAGAGAGAAGAGGCAGTTGGTGATGGAGAAGCTGAAGAAACATATCTTCCGCTTCCAGGTAATTTTTCACCTGCCCGCACCAACCTCCTTCCTCCGTACTTTTTCCTCGCTCTCTCACCTGCCTGGTCTAGTTTCCGGATTTGGATATAGCTGATATTGTGCTTTGACGGTTGGAAACATGGCAGGTAGCAGAGACAGGATATCCAGCCTACTAAGAATGAAAGCGTCAGAGTCTGTCACAGAGCAGGATAGGTTGCTCCTGCAAACTGATGCCCTCTCCTACTCCATAAATAAATGTAGAAAAGCCCTATGCGAAGTGGGAGGAACCATAGTTTATGTAAGGGAGGTGGACCCATTTTGTTTTTCATGAAACATTTCTACAGAGCTAAATTAAAGATGGAGGTTACCTAAGGAGGTAAACAAAACAATCTATAGAAAATACTAAAATGTCATTGGGGCACTGAAATATTATAGGGGATATAAAGAAATGGAGGAAATTGTACTTCCTAGAATTATACTTTGATAAGCTACTTGGGATAGGGACTGAAGTTCTCCCCTACTCCTCAATACACATATGCCCATGTGACCATGAATGATCACTAAACTGCCTTCCAGAGAAGTTGGGCCAGCTAGCTGAGGGCTTTTGTTTTGTTGAGTTGGCTCTGCACATTTGGGCTTGCATGGAAGAGCTCCTGATCTCAGGAGGGCTGATGGCCACCTGAGAACCTTCCTTTCTGTTCTTCCCTCATGCTGGCAGCCTGTCTTCCAAATAAATGTTTTGTTTTAAAAAAATTTTTTTTAATGTTTATTCATTTTTGAAAGACAGAGAGACAGAGCACAAGCAGGGAGTGGGGCGGAGAGAGAGGGAAACACAGAATCCGAAGCAGGCTCCAGTCTCTGAGCTGTCAGCACAGAGCCCGATGCGGGGCTTGAATTCACAAACCGTGAGATCATGCCCTGAGCCGAAGTCGGATGCTCAACCGACCGAGCCACCCAGGCACCCCATCTTCCAAATAAATGTTGAACAAATATTTAAATTTCCAAATTCAAAGTTGGAGGGAGAGCCAGATTGTTAGCTGGTCCTGGGCACGTACATGTCCTGGTCCAACCCTCGTGGTCTGCAGGCCTCTGTGCAACTGACCCAACATGCTTTTCACAGGAGGAACAAGAAGCTGGCTGACTGCTGTGTGGGAAAGTCACCAGTATTGGTGGAGAAGTTCTTTTAGAGGCTCATCTGTGGCTTCAATCATAGTACCTTTTACGAATGAGGAAATTATTGTGTTTCAAGACCCTGACTCTTTTCTAAGAATCTAGCTCTCAATTACGTATGGGAGCGGGCGTGCGGGAGGAGGCCTCCATGCCATTCTTTCTGTGCTGAGAGCTAAAAGGCATCTAGCATCCATTATTCTAGATCCTGGAGTAGTTTTCTGTTTATGCCCTGTGTCCTGACATGACTTTGCAAGCTCCCATTTGCCCTTAACTGGGAGGATAGGTCAGACTTTTAGGGTTAATTAAAAGATAAAAGTTCTCTCTTGACAAACCAGTTATTGTTTGTTTTTTAAAATTATGATTGGTTTACATGTTGAAAACTGTTGATATACCTAGATTTATATTTATTATTAATTAAGAGGATTAACTTTCATGATTTTATTATTTCAACAAAAATAAATTATTATTCTCAGAAATGTGATGGGTACTTATCTGTTGATAGTGAATATTAAGTTTAGACTTAAAAAAAAAAAAGAAGAAGTACCTTCCATAAGACCATCTTTAAATGTAAACTGATTCAGACTTAAGTCACTTTGGAATACCTGTCAGGGCAATTGTGGCATCCTGACCACAATGGTATGTCTCTTCAGGGTTTGGAAAGGAGCTCTTTGAGTCTGATCTTGACCGAATTATGGAACATGTGGAAGCTGCCATGGAAATGGTTCCAGTCTTGAAAAAGGCTGATATCATCAATATCGTCAATGGTCCTATCACCTATTCTCCTGACATTCTGCCTATGGTGGGGCCCCATCAGGGAGTCAGAAACTACTGGGTGGCTATAGGCTTTGGGTAAGTATCTCTTTTATTATTTTATTTTATTTTAATTTTCTTTCTTTTTTTTTTTTTTCAACGTTTATTTATTTTTGTGACAGAGAGAGACAGAGCATGAACGGGGGAGGGGCAGAGAGAGAGGGAGACACAGAATCGGAAACAGGCTCCAGGCTCTGAGCCATCAGCCCAGAGCCTGACGCGGGGCTCGAACTCCCGGACCGCGAGATCGTGACCTGGCTGAAGTCGGACGCTTAACTGACTGCGCCACCCAGGCGCCCCATTATTTTAATTTTCAAGAGAGCGAGCACAAGTGAGGGAGAGGGACAGAGGGAGAGAGAAAGAGAATCCCAAGCGGGCTTCACGCCGAGCATGGAGCCTGATGCGAGTTTCTATCCCATGATCTGAGCTGAAATCAAGAGTCGGGTGTTCAATTGACTGAGCCAACCAAGCACCCTGAGTATCTCCACTTAATTCAACATTTATTATAGAGTCAAGTATCTTTTTTAATAGAGTCAAGTATTATAGATAAGTCTTGTCTCGTAATCTCAGTCCAAAATGGAAAATGAGAGACGGGCAGAGAGTTTTCTTCCTTAAATGACCATTGAGATATGAGGAATAAGATATTTCAATCTTCAGGTGCCTGGGTGGCTCAGTCAATTAAGCGTCTGACTTCAGCTCGGGTCACAATCTCTCAGTTGGTGGGTTTGAGCCCCATATTGGGCTCTGTGCTGACAGCTCAGATCCTGGAGCCTGCTTCAGATTCTGTGTCTCCCTCTCCCTCTGCCCTAACCCGGCTCGCTCTCTGTCTCTCTCTGTGTCTCTTAAAAATAATAAATAAACATTAAAAAAATTTTTTTTTAAATTCACTTTTAAAATCCTGACTGTATAATGGTTTAATCACTTGTATAGGTTTTAAAGATGATCACATAGAAGGGCAGTGATTTCCTGGAAACCTCTCTTCGCATATTTCCTGCCATTTCCATTATTCCTGTCTCTTTTCATGCTGTGTATGTTCATATTGGTCAATTTGCCCCAATTTTACAAGGCTGTTTTCATAACACAGTGTGACAAACATAATACCGAGTATCAAATGAATAACGTATATGATGCCTTTTTCACCATAATTCAGGTTTATCCAACATAATTTGTTTCTTTATGATTCCTCAGGTTGCTTACTATTTATGATTCTGTTACCCATTTGATGCTTCATCCTTAATATTTGTCCCATTAATTTGTTGAATATTAATGTCAAGCCCACTTTACTATCATATCACAGCTTCTAATAATCTATTTTTCTTCTGCATTTTATTTGGCCATGTATTCAACTAATATCTCATGTTTGCCAGCTCTGTACAAGGTCTCTTTGCTAGGCACTGGGCTACAGCTAAAAACAAGGCATTGAGGTTCGGCCAGAGGTGTGTGACTGCTTGGGGTGCTGTTCTGCCAGTACAGTGGAGGGGCTGTGGTCTGAACTGAGGGAGCAGCAGCAGGGACTGAGAGATAGGAGATAAAATTATTTAGACTTGATGATTGATTGCATTAGGTCTTGAGGAAGAGAAAAAAAGCAAATGATGGCTAACTTTCTAACTTGACCCCTGGTTGGATGCTGGGGCCATGGGGACAGAGAATCAGGAAAATAATGAGTTTCATTTTTGAAAGGTTGGGTTTGAAGTGTTAAGTTGATATCTTTGGGACATCTAGAGGGAGAAAACTAGATGGAGACAGAGGACCTGGAAGGTATAAAGTAACTGAGGGTTTAGGTAATCAATAGCATCCATATGCAGGCATGTGTATGTAGGAGTGTTTCTCGTGTACATTACTTGAATATCTTCTTTAGAGGAATGCTTATTCATATACTTTGCCCATTAAAAAAATTGATTATTTGTCTTTCTACTGTTGAGTTGTAGGAGTTCTTTATATGTTCTAGACATAAGACCTTTATCAGATACATGATTTGCAATTTTTTTCTTCCATTCTGTGGGCTGTCTTTTCACTTTTTTAATGGTGTCCATTGAAGCATGAAGGTTTTTAATTTTGATGAAGTCCAGAATGTGTATTTTTTCTTTTTTTTAGCGTGTAGTTCATATATAAGAAACCATTTTCCAGTCCAAATTCATAAAGATTCATACCTATGTTTTCTTCTAAGAGTTTATAGTTTTAATTCTTTCATTTAAATCTTTGATCAATTTTGAGTTAATTTTTGTATATGATGTGAGGTAGGGGTCCAACTTCATTCTTTTGTGCATAACCAGTTGTCCCAGCACTGTTTGTTGAAAAGACTGTTTTTTGCTCATTGAATTCTCTTGGCTTCTGAGATATCTTCTTTCTGACGCCACTTCTGATACCCACATTCAATTTTTCAATTTTCTAATTCTCTGACACCAACTGGGTGTCCAACAATTCAATTCAATTCTGATCTTAACTTCCAGAGTTAGTGGTTAAGGACTCAGTCCCACGAAACTGCCTCCACTTCAGATACCAGTTGCAAGTCCAGGGATCACCTGTACTTCTGACTGGCTGTAACTTTGCGAGTTCCTGCAACCCCCTTTTCAGGCTTGACAGTTCACTAGGATGGCTCACGGAAATCAGGAAAACACTTCCTTTTACCCATTTATTATAAAGTATACAACTGAGGAACAGCCAAATGGAAGAGATGCACAGGGTGAGGTGTGAGGGGGAGGAGTGTGGCACAGAGTTTTCATGCCCTCTTTGACACACCACCTTCCTAGCACATCAGTGTGTTCAGAACCTGAAAGCTCTTTGAAGTCTGTCATTTAGGGGTTTTTATGGAGGTTTAATTACATAGGCATAATTGATGAAATCATCGACTATTGATGATTCAACTTCTTGAACCAGCCCCTATTTAAGCCCCCAGGTATCACTCACTCCACCTTGAGTCATCTCATTAGCATACAAAGACTATAAATTCCAGAGGTTTTAGGAGCTCTGTGCCAAAAATTGGGGACAAAGACCAAATATTTATTTTTTATTATACCACAACTTCCTTGACAAAAGTCACTTCACCATATGTGTATGGGTTTATTTCTGGACTCCCAATTCTGCCATTACCACATTTTTTTTTTTTTTTTTTTTAGCGTTTATTTTGAGAGAGAGAGTACTTGCTTGCGTATGAGTGGGGGAGGGGCAGAGAGAGAGAGAGAGAGAGAAAGAGAGAGAGAGAGAGAGGGAGGGACAGAATCCCAAGCAGGCTCTGCACTGTCAGCACAGAGCCCCACACAGGGCTCTATCTCACGAACCATGAGATCACCACCTGAGCTGAAATCAAGGGTCAGATGCTTAACTGACTAAGCCACCAGGCACCCCCACACTGTTTAGATTACTATAGGTTTGTAGTAAGTTCTGAAATTGAGAAGTGTGAATTTTTGCTCTTTTTCAAGATTGTTTTGGCTACTTTGGGTCCCTTAAATTTTCATGCAATTTTTAGGACCAGTTTGTCAGTTTCTGCAAAGAAGCCACCTAGGGTTTTGATAGGCATTGCATTAAATCTGTAGATCAATTTGGAGAGTATTGTTATAACAATATTAAGTCCAATTCATGGACATGGGATGTCTTTCCATTTATTTAGATCTTTTATTTATTTATTTATTTATTTATTTATTTATTTATAAATTTTTTAATGTTTTTATTTATTTTGAGAGACAGAGCAGGAGCAGGGGAGGAATAGAGAGAGTGAGACACAGAATCTGAAGCAGGCTCCAGGCTCTGAGCTGTCAGCACAGAGCCCAGTGTGGCGCTCAAACTCACTAACCATGAAATCATGACCTGAGCTGAAGTCGACGCTCAACTGACTGAGCCACCCAGGCGCCCCTGTTTAGGTCTTTTAAAATTTCTTTCAGCAATGATTTGTAGTTTTTAGAGTACAAGTCTGCACTTCTTTTGCTAAATGCATTCCTAGGTCTTTATTATTTTTGATTCTGCAGTTGGCTGAATCATAGAATTATTGATTTAGTCAACAAATATATGTGGATCATTGACCACGAGCCATGCTCTGAACAAGCAGACAGTATCCCTGGCCTTATTATATTTATATGTTAATGGAGCATCTGTTACTACTTGCCAAGGAAATTAGGAAGTTGATTTCTTTAGAACACCACTTACTTATTACCTACAAATTGTATATACTTGCATGGGGCTAATGTTGCATTCCTGCTTTGATTGTTCTGGGTAATTTTCCCAGGTTGTAGATGTTGGGAGATGGATAGGGAAGATGACAGGTGGGGGGCAGGCAAAGTGCCTCACACTCTGACAGATTTGGTCTGAACAAAGGACTTGTTGCTATCTTGCTAAGATATTTCTTATGTAAAATGGAATGCTTACATTGGCTGCCCCTGCTGGCTTGCATCAGTGATCCATTCCCTGGTTCTGGAGGCCAGTGGTTTCCATACCTGGCTGAGCAGGAGAATCACATGCCCAACTTAAAAAAGAATCTCAACCTTGTGATTAGTCACTTACGTATGTTTCATCCTCCTTTACATCGTATCTGTGTAATTCCTATTTGTCAGGAGAACCCATGAAGTTGTGTTGAATTGGAAAACTATAAGCAAATGGATTCCCAGACACTACTCCTATAGGTTCTGAATCAGTGGTCTGGGGAGAGGCCCAGGGATCTGCATTTCAATGTGTCTGTTATTCTGATACAACCGTCCAGAGAACTTGGGGAACTTGCAAACTGTGTACATATATGCCAGTGCTCATTTACCTTACAGATCACCCTCAGTCAAAACTCTTTTACTTTTGTTTTGTCACAATTCTAACAAAAGGTTTTTTGCTTCTAGGTGACACCATGTCAACCAGCATGTTAAATGGATTGTATTGAATTGAATCTAGTTTTCTTGGCTTAGAGCACATTATAAACAGGAAACTTAAGGAGGGGAGAGTGCTGTAAGATATAACATCTGACAGTTTAACGGAGTTATCCTGAAAAGCAGACACAAACACTCAAAAAGCATAGTCACTGGGCCATTTAGAAGCAGGTTCTACAGATTAATGTTAGCTACACAAGAACCTAACTCTCCTTTCCTTATTAAGTTCCCTTCCACTTCCATGCCACACAAATTACTTGGTATGGAAGTCTTATCAATTGGGCATAGGCATACTCTGTTACTGGTTGTATAGGGGCCTAACAGCAAGCATGCATTGCTGGCCTACTATGTGCTTTCAATGTCAAGCCAGTGTTCTCCACTAGAACCATAAAGGAAGTGTGCATGAAAGAAGACTAAAGCTCAGGGTGGTCACACAACTTGCCCGTGGTTACACAGCTAGTACTGGCAGGAGTGAAATCATACCCAGAGCTCTCTTACTTTATGCTTGCTTTTAACTACTAAGCCAGGGGCTCTCAATGCATGTTTCATAACACTCAGTAGTGTGGCATTTGACACATAGCTTGTTAATGGTTAGAGAGCTGAAGTTTGTAAAGTAAACATTTTTTGAAAACAAATTATCCTTGATTCAGGATTCTCCCCAATTGACAGCACTCAGCCCCATTTGTTAGCTCATATACACTACTGAAAGGGAAAGAACATGATGGCATAGCAGTGAGGCCACAGGAAACCAAGCACAGTCCTGGCTATTCCCAAGAGCCTGTCAAGGATGTGAACGCTGTCTGTCATGTGTGCCTTTGCTGAAAATTGGGAACTGTTGAAGAGGTAAAGTTCAGTAAGAGAGAGTGTATGCTGAAGTCAGTTGATGGAGTCTGTATCCTGACCTTTATTGCAGTGTGACCTTATTTAATTGCTAAGTGGGGACTGGCTTTCCCAGTGGTAAAATAAAATTGCTAAAGAATAAATCATCTGGTACATGTTAGGTGGAAACAATGCCTGGCAAATAGCAAGCACTCAATAAATGTCAATAAAACTTTACACAATTTCAAGTCTTATCAACAGTATCTCTAGATCTCAAAAATGACAGCTTTTGTATATCATACATTGGGCCTGGTTAAGTGAATTTTAAGCATACATTCAATAATTTTTCTTGCTTTCTTGAAACTTAGTGAGATTGTTTGTGGGTGATTTGGATGACCAATGTCTTTTTTTTTTTTTTTAACTATTCGGAGAAGTATATAAATTGTCTCCTTTTTATTCTACTTGAGAAATATCCTCGTAACAAATTTAGTCATTCATTTTTGTAAAACAGCAAAACTGGTATCTTGTGGGAAAATAGTTAACATTTAAAGTCTTTGCTCAGGTGCTCCCAAGCTCTCAGAACCCGTGAGTCTGGCTGTTAAGTTGTGGTCATTCAGGATACTGGAATTTCTTGCATTTTGAGGTCTGCTCATGTAGCTCCGTTTCTTGGTCATCCCCCACATGACTTTCTGCTCATCTAATTCCTCAGAAGCTTGTCTTGACTTAAACCACAGATAAACCTATAGGAAAGTCCTTCACTAGGCAAGAGGGAGTGGTTAGTACTGCACATGGCCAATGTTAAACTGTGAATCCTTCATCTGATAGCAACTGATTTGCCACAGTGATGTTCTTGGTTTTAAAGCATCATCATATAGAAATAGACAACAAGCCTACCCTCATCACCAAGTGACCCATTAGTTGCAAAATACAGGGGACAGTGTTCCTTTTCTCTCCTCCCCACAAGCCCCTGGGTGAGTGCCTCTTCCTCTGAATGCTTCTAAGATAAAGATTCAAGGTCCTTGCACAGAGGTCATCGCCTAAGGGGACCTGAACTAAGTTGAGTCTGAGAAGAGATGTGTCACTGGGCAGTGTATGGTTTCTCCTGCAAGGTTCCCATCAGTCAGGATAATTCTAGATCAGAAGGGCTGCTAAGATAACCACATCTTCCTCTTTTCTTCCTTTCCTCCATTTTCCTAAAGTGAGCATCTTTTCTAGCTAAGAGTTGTAGGCTATTTTGCAGGTATGCATCTCTTGAAACTGGAAACAAACCAGCTATCAAGTCAGGTACATTTAATTTGGATGCCCAAACATGTATTTTTCCCGAGGAAAAAAACTATAGTATAAGCATTATGTTGACTGTCTGCTCTGAAGATCACAGAACACTCCAACTTGGAGGCCCTGTAGAAGAGTTGGACATGTTTCATTATTGGAAAACAACATGTGTTCATAACAGGGTGTTTATCTCTGTATTTGAAAGATACGGCATAATCCACGCCGGTGGGGTAGGGAAATATCTCAGTGACTGGATCCTGCATGGAGAACCTCCTTTTGATCTGATAGAATTGGATCCTAATCGCTATGGCAAATGGACAACAACTCAGTACACTGAGGCCAAAGCAAGAGAGTCATATGGATTCAACAATATAGGTAAAGTGCAAATTTACTATTGTCTGTAAAGTGTGTACAGAATTGACTTGCAGTGCCTCTGATTTTAGATCTTTGTTATTCTCTGCTTTGTGGTGGGAGTACTTAGGGATTCTAATAAGCATTATGCCTCTAAGACACAAGAAGGAATCTTATATGAGTTTGTATATGTAATGTGTGGAGTGCTTCTGTGATTTTAAGTTTTTAAATGTTTTTAATGTTTGTTTATTTTTGAGAGAGAGAGAGAGAGAGAGAGACAGACAGACAGACAGACAGAGCATGAGATGGGGAAGGGCAGAGAAAGAGGGAGACCCAGAATCTGAACGAGGCTCTGGGCTCTGAGCTGTCAGCACAGCGCTCGAACTCACAGACTGTGAAATCATGACGAGCCGAAGTCGGCTTAACTGACTGAGCCACACAGGTGCCCCAAGTGATTTTAAGTTGCTTTTTTTTTCCCCCAAGTGATTTTAAGTTTTAAATTTACTTTTACTTTATCCTTGGATAGCTATATGAATGACAGTCTGGCTTTTTTTACATAATTTAAAAAAATTGAAGTATAGTTGATTATATATGTACACATATATGATATTATGTTAGTTTTAGGTGTACAACATAGTGATTTGACTTTTTTAAAAATTAATTTATTTATTTTGAGAGAGAGAGAGAGAGAGCGCGCACACGTGGTTGCCTGTGGGAGCAGGGGAAGAAGAGACAGAGGAGAGAGAGAATCCCAAGCAGGCTCCCTGATGCCAGTGCAGAGCCTCACGAGGGCAGCTGGATCCCATGAACCCTGAGATCATGACTGAGCCAAGATCAAGAGTCTGATGCTTAACTGAACGAGCTACCCAGGCGCCCTGTGATTTGACATTTGGGAACATTGTGAAATGTTCACCCCAAGAAAGCTAGTTACCATCTTTTACATAAATTTCATACATATATGTGCTTCTGGATGTTAAGAACTATGTTTTCTACTTTCTGAATCCCTTTGAAGTTTTTTACAGTTTTGGTTATATGGTACTTAGATACTAGTTTTCCTTTTTCAGTTGGTTATCCTAAAGAAGAGCGATTTGCTGGGAGACCAACTCAGCGAGTCAGTGGGCTTTATAAAATCCTGGAGTCTAAGTGTTCCATGGGGTTCCATGCAGGCTGGGAGCAGCCACACTGGTTCTACAAACCAGGCCAGGATACTCAGTATAGGTAAGTGAATGGCATGACCTGCCTGTGGCTCTGAATGTAGAACGCGATTTTGGAAGTTGAATGGAGGGATGTCGGAGAAGCGCTGCCCCTGCGCCCCCAAAGAAGTCACTCCACCCTTTCCAAAGAGCATTGAGCCTTTTCCTACAAAAATGATTTTCTGGCAATGGAGGCATTAGTCTATCCCACGTGACATTGGCTCACATCTCTAGGACCCATGTGGCCTCCAGAGTCCTACAGCCAGCTCAGGTGAAGCCTCCACTTGGCATTTTCCAGGAGCTCAGGGGAACCTTCCCCATCCCCTCTTGATCCCCACATGGCTTCAGGTGGCTCCTAAAGATGTGTCCTGCTTTAGGATGCCTGGTCGAATCACGTTGTATGGAAATAGTCTAGAAATATGGATTTTCTATTTATCAAAGATAGTTCACAGCAACTGCTTTCTAGTGTGTGTGCACTGAGTCATGCAAAATATATGTACCATTGATAAATTAGGGGAAAGGATCATTTACTTAGCATTTTAGGTTAAGCTAAAGCATAAAGCATGTCACTGAAACAATCCTCTGAATTCTTCTAGTGTTGTTACCATTGTTATACTTGGATTTTGAGCCATTGTTGTCATTTGGGGTTAATAATGCTTATATATTTTTTCTCATGAGAATCCATAAACCAAGAGAAAACAAATAGCAAATCCAGAATTGTTACCTCTTTTTTTTTTTTTTTTTGGACTTGTCATTTTGCTTACTAAACAGGTTTTGATGTCTACTTTAAGACCAGATCTAAATGGTACAAAGTATAGTAGAGGCCCAGTTGTTGATTAATGAATTTGGGCTCAGTAGAAAGTCTAGATTATCTAGGGGCAAAATACTGGCTTGGTTTTTCCTAAACGACTTGGATAAATGCCAAATCTGTTCTTCACCTTTGCTCTTTGGATCTGACCTGTTCCTTCCATTATTTGAATAATTAAACAACTGAAAACTCATTTATCAGACAGAATTCTGCTCTGCAGTTAAAATACCACATTAGAAGTTGACTTTGCCGAGTGTGAAGAACTGTGAATGAGTCAGTAGACTTTTGTTCCAGGCCAAGCTCTGGCATTTACTAAGACAAAGGCCCTGGAAGTCACCTTGTACCTTTTCTCTAAAAAAATGCAGATGTTGGACCAGGTTCTTGCTTGTAACAACATGATCATCACTTGGGAGACTGTTAGAATGCAGGATATAGGTCTCCACCCCAGACCTGCTACATTAGAATCTGCATTTTAACATTTGTAAGTGATGTACAGTTGCATGAGTGTTTGAGAAGCACTGGACAAGATAGCTCTACCCCGTTATATTCTGATTTAACTAGGTCCAGAAAAGGGGTATTTTTTTAAATGCTCCCCAGGTGATTCTAATATTCAACCAAGATTGAAAACCTCAGGGCTGGTAGACTTCTATGCTTTCCTCCAGATCTGAAAGCCCACATGTCCTATCTTAATTTCTAGTTAATTAATACTTCCTTCACTACAAAATGGTCAAAGGAATAGAAGAGTAATTTTAAAAAATCAGCTTCTATCATATATGTATCATTCAGAGAACAGAATTTTAGATGTTACTTCTTTTCCCAAATAGGATTTTCTAGATCAATAGGGTTTATTAAAATACTCTGTAATTTTCTGAAAATGAATGACAGTTGTTTTACCACAAACATTGTGTTTTAGGCCAAGTTTTCGCCGCACAAACTGGTTTGAGCCTGTGGGATCTGAGTATAAACAGGTTATGCAAAGCGTAGGGGTTATTGACCTGTCACCATTTGGCAAGTTTAACATCAAAGGCCAAGACTCTGTTAGATTGTTGGACCATCTCTTTGCAAATGTCATTCCAAAGGTAAATAACCTTATATGGGTACAAGGTTCAGGATTCCTGCCTGCTTAATTCTCCATCGTCTCATTTTTAAATTTCCTAAAATGTTTCTATTGTTTATTTTTGAGGGGAGGGGGGAGCAGAGAGAGAGGGGACAAAGTTTCTGAAGTGGGCTCTGCACTGATAGCAGAGAGCCCAGTGCAGGGCTTGAACTCACAAACTGTGAGATCATGACCTGAGTGGAAGTTGAATGCTTAACTGAGCCACCCAGGGAACCCTCATTCTTAAATTTTATTTATTTATTTATTTATTTATTTATTTATTTATTTATTTATTTATTTTAAAGTTTATTTTATTTTGAGAGTTTGTGTGTGCGAGTGAGTGAGGGAGGGGCAGAGAGAGGGACAGAGAATCCCAAGCAGGTTCCATGCCGTCAGCCCGGAGCCTGATGTGGAGCTCAGACTCACCAACCCTGAGATCGTGACCTGAATTGAAATCAAGAGTTGGGTGCTTATCTGACTGAGCCATCTAGGCACCCCATCTATCCTCTCATTTAAAACAAAAACAAAAAAACAAAAACAAAAAACCCCAGTATGTTATTTTAGTCCACCTAATGGTTTCTGTATGAATCCTATAGCTCTTCAACAGACCATGAATAAATATTCTAGCTGATTTTCTAATTACAATTTTTGTTGAATGAATTGTCATCCAAGGACTCTATGACTTTGCTAAATCCTGTCAATAGAGAACTGCAAAATTGAAGTGTAATTTTGATGACAAATAATTATAATTACCCAAAATTAATCTTGGGTTTAGGTTTAAAGATAGTTCACACGATTGATATAAATGATAAGATTCAGATACGTTTCACTGACACTTGTTTATTTCCATGTTGTGCTAAAAGGATATGTAAGATTTTAATTTTATATTGAGGTAATTTTAAATTCTTTTGTGTAGGTGGGTTTTACAAATATAAGTCACATGTTGACACCAAAAGGTCGAGTGTATGCTGAATTGACTGTTTCTCACCAAACTCCTGGGGAATTTCTACTAATAACTGGTTCTGGATCCGAACTTCATGATATTAGGTAAGTGCACAGCTAATAAGAAAATTTTATATGAATTATATATTGATCTAAACTTTCACTGAGCTTTTCTTTTGCCAGTAGTTGAAAGTACAACTTAAATTCTCAAACCTTATTCTTTCCAATAAACTTCGTGTCTTTTATAGGAAATTATTTGGAGTGAGGGACCCTGTCCCCACTCCTCCAAAAGGTAATTCATCCATAGGGTTTACTGGTTCTAATATTAACTCCTGATTATTAGGCATTATCAATGTGTCAGAACTCTTTTTAGACATTATCTCAGTTAATCCTCTTAATAGACATATCTTCAAGGTATATATTATTCCCATTTTCATGTGAGGAAACTGAAGTTTGGGTTGAAGTAACTTGCTTAAGCCAGTCCTTTTGATTCTGATGCCCACATTCAGTGCACTTCAGTGAGCTGCCTCCCTGGGTTATCTTCCTCCTTTGCCGTGCCTTGTGCCCTCTGGCCCACAGCTAGATCTAAGTCTTTGAGCTGCCAAGTCAATCCTTCACATGAATCTTTAGTCTGTGATTTAGTCTACTATAAAATCTGTAGTTTTTAGTATTCCAAAAATATTTGGAACATTACTGTTTATTAAATGTCTTGCTCTGAGATCCTCACTCTGGCTGTAAAACGATGCCAATGATATCCACCAATCCAAGATGTATCTTAGTAGCTAGCTTTGTGTAAATCCAGATGATCATTTCATGTAGCTCCAGGGACTACTCAATAAACTATAAACAAACCCTAAGACTGGGTTCCAATAACTCATCAAGACTTAGAAATTGAAACCAGTCTTTAGAGTTTCTATCATTTCCTTGTGATTGCCAAAGCAGTTAGGTGTCTGGTGGCAGGCACATTATTAACTTTTAGCAGCACAAATGTGCCTCCATGTATAGGTATTAGAGAAAATTTGGGTTTAAATTAATTTTTGAAGATTGAATCATTAGTTTAAATGCAATAGGGCTGTCACTCTTTAAAAGAATTATATGGCAGAGCTTATTTAAATTGAAGGAACCTTCTGTACTGTGAAAAATTACCCCCAAAATTTATGAGTGGGTGGTTTAAAGAGAATCACTTGACATCTCTGGGACTCAGTTTCCTCAGCTTAATAAATTAGGTTATTATATGAAATGACACTCTGGGGACTTTCTGGTAATTCTAGACATAGAGCATGTCTTCAGAGAAATAATATGTTACCAACATGTGTTATTCAAGCAAGACTTAACACAATGTTTATGACTCAAATGCAGATGGATTGAAGAAGAGGCAGTCAATGGTGGATATGATGTTGAAATTAAAAACATAACCGATGAGCTTGGAGTTCTTGGGATTGCAGGGCCCCAAGCAAGAAAGGTTCTTCAGAAACTGACCTCTGAAGATCTTAGTGATGATGTTTTCAAGTTTCTTCAGACCAAGTCTTTAAAGGTTTCAAACATTCCTGTCACTGCTATTAGGATATCTTATACTGGTAAGAATTGGAAAACGATTCTCGAAAATTTAAGAGAAAGTCTCTGAAATTCAAAAGAAGCTGCCAGAAATGAACCTGTGCACATGCATGTGCATGCGCATGCTCACATACACACTGACTTTTGTCGGTATAACTTTGGAGGAAGATTTCTCCTGTCCAACTCTTACAGTCTATTCACTCCTATGCTGGGAAAGTCATTTCCCAGATTTCCAGTTGTTGTTCCAATCTCATAGCTACTTACTACTGGGAATGATGGATAAAAAAGTTGGAGGAGGATAGCTGTTAGAATAGTTGGAAGGGTTGACAGAGTATTCAGGTCAGCTGACTCTATCTAGGAACATTCAAGGTGGTCTCCCATAGAATCTCTCCTAGAGACCATCTTAAATGTATCAGGCACCTGTCTTAAGGCATTACCACAAGACTCTTTAAGTGCATTAGGGAAGTCTTCATGTAGCAGCTTCTAGACTTTCATTCTAGACTCTGAGTGCACTAGGGAATTCTTCATATAGCACCTAATCGTGTACATAGTAGGTATTTGAAATAGAGATGAATTAATGTTCTTCAGTTCCCCATTGGTGCTGTAGGCTCACTTCCGACTTCCTCTAGACCTCCGTGCTCTTTCATAGAAAGGGTATTTGGTGCCCAGGCGTTCGTTCAATTACATGTTACTCATGTTCTGGTGGTGTCCTTGAAAAACACATCACCATCAGCCCTCAACATTGGGGAACAAGGAGAACGCATAAAGTATGAAGGCTATTGCTCTTCTCTGGGCTTCTGCTGTACACTTTCTCCCTCCTTCTTTCACCTGACCTTGCAAAATGGTAACCAGAATAAAGCATAAGCAGAATAAAAAATAAACAAGACTATTTGGGTTGGGTTTCATTTCATTTGGTTTTAGCCCACAGCTCTAACGATGAATAATATGACCAAGTGGGGAAGAAGAGGGATATGGGGGAGCATTAGAGATAATGGTTATCCCACAAAAAAGACCATATGAATAATTGTCAGTTGCCTATATTTTTAAGACTTGTGATTTGGAAGAAAGGAGTTGGGGGTTGAGATTTCTAAACGTTGAACCCTTTGTAATGATAAACTAAGCCATACTAATATGTAATTACTCACATAACATTATGAAGCTGAGGCAGGAGTCCAGATAAATTCCTATATTAACATCTTTCTGTGTCATGAGAAAAGGTGTCCCAGTTACCACTCTCTGGGAGATAGGATGGGGCATGAGTGCATCTGTGATATGGCAGGCTCCTTTGTGGGGAAAGGGGTGGGTATGGTAGTTGCAGCTTTTTTGTGAACTGGTCTTTTAAAACTCAGCAATGTCTGTATTGCATACGTGGAATCTCCATTTATTTTTGTTTCAGCTGATGCGCATTAGACCTGGTGATCACTGTTCTTACCCTAGTGTGGTACTTGTGGGTTTGTTTCAGGTGAGCTGGGTTGGGAGCTGTACCACAGACGAGAAGATTCTGTAGCCCTTTATGACATTATCATGAATGCAGGCCAGGAGGAGGGAATTGACAATTTCGGAACATACGCCATGAATGCCTTAAGACTGGAGAAAGCTTTCAGAGCCTGGGGGTCAGAGGTTTGAAATGCCAGCAACTTCATTAAAATTTCGTTTACTGTATCTGATTTTTGTATGAGGGCTAATTTTAATTGCATTAACGTTGGCTCTGACTATACGAGAAACTATGTGTTATTAGATAACCCTATTTAATTAAGTGAAGATGTTTTTCTCCTCCATTTCTCAGTTGAAAGTTCAGTGGAATTATGGCACACTGTTTATTCTGCTTTAATTCCTCCTGCGTTTCAGAGAGCCCTGGACATCCATCTCTGTGTGGAGCTGTGTCTGCTTTAGTGGAGCCTGCTGACCCTACAGTATTTGAGGAGCACTTTTCAGATTCTTCCTCTTACTCTGTCGTGTTGCCCATCCCCATTTTCTTCTTATCGCGTAGCTTTTGGGGGAAATAGCAAGAAAAAGTGTCTTTCTGAGGAGCAGGGTCGGTGGTCTAGGATGTGTTGGTCCAGCCTACTTGCACCATTGGTAACAGGAACTAAGGGTTTCTGACCAAGTTACACACCATTTTCATATGCATGATTTATTTTACCTTCTCAACTCTTCCTGAAGACGGTATTATTGGGGGGTGCTTGGGTGGCTCAGTCAGTTAAGCGTCTGACTTCAGCTCAGGTCATGATCTCCCAGTTGGTGGGTTTGAGCCCCAAGTCGGCTCTGAGCTGACAGCTCAGAGCCTGGAGCCTACTTCGGATTCTGTATCTCCTTCTCTCTCTGTTCCTCCCCTGCTCATGCTCTGTCTCTCTCTCTCTCTCTCTCTCAAAAATAAATAAAGATTAAAAAAAAAAAAACTAAAAAAAAAAAAGATGGTATTATTGGTGATTTTTGGGCAAGGAGTTCAGAGTTGGAGGCTATCTAAATCATCCCAATTCTATATATAATCACACTAAGAAACAGTAAATAACTTGGTCCAGATAACACGAAAGTGGCCAAACTATAGTTTAAACTGTGTTCTGTTTTATCTCCAGTGACAGGCTATCTGTGGATACCTGAATTTTTTCATATTCCTACTTGTTTCCTTAGAAGTTGTTTCCTTGAGGTTTGAGGCCTGAGCAGTGACATAAAGGATAGTAGTAACAGATATACTTCAGGGTGGGGTTTCTTGGGTTTGAATTTGTCCTCCATCACATATTAGCTATATGGACTTAACCTTCCAGAGCCTCTGTTTACTATTCTAAAAAATGAAGATAATCTTTATCCTACGGACTTACTGTAGATATTAGATAAAGTGCCTAGCATGTGATAGAATGAATTTAATTGGAGGGAAAAGTGGGTTTGAAAGCGGGGGCCCTTGGGACATTTAGACTGTGGGCAGAAACGTGGGAGAAACAAGGTGGAGAGGCAGTGCCCTGGAGTCACTGAAAGAACAAGGGCTCTGGGGCAAGTTACCGGGTTTTATTTTGCAGGGGAGGCGCTCTCTAGGGGGATTCTCAGCCTTAACCTGGGGCCTTCGATGAGGCCGCTGCAGGGAGAGAAATAGAGGACAGCTCTGTCCCCAAACTCCTCAGGGAATGAACCGCTGATGCAGCCTTTGGGAGTTAGCCATTTCTCCACTCTCCTGCGTTTCATTTTCTCGAGGTTGCTCCCCTGAACCCTCCCCTCCCTTGGCGTTTCTTCCTCCCACATCCCTCTGATTTCCCAGCAGTGCCAGCACGCCCTCTAGTGGCGTTACAGCAATCTTCTGTGGTGTGTTTTATTTTCTTCCTGGAGAAAATCTGAAAATACAGTAGATAAAAAAATCAGTTTACAGTTGCTCAGATTGATTAGGAAGTGTGAGACCAAATTTTAGAGCATATAAAACAAGTTTATATTACTCATATAATTTGTATGAGTTCGGTGTTGTCTTTTAAAAAGTTTGGCTACTTTTTATGGAGTTTAGACCAGTTCTCTTAGCACAAAAGGGAACAATAATAACAAAACAAAAACTATCAATTGCAGGTCTAGTCTCAAATAGAGGCTTTAGCTTAAAGTATATTGTAATTACTCAACCTTATATGAAAAGATTTGAGATGTGATCTCCGGTTTCCTTTTCTCTTTCCTGAACTCTGTTGAAGCCAATTTCCTACCATCTGCTTTCTCGTCTACTTGTCCTGATTTCTGGCCAATTGTAAGATAAGTAAATTACTTAATAATTTTTCAAACCTAACTATGTAAAATTATTATATAAAAACACAGTAAAGTCTTATTTCAGGGAGGAATAGCATGTTATTTTATCCCTCCAATATTTATTATCAGTAAAAGAGGGGCGCCTGGGTGGCTCAGTCGGTTAACCAGCCGACTTCGGCTCAGGTCATGATCTCGCGGTCCGTGAGTTCGAGCCCCGTGTTGGGCTCTGTGCTGACTGCTTGCTCAGAGCCTGGAGCCTGTTTCAGATTCTGTGTCTTCCTCTCTCTGTGACCCTCCCCCATTCATTCTCTGTCTCTCTCTGTCTCAAAAATAAATAAACGTTAAAAAAAAAATTATTATCAGTAAAAGAGCCATGGAAACAAACTGAATTTTAGTGTCTAATATGCTATTCAAATAGTATTTGCTGACAGGCTACATTTAAATTTCAGAGTAAAAAAATTACTTTTGGGGACCAGTCTGTAATTTTCCTATCAGAATCTATTTTCACAATCCAAAAGTGTTCTCTTCACTAAGAAAATAATACATGAAGGTGATGTTACTGAAATGATTTTCACTCATCTAAGATTTAAAATGTGTGTTTCCAGGGGCACCTAGGTGGCTCAGTCAGTAGATCATGTGACTCTGGATCTTGGGGTTGTGAGTTCAAGCGCTGTGTTGGGGATAGAGATTACTTGCAAATAAAATCTTTAGGGGCACCTGGATGGTCCTGTTGGTTATGTGTCCAACTCTTGATCTCAGCTCAGGTCTTGATCTCAGGGTTGTGAATTAAAGCCCTGTGTTGGGCTCCATTCTGGGTGTGGAGCCTGCTTAAAAAAAAAAAAAGCTTTTTAAAAAACTGTGTGCTTCCCTTTTAGATGAACTGTGATACAAATCCCTTGGAAGCTGGACTGGACTATTTTATAAAGCTAAATAAGGTATGTTTATACTCCGAAGGGTACTTGAAGTACATCTTAAAATTATGATGCTGTTTCGTGACAGAGCTATGCTTTAAAATTTAACCAAGTGTGATTATAGGACAAATGAGTTGAACATAAATACTAAGCATTGCTCATATGCTTTGTATTAAGCTTTTGTCAAAATTAGGTATCAGTTCAAGCCATTGCAGTATGCTCATAGATGTAAGATAGCAGAATCCAGCAACTTCAAAGAGTAAAGCTAAATTCCGGGATAAAAATTAGTAAGGATAAGATGTCAGTAGACATTCTTGCAAATCCTGGTGATTTGTGAAGTCACACGTTAGCTAATCACACATAGAGCATTAATTGACTCTCCCTGGGTGCTCACAGCATAAAGCAGCCGTGCCAGCAGATCTTCCCATCTGCTTATTAAGCACTTTCATGTGTAACTGCGACATCTGAGTGTAAGCAAATGACACATTTCAAGTGCTTAGCATAAAATGAGTATTTACTGAGAAGCCAATACAGGTATGATAACTGAAATTCACATTCCAAAGGGAACCCCTGCATTAGGAGCTCTCACCTCAGACAGATAGCATCAGCATCATTTGGGAGCTTGTTAGAAATGCAAATTCTCAGATCCCACCCCAGATCTGCTAAGACAGAGTCTCTGGGGCTCAGGCCAAGAAACCTGTGTTTCAACAAGCTGCAGGGGAGTCTGATGCATCTAAATTTGAGAAGCACCAACCTACATAATTATTGTGGAAACGTGTATTACGAAGCCAATTTCTTACAGCCTCTTTCGTCTATACAAGTCCTGCAACTATACCTGAAGTGATCCCTTTGTTATGGACTGAATGATTGTGTTTCCCTAAAATGTACATGTTTTAGCCCTAACCCCCATGTGATGATATTTGGAGGTGGGGCCTCTGGGGAGTAATCAGATGATGAGGGTGGGGTCTCCACGATGGAATTAGTGTTCTTTTGAGAAACAGGAAGACACCAGAGCTCGCTTTCTGGCCTCGTCTTGAGGCTATGGTGAGAAGGCGGCTGTCTGTGAGCCAGGAAGAGGACACTCACAGGGGAGCTTAATAGGCCAGCACCTTGATCTTGGACTTACCGGCCTCCACAACTGTGAGAAATAATTTCTTGTTGTTAAAGTCACCTAGTTTGTGGTATTTTGTTCCAGCAGCCCAAGCTGACTCAAATACCCACCGGGTAGTGTTTTAGTTACCGTAAAAGAACCTAACGGAGATGCAGTCAGTGGTAATATTGAAGGATAGGACAGCAGCTGCTGCTGTGTAGGATACTTGTTAGAATTTCAAAAATAAATTGTCCTGTTTAGGTGCTAGTCAGCTAAAGTAAAGGCCGTTTTCCCATTCTATGGAAATATGTGAACATATGCATATGAATCAGGCTAAGAAAACTTTTTAAATGCCCCTGCATCAAGTTCCCAAATTCTAAGCTGAGATATTAACATAAACATGTATATTTATAGTATTAGATTTTAGGAAAAAGAGCCTCCTTAAGGGTTTTAAAGGGAATATCTTTCTGTGCGTTTTCCCTATGACTTTTATTTTTATGATGTACCATCTGCCTCCAGACCAGAGAAAGCAGGTGCTTAGAATTTGGGCAGACCCTTACAGCAGATTGCTCCTTCTGATAACAGAAGTCTTCGTTTCGTTGTTTAAAATAAGGATAAAAATGGCCTGACTCTTCAAAGCACTAAAGTTCTGTTGTTGGTCACCAAAAGATAAATAGGTAACTGACTCTCTTGCTTCACAGTGTTTGGGTATTATTGTTTGGGGATAAGGCATAGATAAATGAGCTCTTCGTGCTGAAATTGGGTTTTTGGAACTCTCTTTATGATTATAAGCAGGTGTGGATTGTGTATTTATTAGTTCCTTTAAATTAGTTCAATAACCCAAGCTGAGCTCAGAATTAAGTTGTTTAACAGATGATGATTTTGATTTATGGTACGTTTTTTATGATTTCTGAATTACTGGTTTTCATTCTGGTGTCACAGAGTTAATTTCTAGTGATTACGTTGGTTGACGTGCGGTGTAGCACCAGGACCTGGACCTAACTGAGCTAGTCTTTTTCAATTATGTTGACTTGGGTGGTTCATGGGTGTCACTGTGATGCCAGCTAATCTCCAAGACTGGGGAATAGGTTGGATCAACTTTGTTCAGATTCTGTATGGTGGTTTCACAACTTTATCTTTGTTTTGTAGCAGTCTATAAAATGAAACAGGTTTCTGAAAAACTAATTAACATTATAAACTAAACGATGTAATTTGATACTTCACGTTCTATGCCTAAAAATAAAAATGTTGCCCAATCTGGTTTCATACTACATTTTAAAGAATATGTAATGCCAGTTCATATTGCTTTGGAAAGATGACAGTCTATGAGAACTGAAGCAGCAGTTAAGACAGAGGAATATTTTTTTATTCCATAAATACACCAATGAAAACAAAACAAAAAAAAAATCCTGGGCATTTCACAATTGTTTAAAATCCTTTTCTTTCTCTGGCACCTGGGTGGCTCAGTCAGTTAAGTGTCCAACTTTGGCTCAGGTCATGATCTCATGGTTCATGAGTTCAAGCCCCATGTCGTGCTCTGTGCTGACACCTCAGAGCCTGGAGCCTGCTTTGGATTCTGTGTCTCCCTCTCTCTCTCTGCCCCTGGCCCCACTCACATTCTGTCTCTCTCTTTCAAAAAAGAAATAAACATTTAAAAAAATTGTTTTTTAATATAAATAAAATCTTTTTCTTCCTTTCTCTTTGAAGCAAGCATGTAGAATTCTCCGCTTGGCCCTTGAGTGTTTACACAACAATTGTATAAGCCATAATATTAAAAAATTGTATACGACATAGGCTGTGTTGGACCTAGTGTTATGCCCAGAATTCATGATCCCCAAAGACCACTAGGGAGCCGAGTCCGATGCAAAAGCAAAGAGCCTTTATTCGAGCTAGCTCGAGCTCAATCCCCTACCTGCACCGAGGCAGCGGTGAGATACCAGGGAAAGAGGGCGAGTTTCAAAAGGACAAAGGTTTTATTGGGGCCTGGGGGCAGTTGGTGAGGTAATGGCTATGGCCTCAGCCGATTGGCTGGGGAAGGGTCCTGGGGAAGGGTCGAGTCCTGTTAGGCAGGTGAGGGGGGGTTACTCAAGGGGAGGAGGTGTGGTCAAGGTGAAGGACACAGAACAAGATGGAGTCGGCTGGCGTAGGCCCGCCCTTTCACTAGGAGGCCCCTGAAGGTGGCTCAGTACCCCTTCCTCATTTATGGGTGAGGAAACTGAAGCAAGGAAAGGTGTAGTGACCTCTGACCTCACCACAGTGCTCTCTCACCCACCACTTTCCCCAACAAAGTCCTTTCTCCTCATGGGCTTTTCAACCTTGAATAACTACCCAGGAATGTTTTGCTGGCAACATATCCTAAAATATGCATGGGTTATGTTTTATTAATTGATGCCTCCCACAGTCATGTTTTTGTTGTAACTGGTTTTGCGTTTTATGTTAGGATCGGAATAGCTGATTTAACCACATTAAGGAGGAAAACGGGTGTCTGAGGAGATGGGCCATCAGGCCTCTTTGGAGAGAACTGCGTTGTCGTCAAAACCAGTATAAAAGTAGGGAAAAGATTCAGCCAGGTCACGATCTCACGGTCCGTGAGTTCGAGCCCCGCGTCGGGCTCTGGGCTGATGGCTCGGAGCCTGGAGCCTGTTTCCGATTCTGTGTCTCCCTCTCTCTGCCCCTCCCCCGTTCATGCTCTGTCTCTGTCTGTCCCATAAATAAATAAAAACGTTGAAAAAAATTAAAAAAAAAAAAGTAGGGAAAAGAAAAATGGAGTATTGAAGAAATCTTAGATGGCGAAGGAAGATATTGCATGCTGCTTGCTTTCCTTACTTCTGAGAGTTGTTTGAGCTGCAGCCTTCCCATGGCGTTGGCTGATGTTGATGAGGTTTTGGTGTGATGGTGGTGGGGGTCCGGAGCCGACAACCAAGAAAGAATTCTTGAAGACGTCTTTGGTGCAAAAAGGTGATTTTATTAAAGCATGGGGACAGGACCCATGGGCAGGAAGAGCTGTGCTGGGGTTGTGAAGAATACCTGGTTTTATACTATGGAGTTGGGAGGTAAAGCCAAAAGGGAGGCCTCCCAAGGGACTTTGATCTGTTAAAGAGGGCTCCTAAGATACCTGAGGCCTTGCTATTGTCAAGCTAAGGTTGTTTTCCCTCTAGTAAGGCATTAACATTAGTACATTAGGGGGTTCCTGGAGAAATGTTATATTCTGTATTTGCCTCAAGTATTTGTCAATGGCCTGCAGGTTATAAGGAAATTTAATTTTACCTTCTTGCCTTTGTTCCCCATATCACTATGGAGGGGTGATATTGGGGCTCCAGGAAACAGTCTACAGGCTTCTGGAGGTTGGCCTATTGATACAATTGCCTTTTTCTTGTAATTTACTAAGATATTTGTGCATTGATGGAGACCCATGTTCTGCATGACTGTGATCTCTATCAATCGGCCATTTGTTTTCTTTCCTTTGTCCTTGGGCAGCCAGAAGTGCCTGAGGAATATCACACACATCCCATTTGGTGGTGGTGGTGGTGGTGTGTGTGTGTGTGTGTGTGTGTGCGTGTGTGCATGAGCACACTAGCTTGCACTTTGTCGTCAGCCCACCCCACGCTCCCGCATCAATGTGAAGTAGTTGTGCACAGGCTCAGTCTCCTTCTGAGTCAACATTGAGTAAGCACCATTCATTAAATACCTTGCTAGGACACAGGTCTAACAGTTAACGACATAACTCCTGATGGCTCTCCTATCTCATGACGTTTGAAGCAAATGGCATTTCAGGAACTGAAACTGTAGGAAACATTCTTAATACTCTTAAAAATATCGATCCAGGAGGATCGTCTAGCAGTACACAACAGTGCCATCTTGCGGACAGTGAGCATAGAGCCTGGAAAGGAAGCATTAACCAGAAGCGTAATACAAGTAGAAATTATTAAATTATTTCTTTAAAATCTCAACTAAAATCCCTTTACCCCAAAAAAGTTACATCATTGCTATTAGTGGTATTATAATTTCAATAGAAGCTACTTTTTGGGAAAAATTAGTGGTTCTGGCTTTTGGTTTTTTGTTTTAGAAATAAAATGCATTAGTCAAGAGCAAAAGGAAAATCAGCTGCCTTAGAATGGAATCGTAAGTATTGGAATTTTCCTCCTGGAAATACTGAGTCTATGTCCATTTAGAGACAACTTCTGCCAAGATTCAGAGACTGAAGTAACAATGTAACATGTTGAAGCAGGTTAGGAGAATTTTTTCTTTTTGATGTTTATTTTTGAAAGAGACAGAGTTCGAGTGGGGGAGGGGCAGAGAGAGAGGGAGACACAGAATCCGAAGCAGGCTCCAGGCTCCCAGCTGTCAGCACAGAGCCCGACGCGGGGCTCGAACCCACAAACTGTGAGATCATGACCTGAGCCGAAGTCGAATGATTAACCGACTGAGCCACCCAGGTGCCCCAATAATTTTTTAAAGATCCTTCCCACTCCCAATTTCTTCCTTGGCTTCTCTTTTCCTGTCATGGGCTTCTAACCAGTAGAGACAGAATAAGGTGATAATAACCACAAGTGAGAAGACAATGTTGATAGAAAATACAGTCTGTCTTTGCAGAAAAATTATTTAAGGCGTAACTAGTAAGTAAAACAACACAAAAACAAAGAGGCAAAGCACCACCAGGCTTACTACATTCTAAGTATTCAATAAATGTTAGCATTATTAAAATACCAGAATGGAAATAAATAATTACTCACAGACAAGTCAGAAAGGAGTTTCTAATATGTTATAGTGGCATAAGTACCCAACTCTGGGGAAATTTTAGGTAAATGGTAATAGGCATTGAGGCAGAAAATTTTCAGTGACTCTCAGTCTTGGCGAACATTAGAATCATCTGGAGTATAATTCTTTTAAATCATGAAATGATTAAAAAATTTCTGAGGTTCCTGCTGCAACCCACGTCAATTTAAAAAGAACCTCTGGGGGCGCCTGGGTGGCTCAGTCGGTTGGGCGTCCGACTTCGGCTCAGGTCATGATCTCTCAGTCCGTGAGTTTGAGCCCCGCATTGGGCTCTGTGCTGACAGCTCAGAGCCTGGAGCCCGTTTCAGATTCTGTGTCTCCCTCTCTCTCTGCCCCTCCCCTGCTCATGCTTTGCCTCTCTCTGTCTCAAAAATAAATAAAAACTTAAAAAAAATAAAATAAAAAGAACCTCTGAGGGTAGGAACTCAGGCATCAATTTTGTTTTGTTTTGTTTTAATTCTCCAGGTGATTCCAATTTTAGTATATGTGCTGCCGAACCGAGCACTCTCCAGGTGATTCCAAAACAGATGGAGAGGGATAGTGCTACACCAACGCTTTTCAACTGGCTGTACATCACTAACTTGGAGAACTTTTTAAAGATTGCCCTACCCTCAGTGGTTCTCAGCTGTGGTTCACAGACTGGTAGCATCAGTGTTAGCTAGGGATTGGTTAGAATTGCCAGGTGTTGAGTACCATCCCCGAATCGGAAACTCTGGGGATGGGCTCAGTGATCTGCTTTAACAAGCCCTCCAGGTGATTCTGATGCTCCCTCAAGTTTAAGAATACTGCCCGGAAACCGGTTGGATTAGCTCTGCAGGGAGGGTTTGGATTTCTTGGTTTTGTTATGCAATGAAGGTTGAGACCCACTCTCTGAGTTCTTTACCTTTATGCCTGTGTGGTCCTGTAAATAAACAGAACTTAAAACAAGTGGTTTGGTTAAAGGAGGGTGCTATGGAATTGGTAGTGAATTGCAAGTAAGTAAATCTGTCACCTACTCTGGCTAGGCTACAGTTAATACATTCTGCCCCAAATTTCTCTCTCTGTCTCTCTCTCTCTGTCTCTTTGGAATTGGACAGTAAGTGAATGTTTTTTTTAAAGTCACGAAATTTTAGCTGTGTGTCCTTGGGAAAGGCACTTAGTTTCATTTTGCACCCGAGACTGCTAGTCTATAAAATGAGGGCTCCTTACATGTCTAAAACCCTAAGAAATACCACCTAGCGGAGTAATTGAGGACGTTGTTATGGTTATCCATATGAGCCACATAATTGTAACACTTTAATTAAGCCATCCTTATTCCCTTACCCATTTCCATTGCTAAATGATAAAGGAAAAATGAAAGAGAAGAAGTAAAACCTAGGCTGAGATAGAGTTTATCATACCTAAAACATTTATCAGAGCATATTAAGCTACCAGCTATTGAATCTGTATCCTCATATGTATCCAATTTCTGTTAGGAAACAGTGTTCTATTTCCACCCTAAAAGTGTAAGTGTGCTGTTTAGATGCCTGCTTTAAAATTTGGAAGTCTCTGGAAACTCAGGACTAGGAATAAGTTGAAGTAATTCTTTAGATTGCTTTTATTATATTTTTATTTTAAGAGCTTAACTAAACATGCAATAAATGGACATATTGAAAGTGCACCATTTGCTAAAGTTTTAAAAAATATTTATTAATGTTTATTTTTTGAGAGAGAGACACACACACACAGACAGGGGCAAGTAGGGGAGGGACTGAGAGAGAGGGAGACACAGAATCCAAAGCAGGCTCAGGCTCTGAGCTGTCAGCACAGAGCCTGACGTGGGCCTTGAACCCACAAACCACAAGATCATGACCTGAGCCAAAGTCGGAGGCTTAACCTACTGAGCCACCTAAGCGCCCCAGGTTTTTTTTTTTTGTTTTTTTTTTTAATGTTTATTTATTTTGAGAGAGAGGGAGGGCATGAACACATGCACCTGGGGCAGGAGCAGAGAGAGTGGGGGAGAGAGAAAGAATCCCAAGCAGGCTCTGCATTGTCAGTGTGAAGCTGGACACTGGGCTTGAGCCCACAAATTGTGAGATCATGCCCTGAGCCAAAATCAAGACCAATCAAGTGGGTCCCTTAACCCACTGAGCCACCCAAGTGCCCCACCATTTGCTAAGTATTAATGCACGTATACACTTGTGACAGTACGACCACAATTGAGGATGGTAAGCCTATCCCTCTTCCCAGAAATTTGTTCAGGCCTTTTTGTAGTCCCTACTTCCCAACCCTCCGTATACCCTCACCTACTTCCCAAGGAACTTTTTGTCACTATAGACAATTTTGCATTTTCTAGGGTCTTATATAAATGGAATCCTATAATATATTCATAATATATTTTGTTTTGGTTTTGTTTCTTTCACTAAGCATAATTATTTTGAGACTCATCTGTGGTATTATATGTATTAATAAGTCGTTCCTTTTAATTCTAAGTAAAGGATTCCATTGTATGTATATAGCACAGTTTGTTTATATACTCAATGAACTTTGGGGTTGTTTCTAGTTTAGGACATTTCTCTTGGGTAAATAGGAGTGGAATGGCTGCATAAAATGGCACGTATATGTCAACTTTGTAAGGAAGTGTTTTACACAGTGGTGAACCATTTTATATTTTACATTCCCACCACTAGTTAATGAGAGTTTCTGTTCCTCCAAATCCTCACCCAACACCTGTCATGGTCAGTCTTGTTAACTTGAGTTACTCTATGAGGTAAGTAGTAGGGTCTCATACTTTTGATTTCCTCAGTGACTTGATGTTGAAAATCTTTTTATTTGTCTGTCCACCATTCCTATCTCTTCATTTATGAAGGAAGAGCGAGTATGCACAAGTGAGTCAGGGAGAGGGTCAGAGGGAGAGAGAGAATCTTAAGCAGACTCCACACTGAGCATGACTCTGGGGTGACTCTGGGCTTGATCCCACAACCCTGGGATCATGACCTGAGCCAAAATCAAGAGGGGGATGCTTAACCGACTGAGCCACCCAGGCACCCCTCTTTTACTCCTTTTTTTTTTTAAGTTTATTTATAGTGAAAGTGAGAAGGGGAGGGGCAGAGAGAGAGGGAGAGAGAATGAATCCCAAACAGGCTCTGCACTGCCACCAAGGGCCTGATGTGGGGCTTGAACATAAAAACTGTGAGATCATAATCTGAGCTGAAATGAAGAGTTGGGTGCTGAGGAACCCAGGTGCCCCTCTGTTACTAATTTAAAAAAATGTTTTTTTAATGTTTATTTATTTTTGAGAGAGAGAGAAAGAAGGAACAAACGAGTGGGAGAGGGACAGAAAGCAGGTTCCAGGCTCTGAACTGTCAGTACAGAGCCTGATGCGGGGCTCGACCTCACAAACCACGAGATCATGACCTGAGCTGAAGCTGGACGCTTAACTGACTGAGCCACCCAGGCGCCCTTTTTACTCATTTTTAATGGGGTTGGTTTTGGTTTTTTTGTTTTTGAAAGTTCCTAATGTATCCTAGGTACAAGTCCTTTATTAGATACATGCTCTGCAAATATTTTTTCCCACTCTGTCTTCTTTTCATCTAATACATCTGATAGTGTCTTTCAAAGAGAAGTTTTATTTATTTTATTTTTTAAAGTTTTATTTATTTTAAAAATAAATTTATTTATTTTTTTAAACCTTAAATTAGTTAAGGTTTATTTATTTTGAAAGAGAGAGAGTGAGTACGAGCGGTGTAGGGGCAGAGAGAAAGAGAGGGAGAGAGAATTCCAAACAGGCCCCATGCTATCAGCACTGAACCCAGTGTAGGGCTTCAACCCATGAACTGTGAGATCATCACCTGCGCTGAAACCAAGAATCAAATGCTTAACTGCCTGAGCCACCCAGGCACCCCAAGGGCAGAAGTTTTAAATTTTTTAATATTTAAAGTCCTTATCAACTTGTTCTTACCGATTATGCTTTTGGTGTCGTATTAAGAAATCTTTGCCTAACCCAAAGTCGTAAAGATTTTTTTGCTGTTTCCTCCTAGAGGTCTTACCAACTTTTTACATTTAGGCCTATTATTTATTTTTAGTTAATATTTATATCTAGTGCCAGATATGAATTAAAGTTTATGTGTGCGCATATACCCACGGATTTGTTTCCATTACCATTCATTGGAAAGGCTGCACATTCTGGACTGTATCACCTGTGTACCCTTGTCAAGAATAAGTTGTCTATAAATATTGAAGTCTCTTTTTGGACTCTTTTTTTGGACTCTATTGACTCATATGTCTTTCTTGATTCCTGTGTTGTATTGATAACTGTGGCTTAAATCAGGTTGTGGTAGCCTTGCAACTGTGCTCTTTTTCAGTCATTTTAGCTATTATAGGTCCTTTGAATTTCCATGATTTTTAGAATTTATAAAAACATGGGAATTGTGTTGCATCTACAGGTCAATTCAAGTCTTGCGCTCATGAAAAACACATATCCCTCCATTTACTTAGGTCACCTTTAATTTCAAAAATATTTTGTAGTTTGCAGATTTTGCATATGTTTTTGTAGATTTATCCTTAAGTATTTCATATTGATAATGTTTAAATGGTATTTTTGATTTTCATTTTACTGCTAGTATATAGAAAACAGTTGGTTTTTGTGTATTGATCTTGTAATTTGCAACTTTGCCAAACTCAGTAGTTCTAGTACTTTTTTGAACTTTTTGTAGATTCCATGGACAATCATGTTGTATGCAAATAGTTTGTCTTTTCTAATTTAGATGCCTTTTATTATTTATTTATTTATTTATTTATTTATTTATTTATTTTTCTTGCATTACCACAATGACTAGTTCCTCCACTGGCTGAACTTTCAACAGAGTTAAATAGAATTGTTGCTTGTTCCTGATCTTAGGTGGAAAGCATCGAGTATTAAGTGTGATGTTAGTTGTATGTTTTTCATGGATGCTCTTTATCAAGTTAAGGACATTCCTATCTATTCTGAGTGCTAAAAGTTTTGTTTTTAATCAGGATATCAGATTTTGGCAAATGCCTTTGCTACATCTACTGAGATAAACATATGGTTTTTCTTTTTTGCTTTGTCATATAATGAAGGATATTTACTAATATTGAAATGTTAACTGACTTTTCATTTTAGTGGCAAAATCCACTTAGTAATGATGGGTTATCTTTTTCTATATTGTTGGATTTCACTTGTTATTGTTATTTTTTTAATATTTATTTTATTTTTGAGATAGAGCATGAGCTGGGGAGGAGCAGAGAGAGAGAGGGAGACACAGAATCTGAAGCAGGTTTCAGGCTCCAAGCTTTCAGCACAGAGCCTGACGTAGGACTTGAACTCACGAACTGCGAGACCATGACCTGAGCTGAAGTTGGCTGCTTAACCAACTGAGCCGCCCAGGCGTCCCTCATTTGATAATTTTTAAATTAAAAAAATATTTTTAACGTTAATTTTTGAGAGACAGAGAGACAGAATGCAAGTGGGGGAGGGGCAGAGAGAGAGGGACACAGAATCCAAATCAGGTTCCAGGCTCCGAGCTGTCAGCACAGAGACTGACCCGGGGCTTGAACCCACAGACTGTGTGATCACAACCTGAGCCAAAGTCAGTTGCTTAACCAACTGAGCCACCAGATGCCCCTATTGATCATTTTTAAAATACATTTTGCACCTGCAGTATCTTTCTAGGATGTATCACAGCTTACAATTATTTTTTTTCCTTTTTCTTTTGAATGGAATGTAAGCTTCTTGAGTACAAGTTCTGACAGGACAAAATACATTTTGTTTACTTTTTTATTCCTAACACCCAGCTCAGGGGTGGCATATAGCAGGTGCCCAGCAAGTAATTTGCTGTTGAAAGTAGTGCCAAGAGCTGATGCTGGAGAAGTACTGAGACCTCGTCATGAAAGGTCTCACCTGCCAGGCTAAGGAATTTGGAGTGAATCCTGGAGACACTGGGGAGCCACTGAACAATTTTGTGTAAGGAATGACCCACAGATGACGGAAAATAGACTAAAAAGGAACTAGCCTGGTGACTGGGAGAGCATTTCCCAATTACTGAAGAAATGCAGTGGAGTGATGTTGAGGGCTTCAACTAAGGCATCGGACATAGGATGGAGAAGAAAGAGGTGTGAGTGATGTGAAGAAGGTAGCATGGAGACCACGTGAGGGACTCTATGTGAAGGGAGTGGAGAAGAGGATTTAGGATACTGATCACGAATGGGGAAACGCAAAGGGTGTAATTGGGAGGCTGGAAGGACTGGTGGGGTTGAGGGGCTGTGGGACAGCCAACCGACAGCTGCACATGTGTTTGGGGACCTCTGCTCTGAAAGTATGGATTTGGATTGTTCACGTATAGGTGGTAATGAAAGCCAAGGGAGTGTTGCGAATCCCCTCTTCTTCTTCTTTTTTTTAATGTTTATTTATTTTTGAGAGAGAGAGAGAGAGACAGAGTGTGAATCGGGGAAGGGGGGCAGAGAGAGAGGGAGACACAGAATCTGAAGCAAGCTCTAGGCTCGGAGCTGTCAGCACAGAGCCTGACATGGGGCTTGAACTCACGAGCTGGGAGATCATGACCTAAGCTGAAGTCGGACACTTAACGGACTGAGCCACCCAGGCACCCCTGGGAACCCGTGCTCTATAGCATGCTGTACTTAGCTGTGTAGTGATACTTGGCGTATCCCATAATGTCTGCTGCTTCAGCTAGTCTGTGAGCTTCTCCAGGACAGCTGGAGAATCCTTAGGCTAGTGCTGTGTCTGGTCATTAGTAGGACCTGAGTATTTGTTGAAGGGTTTGAGTTATGGCTCTGCCACTTGCTCTGAAAGTAAACAAGTTGCTTAACCTAACAAACCTTCAGTTTTCGTATCTGTAAAATGAAGAAAATAGCGACCTCATTCGTTTTAAGAGGAGTAAAAAAAATGTGGTATCTCAATAAATGTTAGTTTGTTCCATCTTAGTGAAGTGAATATAAAAGTATCTAGGGAAAAACAGCTGTAGAGAAAAGCCTTTCCATTTTTTTAAAGACCCCAGCAAGAAAGATCTTGTGTCCCTATTGAGGACTCATTTATTCATGTGTTTCTTGTTGTATTTAATAATTATTTACTTTTCATTTAGGCTCGAGTGCTAAATGTGAAATACCAGATGGGTAATTGTTCTTCGCTTGAGTCTAAAGATGAAAACTATCATGAAAAGTCTATATCGTGATTAGTAGTAACACAGTTAAAGATAAAAGTACATCTGCCAAAGTCACAGGTCTGTTGCATTCCATGACTGTCCTTTCGATTATTGGACTCCAAAACTGAAAAGTAAATATTGGGGGCACCTAGGTGTCTCAGTTGCCTAAGTGGCCGACTCTTGATTTTGGGTCAGGTCATGATCTATGGTTTGTGGAATCGAGCCCTGCTCTGTACTGACAGTGTAGAACCTGCTTGGGATTCTCTCTCTTCTGCTCTCTCTCTTTGCCCCCCCCCCCCCAACTTGAGTGCATTTTTTTCTCTCTCTCTCTCTCAAAATAAATAAACTTAAAAAAATAGAAACGTAAATATTCTTGTTAAAATGGAATCTAGTAAAAGTCCTAACATACATGTAATGGGGGCTATTTCAGTTTTGAAAAATTTAGTTTGGTTTGATTGCTAACTGTAACCTAATTCTTGGCCTGGCTTAATATTATAAATAATATTTTAAATATTTTCTTTAGGTTTCTGTTTATCCCTAGCTTTCTTTTAGTTAAGAGAGTTGCTTTTCTAGTTATAGTAAATACTTTTTTCGAGAAAGAATGCTTAACTGATTAGTACTTTTGTTGAGAAAATGCTAGATGAAGGGGACCTGGGTGGTTCAGTCAGTTGAGCATTGGACTCTTGATTTCAGCTCAGGTCATGATCCCAGGGTGGTGTGTGTGGGATAGAGTCCCACGTCGAACTCTGAACTGACAGCTCAGAGCCTGCTTGGGGTTCTGTCTCTCTTTTTCCCTCTGTCTCTCCCCAGCTCACTCATGTGTGTGTGCTCTCTGTCTCAAAAAAGAAAGAAAAAGAAAGAAAGAAAGAGAGAGAGAGAGAGAGAGAAAGACAGAAAGAAAGAAAGAAAGAAAGAAAGAAAGAAAGAAAGAAAGAAAAAAGAAAATGCTACTTTGTTTTACGTTGCCAAGGGCAAAGAATGAAAACTGTGTAGGTAGGAGCCAATAATAACAGATGTAAGTTTCTAAACTAATAACCTAACATTTTGCTAATAAAGAGATAGTGAAATTGTAGTCATTATAAACATACACGGAATGTTACCAAGCTCTGCATAGTGGAAAAAGAGTCAAGAGTTGAGAAACTTGGGTTCAAGGTTTGGTACATTTATCACCCCAGGAAAGACCCTTATGTTTTCTGTCTGCTTAAAAACTGTGATTCTAATGATGAGAAGGTGAAAGGAATGATAGTCTACTCTGTCTTGATGGGGTGGTGGGTCAGCTGATTCATCCCCTAGATGAATGAACCCATATACAGTTTTATCAGTTGGACTGTGAGACAAGCACAGATGTACCTGATATTCACCACCTGATGGAAGAAAGTTAAGATTTACATAAACGGTCAGTTAGCAATGGCCACATGCCCTGAGAGGGAGTCCTATCGGGACTATGTTTAAATGATGGTCCCTGAGCCCCATTTAAAATAAGAAACATTTCTAGAAAGTACTGGGGGACAAGTGGCAGAAATCTGTCATCTGGATTTCCATCTCCACTCAGCCACTTACATTGACAGTTGACTAACTGTTCTCTCTGCAACCCTCTCCATCCCTGTCAAAGCAAGAACATGATTTTCCCACTAGTGCTGCCCCTGGTTTCTAAGGGGAGCTTTCTTGGGACCCAGGATGTTACCCCAATTATTGTATTTAGTCTTTGGAGACTTTAGATATGTAGGTTTAAAGGATTTGGGACAGTTAAATGAAAACGATGACTTCCTTGAATTTTCTACCCTGACTCTCCATATCAGAGCCTTCTTAGCACTGCTTGTGTTAAATTCAGATTTAGCTACATCTTGGCCAACTGTGCATTCACCTAAGAATCACAACCAAAACTATACTGGTTTAATTTATTTCATTTCCATATGCTTTAAGGTAATACAAGTGCTTTTAGTAGAGCTAATAAGATGAATAATTTTATTTCACTTAAAATCTTAATGTTATCATCTTTGTGGATGTTATATTTAGTATATATTACAAATAGCTATTTTAATTGCTTTTACTCTTTCGTAAAATTAGTAGATTAAGAAACATAAGCGAAGACTCTTTTTGAGCTATATTCTCAGTGCCCCCAGAAATTTGTGTTTCTCAAAGATATTAACAGCTGTTTATATAATTAAGTTGGCAGTGATTCATTAAATATATTTTGTTCTCAGGTCATCCTGATAGCACCAATTTTAATCATAGCATTTATCTTCAGACATATTTTCTTCTCTCATGTATAAAATCTACAATCTTGGAAGAAAAGCCAAGTAAAGGAGAATGAAATACCACTGCCCTATTTTAAATCTTTCTGTGTCAGGCACAAGGTTAGCTTGGGAAAAGAGAATTGTCTGCAGGGAGAGGTGTTACCTTTTATCTGTGTTTTTTTTTTTTTTTTAAATTTTTTTTTTTTTTTCAACGTTTATTTATTTTTGGGACAGAGAGAGACAGAGCATGAACGGGGGAGGGACAGAGAGAGAGGGAGACACAGAATCGGAAACAGGCTCCAGGCTCTGAGCCATCAGCCCAGAGCCTGACGCGGGGCTCGAACTCACGGACCGCGAGATCGTGACCTGGCTGAAGTCGGACGCTTAACCGACTGCGCCACCCAGGCGCCCCTTATCTGTGTTTTAACTGTGTGTGCCTTACTTTCAATTAGGTTTTTGTTGTTGTTAGAGTATTTTCTTTTTTTTTTTAATTTTTAAAAAATGTTTGCTTGCTTATTTATTTATTTATTTTTAGAAAAAGAGCATGCGCTCATGGGGGAGAGGCAGAGAGAGAGGGAGAGAGAGAATCCCAAGCAGGCTCTGTTGCTGTCAGTACAGAGCCTGACGTGGGGCTCCATCCCACAAACCGTGAGGTCATGACCTGAGCGGAAATCAAGAGCTGGATGCTTAACTCACTGAGCCACCCAGACGCCTCATCATTACAGTATTTTCATTCATATCTGAGGACAATATTGCTGACCAGATCAGTTCCTGATTTAAGGATATACAGATACAGATGTCAGATTTCATTAATAGTAACCTTGAGAGTGTTTTCAAATCCTCCTTGGTAGTTCAAAAATACTGTGTAGTGAACATCCTTCAAAACAGGTTCAGAGTACCCAGAAATAATTTAAAAGAAACATTCTTTAGAGGATTTACATATCCTAGACCTTCCAATGATAGACTCTAGGTATAGTCACTTTAAAAAATACATGGATAAAATCTAAAAGTGAAGTCTTGTGTGGCCATGTAACTGAGCCTCAGGAAAGACCCTTAACTTTGTTGGGCCTTTCTCTCTCATAAACGGGGTATAAAATTCTTTATCTCATAGGAATGTCATGAGGATTAAATGAGGTCATTCAGCATAGTGTCTGGCACATAGCAAGTGCCTAATAAATTGTAAATAGTATTTAATATTTATTTTCACTGAATTTATTTTTCTCTTTTAAAGAAAGTTTTCTGAGGCCCCTTCCCCGCTTTTCCTATTTCTTGTGATGAGCTGATACCTTATGTTCCCTCTTAGACTTTGGTTAAATTGTGATTTTGGCAAAGGTGGAGTTAGGCCCCTTCTAGCACACCTTTTTCCTCCCACCCCTCAGCACATGCCTCAGGAACTCTTGTCTAGCATCACAAAGGGACCCTTTTTAAATTTTTATGGTTTAAAAAAATTTTTTTTTTTTACATTTATTTATTTTTTGAGAGACATAGAGACACAGAGCACAAGTTGGGGAGGGGAAGAGAGAGAAGGAGACACAGAATCTGAAGCAGGCTCCAGACTCTGAGCTGTCAGCACAGAGCCCAATGTGGGGCTTGAACTCACAAACCGTGAGATCATGACCTGAGCCGAAGTTGGACGCCCAACTGACTGAGCCACCCAGGCGCCCCATGGGACCCTTTTTTTATAATGTGAAAAAAATTTTATTTATATTTAGGCAGCTGGACACAGTTTAGGTGATCCCATTTTTTTTTGCAACATCCAAAACATCCTAGTCAGGAGCCAGTCAAACATATGCCTTCTTCTCTCCATCAGCCCTGATCAAGGTGTTGATCTTGGCCATGTCAGTGTCATAGAGCTTCTTCACAGCCTGTTTGATCTGGTGCTTATTGGCCTTGAATCCACAATGAACACAAGTGTGTTGTTGCCTTCTGTTTTCTTCATGGCTGACTTGGTATCAGGAGGAACTTGACTGCATCATGGTCAAGCTTGTTTGTCCTGGGGGGGGGGACCCATTTCTGAAAGCTTTGGTCATGGCCATCTTTCACCACAGCCACTCCAAAGGTGTAGCAGATACTGGCTTAAGTGGTTCAGGACTGGGCATGTTGTGATGTGGAGAGAAGGAATGACATCTCAGGGACCTCCTAGAAACTACAAGAACATATCTATTTATCTCTGTATGCCTTCTGCCTGACGCAGTGTCTGAACATAGCAAGGGGATAACAACAGTTGAGTAAGTAATTGAAGGAAAATTCTCTTAATATGGATGCAGGAAGACCCAAAACCTTCAAGATCTAAATGAATCTCTAATGGGAAAGATCCAGATTCCATTATAGGAAAGTATGATCTCATGGCACTCCACAAATCATACAAAATAGCCCATTTGCCTCTCAGTGTTGTTGTAAAATGCTTCTCTACACAAAGTGTGAGACATTTCCCCCCATTTTATATTGGTTGCTATATAGACAAGAACTCTAAATAGCACCCCTTGTTGGGGCACCTGGGTGGCTCAGTCAGTTAAATGTCTGACTCTTGGTTTTGGCTCAGGTCATGATCTCATGGTTCATGGGTTTGAGCCCTACATCGGGCTCCATGCTGACAGCATGGAGCCGGCTTTGGAGTCTCTCTCTCCCTTTCTCTGCCCCTCCCCGACTCATTGTCTTTCCCTCTCTTTAAATAAACAAACAAACAAACTTTAAAAAATAAAAGTAAGAGTGGCAACTCAGTGGCTCAGTTGTTTAAGCATCCTACTTGGGCTCAGGTCATAATCTCATAGCTCGTGCGTTCAAGCCCCATGTTAGGCTTGCTTTGGATTATGTTTCTCCCTCTCTTTTTCTGCCCCTCCCCTGCTCACCCTCTGGCTCTCTTTCTCTTTCAAAAATAAACATTAAAAAAGTAAATGCAAATAAAAATAGGAAAAATTAAAAGCACTATTTTAATATTGTCACTATTTTTCCATGATAGCAAGTTGTCTTTGAAAACGATCGTAAAAATTTGTTGAAGTTCTTTCTCTATTTAGATAGACATGTTTTAAGTATAATGAACTATGGTTTTGTTACCGGACAGAACCAGTTCTGAATTCAGCACCCCTGAGTGGCTGCTTGCCACTCAAAAATCAATGATGGAGAGACAGGGATGGTGGGAAAGGAAAAGTTGCTTTATTCAGGAAGCTGGGAACCTGGGAAGACGGCGAACCGAAGTCCCAAAGACCACCTTCCCTGTCTTGGCAAAAGCAGAGGATCTTAGAGGGGAAGGTGAGGGACATGGACAGGGGTGAGTGGGCTCCCTGCAGTGGAAGTGGGTGCCCAGGTGGTTAGTTGTGTGTGGACATGACCTCAAATAGATGTGCTAGCATGAGCAGTGGCTTTTTGCAAATGTGGTTAGTCCTTCTCTTCCGGGAAAGTCTGGTTCTTCACTCCTCAAGGCCTATGGTCTGCAGATCTCAAGGGAAGCAGATTAGTTTGGCTACAGACTACGGGACTTAAATCAGCAAGCATGGGGTGCATAAACTTGAAGCCACTTAACCCTTAAGATGGATTGGAGGGCTGTTACAGTTTGTTATGACTTGTTACCAGGAATTTCTCTTACATATGAATTCAAATGAATCAGGCTTTTTCTGTGGGTTGGTGGTTTTGTTTTTTCCCCACCAGTCTGGACTTAAATAACATCGGGTCCAGCTGTCTTTGAATTTTTATCTGGCTTCATAATAAAGCTTTATAGTTGGTTCTCACCATCTGGATCACACTGGGGAAGGTAATCGGACTTTCATTTTGCAATTATTTTAACCTTGGCCAATGGAAACTGACAATGGAAACTTTCAGTTTCCTGTGAAGGTCAGCAATTTAAATTTGCAATATCTATAGAAAGCATACTTCATTGTGGGCTTAGCCTAGAAGATCTGAACTAGTAAAGGAGTAAACTGGGGGGTGGTCATCAGGCAGAGGGTATGTGAGAACCCCTCCCACTGTTTCACTGAGCAGTTAAGGGGATTCAGTGCACCCAATCCTAAATGTTTTGTGTGCAGAAAGAGCTGTGTAAATCCTAAATGTTGCTGGCGGAGGACATTTTTGGCATGAGATACTATTTCCTTTCTTCTTTGGCCAATGAGGAAATTAAAATTGTTTGCTTTCTTCTTTCAGAGAATGGTTAGTCTGTATATGGGAACTCTTTTGAGAATTTCCCCTCTCACATTATAATCTCTAATTAAATCTCCTTCATAGAGATGTGATTTGTGTATCACAGATACCCCCTTCCCCTCGTAAGATAAGAGATGCTTTTTGGGCTCCTTTAAGTAGAAACCTTAATCCACACCCCTCCTGGGTCAGCCTTCCCTCCTTCCACTGACACTGCTCTTGGCCTCTGGCTAGCTTTTCAGTCTTACCAAGTATCCCTGGCATTCTGGGTAGGTAGAATTGTGCCTTCTTTATTAGCTAAGTGTCTCCACTGAAGAGTCATCACTAACCTGTTTGTTGTGAGGTATGTGAATGGACTGGAGGTTATCCCTATAGCCATGTCACTGTCACTTGCATTGCATTAGGAATAACTCTGAGTGTGACCAGGGGAACATATTAGGAATAGGAATGTCATCTGTCATGTGTTGCATCGAAGGAGGAAAAACAAGTTTGAAAAGCATTGTGTTAGACTTTTGATCAAAGAGCTTATTCTCTATCTACTCTTATAACCCACACAGGGGTAAGCATGTCTCACACATAGTTTGGGCTCAATACATTCCTGAATGAATCGAGTACAACTCAACAGTTGGTAAATTTCTTGAACCATTATTCTGAGAAGGAAAGAAATGTACAGCATTTTGGGGTTGTTCTGACATCACACATCAAAAACATGAATTTCCTTCTTGTAAGTGTCCTACTGTAGGTGGAAATTGAGTAGTGCTTTGCTCACCACCAGCCAGTACTGCTGTCCAGAACCATTAGATACAAGGGTCGCTTTCATAATCCACCATCACAATATCGTGCCTTATGTTTTTCTGCCTAGGTGGTTCTGGTAAAATTGTTATCACAAGTTATTACCCTTCAGTCTAACCTATCTGAAGGAAAAGCTGGCTGATACTGTCATTTGAGGACTAAGAAATATTTGTCTAGACGTTTGATCCCATCTGTATTTTTATTTGATGTGTAATTGGCGAGAAAATCGCAAAGACAAATTTAAATGCTTGCATCTCTAACCTTGTCACAGTGTCTGAGCATTCATTCATCATCATTATCTTGGATTCCTGCAGCCAGCAGACTTCATAGGAAAGCAAGCACTGAAACAGATTAAAGCCAAGGGGCTGAAACGGAGACTGGTCTGCCTCACCTTGGCAACGGACGATGTTGATCCGGAGGGAAATGAAAGCATCTGGTATGATGGCAAGGTGAGTGCCGAGGACCTTGTGGCTAGGGGCCACTGCAGCTTTTCTGTACCAGAAACTCTCCTGGTCTCTATTTCCTTTTAGGGTTTTGTTTTTTGGTTTTTGTTTGCTATTTACCTATCTTTTGGTTGGGTCATACACTTTGATTTCTGAGCTGTCATTCAAGAAGCAGAAATCATTTAACTGAAAGGAAAATGAAATGCTACTCATTTTAAAAAACAAAATTCTCGGGGCGCCTGGGTGGCGCAGTCGGTTAAGCGGCCGACTTCAGCCAGGTCACGATCTCGCGGTCCGTGAGTTCGAGCCCCGCATCAGGCTCTGGGCTGATGGCTCAGAGCCTGGAGCCTGTTTCCGATTCTGTGTCTCCCTCTCTCTCTGCCCCTCCCCCGTTCATGCTCTGTCTCTCTCTGTCCCAAAAATAAATAAACATTGAAAAAAAAATTAAAAAAAAATAAATAAAAAACAAAATTCTCTATGCTTTGATTAAAGAAAATAAAACCAAGGGCTTAAAATTCAATGGGCAATGAGGAAGGTATGAGTTAGAGGGTAAAATGATCTACGTGCTCACTCCACATCCATATCTGTGAATGCAAGAGATGAATTTTGTAAAGAATTTGGCATGATGGTTTAGCTTCTAAGACATCTTTGAGAAAGAGGTAATTCTAACCTGAGCACATCAGAAGAAAAAAAAAATCCAAATGAAAATATCCATGACAACAGAGAGTAGAGCCTTGGAAAGTAAAGCGAGCGGTAGAAACCATTTAGTTCTTCAGAAAGAGTAAATGTGCCTTCTTCCCATTTGGGTATGTTAGGTTTTATTCTTTCAGTATCCAGTAAAACCAGATAACTTACCAATTGAACTTCATTTCTTTGACTTTTTACAACAATTTGTAAAACCCAGTTTGGTTTAAGATTTTGCTGTGTTCTGGCCGGTGTTAGCAGGCAGATGTGGGACTCTGCTTAGACCACGGGGTAAGCACAGGGCCTTCAGAGCTCATCCAAACAGCTGCTCCATATTGAACAAGATCTGCTTGGTCCATACCCAAAGATTCAGAGATTTGGTGCCTGGGTTTTTTCTCAAGCACTGCAGCCTACTTGATACTTGTTTGCATTTTCTTCTTCTCTTCAGTGACAAAAAGAGCCCTGGAAGTGAGGAAAGCCAGTGGCATAAAATCTCAGCCTTTGGGATCAATTGGCTCTCAGCCAATGGCCATTTGGACTGAGACATGGGTTCATTTGATGTAGAACTAACATCTGCAGAGTTTCTACTATGTGCTGGATATTTTTTGTGTACTACTCTAATTTTATAACACCCCTCCCAGATGGGTATGATCATCTCAATTTAGAGTTTAGACTTTGGGGTTCAGATCCCAACTAACTTGCTTGAGGTTGCACAGTGACTGACAGAGCTGATTTCTGATCTGGGTATAGGCGGACTTTAAATTGCTTACCCTTTCTCCTAAGCCAAGAGCCAATTTGTTCTTGTCTCTGTCTCTGCTGTCCCACAGTATTCTCTTCAGCACTTAACCATAGACCCACAGTTCTTGTACATCCCAAAGCGGGTGGATGTTATTAGACACTATGAAGCCAAAGATTTTTTTTTTAATTTTTTTTTAACGTTTTTATTTATTTTTGAGACAGAGAGAGACAGAGCATGAATGGGGGAGGGTCAGAGAGAGAGGGAGACACAGAATCTGAAACAGGCTCCAGGCTCTGAACTGTCAGCCCAGAGCCCGACGTGGGGCTCGAACTCACAGACCGCGAGATCATGACCTGAGCCGAAGTCGGCCACTTAACTGACTGAGCCACCCAGGCGCCCCAGATTTTTTTTTTTTTTTTTCAGATTTCAAGTTCTTTCTTAAGAACCTCTTCACCTTTAATTGTGCTAAGGTTGTTTACCTGTTTGAACTATTCTTACCTCACTGTCTCCCCCCTTCTTTTGGTTCTAAATCTCTGGTTCAGACTTTTTTTTTTTCTTTTTTAAGTTTATTTATTTTGAGAGAGCGGAGGGAGGGGCAGAGAGGGAAGGAGAGAATCCCAAGCAGGCTCTGTGTTGTTAGTGCAGAGCCCCACACGGGGCCCCATCACACAAACCACGAGACCATGAACTGAGCCGAAATCAAGAGTCAGATGCTTAACCTATTGAGCCACTCAGGTGCCCTGAGACCTCTTTTCTTAATAAGCATTTCCTCCAACTTCACATTCACCTGCAACTTTCAACTGATACACACCTCTGCCATTAACTAGCTGCTTGACCTGATCTTAGCCTCTCTGGACCTCCATTTTCTCATCCTAGAAAATGAGCTGTGTCAAGTTTCCCCCGCCCCATCTTCCGTTTTTCCTGTTTTCACTCTATTTTCATCCAGCTTTCTAATATGGTCCATGCCCACCCTTGCACTGGCTTTCCGTTTTGGCTGTAGGTTGCAGATTATGCCGTCGTGTTCTGTATGCAACCCCAAACCAACCCTGATAAACGTGGTGAGTCTTGACACGCAAATTCAAGTTAAAAAGCCTGGAAACTTGTACCTTAAACTTACACAACATTACATGCCAACTATATCTCAAAGCTGGGAAGGGGGGACCTGGAAACCCCAGTTCCTTTTTGAATTTTACTTCCTTTGCTGTTTCTGTGCACTCAGTTTACATGCTATATTTTTCATCTTTCTTCCCATATGCCATCTGCTTACAGAGCTGTTAATCCGGTTGTAGTTGGCTTTATAAATCAAATATCCCTTGAATTTCCTGATATCCACTTGTCTGCTCTTTGTTGCTCAGTAGGGTGATCGTCTCATCCTGCAGATGAATCTCCTGGATCCTCTTTATGCTCTGAAATGAGATGACATACTTTTTGTTCTTACTTCCTGACTTTGTTGAGATTTGTACTGCCTTTGGTATTTGGTATTCTATTCTTGCAAATATTTTCTAGGCAATGGGGATGCGGCAGTGCATAAAACAGACAAGCATCTCTGCCTCCATGGGTCTTACGTCCCAGGGGAGAGAGAGTAGACAATGAACATACTAAATGAAATAAAATGGCACATCTGAGAGTGATGAGTGCCCTGGGGAAAAGTAAAGTCCAATTGAGAGATGGGCAGTGATGGAAGGAGAGATTAGGATTTTAAATAAGATTTAATTTTTGAAAAAGAGTGGGCATGCAAAGGGCTTCTGTTATAAAAGCAGCTTTGCTGGGAAGTTTTAAAGATGTGTGGTAGAAATGAAGTTTGGGGAGTTGAGAAAGCTGTCTTTTTTTATTATTTATAAACGAAAACACACAGAGACAGCCAAAGAAACACCATGTATCATCTAATTTAAATTATGTTCTCTCTTTCAAAGGCCATCTACCATGTTACCTCCCCTAAGCCAGAGGTGCCTTTAATTCTCACAAAGGGAGGAATGAGACAAGGCTAAACATAAATGAGGATTGCTTATATTGGTAAAAGGAGAGCCTGTGATTAACAAAGAATATGAAAATCTACTAGGCAGAAGGTGGGCACAGGTTGTTCATGTGATTCACTGAGCAAAGAGAAGAAATAGATTTAATTGAATCTGGAATATTTTAGGGTAGAAGGATATAAAACTGTTGCTAGGAAAAACCTTTCCTTAGAGATTTTGTAATGAGATAAAAGGAAAGGCCAGACTTGGGAAATACTTGGGTTACTCAGCATTGAATTAGAGAGAAATTAAACGGGAAATGCAAGTAATCTAGCAGAAAGCAATGCATTCAATAAATATTTTAAAAAAATGGCACTCTTGCAATAAATACACTATTTCTTTACGTTACTCATGCAGGCATAACTGCAAGATGAATCACTGCTGGGATTTTAAGAGATGGGAAGGCCTGGGGAATTTCTGAAGAGGGATGTGGGGTTTTGACCCATTGAGTTAGGGGCTTTGGCCAAGAGACTTGGTTTGACCTCTTCTTATATTCTTAAGATGCCCAAGCAAATCAGGTCACCTCTCCAGGGCTCCAAACACAGACCTCAGGTTTACAGACTAGGAAGTGAAACCAAGATTACCCAGAAAGTCTTTCAAGGAGCTGTGATTAAAACTCCAACCTTCCTGACCCAAAGCCCTGCCTTACATTACTTAACTATGATCTAAAAGAGAAAAACCATTTTAAAGCATATGTGTTCTCTCAGCAATACCTTGGCAGTTAATAACCTGCCAGAGAAACAGCTTTTACTAATGAATGCATTCATGTTTGTTTGTTTTTTAATCAACCAGTTCTCCCCATAATAAGCTCAGAAATGATATGGAGAGGTTTCTGATTTGGGGATTCAGTGAGATAATTACAAACTGGAACCACAGAGCTAGGAGTCTGTACTTACTGTCATAAATGTGTCAGCATCTCAAAGACTAGAAATGCTATAATAAGACTGTTGATTGTAGTGGACTCTTTGCTGAGGCAGCTGAAAGATCACTGGCCGATTCATGTCCATGAATATTTTTCAGCACCAGCTACAAGCAGCCCACTGTGTGAAACAGGGAGGCTGTAAGGATTAGTGCAACGCTGTGTAGCCAGGAGAAGCCATTTTGAGTAGGGCTATTTATCATATTTTGCTTTTGTTGTCTTCCTTTTACATTTTTTCAAACGTGGTGTTTTAACCTGATGTTGTTGTATTGCTTTTTTTTTTTTTTGCATTCTACTGTTTCTCTTTCATCTTTTCCTTCAGATCTAGTTTCCACTCATTTCTCTTATCTTTGTAAGAAGCCTGATGAGATTTTTTTTTTTTTTTTTTTTTTGCTGCATAAAGGCTTTGTTTTCATCTCCTAGGTTTTGTTTGTTTGCTCAGTGCTTTTCTCTGGTTTACCATCCCAGTTTATTCCATTTCAACCTCCCTAATTTTGATTGCTCATGCCTAATTCCATGTCTCCACTCGTCCTGCAAAGTTTCGTCCCCCTTATATACCTACTAATTCCACCCACCTTCAAAATGTAGAACAAATCCTGGCTTAATTATGTTGACTTTCTTGGCTCCCTGGTTATATTTTCCTGCATCTCTGTGTTAATTTCTCAGCTAGGCTAGAAGCTCGTGAGGGTAGGAACCAGACCTCAGTCATTTTCTAGAATGCCCAGCAAAATGTTTTGTACCTGGTAGATCTAGAGAGGGCAAAGTTGACATTAATTTAAGGGCCTCGCCATCTCCAGGAATCGCTAAATGCTATATATTCATAGAGAAAGTTCGCTTCACATTGACTACTGATGTATCAATAGTTTATTTCACCACTATTTTGGCAGGCTGTATCCTAAACCACAAGAGGAACACTTGAGTAAATTTACATTTGGATTATTAGGAATTTTCCCTTGTATCTATTATTGCCAAGCTGGTTGGAAGATAATGCTTTTCAAATTTAAAGCAAAAATATTTGAGTCTTCCTCCCATCAGATCTCTTGCCACCAAACTGAGCAAAATAGTGCCAGCTACTCAAAAAAACCAGGTGTTCTTACCTAAAAGTGAGAAGTGTGAGAGTACTGTTGATGATTTATTTTGAAAACTATTTTTCATAATTTGTAAGCCTAAATTCACTTACGAGAATGTTTTCTGCCCGCTGTTAGCCCCATAAACAGTATTCCCTAAAACTTTCAGATTGTAAGGCAAACCTATTTTTTCAGAGTTCTGTCTGGAGAGGAGGAGCACAAGGCTGTGGCCAAGCTGCTGAGGATGGCTGGGTCTTGTTTTTCAGGTGGTTGGCAACACGACGTCTGGAAGCTACAGTTACAGCGTCCAGAAGAGTCTGGCGTTTGCCTATGTGCCTGTCGAGCTAAGTAAAGTAGGACAACAGGTGGAAGTTGAACTGTTAGGCACAAATTATCCGGCAACCGTCATACAGGAACCCTTGGTATTGACAGAACCAGCCAGAAACCGGCTTCGGAAGAAAAATGGAAAGGACAAAATTTGAAAAAGACCCTCAGCAGGCAATTGAATTATGTTTGCTCTATGACTACCAAAAATCATAACTGAGTTTTGGGGGGGGAATACAAGAAACCAATAATTCATGGGTTCATTCAAATGAATAATTTGAATAATTCATTCAAAATCATCAAAATCTAGATTTCTCATCTTAATAAAATAACAATTCTTTTCTAAACAAGGAAGAAAAATGGATTAGTGCTGTACTTTGTTCTTTCAAATGAAGGTATTTGAAATGAATGTTTTTATTACCCTATATTGTTTATGAAATTCAGCAAAACATTTAGGTGTTTGCGAATATACAATCACTATTATAACTGAATTAGAGGAAATTATATAATTGTTAGAGCATCTGCATATGGTTCTTGTTACCTGACAACAAACTAATTGTTCTACATAAAAACAAATGCAATACTATTCATTGATGTGTTTCATTAGGAAACAGTAGTTGAATAAGGGATAGTTTTAATTTTTATAATGTATTACAATGAAAACAGTAAAATTTAATATTGATACATAAATTGTTATTCAACTCTCTGAAACACTTATTTTCCTAATGAATTCCCTGTAAGCAGTATTATGGGACATCATTATTGTCCTTCCAAAGGTTGTTTTAAAAGAGTAGTTGCAAAAAGAACAGGCTTCCAAAGGAAGCATTGCTTGAAGACCTTTTGAAATGAAGCTGAAACATAGATTGTGCCAGTAAAAACACAGTTTGAATACTGAACACCTCTCTTTGGGAAAGAATTAATGCAAGTTGACATCACATGTGCCGTTCTGAATATCATTTCACGAAGCATCTGACAAAGCAGGTCAAACAAGAGCTAAAGAGATGACAGGATGGCCCTTAGCACTATGTACAGCAAGAAAAAAATCCATTTAGAAATAATTCCCTCATAAATTTTTTGAAATTAAATTCAGTGGACTGAACAAATCAACCTTTTTTTTTTGTAAAAGGTAACTTATCACTTAAAATTTGTTAGACACACATTTGTTAAACATTTATTGAGCTTTTCCTGGGTATTAAAGTTGGATGTGAGACGTAAAATTCTGTAATTAGAACAGATTAGAAAATAATTTCTTAACTTGTAAGTGTTGCAAAGATGCCAAGCATACATACGTTTAAAATGTTTCATTAAAGCAATCATATATTAGAATTCCGGCAGACCATTAATTTCCCTTCCATGTGTCTTTATTTTATATGAGAAAAGAGGGAAATTTTCTCGGTAACAAAATTTGATAATCTTGATAACTTCCTAATTATCAAGAATATTATCTTGGTGCAGTCACCATGGAAAACAGTATGGAGGTTCCTCAAGAAAGTAAAAATAGAACTACCGTACTATATAATTTCACTTCTATGCAGAATCTAAGAAACAAAATGAACAAACATTACAAAACTCAGATACAGAGAACAAATTGGTGGTTGCCACAGTGAAGAGGTGTTGGTGGGGGGCAAAATGGATGAAGGGGGTCAAGAGGTACAAACTTCCAGCTATAAGTAAGCCTTGGGGATGTAATGGAGATCATGGTGAATAGTGTTAATATAGCATGGCGTATCTTAAAGTGGCTCAGAGACTACATCTTAAGAGTTCTTATCACAAGAAAAAATGTAACTTTGTGGTGATGTGATGGATGGTAGCTCACCTGGTGGGGATATTTCACAGTGTATATAAATATCGAATCATTATTTGCACACCTGAAACTAATTGTATGAACCAATTATACCTCAATTTAAAAAAACCCTCCAGATCCACTCTCTCAGTTTGGATATTAGGTGCTGGCTAAACCCTTTACCTGGGAAATCCCACTTCTCATTCTCTGTCTGTAGCCCTGTAACCACTAAGGTACTTATTTTCCATCTCTGAATTTCTTCTCTGCAAAATAGACAATTCCAGGAGGGTTTTTTTAATGCATTAATTAATGATGAAAGCACAACACTGAATTCATGTCCTATTAATATAGCACTAAAGCAGATCAATAAAAAGCATAGAAAATTTAGGTGAATATTAAATGTTTAAAGAAATCTTGCCCAGAAGCACTTGGGTGGCTCAATCAATTAAGCATCTGACTTTAGCGCAGGTCATGATCTCATGATTCATGGGTTTGAGCCCCACTTCGGGCTCTTTGCTGTGCTGTGCGTCTGAGCCTGGAGCTTGCTTTGGATTCTGTGTATCCCTCTCTCTCTGCCCATCCCCTGCTTGTGCCCTGTCTCTCTCTCTCTCTCTCTCTCAAAAATAAACATTGGGGCGCCTGATGCTCTGTTGGTTAAACGTCCAATTTTGGCTCAGGTCATGATCTCACAGTTTGTTGAGTTTGAACCCTGCATCAGGCTCTGTGCTGACAGCTCAGAGCCTGGATCCTGCTTTGTATTCTGTGTCTCCCTCTCTCTGTCCCTCCCCTGCTCATGCTCTGTCTCTCTTTCTCTCAAAAATTAATAAAAGCAGGGGCGCCTGGGTGGCGCAGTCGGTTAAGCGTCCGACTTCAGCCAGGTCACGATCTCACGGTCTGTGAGTTCGAGCCCCGCGTCGGGCTCTGGGCTGATGGCTCAGAGCCTGGAGCCTGTTTCCGATTCTGTGTCTCCCTCCCTCTCTGCCCCTCCCCCGTTCATGCTCTGTCTCTCTCTGTCCCAAAAATAAAAATAAAAACGTTGAAAAAAAAATTAAAAAAAAAATTAATAAAAGCATAAAAAGAAAATAAAAAATAAACATTAAAAAAGAAAGGAAATCCTACTCATGGTATAAAAGAAATGTATTTCCTGATTTCCTTAAGAAGTTGTGCTCATTCTTTTGTGGTATGTTGGGTGCTATTAAGTCACCCTGGCACTCCCACACCAACCCAGCCAGTGGGCCTGGCCTAGGTGCCAGGTTTGGCCTCAGCCAATGCACAGGCTGACCTGTGTTAATGACCGATTAACACAATGTGGCCGTGAAAAGATGGACCAAATTAACCAGACTTCATCCCATGGGAGTTTCAAGTGTGAAACATCCAAATAAAATGATTAGGACTGAAAGCTGAAGCTGAAAAGATGAAGAAAAGAAGATGAAAGAGAAGCCTTGGGGTAACCAGAGCTCCTGAGAAGAGGAGTGGCCCTGAGAGAAAGACCAGATTCTGAAGCTTTCAGTTCCCAATGGCCGGCCCATCAGCCAGTTGGTAGGTGAACACCTTGACTCAAAAGAGCCACTCTAAAACCACCAGCTGCTGGAGATGGGACCATATACTGAGAGAGGCCTCAGAGGAATTGTTCCAGGATTGGTGTCAGCCATGAAGAGCAAACAACCAGCATGCTTCAAAGTACGCTACTGATGTGTAAAAGTCCGTGTCTACAGCTTAGGAAAGAATGTTCAAGAATGTGATGGTGAATGATGGGTGCTTTCTTCCCTTGAGCCAGGAGAGCTTCTTAGAACTGCAAAAACACTTTCTAGTCAACACATTATCAAAACATTTACGGACGTTGTTATGTTGCTAATGTTCACATCTAACTAATCTATGTCTCACCCCTTTTCTATTGATGGGAAAGGTGACAGATAAACCCATTTTTAAGTATGCCGTATGGCACATTAAATAGCAAACAGATTTTGGAACATTACTAAGAGGACTTTATGCATGTTTGAATTGAACAAAAAGATTGACATTATTAGGAAACAAAGCACCTGCGAGAGGAAGAAAGTTTCATTTATACAAATAGCATCTTTTAGCCAAAGTCTCATAAAAACAACCCTAAATCAAACTCTTCTTCTGATGAACCGTCATGTAAAAATAAAAATTATCTTGCTTTTGCTTATCTGTCTGGCATTAACGAATCTCCAGAGTACTTCAGTAGTTTATAGAAGCTATTTTAGGAATTATAAAGGGGTAACACATTACTTAATTACATATTCTCTAGGTATAGATTTTACAAGTGTTAGCATGCCCTGGAGCATAGGAGTGGTTACTCCTGGGCACCCGGGTGGCTCAGTCAGTTAAGCGTCTGACTTCAGCTCAGGTCATGATCTCATGGTCTGCGAGTTCAAGCCCCACATCAGGCTCTGTGCCCACAGCTGAGAGCCTGGAGACTGCTTCGGATTCTGTGTCTCCCTCTCTCTCTGCCCCTCTCCCACTTGCACTCTGTCTCCCTCTCTCTCAAAAATAAAATAAAAACATTTAAAAAGTTAAAAAAAAAAAAAAAAAAGGAGGGGTTACTCCTACACATGTTCATCGAGTACTTTCGACAGGCCAGGCACTGGGAAAGCAGTGAACAGACATGGTCCCTGCCTTCGTGGAGTTTATAGACCAGAGAGGTCAAGCATTTAACTAACAAAACCAGGTGTATATTTACTTACATACTGAGGTGTCATGAAAGCCAAGTGAGAGAACATTTTGAGAAGGAGAGGGGGGCAAACAGTGTCCAAAGATACCAGATGTCACATAAAATTAAGGGCCAAAAAGTGCCCGTAAGGTTAAGCAACAGAACATGGTTGGTGCCATTGGCCTGGGCTATTTCAGGGGACTGGTGAGGGCAAATGGCTGACTGTATTGAAAAAGGACTAGGAAGGGAGCACCTGGTTGGCTCAGTTAGAAGAGCAAGTGACTCTTAATCTCGGGGTTGTGAGTTTGAGCCCCATGTTGGGTATAGAGATTACTGAAATAAACAAACAAACAAATAAACAAAAGACCGGGGCACCTGGGTGGTTCAGTCAATTGAGCATCTTGATTTCGGCTCAGGTCATGATCCCAGGGTCATGGTATTGAGCCCCGCATCAGGCTCCATGCTGAGCATGGATCGTGCTTTAGATTCTCTCTCTCTCTACCCACCCCTCATCCCTCTCCCAAGTGCTCTCTCTCTCTCTCAAAAAAAAAAAAAGAGAGAGAGAAAGAGAGAAAGAAAGAAGAAAGAAGTGAAAGAGAAAGAGAGAGAGAAAGAAAGAAAGAAAAAGAAAAAGAAAGAAAAGAAAGAGAAAAAGAAAACCAAAAAGGACTAGGAAGTAAGGAGCTGGAGATATGGAATACAGACTCTTATTATCTAGGAGCAGTTTCCTACTCAGGTACAGAAGGTATCAGTTTGGAAGCTTTCAGCTGCAAGTATGAAAATAGCCCACGAACAGCAGTTTAAGCAATCAATTGTTTTAATAAATCGCATAGTGAGAAGTTTTTTTTTGCACAGTAAGAAGATGAGAGGCAGGCTCAATAACACCATTAGTTATCTCAGTTCTCTTTATTTCATTATGTCAAATCCTCTTCCCCCTAAAAATACTTTTTTAGGCTAAATCATTTGTTGTTGCAGTTATTGGTGTTTTGATCATCTATCTACTTCAAATCGGTGCAATTTTATTATTTATCTTTTTAAACATTGTGTTCCACATGGAAATTAATTTAGAGAAGCTCCAGTTACACCACTGGCCCTTACCACTAACAGACTTAGCTGTGTGTGCTCATTCCAAGAGTAAGTTCTTTACTGCTGGAATCGTTCAAGCTTACTTCACGCACAGGTTGGGTCTTCATTCCCTGTGGACCTGGTTATCCCATGCTGAATCAGTTGAGTGCTTGTAAATACAAAGCAGCAGAAGTTGAGTTTTTTCAATTCTGTTATTCCATGTGATCACTGAGGGTTTCCATTGGTGTTTATTATGAAACAGAGGGCAAATTGTGAGGCACAATATCGTGTTGAGTGAGTGCGGATTTTAGTTCACACATGAAATACTTTAGTGGTTTTGAATACTATCTTTAAAATTCAAATTTCTTCTTTTTAAACTGTTAATCGTTAAAGTTAAAGACAGAACTAACAAAATATAGGGGCGCCTGGGGGGCTTAGTCCATTACGCGTCCGACTTCAGCTCAGGTCATGATCTCGCAGTCTGTGAGTTTGAGCCCTGCATTGGACTTTGTGCTGACAGCTCAGAGCCTGGAGCCTGCTTCAGATTCTGTATCTTCCTCTTTCTCTGCCCCTCTCCTGCTCCTGCTCCGTCTCTCTCTGTCAAAAATAAATAAACATTAAAAAAACTAAAAAAAAAAAAAGAAAATATAATCATCAGTGGCATAGTTTATTAGTTACCTGTGTTGTGACTTCTCAGTAACTTATTAGTTACTGGACAAATTATTTACATAAAATATTATTGTGTCAGACTCTAATCAAAGCAGCAATACATAAAAGTTGTGGATAAGGTAATTAACCATGCAGTAACAAAATCTCAGGAAATGGTCATTTATTCAGAATAAACAATCCCATTTCAAAGAACGTCGGGAGAAACAACAAAAGGTATTGGTCATACATTGCTGGAAGAAATCAGCCAAGCAGTATTTGAGTGCCTTGATCTTTTTCACCAATGATTGGGCTCTTGTTTTAAAGCTGCAGATCAAATAATGTCAAACTTTATTATCATTCATCTGTTTGCTCTGATTTTAGCAGATGAAGAAAAACCATGTATAATACTTATATATATAATAGAATAGAAATATAATAATATATATAATATATATAAAAGAAATGTGTGATGAATTTTCTGAAGATATTTTAGTGGAAAATGTATAATATATATAATATATATAATAGAAATGTATGACGAATTTTCTGCTGAAAATATTTTAGTAGAAAATTTTCAATTGCAGGGATATTTGAAAACCAGTATAGTTGTCCCCAAAGAAACAGAGATAGTCCTGCCATTTCTGGAGTTTGCTGTGAAAGGGGATTTTTATGAATTTCTGTCAAACTTATTACGTTAAAGTCTTTTCCTAATTATTTGTACGTCTGTTGCTCATGTAAAACAAATGTTTGAAATTTAAAACCTTAAAATATGTCCTTCAATCAACTATGTGCAGAGTTAACTGGACAAATCTGGTTATACTGTCGATTAAACATTAATATATGAAGAAGATTAATTTCAGTGAAGTCACTGCAAAGTGTAAGGCTTAAAAACAGAAAAGGTGACTTTATTATTCACAGATAGCAACCAGTTTATTATAACAGACCAATACGTTGGTATAAATACTTTCTTTTTTCAGGGGCATCTGGGTGGCTCAGTCGGTTAGGCTTTTGACCCTTGACTTCGGCTCATGTCATGATATCACAGTTCGGTTCTTGAGTTTGTGCCCCTCACCCGGCTCTGTGCTGACAGCGCGGAGCTTGCTTGGCATTCTGTCTCTCTCTCTCTCTCTGCCCCTCCCCTGCTGGCTCTCTATCTCTCTCTCAAAATAAATAAAACTAAACTTGAAAAAAATACTTCCCATGGGGGCACCTGGGTGGCTCAGTTGGTTGGGCATCCAACTTCGGTTCAGGCCATGATCTCATGGCTCGTGAGTTTGAGCTCCGTGTTGGATTCTGTGCTGACAGCTCAGAGCCTGGAGCCTACTTCACACTCTGTGTCTCTCTCTCTCTCTCTGCCCCTGCCCCGCTCGTTGCTCTTTTTCTGTCTCTCAAAAATAAATAAACATTAAAAAAGGAAGAAAAAAACAACTTTCCTTTTCCAAAAATACATTAATATAATTTAAAAATATTAACTCCTTGCTTTACTATAATATTTACTTAACTTCTATTTTTCCTATTACTTTTATTGGCATGATGCAAAGTGTAATAGAAAATTCTCACTCTGCGTTTCTTTTCTGGTTAGTTTTTGTCTTATTTCATGATTATTACTAAAAAATAATTGTGTCATATAAAAAGAGGCAGGGTTTTTAAATTATTATTATTATTATTTTAATTTTTTAATGTTTATTTTTGAGAGAGAGTGCAAGCAGGAGAGGGTCAGAGAAAAAGACACAGAATTCAAAGCAGGGTCCAGGCTCTGGGGTGTCAGCACAGAGCCCAACGCGGGGCTCGAACTCACAAACTGTGTGAGATCATGACCTGAGCCAAAGTTGGACGCCTAACCGGTTGAGCCACCCAGGCGCCCCTTTTATTATTTTTTTAGTGTTTATTTACTTTTGAGGGAGAGAGAGAGAGAGAGAGAGAGAGAGAGAGAGAATGAGTAAGGGAGATGCCAGAGAGAGAGGGAGAGGGCTGCCAGTGCAGAGCCCCACACATGGCTTGAACTCATGAAACTGCACGGTCATGACCTGAGCCCAAACTAAGAGTCGGACGCTCAACCAACTGAGCCACCCAGGTGCCCCAGAAAGACTTTTAATATTTAAATTGTATTTATGTATGTATAGACTATCTCTGGAAGGGTAACACTAATATTCCCGGAGAGGGATTGAAACCTACTTCTCACTATATGCCCTTTTAATTTAACGTATTAAAAATGATACGTGTTTCACTTAAAAAATTAATATAGGCCTATAAATTAGCTCCATTTTCTAATCTAGTAAGAGTAGGTTCTTATTTTTTTGTTGTTGTTGTCACACAACATGACTTTTTAATTTTTGAAGTGTTCACATTGGTTTGAAGTATTTAAGCATGGTTAGAAAGTACTGGTTTAGAACTACTTAATAAATTGATATGCAGTGTTCAGTACAGAAAAAGCGAATGCAATTCACTTGTTGTATACAGTAAATATTGTGCAAACATTAAGTCCCAGGCTGTATGAAAGGTAGAGGGAAGGAAAGAAGAAATGAGATAAAATGCAATACCAACATCCTGTGTAGTGGTTACATGGGTGTTCACTTTGTGAGAATTCACTGACCTGTATACACTTCAGTGTGCTGTCTTAGTTTTTTTTTTAAAGATTTTTAAAAAAACAATCTCTACACCCAACGTGGGGCTCCAACACACAACCCCAAAGTCAAAAGTTGCATGCTTTACTGACTGAACCAGCCAGGCACCCCTTAGTGTTATGCACAAAAAAATGCTATGCCAAAATCTTTTTTTAGGAGTGGCACTATTTTCCACTGTCTACTTTCATCTAGTTGGTTTTGAGGAGATAAGAGGTGATAAGCAATGGTAAAGATGAAGGAGTCAAGAGAGTTTCAATGTGAGTTGGCTATAGCTGTTCTTATCTAGACTATCAATTTCAGAAATCTGGAGCCATATACATATATATGCGTATATATATATAATTATACTATATATAATTATACTATATATATAGTATACTATACTATATATAATTATATATATTATATAGTATAATTATACTATATATATACATATATATACATATATATGTGTATATATATATACATAATTATACTAGACCTAAGAGAAATCTTTCTTCTTTTTAAAATTTGACCCTTTTTCTTTCAATACATGTACATATATTAACACACCAAACGAAACCAACAATGAACAGAGGAGGCTTCTTATACATAATTAGCTTCCTACATGCTTGATGATTCTTATTACAGTGATAGTAGTTAGCACTGATAATAGTTAATATAACTTATAAATGTAAGTACTGGTGACTAGAAGAAGGGTGAAGACATATTAAAAACAGTCATCTGCTGGATGCCTGGGTGGTTCAGTCGGTTGGGCATCTGACTTCGGCTCGGGTCATGATCTCCTGGTTCGTGGGTTCAGCCCTGTGTCGGGCTCTGTGCTGACATCTTGGAGCCTGGAGCCTGCTTTGGATTCTGTGTCTCCCTCTCTCTCTGCCCCTAACTCACTTACACTCTGTCTCTCTGTCTCTCTCAAAAATAAATAAAAAATTAAAAAAAGAAAAAACAAAAGAAAAAACAGTCATCTGTAAGCCTGGTATATGACCTTACAGGCCTTCAAGAAGACCATCTCCCCCTCAATTAGATATGGTAGAAACAAAGTCATTCTAGATCAGTTTCCAAAACTAAATGTATGGCAAGCATTATTTTTTATTTGAGACACAGAGAGAGAGAGAGAGAGAGAGAGAGAGCACATGAGTGGGGGAGAGGGACAGAGGGAGGGAGAGAGAGAGAGAAAGAAAGAGAGAGAGAATCCTAAGCAGGCTCCATGCCTATGACCCTGGGATCATGACCTGAGCCAAAAGCAAGAGTCAGACACTCAAATGACTGAGCCACCCAGGCACCCCAAAGAGCTGACATCTAAAATAACAAAGTTTGGATATTCTTTCTGTTGTTCAAGTCTATCTCCTTCTGGACTATGTGGGGTATAAGGCGGCACTGAGTAATACCAACCACGGTTTACCACATTTAGTTAGTGAATTTCAGGTTTTCTATCTGAAGAAAGACTTCTTGGCATTCTTATCTCTACCTCAACCGTTACACATTTAGAGATAAAGTGTTTAGAAATGTTTAGCCTTTGTATACAATGTTTATCATATTCAAAGATACTAAAATGAAACAGGTTGAACGAAGGATCAAAACACAGGTGTCCTGACTTCTCAGCATACCTTGTAGCCAGTTAGTACCATGCCAAGAACCTGGGGTCTGTGAACTGGAGAAATCAAGAGGCATGGCAAGAGCTTCTGTGTGACTTTCTTACTTCAGGACCTTGGAGCTTTACAAACATGTTCATTGGGGAATATTTGTGCTTAGCACTCTGTTCTCAAAATGGATTTTACTTTTTGTTTAAATGTAAATTATGTTATTACCATTAATAATATTATTAGAAATAGATAATATATGTATAGAGTTAAAAATTTATAAGGCATAAAGGATATGTGGTGAAAAGTTAGTGTTTCTCCTTTTCTGCAACCTGTGTACCCAAGGACAATCAAAATTATTATTTCTTCTGTTTCCTTGAGATACTCTATCAATGCATAAGCATCTCTCTCTCAATATATGAAAATACATGAATTTAGATACATATGCGCATCTATACATATATTTTTAAATGAAGGTGTACAAAGCATAATGTTTTTTTGCCTTTTAAAAATTAATGATATATCTTAGAGATTATTCCATATCAGCCTTTTGAATGACTGCTTGGTATCCCATAATTAATTTGACCAAGCCTTCTTATTTGCCTTTTTTTTTTTATTTTTTTAACGTTTATTTATTTTTGAGACAGAGAGAGACAGAGCATGAACGGGGGAGGGTCAGAGAGAGGGAGACACAGAATCTGAAATAGGCTCCGGGCTCTGAGCTGTCAGCACAGAGCCGGACGCGGGGCTCGAACTCACGGACCAGGAGATCATGACCTGAGCCGAAGTCCGCCGCTTAACCGACTGAGCCACCCAGGCGCCCCCTTATTTGCCTTTTTCTAATAAAAGTAAAATTAAAATCACTATCTTCATGCATATGCTATTTCTCACATTGGGTGTATCTGAAGGATAAATCCCTATAACTGGAATTGCTGAATTAAAGTGTATGTGCATTTTGAGAGATATGCAAGTAGATATTGTTCTCTTAGAGGTTATGCCAAATTTCACTTTTATGATGAATACATTAGAGGGTTTGTTTCTTTTTTTTATTATTATTTTTTAACGTTTATTTTATTTGAGACCGAGAGAGACAGAGCATGAACGGGGGAGGAGCAGAGAGAGAGGGAGCCACAGAATCGGAAGCAGGCTCCAGGCTCTGAGCCATCAGCCCAGAGCCCGATGCGGGGCTCGAACTCACGGACCGCGAGATGGTGACCTGAGCTGAAGTCGGAAGCTCAACCGACTGAGCCACCCACGCGCCCCGAGGGTTTGTTTCTTTATACCACACCCAAAGCAGTGAGTTATCACTAATACCAGTGCCTTATTATTGAAGTTCCAATTTGTATTTTTCCTCTTGAGCGAGGTTGAACATCTATTCATTTATTTAATGACCGCTTTTATTTCCTTTTCTGTAGGCTATTGTTATGTTTCTATATTTTGCCCATTTAAAAATTGATTGTTGGTCTTTTTCTTATTGACTTGAGGAGTTAAGAGATTTAACTATGGGTTAAATAGGTTTTGTGTGGGATGGAATGCAAACCAGGTATTATGTATACTATCTTTTCTGTGTAAAAAACATAGCCCAAGTTCCAAGTTCTCCACCTACCCCCAAATTAACTTTTATACCCATTGCTGAGTTGGGAGCTGCCTTTATTTCAGTCCTAATTTTTGCATCTTCTAACTGATTGGAATGGCTTTTATCAATATGATTATGTACTGGAAACACTCTTAAAAATCAATAATTAAACTCGCACAAACAGTAAAATAATTCAGTATTTGGCAGAATATAAATTACCATGCAGTAACCTTCATGTCCACAAATAATAACCAGTTAAAGGAGATAATGGTACAGAAAGCCCCATTTCAATAGCCACAGAGAAGATAAAATACTTAGGAATAAATTTAACAAGCAAAGCACAAAACTGGTATGAGGACAATTTTTAAAACTTCTACAAGACACAAAAATAGACTTAATAAATGGAAGATAACCTTTATTTTTAGATATGGCAACTTAATATTATCAATATTTCAGTTGTTCCTAATTTAACTTATAAATTTAATGCACTTCCAATAAAAATACCAACAAATTAAAAACATTTAAAAAAACTATTTATTTATTTTTGAGAGAGAGAGAGAGAGAGAGAGACAGAGTGCAAGTGGGGGAGGAGCAGAGAGAGAGGGAGACACAGAACCCAAAGCAGACCCCAGGCTCTGAGCTGTCAGCACAGAACCCGACACAGGGCTCAGACTCACGAATCACAAGATCATGATCTGAGCCGAAGTCAGATGCTCAACTGACTGAGCCACCCAGGCGCCCCCCAGCAAAATTTTTTTTAATGGAACTGGACATGTTGATGTTAAAGTTTCTATGACAAAATAAGCATACAGGAATAACAAGGAAAACAGTAAAAATTAAGTTATGAGTCACTATTCCTATCATACATTAAAACATATTGAAAAGCCTCTGTAACTGAAACAGTGTGGTACTGTTATCTGGACAGGAAACCAAGAAATAGACTCAAGTATATGAGAAAATTAAGCTTATAATAAATGTGGCATCTCATAGCAGTGGGGCAAAGATGGACTGCCTTTTTAAAAATACTTTTTTAATGTTTATTTTGAGAGAGAGCAAGAGACAGATTGCAAGCAGGGGAGGAGCAGAGAGAGAGAGAGAGAGGGAGACACAGAATCTGAAGCAGGCTCCAGTCTCTGAGCTGTCAGCACAGAGACTGATGTGGGGCTCAAACCCATGGACTGGGAGATCATGACCTGACCCGAAGGCAGCTTAACCAACTGAGCCACCCAGCTGCCCCAAGATGGACTTCTTTATTTTCTTTATGAACGGTGCTAGGATAACTGGGTAAGCATTTGGAAAAAGATAAAATTAGATCCATATTTCACACCATACACAAAAATAAATCCTAATGGATGAGGGATCTAAATGTGAAAAGTGAAGCCATACAAAAACTAGAAGAAAACATGGGTGAATTTAACTTTGGTATAAGGAAAGTCTAACCATGACTCAAAATCCAGATGCAATACAAAAAGAATTGATAAATTTGACTACATTAAAAAAAATGATGTTGGCATATCAAAAAACATCATAACAAAATATTTGACAGCTGGCAAACTGGGAGAAAATATTTGTGATACGTATCATAGTATCATACTCTCTCAAAATGCACATGCACTTTAATTCAGCAATTCGAGTTATAGGGATTTATCCTTCAGACCCAATGTGAGAAATATCATAGGCATGAAGATAGTTAAAGAGGTAACATCTCTAATATATAAAGAACTCTTAAAATTGAGGGGAAAAGGGGTGCTTGGGTGGCTCAGTTGGTTAAGCATGTGACTTGATTTGGCTCAGGTCATGGTCTCATGGTTTGTGAGTTTGAGCCCTTTGTCAGGCTCTGTGCTCGCGGCACTGAACCTGCTTGGGATTCTCTCTCTGCCCCTCCCCCTCTCGAGTTCTCTCCCTCTCTCTCTCAAAAGAAACAAGTAAACTTAAATGAAAATTGAGAAAAAGACTGAACCTAGTCAAAAATGACACAATTCACAAAAATGATGTAAAAAATAGCTCTTCAAATCTCAAAAGATGTTTAAACTCATAAAGATGTTTACTCATAAATATGAAACGAAAAACTATCCTAAGATACCATTTCTCATATCAGATGGCAAAAAATTTAGAGTATAGCACTTTAATGGCTGCTAACAATGAAAATTGGTACTACATATATATGTGTGTGTATATATATATATATATATATATACACATACATACATACACACACACATATGGGGGAAAGCAGAATTGGAGGTATTGACTATAAACTCATGGTTTTATATCTGTATGTATGTGTCAATACACTTATGTATGTGTGTGTGTGAATACATACATCTAGTTCCTATCTTTGTCTGATGAGAGATCCTAGAACTAATGACAGCCCAGAGGCAACCAGCATACCTATAACACAGACACTGGTTTCTAGATGTCATCCTCCACTAAAAGGAATCACAGTTCCTAGGAGAAACGTTAATTCCACAGTTAGGGAAGGAAAAATACAAGATGAATCTAGAATATCTCTTTGCACCAAAAAGTAAGAGAGTGCTCAGAGGTTAAAGAGGATATGCCAAAAGGACACAAGAGCTAGAATGAAGGGGCTCCCATTGGCTAAATCAGAGGAAATCGGAGGATTGAAATAATTATAGTAAAGTATTATAGCACAGTGATTAAAACAAGAAGCCATGAGTTCATAGTAATTTAAATAAGCAAATTAATGAGGGAGAAGGCAAACTTGGCAACTACTAAATATAGAAGGATGATGGAATTAGAAAATCACCGTTCAGCAACCATCCTAATAATAATAGATCAAAGCAAGAAGTATCACTGGGCGCTAAAACTAATAAGCAAAACTTTTAGAAATAACAAAATATAAACATATTCTCAAAGTATCTCCCCATAAAATAATGATCAGTTAAATATTAACTTTACAGCAGAGAAATGGCTACCTTAACAAAGTGATCAGGGCGCCTGGGTGGCTCAGTCGGTTAAGCGGCCGACTTCGCCTCAGGTCATGATCTCGCGGTCCGTGAATTCGAGCCCCGCGTCAGGCTCTGTGCTGAGAGCACAGAGCCTGGAGCCTGTTTCAGATTCTGTGTCTCCCTCTCTCTGACCCTCCCCCGTTCATGTTTTGTCTCTCTCTGTCTCAAAAATAAATAAACGTTAAAAAAAATTTTTTTTTAAAAAAACAAAGTGATCAAATAAGAGATCAACATCATGTCCTTCTTAATATGAAGCAACAAGAAGATATATCACTGTTAGGATATTTTTGCACAAACCCATCACCTGAGTCTAATCATCAGGAAACATCAGACAAACTCCAACTGAGAGACTTCATAATCACCAACCTTTACTGCATATCATGTGTTCAATACATAGACAGAAAATCGAATTAGCTCTTTTTGATTAACTCATTTGCACATTTCCAGAGCATGATTAGCATAGGTTTTTATTTGAAAATGCAGGCTATGAGAAATCTCAGTGCAAGTTTAGCTGGTTTCTGGAGCAGGTGGTCAATGGAGGGACTGTTTCTGCAGATTAGCAGCCATGTTTGGTCAATTTGATTTCTATCAGGAAGGGTAGAGAGAAACAGTTATGGGGAAGACATGCAAGGGTCATAGTGGAGAATTCTCAAGCCTTTAACATCTTGCAGGGTCTTTAAAGGAAATTTTCAAGTCTTCACATAAGAGTCAAACAGCAATTAAAAATATTCTTTTGAATTTAATGCTAAATTTAAATTTTTTCCTAAATTTCATTGACTCCACTAGAGATGAAAGTGGATGTGACAAACTAATCCACTTCATGCAAAGTAAAATAATTACATGCAAGAGGAACACAATCCATGTGTTAAAGGATAATTAAAAAATTTTTTTTTAATTTTTTTAACGTTTATTTATTACAGAGAGACAGAAAGACACAGAGCGTGAGCAGGGGAGGGGTAGAGAGAGGGGGAGACACAGAATCCGAAGCAGGCTCCAGGCTGAGCTGTCAGTACAGAGCCGGAGGCTGGGCTCCAACTTATCAGCCTTGAGATCATGACCTGAGCGGAAGTCAGACGCTCAACCGACTGAGCCACCCAGGCACCCCTAAAGGATAATTTTTAAAAAAGATAAAATCATGACTCTTGTACAAATATAAAAAAGAATACATGTTGAAGATTTTATTTCGTTCACTAATGAGGAAACTGGTAAGGTGTTAAAACGAATTCAAAGGACAATCCAAGGATCAGATCAGGAATATTACAATAAATGTGCAAGTGGAGGCCGAACTGCTTTCATCCATGGTGGTTGGTGAGGATTGCCACTCCGCTGGACAGAATTCATCTGCATATGTATAAAGAATTGGTTTCCATTGCTATCAGTTATCCACAACTTAAAAAGCTGTGAAATAATTCCCATGGAATCAGACTCAGATAACCTGAAGGGATACAGTGCATAATTTCCCCCATATAACTATAAATAGTTATAGTCTATCTCCAGACATGGAACAGGCAGAAAGTTTTGGATGGCAATGTACTAATCATAAGGCTAACTTCCCAATTCAATGAGCATGTGATTAAGGGTATTTTTTCCTTCCATCCACAGATGATTTCGGGCAAATAAGATACTTTACTTCTTTGGTTCACTAGTTGAGTGTCAGGGAGCCAGCCATGAAGGGGCTTCTACCTAGACAAACTAATGAGCTACTCAATGGTCACACGACACTCCAAACAATCCTCAGGCAGCCTCAGTAAAACTGCACCTTCAAAAGGGCACCCTGCAATCGGAGTGTGTATTTGGCTCCTTTCTGGGTAGTGAGGAGGAAGTGGCTTCACAGGCGTACACTATTCAAAATGAATCTGAAACATCACCTAGAGCTCTACCTCTCCAACGACTTCTCACTTGCACAAGGCTGAGGTCTTTTGCCGGAAATGATTCCCCTACGACCTTTAAAACATCACAGCTCAGGATCTGAGTTCGGGTTAGGCTCAACCAACTAAAAGCTTCTTTATTGGGGGGAGTGAGGGAAGAAAGGTGCGTTAACTAAATTTCCAGTTGCCGAGGTTGTTGCGAAATTTAACGAAAGACTTTGTAAGCTGCGAAGAGTTACTAAAAAGAACAAATCTGCTCCTCTTTGAGGATGCTACGATGCAATCGTGGCTCCTATCAAGTGAGTTTCCACGGAGCTGAGCTGCGGGAGCCCCGAGTGCTTCTCCGCTGGCTCCTCCCCCGTCACACCGGCCCGGGATCGGCGGGGGCTCGGGCGCCGGGTCTCTCCAGCCCGCAGTCGGCCGCGTGTGAAATCCCTTGCGGAGGCGGGGCAGGCCCCGGCCGCCCAGTTCCTGATTCTATAACCGGTGTCTGAGGCTGGCGGCGCCACAGGCTCGGGGACCGTGGGCCGCGAAGGATGGGCCGGCGCGGCGCTGCGAGCCTGCCCAGAGGCCCCAGCCCGCGGCGGCCGCTCCTCCCCGGCGTCCTCCCCTTGCTGCTGCGGCTGCTACTGCTGCCGTCCCGGCCGGGCGCAGGAGCCGGGGCCGACCGGCCGCCGCATCTCGTCTTCGTGTTGGCGGACGACCTGGGCTGGAACGACGTGAGCTTCCACGGCTCGAATATCCGCACGCCGCACCTGGACAAGCTGGCAGCCGGCGGGGTGCTCCTGGACAACTACTACACGCAACCGCTGTGCACGCCATCGCGGAGCCAGCTGCTCACCGGCCGCTACCAGGTACGCAGCGCTCCCGGCGGCCCGCCAACCCTGCGCCGGCGCGGGGCTCCGCCCCTCCGGGAGCCGCCGCTATGTCTTCCTGCCCCAGCGCGCCAGACGGCCCCCGCAGCCTCTTGGAAGTGGGCCGGGAGGCCGGGGTGGGCGCTGGCTAGCCGGGGTCAGCTCCCCGAGCAGCGTCCAAGCGAGGGGACTGCTCACCCTGGCGGCGCCTTCTCCGCTTCTCCCAGGCCCGCAGGCCGCCGCGGCCTCTGCGCATGCCCGCTCCAAGGCCACCCGCAGCCCCGGCACCCCACCTCCTCCGGTGCTTTTTCTGTCTTCCGTTTTCTAAAGGTCGAGGTGAAAGGGTGTCTGGCGGAATGCTAGTTGCTGGGCCTGCGAGCCGGGAGCCGGTAGGCCGAAGGGTCAGAGTAGACTCTGCGGAGAGGTCCTAAAGAGGGCCGATGGAGAGGGAGCGGGCTGGGCTCCCCCGAGTGGAGCATTGAGAGGAGAGGAGCGGGAAAGCAGTGGCTGGGTGATGGGTTAAAGGAAAAGTGCCTGCAGTGGATGCGATTCTGCTCCTTGTGAACGCTGCGGTCCTAGGTTAGGCCTGTCACCAGAGATTCATTTTTCCAAGTTCTCAGCACGATGAACCTACGCAGATTGATTTTCTTGGGCTGCTGATAATTCCTTTCTAATTTAACTTGTGTTCAATGCCTCTGAGCATGTTTCTCTATTTATCATTAAAGTATAATTGACATATACTATCCTGTTAGTTTCAGGTGTACATGATAGTAATTCGATATTTTTATACATTATGAAATAATCCTCACAGTCTACCATTTGTCACCATACAAAATTAGGACAGTGTTATATTGGCTGTATTCCCAATGCTGTGCATTATATCTCCATGACTTATTTTATATCTAGAAGTTTGTACCTCTGAATCCTCTTCCCCTTTTTTGCCTTCCTTCCAGCCCTTCTCCCTTTGGTAACCAACTGTTTCTTGTATCTATGAATCTGTTCCTGTTTTATTTTGTTTGTTCATTGTTTGGTTTTTTAGTATTCCACATATAAGTGAAATCGTATGGTATTTGTCTCTCTCTGACTTATTTCACTTAGCATTATGCCTTCTAGGTCCATCCATGTGACAATGGTAAGATTTCATTCTTCTTTATGGCTGAGTAGTATTCCATTGTATATATACTACATCTAATTTATCATTTCATCCATGAATGGACACTTAAGTTGCTTCTGTATGTTGGCTATTGTGAAGAATTCTGCAAAGATCATAGGGGTGCACAGATCGCCTCAGATTGGCTTACCATTTTCCTTAAAAATTTTGAAGTTTATTTTTTTGAGAGAGAGAGCAAGCAAGCAAGTGCACATGAGCACACAAGCGGGGGAGGGGCAGAGAGAGCATTCCAAGCAGGCTCTGTCCTGTTAGTGCAGAGCCTGAGGCAGGGCTTGAGCCCACAAACCATGAGATCATGACCTGAGCCAAAATCAAGAGTCTGATACTTAACTGACTGAGCCACCCAGGCACCCCTGGCTGGCCATTTTCTTTGGATAACTACCCAGAAGTGGAATTTCTGGGTTGTGTGATACCTCTATTTTTAATTTTTTGAGGAGCTTTTGTACTATTTTCCATAGTGGCTGCATCAATGTACCTGATTACCAAAAGTGCAGGAGGGTTCCCTTTTCTCTGCATCCTTACCAACACTTGTTATTTCTTGTTCTCTTCATACTAGCCAGTCTGACAGGTGTAAAGTGATATCTGACATTATCTCTTTAAAAGCTTTTCTTTAAAAACTTCTATGTAGTTAACAGAGATATTATACTTGTAGAGTGTGCACATATGTTAAATAACTAAGAATATCAAGAACATTTGCATGGTGCTTTACTGTTTTTAAAGTTAATTCTTGAAATAGCCCATGAGGTAGCTATAACTTCCAATCCCCCTTTACAGATGAGGAAGTAAACTTGTAGAAGTTTGATAGTGTGTTAAGAATCACACAGCTAGAGGGACTCCTGGATGGCTCAGTTGGTTAAGGTCTGACTTTGGCTCTGGTCATGATCTCATGATTCGGGAGTTCGAGCCCCACATTGCTGAGCCTGCTTGGGATTCTCTCTCTCCTCTCTCTCTGCCCTGCCCCACTCTTTCATTCTCTCTCTCTCTCTCTCTTTCTCCCTCTCAAAATAAATAACCTTAAAAAAAAAAAAAAGAAATACACAGCTAGAAAGTATTTAAATTGGGTCTGTGCCTCTCCTGTATCCATTAGTCCTCTCAGACCTATAAAATTATATCCTATTTGCTTAATCTGAATAAGATTGATGATTTTATAAGATCCTGATGTGATTATGACTATATTAAATACAATAAATGGTTACCATTTGAGAACACCAGCATACCTCCTTCTATACGGACTGTTTATTCAACAAGCATATTTTGAGTCCTTACCATGCAAGTCATGGGATATGCTTGAAACTTCCCCTCTTAAGTCTGTGTGCATGTAGCCTTTCAGATCAACTCTAGCCTCATGTTGTCCTGAGATCAAGAGAAGGGAGGGTTTATTTGCAATAACGATTTCCACAGTGATCTGAAGACTTGCAGAAACAGAAAAGATATAGTTTGACTACAGGCCCGAGAAGTAGCTGTAGCCAGGGTTTGCAATGGAGATAAAGGATGGTTGCCTTCACCATCAACCGTAAGTCCTTTCCACAGGTCTGGCTTGGGCTGCAAGGTATAATCAGGAAGCTCTGCTCTAAGGCAGGTCTTATCCTGGACAGTTTGTAGTAAAGGAATGTTTGTGTAAAGAAAAAGGAGAGAAGGCAAGGTCTGCCCAGAATAGTTCTGCATTTGCTCTGAAATAAGAGAACTGAACTCAAATTGCAGAAGAATGGGAGGGCCATTCATTTCTCTAACTTCCTCTCTTCCAACAGTCTTGAACAGGAAAGCAAATACCATACTTCAAAAAACTTGTTCATATAGGGGCACCTGGGTGGCTCAGTCGGCTAAGCATCAGACTTTAGCTCAGGTCATGTTCTCGTGGTCTGTGGGTTTGAGCCTCGAGTCGGGCTCTGTGCTGACAGCTTGGAGTCTGGAGCCCGCTTCTGATTCTGTGTCTCCTGCTCTCTCTGCCCCTCCTCTGCTCATGCTCTGCCTCTCTCACTCTCAAAAATGAATAAGTGTTAAAAAATAAAAATAAAAACAAAACTTGTTCATATAATTGACTGCTTTTGTCCCCTAACATCCTCCTCCACCAGTCACCGCTGTCTGTCTTGGAGGAAAAAAAGTACATAGAGTACCCTGTGGTTATGATGTGAAGGAAGGGTAGAAGCTGTGTACTCCAAAATAGTTTAGAGCCCACTCAGTGTAGCAAGCTAGCCTCCCCAGTTGACTTTTTTGCTTGACTTTTCTCCCGTTTTATTCTGGGTTCAGGAGACCCAATGGCAAATTACTTCAGATTAGCAAGCATCCTTTTTTAAAGGAGCCAACATTGGGGCACCTGGGTGGCTCAGTCAGTTGGACTCTTGATTTCGGCGCAGGTCATGATCTCTCAGTGGGTGAGTTCAAGTCCCCATATTGGGCTCTGTGCTGACAGTGTGTAGCCCCTTGGGATTCTCTCTCTCTCTACCTCTCTTTCTGCACCTCTCCTGCTTGCACGCGCACGCTCTCTCTCTCTTTCTCTGTTTCAAAATAAATAAATAAACTTAAAAAAATAAATAAAGGAGCCCACCTTTTGGGAACTAAGGAGCCTTATTGCTCTTAGACACAATATACTGATACCGTTCTGAGCACTTTACATTAATTCATTTAATTGTCTCACAGTCCGATAAGGTGGCTACTACTTTTATCCCTATTTGATAACAAGGAAGACAAGGCTGTTTATTTATTTTTGAGAGAGAGAGAGAGAGAGAGAGAGAGAGAGAGAAAGGGAGAGGACAGAGCCGGAGCAGGGGAGGGGCAGAGAGAGAGGGAGACACAGAATCCAAAGCAGGCTCCAGGCTCTGAGCTGTCAGCACAGAGCCCGACATGGGACTCGAACCCACGAACTGTGAGATCATGACCTGAACTGAAGTCGGATGCTTAACCGACTCAGCCACCCAGGCGCCCCTTTAACTTCTTTCAATAATATTTTATAGTTTTCAGCTTACAAGTGTTGGAGTTGTTTGGTTATACTTATTCCTAAGTTTTTATTCATTTTGATATCATTATAGAGTTGTTTTCTTAATTTCATTTTCAACTGTTCATTTCTAGTGTTTGGAATGCAACTGATGTTTGGTCTGTAGCCTGCAACCTTGCTGAACTTAACTAGCTCTGAAAGCGTGCGTGTGTGATATTTAGGATTTTTATATACAGGATGCTGTCATTTGCAAATAGAAATAGTTTTGCTTTTTCCTTTCCAATCTGAATGCTTTTCATTTCGTTTTCTTGCCTAATTGCCCCGACTAGAAACTCCAGTACAATGTTGACTAGAAGTGGCAAGAGTGGACATCCTTTTCTTATTTGCGATCTGAGAGGAAAGCTTTCAGTCTATCACCATTTAGTATGATGCATTCGTTCATTCTTTCATCCAACAAATATCTGTTGAGCAGCTATTTACGCCAGGCATTGTGCTATACTCTGGGGATCTCCTGGTGCTTATAGTCTGTTGGAGGTGAGATGAGGAGATGAAATAAACATATAAACAAATGAGTAAGCGAGGTGAATTTATTTTATTTCTTTATTTTTAAAGTTTATTTTGAGACAGGGAGTGCGAGCAGGGGAGGGGCAGAGAGTGAGGGAGAGAGAAAAAATCCCAAGCAGGCTCCACACTGTCAGCACAGAGTCCAATGCAGGGCTTGAATCACGAACCGGGAGATCATGACCTGAGCAGAGATCAGGAGTCAGGCGCTTAACTGACTGAGCCATCCAGGTGCCCCACTGGGTGACTTGAAATGGCCTGGTAATAAATGTAGAGCAGAAAATAAAGTAGGTCAAGTGTAAGTTGCTCAGGAAATTATCTCCACGCAGGTGTTGGGGACAGAGGCCAGAATGGAGAGGAATCAACCATTCAAAGATCCTGGGAAAGAGAATTTAACACAGTGGGAGGAACAGCCAGTTTTAAGGCTCAAGGCTGCAGTGAGTTCTTTTCAAAAAGAGGATGAGGCCTTTGTGATCGGAACTCAGTGTAGGTGGGTATGAAAAGCGCGGTAGGAGCTCACAGAGGGAGGCAGGGTCTCCCTGTGCTAATGCTGCCTGCTCAGGATAAAATATTAAATTTCAACTTACTCAGGTTTTCATAATGATGTTACATTGAAGGCTACTGTATATTAAAGCATATTTCTTTTTGTTTTAATTAAAAGATGTTTGTTTATTTTTGAGAGAGAGAGCACTCCAGAGTCAGGGGGCAGGCAGAGAGATAGGGGGACAGAGGATCCAAAGGGGATTCTGCACTGACAACAGTGAGCCTGACACGGGGCTCGAACTCATGAACCATGAAATCATGACCTGAGCCGAAGTCGGATGCTCAACTGACTGAGCCACTCAGGCGCCCCTATTAAAGCATATTTCTAATCTAACAGTGTTATAAGTAAATATATTTTAAGGAGCCACAATAAAGTGCTATGTGGCATTCTTTGTATACATGTTAGTCCAGTTAGAATTAAATTTTTTATCCTACTCCGCCTTTTTAAAGTAAGCTTATTTTTCATACAGAGAAAGACAGATACCATATGTTTTCACTCTTATGTGGATCCTGAGAAATTTAACAGAAACCCATGGGGGAGGGGAAGGAAAAAAAAAAAGAGGTTAGAGTGGGAGAGAGCCAAAGCATAAGAGACTCTTAAAAACTGAGAACAAACTGAGGGTTGATGGGGGGTGGGAGGGAGGGGAGGGTGGGTGATGGGTACTGAGGAGGGCACCTTTTGGGATGAGCACTGGGTGTTGTATGGAAACCAATTTGACAATAAACTTCATATATTGAAAAAAATAATAAAGTAAGCTTATTTTAAAAATTGTCTTTGGGAAATATATTCCAGGTTTCAAATATAAGACATTTAAATAGAGCTACGTGTAAAAAAAAACCAAAAAACAAAAAAAAAAATTTCTGTCTTGACTCTCAGCCTTCCTTTCTGTAGGGAGCCCCTATTTGTTACTTATTATTTATTAGTTTCTTAGTATCCTTCAGAGGCACATTGTGCATATAATGAAATAGATTTTATATTCATTTTCCCCTTGGTTGGAATCTCAAGACTGAAATATTAATTTAAAAATACTAGGGCGCCTGTATGGCTCAGTTGGTTAAGTGTCCAACTTCGGCTCAGGTCATGATCTCACAGTTCATGGGCTTGAACTGTCAGCACAGAGCCTGGAGCCTGCTTCGGATTGTGTGTCTCCTTCTCTCTCTGCCCCTACCCGCCTCAAAAATAAACATTAAAAATTTTTAAAAATATATTTAAAAATCCTTTAGAGGGTGGGAGGATAGGACATATTGTTTAAGGGTACAAACTTGCAACAAGTAGTAAATAAGACCTAGAAATCTAATTGTACAGTATCGTCAACCTAGTCAACAATACTGTATTAAAATCATCAAATTTGCAGGGCGCCTGGGTGGCTCAGTCGGTAAGCGTCTGACTTCAGCTCAGGTCATGATCTCACAGTTCTTGAGGTCAAGCCCTGCGTCGGGCTCTGTGCTGACAGCTCAGAGCCTGGAGCCTGCTTCGGATTCTGTGTCTCCCTCTCTCTCTGCTCCTACCCCACTCACACTCTGTCTCTCTCTCAAAAATAAATAGTTAATAAAAATTAAAAAAATAATAATAAAAAATAAAAATAAATAAAATCAAATTTGCTAAGAGACTAGAACTTCATGATTCCAACCACTAAAAAGAACATGGTAGACGTGTTAATTATTGCTACAATGGCAATGATGTCACAGTGTATAAATGCGGCACACCTTAAAATTACAGTGTTATATGTCAGATATATTTCAATACAAATACGTAATCAAGGTATTTGTAAAAGTGACCAGATAAATAAAAATGCATCAGCTTTTCTAATAGAATTTGTATAGTGCTTTTTAGTTCAAAAGAAGACTTGAAAATGCTGAGTTTCTGGGGCGCCTGGGTGGCTCAGTTGGTTGGGTGTCCGACTTCAGCTCAGGTCATGATCTTACAGTCCATGAGTTCGAGTCCCCCGTCTGGCTCTATGCTGACAGCTTGGAGTCCGGATGGAGGCTGCTTCGGATCTGTGTCTTCCTCTCTCTCTCTGCCCCCCACCCCCACTCGCACTCTGTCTCTCTCTCTCAGAAATAAATAAACATTTAAAAAAAAATAAAAAAAGAAAATGCTGAATTTCTTTATTCTTACACATTGACTCTTCAATATGAAATATTCGTTTTACCTTTGCACTCTTAGTACACATTTTAAATGTGGTGGTTTGTTCTCTGTTGTGACTTCTCGGTAGGATTGTCCTGCTTGGTCCTGGCCTAGAGAAGCACTCAGTGTTGAATGTGAATGTGAAATGAACGAATGTGCTAAGAACTTAAACACCTGAGCATTTCCTGTGAGAGTTCATGATCTTCCCTGCTTATGGTATGGTTGGTCTGCCATTTCTAGTGCCCCCGCTTCCTTTTTAAGAATCTAAAAAGATTAAAAGGTAACTAAAGTCGTAGGCCTTAGTAGGAGCACTTCCTTCTAGGAAAAAATAAATAAACAAGAAAAGTAACTTTGGTCCTCAATTGGGAACATACTTACCTTGGGAACTGAGGGGGCCACTCCATTAAAACTCTGTAACCTTGGCAGAGAATAGAAGCAATGAAAGATGACTTCAAGGTTTTACTCTTAAGGGACCCAAGTCACATTTTTCTTAATCATGCTGATAAACGGACAGGACATCTCAGGGCTTTTCACTCACCCCTGAAGCAGAGCCTTGGACAGGAAATGTAGGACGGAGGCTGTGCAGGAGCATTGTGGGTGATTGTTGACTTTTGCTTTGAGTTTGCTTTAAGTTGCTGAGACCCATGGCTGCAGGTAGAATAGGGCACTGCATACTGGCATGGGAAGAGGAAGGGGTTCTGCCTGAGGATGCCCTCTCCTCCCTGCCTCTTTTCCTGCCTACCCATTCTTTATCATCTTGCCTACCCAGCATCCTGCCTACCCATTCTTTATCATCCCCCCACCTGCTTGCCTCTCAGGGGACTCTTGTCCCTGTTTGCCTCTCCTTGGGCTCTAAGACTAGAAGTAGGGCAAAGAGGAGTGAAGAGCTAGAAGTAGGTGGAGTGACTGGGGAAGGAAGGAGGTCACAACTTGGGAGGGTTAACAGGACCCTCTGGAAATGGCCTCCAAGGAGCGAGAGGTAAGAGGAGCATACGGTACGGGGGCCATAGGTGCCTCTGAAGAGAAAGCACTTATGAGCCTGTATTCTTGTGCTTACTTAGGGGGAGAAACATAGGATGCTTTAGCTCCATAGTGACAAATAAGATGGCCCCCTACTAAAGCACATCATGGCTATGATGCAGGGAGCCACGGATGACCTGATCTCATGGATCTTTTGTTTTTGCTAAAGCCAGGTGTCTCTCCTAAGCCTAGCCAGAGCCAAGAGGCGTTTTCCCAGAAGGGTAGAGGCACCTGGAGGCCATATTCTGGACGTTTGAAGATGTTTTAAAGAAACAGTTCCGTATTTTACATGTTTTACTTCCCACGTAATTGGAAATGAGGCAATAAGGAAATAAGTTTGGGGCTCAGTGGAGAATGACCCATTGACTTAGGGGATGTTTTTGCTGATTGATTTTTGAGGTTTGTTATTTCAAGAATCACCTTAAGTGTAAGTTGTTACTGTCTGGTGATTCTCTTTGTTTTTGTTTCTTTAATCTTATCATTTTGCTAAAAATTTCTTTTCCTCCATATTTTCCTACCTTCTCATTGTGAGCTTTTGGTTGGCTTTATAATTTAAACAGAGGAAGGCACTGAAACAGTTTTTGCCTTGTTTATTTTTACAAACAACATCCCTTTGTGGGTTTAGTCAGAGATTTACACTCTTTGCTAATCACCACCAAAATAAATAGACCCTTAAAACTGTCAGTGACACCAGCCAGTTCTGCAGCCCGAGTTCTGGAGGACCAGGCCAGATGGCAAAGTCAGGCCCCTAACACACATAATGTGTGTTCTGTAGCTCTTGGCTTCAACAGCATGGGCAGCTGACTGCATTTTAGAAAGCTTAAGGGGGGAGGGAGCCGATTCTCCAGGATCCATTTGTTCTGTGGGGCAGCTCCAGGAATAAACCCTAAGGCGGCATGAGTGGTACTTGACCGTGGTTAAAACCTGTGGTGTACTGACTCAGACACAGGCTGGAGATTCTGAACTCCTGGCTGGCCACCAGCATGTTCTGTGATTGTGTTCCTGTCAGGAAGCGTCCCTCTTAGCTCTCTGGTGCATAAAGGGGAGGGTGGAGTTGCTCGTTTTTCTGAATTTTCAAGTACTGTAGCAGTACTTGAAATTCTGTAGCAGAATTTTCAAGTACTGTGTACAAATACTTGGGTACAGTGAGAGTATGAGTTCATCTTGCACAGGTCAGATAGGACAGAATCTTCCTTCCATTCAACAGGATGTTATCCCAACGCTAATTACGTTAGGGGAGAAACCGCATTCATTGCCATACTGGTAGCAGTGGTTCACATAGCCTCTGGGAGAGTTTATTATCAGTTTGGTGGAAATGTTGTGCTCTGAGCTTCCAGATCAGAGATAATAGAGTTCCTGGACCTCTTAAAGGGGGGATAAGTGAGAGGTTCTGATGTGGGAGCCGCCCTCCTCCCTCCCCCTTTTAAGTTCATGACACTCCACTGATAGTTCCTTCCATGTCTACACAGGACAGAATAACTCACTGGATCAAATACATTTTTATATGCAACAAAATACACACACAAGGATTTTCATCACTTACCTCATGGAAGGAATCTAGAGACAAGCCAGGTCCTTTACTGATTATATAGACCCTTTGCCTTTGTGCAGGGAATCCTTGATGGTCCAGTAAAATCTTAGGAGAAGCTGTTTTTGGAGAGAGGATTTGGTTTAATGAAGAACGGATAGCCACACATGGTAGGTATAGAGTAACTCCTTTGGATTCCCATGTATTATCCGTATAACCCTCTCCATCTGTAATGCTCTCTGAAGACTGAAGATGGGTGCTAGGATGGAATTGTTTTACGTACTGTTGTGTTTACAAGGGGACACTTCTTTTTCTCTTGATTCCTATTGGTGCCCTGTTATCAGCCTGCCCCGTGACGCATGGTGTGGATCTGTAGTCCTGTGCTCTGTTGGAACCAGCTCCGCATTGGCCTGTTTACTGCTTCTCTACACATTACAGCTTCCTTACTTCCAATAGTGTTTGAACAGACTAAAAACATGTTTTTGGCTGTCATCCAGAGTTTGGCTTCCGCTTCCCCAGTAATGCCATAAAAATGCTCTGTCAAATAAATTCTCGGGAATTGAAGAGAACAAATTCTCTGCTCCATATGATTGTAGATAATAGAAACAGGCTTCAGCTGACCACCTGGCTTGATGCCCATGGTCTAGGAAAACCGAATCACACAGCGTCCCTTGGCAGTGCTTTATGGCTATCAGAGTGATTTCTCTGCATGCGATGGATGAGCTTTCCACTTAAAGAAATCTGCACATAGCATTTATCTCCAATGAGTCTTTTGAATCCCATAAAATAATTACCTTTACTTTCCCTGCACCAGTGCCAATTCGTGTATATTATAAAATTTTTGAACCTAGGGTTTATTTTCTGTCGAATAAATTTCAAGTGTTAACCATGGACAGTCTTTCTATGATTTGGGGTGTGTGTGTGTGTGTGTGTGTGTGTGTGTGTGTGTGTGTGTGTGTGTGAGTTTTGAGAGCAGTGTTTCTTGTTCCCTGCCTGGATATTGTAACATCCTTATTATTCAGGATCCCAGCTGGAAGGAGCTGGCATAGCCAAATTAGGATATTTAGGGAAGTTTACTTATAAGGGGACTGTTTTCAAGAGTGTGAATTGGGGGAAGGGGACCCCAAGTAAAAGTGTATAACCCAGTGGAAATGTTACTAGCCCTGGACTGGAGGGGAAGGAAGGAAAGAACCTAGAGACAGAGAGTGTCATGTAGAGAAGGCTGCCTTCAGGATGGCCTGCACAGAACTGGCCTGGTCTGGCAGTAAAGAACCACCTATCTCTTCTCTCCCTGTAATTTCGTGTCAGGGCTCCCCCTTGGCTGAACCCACTTAGAAGCCAGAAGGTGCAGAGTTCTTTGATTTGGTTCCCATAGGTCAGCTTCCCCAGGGCAGAGAGCAGGACAGAAGGCAGAATGTGGATTCAGAAAGCAAGTGGAAGGCATCTGGCACATATCCCAGTGGAGGTGTCCAGTGATTTCTAGGAAAGGCATAGAAATCTTAATAGAAAACTTAAACTCACTTTTATTTTTAAATAGTTTTAGTGATGTGTGATTGACATACAATAAACCACATATTTAAAGTATGGAATTTGATTAAGTTTTGATATGTATCTACTTATCACCACAATCAAGAGAGTGAACGTATCCATCACCTTAAAAAGCAATCCGTTTTAATTTCACCTTAAAGATATTTTATATGGTTCTTTTAAAAGTGTATGGAAAGAGGGGCACCTGGGTGGCTTAGTCGGTTAAGCGTCTGACTTTGGCTCGGGTCACGATCTCACGGTCCGTGAGTTCGAGCCCCGCATTGGGTTCTGTGCTGACAGCTCAGAGCCTGGAGCCTGCTTCGGATTCTGTGTCTCCCTCTCACTCTCTGCCCCTCCCTGGCTCGCACTGTCTCTCTCTCAAAAATAAATAAAACATTAAAAAAAAAACTTTAAAAGGGTATGGAAAGAGGAGTGCCTTGGTAGCTCAGTGGTTAAGCGTCCGACTTCGGCTCAGGTCATGATCTTGCAGTCCATGGATTCGAACCCCGATGTCGGGCTCCGTGCTGACAGCTCAGAGCCTGAAGCCTGCTTCGGATTCTGTGTCTCTCTCTTGCTCCCTGCCCCTCCCCTGCTCATGCTCTGTCTCCCTCCCAAAAACAGATAAAAATATTTTTAAAAAAGGGTATGGAAAGATAGCAGAAAATGAAGCAATGGCAGGTGCAACTCAAAAAACATCAGTGCTGGAAAGAGACCCAAAAATGAAATTCAAAACAATGTCAAAGCTTGCGAGAAAGCTTTTTTCAATAGCAGCTTATAATAAATGAGAAAAAAAAAGATTGTGAGTGTGAATTTTTCTTTGGCTTCTACTTTGTATCCGTTTATTGCCGTGTATTTAAAATAAGGTAAAAATAACATGAGATAAAAATCTTTCTGGTCTGTGTAGTCAGTATTTGAATCTGAGAAAATCAGTGATTAATCAGTATTCAGTAGTGCCAATAAAACTGCGGATGTGAAGTTTCAGTGTACATTTTATCTGTTATTCACATGACCACAACATGCTTCTGGGGCATGTCCAGGCTCAGGTGCGTATTCTCTATTATGCCACCCCATCTCTCAAGAAAGCGAATTGAAATGTAGTGGAGAAGGCATGAAATGTTATTGATAACAGGGTCACCTGCGTGCTCAGTCGGTTAAGCATCTGACTTCGGCTCAGGTCATGATCTCACGGTTCATCAGTTCGAGCCCCACATCGGACTCTGTGCTGACAGCTCAGAGCCTGGAGCCTGCTTCGGATTCTGTGTCTCCCTCTCTCTGCTCCTCACCCACTTGTGCTCTTTCTCTCTCTGTCTCTCAAAAATAAATAAAAGTTAAAAAAAAATTTTTAAAGAAATGTTATTGATAACAAAGCTTACAGTTATTACTGTGGCAGTTGAATGCTTAATATGCCCTTGGTGATAGAGCTGAGATGGGATTTAATTCCCTGAGCTTTATGCATTCTGCTTTAAATTATAAAAGCCAGTAAATCATTTGCAAACACATTTTTGCCATTTATTAATAGTTGCTTGCTACCCACCTGACAGCTAATGGAGGCCAGAGAGTTATGGCTTGGGTTGAGAACTGGCACTCTCAACCTTCTGTGTCCCCAGAGACCCATTTATGCTAGGGAAATCAGGAGTGGCTCGCCTTTTCTAGGGAAAGCTTGTGTCCAGTGCAGAGTTGAATGGGAGACCCCAGCCCCATTTCATATAAAGGAAAGTACCTCCCTGGCTAAGCTAGGAGCAGGAGAAGGGGTGTGAGGTTTAGTGGAAGGGAGGGGCTGGGCAGGGCAGAGCCCCCAGGGACTCCAGTCATGCCCCAGCAGGGGGCGCAGTGGCACTTATCAGCATAGGAACTGTGACGGGCCACAATGCTTCCATGCTGGCCTTCGGATTCTTCTAGCAAGTTCAGGGCTCAGGGTCTTTGCACTTTTTATCTCTTACGCCTAGATGATTCTTGCCTCAGCTTTTTCCAAGGCTCTGTCACTCTCTCCCTTGATTCAGATTACTGCTCAAATGTCTCCTTTTGAAGTTTCTTTTGCCGCCCTCTCTAAAGAATCATCTCTGTCACCAGTGACCACTATTGGACATTATACATCACTTCTCAACCTTTTTGGTCTTAGGACCTCTGCATCTGCTTAAAAATTATTATGGAACCTAAAGAGCTTATGTTAGGTGGCTTACACCTTTCAAAATTCACCATATCAGAAATTAAAATGGAAGTTTAAAAATATTTTTGTTCACTGAAAAACAGCAATAATAATTCCATTATATGTTAACATAAATAACTGATGAAAAGTATCTGTATTATCCCAAACAAGATAATTGCAAGAAGAGTGATATTGTTATGTATTTGTGTATGTGTCTTTTATTAACAGAAGATAGCTTATTACAATCTGTCATTGTTTTGGTAAAAGTTTATGAAGAAGATCTAGCCTTACAAAGGTGGTTGGAAAAGGAAGGGTAATTTTAATAGCCTTTTCATGTAATTGTGGATATTCTGTTTTAATATCACACCAAGACTCAATATGTGATCATTTCTTAACAGCTGATTATTGTGTGGTCCTTGAACCCTGGGCATAATAGTGTGAGCTGCTCTTAACTTAGAGGTCAGACGGCTGCTTTTTTTTTCCCTTTCTTTTTTAAATTTTTTAAATGTTTATTCATTTTTGAGAGAAAGGGAGAGACAGAGAGGGAGAGATAAAGTGTGAGCAGGGGAGGGGCAGAGAGTGAGCAAGATACAGAATCTGAAGCAGGCTCCAGCCTGCAAGCTGTCAGCACAGAGCCTGATGTGGGGCTCAAACTCATGAACTATGAGATGACCTGAGCCAAAGTTGGATGCTTAACCAACTGAGCCACCCAGGTGCCCTGGCTACTTTCTTTTTTTTCTTAAGAAAAGGTTGGTCACTGACATTTGAAATTATCGTTTCCATAAAAGTAGAATAAGACATGCAAGTCATTATTTTCATTATATTTTCAAATAACCCTTAAAAAAAATCACCTAGTCTCGAAAAATTACAGAAGCTCCTTCTAAACCAAACACCAATTTCTCATGTGCCCAAAAATTAGAACGCTTTTTCCTTGGTAGGTTCACACTTCATATTATGGTTACTTTTTTTGAGGTAGGAAGTGAAATGTTAGGTTAATGACTTCTAACATAATTCCTTGATAAATATTTATTGAAATATCTAATGTTTGTTATAGTGCTTTTATTCATTTTTTTCCAATCCTGTTTATATGTTCACTACCTTATTTGAATAAGTGAGTAAAGAACCATGCAGAAATATCCTTGAGCTGGTACAGGAATTGAGTTAAACATTCAGGTCTACAGATATGTGCAGTACGTTAGGCATCCACTTTATCTACTTGTTCAGAATGTTTCAACATCATCGATGTATAATTTCGTGTTTATCTCTTTAAGATCCACACAGGTTTACAACACCAAATAATCTGGCCCTGTCAGCCCAGCTGCATCCCTCTGGATGAAAAACTCCTGCCCCAGCTTCTAAAAGAAGCAGGCTACACTACCCATATGGTCGGAAAATGGCACCTGGGAATGTACCGGAAAGAATGTCTTCCAACCCGCCGAGGATTTGATACTTACTTTGGTAATGGAAATGCACATGTTTCTTTTACAACCTAGACTAGCTGCAGCCATCTCATAAAACACACCCAAGTGTAATCACATAGCTGGAAACTTGAACACAGAATGAATCATTCAGCATTGCTGTGGGGCAACTTTCTTTTTTTTTTTTAAATTTTTTTTCAACATTTATTTATTTTAGGGACAGAGAGAGACAGAGCATGAACGGGGGAGGAGCAGAGAGAGAGGGAGACACAGAATTGGAAACAGGCTCCAGGCTCTGAGCCATCAGCCCAGAGCCCGACGCGGGGCTCGAACCCACTGACCGCGAGATCGTGACCCGGCTGAAGTCGGACGCTTAACCGACTGCGCCACCCAGGCGCCCCAACTGTGGGGCAACTTTCTAATGCCACCTCCAGAAACCTGGCTCTCTGCTCAGCTCGTGGTGGGCAGCAGTCCACAGGGAGGCACTTACCTTTGCCAGAATATTAAATGCCATGTTGGGGCCTTGAAAGAGTTTGCTATGTCCACATCTGAGACCACTGTACTCTAGAGAACCTTATTACCAAAAGGGGATACACTTGCTTTTTTAAAAAATTCCAGGGGTGGCTGGGTGCCTCAGTTAAGCATCCGACTTCGGCTCTGCTCATGATCTCACGGTTTGTGAGTTCGAGCCCCACATCAGGCTCAGTGCTGACAGCTCAGAGCCTGGAGCCTGCTTCGGATTATGTGTCTCCCTCTCTTTTTGCCCATCTCCCACTCACGCTCTGTTTCGCCCTGTCAAAAATAAATAAGCATTAAAAATAATTAAAAATAAAACAATTCCGGGCAAAACCCAACACAAGAATATTTCCTTCACAAAGTTTCACACTATCTTTTTCTCTCCATGGGCTGTCCCAAAGATTTTTTTTCTGGAGACTGTGGAGGAGACTCCATTGGCATCCTTCTCCCCTTCTGTGAGGTCTGTTTTTGAAATCACTAGATTGGGGAAGACCAATCAAAAAAATAAATAACAAATGGTAATAGGAAGGTTAATAAGAAATCAGAAGTATTTTATGGAGTGGATAGCTGTATAAAAATGTGAAACCCAAAGTTAGTTTTAAAACTCACCCTCTTTTAACCTGTTACAAGCTGTGTCTTAATTAACAGCCTATTAATCTTACCAGTGGCTATGTATCTTTCTGACGAGTTCTTTTCATCTCGTGCTGTCTGGCGGTTTAGCTCCGTACTTCTCTCATTGTCTCTTCGTTTATTTACAATCTATCACGTCCAAAAAGGAACACACTGAACATAAAAAGTTTAAAAATAAATAGAATAGGGGTGCTTGGGTGCCTCAGTAAGTTGAGTGTCTGACTTTTGATTTCGGCTCAGGTCATGATCTCACTGTCTTGGGATCGAGCCTCATGTCAGGCTCCATGCTGAGTGTGAACTTGCTTGGGATTCTCCTTCTCTCCTTCTGCCCCTCTCCCCTGCTCATGTTCTCTCTCTCTCTCTTTCTAAAATAAGTTTAAAAATAAAATAAAATTAAATTAAATTAAATTAAATTAAATTAAATTAAATTAAATTAAATAAAAATGAGGGTGAGTAGAAAAAGATGGAATCGCAGCATGTCACCAACTCACAAAAAACCTTCCTGGCTGTAGGTGAACTTCACATTGAACTCTGCAACTTTAGATTTCTTATGTCTAAAAAAAAAAAAAAAAAAAAAAAAAAAAGGAGATGGTTGTAAGAGTCGCATTATTTATAAGATAAATGGAAGCCAGATGTTCAGGAAGAGTAAAGCATTTTCTGGCTCTTAGACCTGAGAAATTTCTCCTTTGGGAAAAGGTGAGGTGGACAACATCGTCAAAAACAGCATTTTAGTAATATAGTGGTGGTTTTCTTGTACGTGTTTCTTGAAACATTCCTTTTTATTCAAGATAGGGCAAGAGTGCCAACGTGCATTTCGGTGATTATACAGAGCCCAAACAATGCAGTTGAAGCACACAGCTCTGTTGTGCCATGTTGGATCTGGGGTTAAAGTTGAGATGCAGGGATATCAGGCATGAGGCCATATGCGCCTTGCTCCCATACAGGTTCTCTGGACATTGCTAATTAATCATGACATTCTTCCTTGATGAAGCTGGATATATCCTCAGGATCCAGAAATAATGGTTAAAGTCAGACTTGGGTGTCAGACCTCTGTCATTTTGGAAATTCTAGAGGAAGAAACAGCCTGTATATCCTTTGACAATTTTTACTCAGGCCTTTGCTGAAAGATGGGTTAATACCTATACTCTGGCAAGAGAAAGGACTACAGGTTTTTAAATTTTTTTTACTAAAAGCCAAGTCATGTATTTAAAAATTCAATTGTACAGAAGAAAATCATATCCTTTTATGAGAATTGAGAAGCCTGAGGATTCAGATGAACAAATAGCCCACATTCATATGGATTTGTAGATAGGAGGGTTTAATGACTATACAGTTGTTATCACTGTTATGACTTTGATGTTAAGTTAAAAAACTAGTCAGATAATTGTGGGGCTGGTTGCACAACTCTGAATACCTTAAAAACCATTGAATTGTAAACTTTAAATGCGTGACTTAGATGGTATATGAATCATATCTCAATAAAACTGTTAAATAAAAAAGTCAGAGGGTTAGTTGTTCAAAATATATTTTCTGGGGCACCTGGGTGGCTACATCAGTTAAGTGTTGGACTCTTGATTTTGGCTCAGGTCATGATTTCGTAGTTTGTAGGTTTGAGCCCCATGTTGGGTTCTGCGCTGACAGCGTGGAGCCTGCTTGGGATTCTCTGTCACCTTCTCTCTCTGCCCCTCCCTGCTCGCATTCTCTCTTCTCTCTCAAAAATAAATAAATATAAATAAAAGTATTTTCTGATTTTTCCCAAAAAAGCATAGGTTGCCATCTTCTTTAGGCTCAGCATGTAAGTTCAAATCTGTGAATCACTGTTGTGATAAAAGCTGTATATGATTGTCACATGGTTGTTGGGTATCAGTCTGGCCAAGTATGTAAATAAATAGTTCTATTCCTGGAAACATCCTGTTTGTAATATCTTTTTAATATTTATAGTTCATACATCTTTTAATCAAATATATGCTATGCTTATATTCTCCCAAGTAATAGAAAACATTTAACGTTTACACAGAAATAACCTGAAGTGATTTCCTCAAGCTCTAATACCCAGGAGTTATTAAAAATCTCAGCTAGAACCCCAGTTTCCTGACCTCTCTAATCATCCATATAAGGGCTAAAATTTCTTCTGTGGATACATTTCTTTCTCTACTATATATTAATTAACAAACGCATTGGATTTCCCTTTCTCTTACATACATCAGGAGAAAAGATTACTATTTAAAAGGTATTCTTAACACCGAAGGTATTCATTGTATTCAGTACTTTGAATTTATTGAATCATGGAAAAGGAGGAAATTAATTAAAAATGAATTCATTTTTTAATGTAAACTGTGTAAGGCTTTTGATGGTGATTATAGAGAATGTTCAGGACTGGGGAAAGGGCTAGACCAATTTTATCAACCTCATTTTAAGGTTAATAAGCATTGTTTGTTAGGAGATGGCTCAGAGCTTATTTCTTTTTAATGGTTGTATTGAAGTGTATTTCACACACCATATAATTCACCCAACTAAAACGTGTGCAATTTATTGATTTTTAATAAATTCACAGGTGGTGCCACTGTCATCCAATCCAATTGCAGAATATTTTCATCACCCCAAACAGAAACCCCATCCCTATTAGCAGTCACTCCTCATTTTCCCCCACCAGCCCTAGGCAACTGCCGACACACTTTTTGTGTCTATAGATTTGCCTATTCTGGACATTTCATATAAATGGAATCATACAATTTGCATGATTTTAATATTTTAGGAAAATAGAGAACATTTTCAGAAACAGTGATTCATTGAGAAAACCCATTTCTTTTCATGTTTAAATCCAAATTGTGAGATAGGCAGTTGATACCACTCAAGTTTGGGGCAAAACTGAGATTGCCGTACGTAGAAAAATCTACTTTCTTGCACCACATTAATTTGATCTTTTGGCTCTGTTAAATTATGTCTAGAGCTTCTGTTTGGAAAGGTTTGTATCATTCACCAGTGGGTGTCAGCATCTGACTAAAGATGATTCTGCCTAGAGCTGCTTCTATAAATAACCTTGAAGCCAGTCTCCCAAGGTCAATATCAACATTATTTGAATCCTGTGTTCATTTATGTGATCACCTCAGAGTACAAATTTGTAAGAAATCACATTAACCGTATGCTATTTTTGCCGTCAGATGGCTTTAAAAGATTAAGATTTTGTCACCTTTACTGAATTTGAGAGTTACGTGACAGAGCCTTATGTTCTGAAGACTTGCCTGAAGAATGGTTTTGATTTTTTTTTTTTTATAACATTTTAATGCCTCCTGCTAACACATATAGAGATGTTAAGAAGTGGTGCTCTGATTAGCCTTGTCATTTGATTAGCCTTGTCATGGGTAATCAATTGCACTAGGCAATTAAAGGCTGAAACATTAGTTTGTTTAACAAGTTTTATGCTATGCTGACTACTTTCATCTCCCATTCTTGTTGTAGGATATCTCTTAGGTAGTGAAGATTACTATTCCCATGAGCGCTGTGCATTAATTGACAGTCTGAATGTCACACGATGTGCTCTTGATTTTCGAGATGGGGAACAGGTTGCAACAGGATATAAAAATGTGTATTCGACAGACATATTTACTGAAAGAGCTACAGCCCTCATAGCTAGCCATCCACCCGAGAAGGTAAGTCTTGCTTCTTTGTTAATATCAAAATTGTGTTTAAGGTAGCATCTCTTCAGGTGAATATAGAAAAAGGCTGCTTGTTTAGGAAAAAAATCCATTCTAGGGATTTTTCAAATTTTGGAGTATATTGGAATCAGCCCGGGAAAGCTTGATAAAAATAGAAATTCCTAGAGCCCATCTTTAAGAGACTCATTCTTTGGGTCTGGGGAAAATCTGTACATCAGCATTTTAAAGAAACTCATCAAGGGTAATTCTGATGCCAAATGGGTCCCCAGATCACACTTTGAGGAATAAATACTGTGTCTACAGTGTTTTAGTAGAAATAGAGTTTTATTATTTTGGTGTATTTTGTGCATGTGCTATAAGCAATTAGTACATTGACTTTTGTTTTTAATTTTTTTTTAACGTTTATTTATTTTTGAGACAGAGAGAGACAGAGCATGAACAGGGGAGGGGCAGAGAGAGAGGGAGACACAGAATCTGAAACAGGCTCCAGGCTCTGAGCTGTCAGCACAGACCCCCGACGCGGGGCTCTAACTCACAGACCGTGAGATCATGACCTGACGCTTAACCGACCAAGCCACCCAGGCGCCCCGACATTGACTTTTTTTAAGTGATAGGCTTGTGTACAAAGATGAGGCTATATTATGGCAAATTTCCTGTTACGAGATCAACAAGCTTTAGGTTCAGGGCAAGTCCTCTTAACTTTGTATTTTAGGTATTCTAGATATTTTGCATTCCTATGTTAATTTTAGAATGAGCTGGTCAATTTCTACCAAAAAGTTTCTGCTTGGATTTGGATTTCATTGAATCTGTAGACCAACTTCACGAGAATATGTATCTTAACAACATTAAATTTTTCATTCCCTAAACATGGTATACTGATGAGCCTGGTTTTTACATTTAATACACTGAAGTCACTGTGTATGTCACATAATAAATCTTTTGATTTATTTAAAGGTAAAAATAGAAGAGAGTCAGAATTGCCTTAAAAACAATTTTTGTTGTTGTTGTTGTTGTTAATCTAGAGTTAGCTTCAGGAGCTAAATTCTCTGAATACACCTTTAAAAATTGGGTCACATATTCGTGTTGTCAGATACTGGGCCCAAAATGTGGCTTCATTAAGAACTGCATTAGGACACTGATGAAATTAGTCCTTCAATAAGACCCTGATGTAGCAAATTCCAGAATGTGCAGTATTATCTGGTGCTTCCAATTTCCTGCAGTTTTCCTCTTTGGCAACTGAATGTCCTCAGGGTAGATCACAATTTGGATTTCAGTTTATATACCTGTTCAGATGTGGTACCTGGCCACTGACTCCCTTTTTGACATAGTTTCTTCTTGGCTATACCTTTACCTATTCTAAGTGTTGGGGGTCTTACCTGGTATCTCTCCTCAGTTTTGCCCTGCTTGGGCTTTTTATCACTCTTACATGCTGACCAGCTTGGAGTGGCTGTGCTAGCTATGGAACATGTAGGATCAGAACATTTGCTCCAATATGTGGACATATGTGAGTCCTAAATCTAGATCTGAACCAATATTCAGAGGTGTGGAAAGATAACTGCTAGGTAATTGGCTTAGGTTCTCAGTTTTCCTCTGTATGCTTGGTGTTTTATTTTTTTTATTTATTAAAAAAATTTTTTTTTAACATTTATTTATTATTGAGAGACAGAGACAGAGTATGAGCATGGAAAGGACAGAGGGAGAGGAGGAGACACAGAATCTGAAGCAGGCTCCAGGCTCCGAGCTGCCAGCACAGAGCCCGACTCGGGGCTCAAACTCAGAGACCGCGAGATCATTACCTGAGCCGAAGTCTGACGCTTAACCGACTGAGCCACACAGGCGCCCCTGCTTGGTGTTTTATAGATAGTGCTAAAAACCCAAACAATAAGATAAAGTCTTAAGGGAATTATGGTTCTTACCTTGCCCTTTGAGGTAGGCACTGTTTTACAGATATAAGCAAACAAGTTAAGTTAACTTGTTCAAGGTCACAGAGCTACTGAGAGTCAGAATCAGAATTGAAACCCGCACTGACTCCAGAGCTAAATGCATTCAACAGTCTTCCCTAGTTCACAGCTAATATCCAAGATCAAAGAATATTAACTCCAACTGTGTGATTCAGCTTGGTGATTCCAGTCTTGACAGTATATTGGGCTCATCTGGAAAGGTTGTAATAAACCCCAGTAACAAATATTGTGATTTATTGGCGGTGGGGGGGGGGGTGTGTACCACTGGCATTTAATTACCCCTCTGCTCCCACCTCCCACCAGCGATTCTGATGTGCAGTCACAATAATTGATTCCCTTCAAACACAGAGGGGCAAGCTCAAGCCAGCTGCCTTTTACAGGCTTACAATATAACACTGCCTTAATCATGCAACCACTATAATATGCCTACAGCAAAAATTAGTTCCCATTAGGCAACAATAGAGTATTCTCTCACAGTGCCCCTAACATTAAGCGGATAAGAGGAAGCAGCTGGGTGAAATAGTTCCTTGTGGGTGGCCTGCCTTATCTGGTGTGGTGTGGAAAGCACAGGAACTGAGGGAAATGAGGCCCGAAGAGCTTACAAGCTATCCAAACTTGTGTTATTAATATAGTGCTGCTCAGAGGTAGCATTACAGAAATTACCAGATGAGAGAATGCTCATTTTCCCACAGTGTCTGAAATATTCTGAAGCAGTGTCCAGCATTCCCAGCATCCTCAAGATAAAGTTTCAAGCATGGACATAAATGAATGAAATAGTCAATACTGAGTGACAGTCCCAGAATGTTTGTTCGAGACAGCTAATGTGGATGTTTACATTTTCAATTCTCAGTAAAATGATGAATCACATAGTTCCAGGAGCTGCGCTTTTCATCATTTTATCCCAATGGTGAATCTAATTCTGTGCCAGTTTCTTAGGTGTTATATATAGACTGCAACATAGGCCACTTGTCCTAAGGTGGAAATCATTAAAGAAATACACGTGAAGTATCCACAAGCCATCTTAAAAATGTGCCTATTTTAAAGAGCACTTGAGGGGAAAAGAGCATATGGAGCTGCTTTGTCACAGAAACACAGTTGGTGCTGGTTTCAGGGAGAGACTGCTAATAACCACTGCACATGTGTTGGGAAGGAATGTCTTTTTTTCTACAGGGTCATTCCTTTAGTACTAACACTGCAGTGTAAAAGTAACATGTCTATAAACTATCTTTCAGTTAAAAATAGCCCCCCTCAACACTTTGCAGAATAAAAATAAAAGTTTTCTCATAAATCTAACCTACTAGAAGCTTCTTAAAGCAAATGTGAATTTCTAGTGGTAGACACTTTTCCATGACACAAGTTGGACAGAAGTGTCTTAATTTGAAAGTCAACAATAGAATAACAATTGAAAAAAATTTTTTAACCTTTATTTATTTTTGAGAGAGAGAGAAACAGAACCTGAGAACGGGAGGGCGGAGAGAGAGACACACACACAGGATCGGGAGCAGGCTCCAGGCTCCGAGTTGTCAGAACAGAGCCCGATGTGGGGCTCGAACTCACGAGCTGTAAGATCATGACCTGAGCCAAAGTCTGATGCTCAACTGACTGAACCACCCAGGAGCCCCAATAGAATAACAATTTACAAGTGCATCATATTTTTTAAAATTTGTACTTTAGATTAGGAAAATCTAAAGAAATGAAAGTGAGGCTTTCTTCTTCACTGAAATCAGGTTTCTTAGCATGGTGAGGATATTTGGAGTATATATCTTAGGAGTCGTATGGCATAATAAGAAAGGGAAAAGAACCCTCAGCATCTTATCAACATGCTAATAACTTTAGGTAATAATGTCATACTTTTATGTAATACTTAAACATTTGGTCATGATTCACATCTAGGATTTCGTTTTATATTCTTTTTTTTTTTATTAAAAAAATTTTTTTCTAACGTTTTATTTATTTTTGAGACAGAGAGAGACAGAGCATGAACGGGGAAGGGGCAGAGAGAGAGGGAGACACAGAATCAGAAGCAGGCTCCAGGCTCTGAGCCATCAGCCCAGAGCCCGACGCGGGGCTCGAACTCACGGACCACAAGATCGTGACCTGAGCCAAAGTCGGACGCTTAACCGACTGAGCCACCCAGGCGCCCCTCGTTTTATATTCTTAAGAAGCCTGAAAGGGTTATAGTTAGGGTTGGTGTAAAGGTGACAGCTGTAACTGGCTTGGTCGGAGCAGAGATCAGGACCCAAGAAAGAGCAAGGGAGAGATCAAAACTCAGCTCCAGGACTACAGTGCTTCGAATCATGTCTTTAAGGTCAGAATGGGCCCATGGGTCTCCAAAGGCCCAGGCATGATGAGAACTCAAGTCAGTAGACGGCACAGTAAAACTGAGGCCATCCCCAGGATGGTGACTGCTTGCTTTAGGCTATCAGTGAGCTCAGCCCACATAGGCAGGTATGGGGAAATTGACTATGTCTGTTCACTGCCAGGGGTTTTCGAACAAGCGGCTGCAGGCAGGGTCCTGATTGTGATTGGACAGCCCTAGAGCCCTAGTTAATTATCTTTTCCACTAGGCTATTGTGTAGTACAAAGAAGAGTACTCTATGAATTTTTTTTTTTCATTTAAAAATAGTATTGAAATGTTACGCACCTAGCCTTTTGGGGGAATGAGTTGTTTCATGGATAAAGTTCACCTTGTGAGCACTGAAACTTTTTTTTTTGAATGTTTACAACATTGGCTGGAACTACTCTCAATTGTGTTGCATCTGGCCTCACCTTATTAAAGGAGTGGCCCTCTACACCATTTTGCCTCCTCCTGGTGAACCAGAGACATGTTGATGTGTGTGTATGTCTGCCCATACACTGTATGGCCCTAGATTACTGCTGGTGAAATGGGGAAAAAAAAAAAGAGAACTTACTTTGTTCGAGGAACACTTTTATCTATACTTGTAAGTGATTAGGATGTGGTTGGCAGGTAGTGTGAGGTCTTTGCCTGGCCTGTGACAGTCACAGGCCTCATCCTCAGAGGAGGTTTTTTACTCCCTCTTCTTAGCTTATGCTCCTTCTGTTTGAACTAACAGAAGCCTGACCACTGGAAAAATGGGGGAATTGCTGCTGTTTTATGACTTTGAGCCCTCAACGGTGATGGTCATATCTTTAGCCCCCTAAGGAATAATTGTGGGAAAGATTTTCAGGTAATGTTTTGCTGTGAGTAGAATGTGAGTAGAATGATTTCCATACTGAATATTTATAAGACCAATGATGGTCCAAGAATCATTACTTCCGCCCCCTGATGTGTTCTTAAGAACTCTTGCCTACCACCCTCCCTGGCTGTCACTTCGAGAGGTCACTTGCTGGCTGGGGATAACCTGCCCCCTGTCCTTTTTCCTTCCCAATGTGGATGGGTTGCCATGTTGCTGGTAATGACCTGATCGAGAGCATGGTCTCCTTGAGCAGTGAGCCCCTTCTCTCATTTCTCCAGCCCTGCCCAGAGAATCTAGACCAGGGTCACAAACTCTGGTGTTTACAGGGGCCAGGCTGCTAACCTGAATAAGTGAAGCCACTCAGAACAGTGGGGAGGCTGTAGAAATTGGAGCGCACTTGGGAGTAGGGCCTCTATTTCACGCTCCAGCCATTTGTTACCAGATGGAGCGTGGGCATGGAGTTGTTGGAGTTCTGATTTTTCAAGGAAATTTTTTTAAAAACCACAGAGTTTTATGTGATATTTCCTGATTTTAAAAACTTTATGTGGGCTGCAAATTGTTGTAGTCTTCCAATTTTAATCCTGTTCTCATCCAGACCATGGCTGATGGCTGGGGTTGGTCTGATCTAATGCTAAAGACCCAGACAGCTTTTCCAACAGCAGACCCTCATACCACACTGTGAGGTCATCGATGTCCCTGCACATCTGTTCCCCTCCAGACATCTCAGCCCAGGCTCCTTCCTCACCACCTGGGCAGGGCATGTCCCGGGGTTCCCTTCACTGTGGTCTGGGAGAACTCAGAAGTTTCGGTGTATGTGTGGCTGGAGTAGAAAGTGTGTGTATTGAGGGGGAGTGGAGGCAGAGCTCAAGCAGTGTCAAAGATTTGAACGTTGGCCTTTGGAGTTGCAGTTTGGAATGTTTTTCCATAGAAGTAATGTACAAATGAAGCATAGGTTGTACATTATCATAGGCATCCTTTCACTACCTCACTTCCTTCGTTAAATAGGTCTTAATGTGATGATTTCAGTATTTAACTGCTGTTTTTAACATTTTGACTTCAGGGAAAAGGTGTTTCTAAGTTCCAAGGATCTGAACTAAAAAATTTGGGTGTCTTTTTGAGTTCCATATGTGTATATTTCTTAGGCTATCCAGTAAGTTGTATAATATAGAATTTTTTAAAATTTATCAACAGTAATGAAGAATGAAATATGAGCCCCCCTCCCAGTCTGCTTTGTAACTTTTCCCCATTCATTTATGAGATTGAAATGCCTCAAATACTTTAACAGAATTGTATTATTATTCTTGGGTTGAACAGTTGTTGTCTCTTTGAGTGTTTTCAACTCATCAAGGAATTCTGTAGGAGCACAAAGAAGAGAGTGCTTTCAGAAAGGTTTATTAAAAAAGGAGAGGCTGACCTAGAATACCGCTAATGTCAAATGCTATAAATTGGTGTAAAAGGTAAACTAGAATGAGTGTATCACACTCCTTAGTTTCCAGGAATTAAATTGGCCGTATGTTTGGTCTTAGATCAAAGACTAGCCAGGAATGGTGTTCACTTGTTTTCTCCTATGAAAAATCCTGAGCTCTCTCTTAAAAGGTCGGAACTTGTTTACTGGCTAAAGCAAAAAGCTAACGCATCTATTGATACATCTCTGCACCATAATAGTGGAGATTCCAATAGGAAATTGCTCTGCAATTAATATGAACATGGACAAATCATATAACCTTTCTGAGCCTCAGTTAATGTATCTGTGAAATGGGTGTAACATAGGCTGGATTTGAGTATTACATGAGACAGAATATGTAAATCAGTATCATCATGTCTAGCACATAGACATTTCATATATAGTTGTTATTATTGGTATTATTATTATTTGTTTAGATCAGAGTCTTCTAGGTCATTTTAGAACTCAAGCTTTTGTTTTGAATTTTTTGTCTTGTGTCTTTTGTTGCATTTTTAACATCTTTATTGATGTTAATATTTCACATACCATAAAATTCACCCAATTAAAGTATACATTTCAATAGTAAATTCACAGAGATGTGCAAACATCATGACAATCTGAAGTTAAAACATTTTCATCATTCCAAAAAGAAACCTCATACCTATTAGCAATCACTCCCCATTCCTCTCCCCCCCACCCCCACTCCCTACAGCTCCTGGCATCTTTTGAGTATCTTTTCAGGTGCTTATTGGCCATTTGCATGTCTTCTTTGAAGAAATGTCCATTCATTTTTTGCCCATCTTCTGATAGGTTAATTGTCTTTTATTATTGAGTTGTAAGAGTCTTCTGTATATTCGGGGTACAAGTCCTTTATCAGATGTATGATTTACAAATATTTTCAAGCCATTCTGTGGGTTGTCTTAATATTACTTTTATTGACTGATAAATCTGGACTTCTGTCTCTGTATTTAATGTTTCCATGCCCTCTCAACTGATTTGCACAAACTTTCTTTCCAGCCTCTGTTTCTCTACCTTGCTCTTCAGTCTGTCCACGAACCCCTTCAGGTCCCTGAGGAGTACCTGAAACCCTACGACTTTATCCAAGATAAGAATAGGCATTACTATGCAGGAATGGTGTCCCTTATGGATGAAGCAGTGGGAAATGTCACGGCAGCCTTAAAAAGCCACGGGCTCTGGAACAACACGGTGTTCATCTTCTCCACAGGTAAGTCTGTCAATAGGAAAATCATCTCTTGGCAAAGCCGAGGACATGGTGTTCGATAAATGGAATGAAGACAAATTGGAGCAGTTAGCAGTACCTTATTAAAATAAATGTTAACTGCAAGAACGGAGACATGATAATAATGGGTAGAAAAATGGGTCTAAGGAAAGAATTATGGGTCTTCCCCCTCTTCCTTCAGATGTCAAAATATTCTGGGAGAATGCTTGAAAGCAAGCTCTCACCACCTCGAGTAAGTATGAGCGGACATCACTCATATGCAGGGCAGCTGGGTACTGGATTCCTGGAGTGGCTTGTTCTCAGGCGGTGTCTCCAGCCTGGGCATCCTCTGTGAATAGAACTTCTGACAAGAGCAGTTCTGTATCAGTGTAGAGACAGATTGTGACATTAAGAAGACAGATTAGAAATGGAGCCATTTAAATCTAGGCTAGAATCTCCAAGTATGGATTTTTTTTTTTTGTATTAAGATTGTTTTCTGACAATAAAATTCATACATGTTGATTGTAGAAAAAAAAAGGTTTTTGAAAATAGTTTTCATTATGGCAATGCCTTTCTGATTCCTCATCTGTTAAGTATGTGATTTTTCCTCCCTCTCGTTAGACATGGTTTTCTAAAATTTCCCTACAATGTGCTATAGTAATAGATCTTGGTTTGTCCATCATGCTGAGTACTCAGAGAGCACTTTGTATCTGAAAGTGAAGATGCCTTTTTTATGGGAAGTTTTCTTGTATTATTTATTTCAGAATTTTTTGGCCCTTCAGCCTACCTTTCTCCTATTCTTTCTTTATAAAACTCCTGTTATTTCGATATTGGATCAATACTCTAATTTTCTTAGTTTTTTTTTTTCTCTGCTATTTTCTTTATTTTTCTTCTACTATTTGGGAAATTTCCTTATCATTATTTTGTAACCTTTTCTATTAAATGTGTTGCAACCACCACATTTTTTTAATCATCAAGAACTCTTTCTTATTTTCTGATAATTCCTGTTTTATAAAGTTCCCTTTTTACTTTATATGTAATAATTTCCTTCACCAAAGCCTATGCTTTTAACTATTCATTTTATGTAGGTGTGAGTGTGTATGTAGATATGTGTATACGCCTACATATGCTTGTATATGCGTATACATGTGAACCCATACATATATTTTTAAGTTTGCTTGTACTCCCACCATTACCTCTCTTCCTTCTAAGGTCATTTGTATCTTTTTTGGGCTGTCTTTCATGAAAGAGGCTTTCTCAAATCCCCAGTGATCCTTGGCTGAAACCTAAAAATTTGATTGGAAACTCCCAAGGGTGAGGACAGGACTTGTATTCTGGTGATTTTTTACTGTACAGTGACTATGTGAGGTGTGCAAAGTGACATGTTGAGGAATTAATCTGGGTATTCTATTCACAGTTGTTTTTTTTTTACAGTTTTTTTTAAAGAGCTGTTTTGTATTGCTTTTAACTAGGCATTGGTATTGAATCTGGCATTTATTGAGGGCTTACTACGTGTAGGACAGAGTTCAAAGTGCTTTATATGAGTTAGCTCAGTTAATCCTTACAATAATTCTCTGGGGACTGTTATTATTCCATCATGCTGATGTGAGAACTGAAGCACAGAGAGGCCAAGTAACCTCCCCAAGGCCACACGGCTAGGCAGAGCCAGGCAGCAACCTTTTTGGCTCCACTGCAGGCTCCTGCCTCAGAGATGATGCAGATGATGACCTGGATGTTCTTATTGAACCTCATGATATAGCAGACCTTTCCCTATGGTTTGTTGCAGTATTGATCCGTTGAGGAAGCTGGGCATGGCCAGGAGTAGTGTTGTTCAGTTGCTTTAGTGCTATACAAATAGTACTCTCATTTTCTAAGTATGCCCTCCTGTGAAAAGGGTTGACCATAGGATGACATGTATTGCCCCCTCAACCCCCCAAATTTACCCTTTTCAGAAAAAGGGGAGACATCTTATACTTGAGAGTCTTCTCAGTTTACTATATTTTGAACAGCCTGGTAAAGCACTTTAATCAGCTCTGGAATTGAATGCTTATGGAGGTCACTAGAAAGAATCAATAAAAAAAGGAGGCCAAGGCATTTAATACCATTTAGTAATTATTCCCGGGAAATGACCTCACACTTGTAAGAACTGAAAGTTATGTTTATAAAACAAGCCTTTGTTGTAGAGATCTTAATTATACAATTTAAGGATAAATGATTTCTTGACATGAAAATATATATGGATTAATGTTATCGTATGTAGAGAGAAAAGTGCTCAGACAGAAGTTTTCCTCTGGAAAACTTAAATATCTCAGAGTGGCTCCTGTGACAATGGATATTGCTGTCAAGTATTCATGGGAAGAGGTGTAATAATATTTTTTCATGATATGTGGCAGTTGGAAAAAGCAGTATTTGAAGATCTTTTATTATATGATTTCAAATGTGTTTACATAATTAAATTTTAAATAGTTGATCATTTCATAAACACCCACAACGTATTACTTATTCAAGTTGCCAAAAAAATTTTTTTGAAGCTTTGCGATGAAATAATGGGGATTACCTTATAATAAGGCTGCCTTATATTTTAACACTATGGTATGTTAATGGATGAATTGGTCCGGGGTCGTCTTTGCTTTTTGGGGCTAAATCCAATGTGATCATGTGTATATAAATTTTTATTAGACTGCTGAATTCAGTTTGCTAGGGTTTTATTTAGGACTTTTATATCAATTCAGAAGTGAAAGTGGGGTTGGTGGCTTCTTCTCTACCCTGTCGGTTTTGTTGTCTCAGTTGTGCTCACTTCATAAAATAATTTGGATGGTTTTTCCTTTATTTTATTTTTTTTTTTTTAATTTTTTTTTTTTTCAACGTTTATTTATTTTTGGGACAGAGAGAGACAGAGCATGAACGGGGAAGGGGCAGAGAGAGAGGGAGACACAGAATCGGAAACAGGCTCCAGGCTCCGAGCCATCAGCCCAGAGCCTGACGCGGGGCTCGAACTCACGGACCGCGAGATCGTGACCTGGCTGAAGTCGGACGCTTAACCGACTGCGCCACCCAGGCGCCCCTTATTTTTTTTTTTTTTTTTTTAATGCTCTGGAACAGTTTACAGATTGTTTGAAAGATCTCTCTGGTTCAGCTGGTCCCTGGAACCTTTTTTGGAAGGTTTTTTTTTTTTTTTAATTTTCTCCATAGTTTAAATTTTTTGCTGAATTACATGTAGGTGTAGGTCTTTAAAATATTTAAAAATTAATTTTGCTTGAAATATATGAGCCCTTTGATCTGCATGCTGGGATTATTTTTCACTCTGGAAGTTTTCCTTGTGCATATTTTAGCTTATTGCTTTTGTTCTGTTCGATTTATTTCTCAAAAAATAGCTTCAATTAATAGGTTGAATCACTGATTCAGCTTTTTTGTCATTATTTTCAGTTTTCTGTCCCTTTTCTCAGTCTTCTGGATCTCCCCTGCAAACACCAGTTAGACATTGTTGCATCTTGGCTTCTGTTCTTTAGATTCCCCAATGTTGATTATTATTGATTGTGTCTTTAGTTTCCTGTGGTCCTTTCTTTGCCTCAGTCAGTTTCCTTTTCTTCAAAGCTCATTAGTAATAATAATGGCTACCGTTTGTTAAATATTTACTGCATGCTCAGGCCCTGTTCTAGAGCCTTCCCTCTACTTTCTCATCGTTGGTCATGTTGTTAGCATTAAAGCTCAAAGCGACCTCGCAAAGTAGGTTTCTTTATCCCCATTTTGTAAGTGAAGAAACCAAAATTTAAAGTGGGTAAGTGATTTGTCCAAAGCTACTCTTATGGTCTGAATGTGTCTACCCAGAATTCACATGTGATGGTTAGAAGGTGGACCTTTGGGAGGTGGTTGGGTTACAAGGAAGGGTAGAGACCTCATGAATGGGATTTGTACTTTTATAAAAGCCACCCCAGAGAGGTCCCTAGCCTCTTCCTCCATGCAGAGACACAGCAAGAGGAAACCAGCTGTGAACCAGCAAGAGGGCCTTCACCAGGTGACCACACTGGTGCCTTGATCTTGGTCTTTCCAGCCTCCAGAACTGTGAGAAGGATATTTCTGTTGTTTATAAGCCACCTGGTCTGTGGTATTTTGTTAGAGCAGCCTGAGTGGATTCAGAGGGCCACACATCTAACAAATGGAAGAGCCAGAATTTAAGCGCAGATCTACTTGCCGTCAGCACCTATTGGCTGGAATTGATTAGGCTTTTGTGTCACATCTTCTTTTCTTTTTAGCTCATCCGATTGTCCCTTGTCTCTACTTTTGGCTTTCTACATTTCTGTTCATAGAACCTATGCTTCTCCTGAATCTTCCTGAATAGACCTTGGCTAAAATCTTCATTTTCACTGTAAATCATTATCAGCTATATATTCTTCCTCTGAGTATAAGCAGTGAAGAATCTTTCCACACAGAGTACGTGACCATCTCTTGGCCTCGGGTCACTGTTTCTTGGTTAATTCCTTCTCAAGCCTATAGTTTGAGGTCAGTGGCCTCTAGGCATTGAGTAAACCTGAATGATGTACTTGACATTTCCCTCTCTTTGGCCACCTGGTTCTTGGACAGCTAAAAGAACCCCAGCTTGCACAGCTACGAGACTTCTTCTATCTCCACACCTTCAGGACTTTACTTCAGGGGCATTTCCCAGGGTACAGTGTGCCCCACTGTCAGACGCTTTTCTTCTCCTACTCATTGTTTTCTGGGACATGTGACCTGTAACTGCATATGAGAAAGGGAGGAAGTAATAATTCTCTGATCACATAAAAAAATTAGTGCGGTCCCCTCCCAGGCTGCCTTCCTGCCTCTTTTCAGGTAGGTGGACTGGCTCTGTGTCATGAGGCAAACAGGGTTTGCCAGCCCTCGTGTCTTCAGCCCAGATTCTTTGGCCTTACTGATTGTGGAAATGTCTCCGAGATTCTCTTGGGTACAGCAGGTTGTCAGTCAGTCCTGGTTTCTCACATTGTGAGAAGTTTTCATCTTATTTTAACTCATCACAACATGCTATTACTCCTCGTATTCTGTGTCTGTTATTTTAGTAGGATATCACTTAAGAGAAGCCGTGCTTGTGGCTGATAAGAAGATACCATTTTAGGGGCGCCTGGGTGGCGCAGTCGGTTAAGCGTCCGACTTCAGCCAGGTCACGATCTCGCGGATCTCGCGGATCTCGCGGTCCGGGAGTTCGAGCCCCGCGTCAAGCTCTGGGCTGATGGCTCAGAGCCTGGAGCCTGTTTCCGATTCTGTGTCTCCCTCTCTCTCTGCCCCTCCCCCGTTCATGCTCGGTCTCTCTCTGTCCCAAAAATAAATAAACGTTGAAAAAAAAAATTAAAAAAAAAAAAATAAAAAAAGAAGATACCATTTTAACCTGGGCTTCTATCACCATGCTGATCTTTATAGTTGCTAAACTCCAGGAATCTTCACCGAAGTCTGACCGGAGTAAAATGAGCTAAAATTAGAGTCAACTCTGGAGGGACTAGATCATGAGTTAAAACTAGGGAAACTGATTCTAAAGCCTTGAAGAGAAAGCGGTGATGGATCTTAACATCTTCATGCAACTATTACATATTTATATTAACTCTTAACAGAATAACCAGTTTCACTTACATATTGATGAGAGTTTGACTATAAGGAGAAACCTTACTGCACTTCTTCCTCTGGAGACTTTTTCTGTGTTCACTGACAGTTTCATTGCCTGAAGTAAAATTTAATAATGTGCTATAATAATGTGATTAAACCCAAGGAAACAGGGCCTGGGTCTGGCTGATTTTAGAGTGGTGATTCATTTCTTCCAGATTTCCCACTTGACTTTGCTTAGCACTGCCCTACTTTGTAGGCATCAAAATACTGGGTATGTCCAAACAAATAAACGTTGAATCCATTAGTATAAGAAACCCTGAAATAGGGGTGCCTGGGTGGTGCAGTTGGTTAAGCATCTGACTCGTGATCTTGGCTCAGGTCATGATCTCATGGTTCGTGAGTTCAAGCCCCACATTGGGCTCTGCGCTGACAGCTCAGAGCCTGGAGCCTGCTTCCGATTCTATGTCTCCTTCTATCTCTGTCCCTCCCCCACTTGTGCTCTGTCTCTGTTTGTCTCTCAAAAATAAATAGATGTAAAAAAAAATTTTTTTTTTAATAAAAAAAGAAAAATCTTAGAGCAGACTAGGTACAGGGCAGGTGTCAAGAAGGAGACAGATAGGGAGAGACCAAAACAGAGAGAGAGAGAGAGAGAGAGAGACAGAGAGAGAGTGAGAGAGAGAGCATTGATAAAAGGGAAGGGGTGTCTGGGTGACTCAGTCGGTTAAGCGTCCAACTCTTGATCTCGGCTCAGGTCATGATCTCATGGTTGGTGAGTTCAAACCCCACATTGGGCTCTGTGCTGATGGTGTAGAGCCTGTTTGGGATTCTGTTTTTCCTTCTCTCTGCCCCTCCCCTACTTGTGTGCTCTTGCTCTCTCTCTCTCTCTCAAAATAAAGAAATAAACTTAAAAAAAAACCACTGACATAAACTAGCTTCATTTAGTGAAAGAGAGAGGCAAAGGCATATGTTTTTTAGGTTTAGATGTCTGGGAAAGCTAACTTTTTTTTCTTAAATCTCCTTTTATAATCTGAGGGTGATCCACAAGGCTTCTCATTCTTAATTATCGTTATCAGAACACTTGAGGTGGTTGTTCTTAGTTTGCCACCTGGGGACCACCTGAAGCAGTGGGGAGTTTGTTAAAACATGCAATCTCTGAGGACATGGGTGCACGACATTGTGACTGTACTAAAATGTTGCTGAAATGGATACTTTATTTTAAGAAGAAAACATCTTAAACAAATTTTTTTTAATGTTTATTTATTTTTGAGAGACTGAGAGAGACAGAGACAGAGGTAGAGTGTGATCAGGGGAGGGGCAGAGAGAGAGGGAGACACAGAATCCGAAGCAGGCTCCAGGCTCCGAGCTGTCAGCACAGAGCTCGACGTGGAACTCGAACTCCCGAGCCGGGAGATCATGACCTTTGCTGAAGTCGGACGCTTAACTGACTAAGCCACGCAGGCACTCCTGGACACTTTATTTTATTTTTTTCCTTACCTACACATATTTTTAAACAATTTTTCAAAGTTTATTTTGAGAGAGAGACAGAGAGAGCGAGAGGGAGGCACAGAGAGAGAGGGAGACAGAGAATCCCAAGCAGGCTCTGTGTTGTCAGCGCAGAGCCTGATTCACTGCTTGAACTCATGAAATGTGAGATCATGACCTGAGCTGAAACCAAGAGTTGGTCACTCAACCAACTGAGCCACCCAGGTGCACGATGGCCCCGTGCTCTTACTACATATAATTACAACCTTGATAGATTAATGCCACTCTTTTTACAATGTGTGATTATTCTTGCTGTTAACAAAACTGCTTGTCTCATTACAAACATAATACTCTGTTATCTTTGTACAAAGATGACCCTTCGAATCCCTCTCTGATAGGATATGATCAACTTTCCTGCCAGTTAGTTACGTAGACTGTAGCCTCAGTTACATTATCTAGTGAATGCAGGTTGGCTGATCATTCATTTATTCACTCCGTCTCTTATTGTAGATAGAAAGATAAACAGGATGTAATGCCAGGCCTTGGGAAGCTCAGTCTAGCGAGGCAGATAAGCAAATGTATCATCATGATGCAGCGGAAGTGTGTTTTGATGCAGCCACAGTATTGTGTGTACAATGTAGGAGTGCCGACCAGAGCCAGGGATCTGGGAAGGCTTTCTGAGATTTAAAGGTTGGGAATGATTTGGCCCGATAAACAGTGTGCAGGTGGGAAAGGGATTGGACAGCATACTCAGCTCTGAAGGAGAAACATGAAGAAGGGCAGAGAGGAGAGAGCAGTTCTGTAGGAGGTTCAGTGGGGCTAGAGCCCAGAGTGCAGGATGGAGAACGGCCAGGGGTGAGGCTGGAGAACATGGCAGGGGAGTCCGTGCATCTGCAGAAAGGAATCTCGAAGGTACGTTGAAAGCTGTAGGGAGGCATTGACAGGTTTGAGGCAGGATCAGATTTTCATTTTAAGATTGATGTGGAGCATAGTTGGAGGCAGGCATACCTTTTAGGAGGCTGTGACAGTGAAGGAGGCTGGAGGATTAGGAGGCGCTGAAGAAAGGCAGGGGAAATTGACGGTGATGAAAGGGCAGATTGAAGAAATACGCAGGAGAGCTTGGACCAGTTATCTTAAGAGTTCTTGTTACGGGAGAGTCGATCGTTCTGTCATTCTGTGTTTTCAGGCCTTTTGCCAGCGTCGGCAACAGCCTTGGATGGAGACATCCCTTCTGTTGGCAGTGGGATGCATTTGCAGAGAGCTGGGGGAGTGGCCAGAGTGCCCACGTGGTCCCCATAGCAGTAGGTCTGTGGGTCACTTGAGACTGGGCTGGGGCTCTGCAACAGTGTTTACAAATGTGCAGAGACGGTTGTGGTTGTCACCGTGACTTGAAGGTGAAGTCGTCTGAAGAGCAGGCCCCTGCAGTGCCGAGGCCAGCCACGCATGGTGGAGAAGTGTCCTGACATGGGCATCAGCAGTGCCACCATCGAGGAACACTGCCGGGAGCCCGTTCAACAGAACGTTTCTACTTGAACAGCACAACGTATTACAGAGCCTCAACTTTTAACATTTATTACCTGAGCTTTCACAAAATTCTATGGAATTTAGTATCTTCAACAGAGCAGTAAAGAATCTTAACGAATTCCCGTAAATCTCATGTCATCCTCATATATTGAATATTCTTAGAGACTGGTACTGGCAAATGGAGGACTCCTTCACAGTTCAAACGCGCTTATGCAGTTGGCACACTTATAAATATTATAGAAAGTCTGTTCCAGGAATAAAGTCATCTGACTGCTGGCATACCAATCTCACTAGGTTCTTTGAACACTTAAATCCATTTCTGACAAAGCGAAGGAAAACCTGCTGAGGGGATAAGTCATACAGTGTGCCCACTCTGTCTTTCCCTTTGTAATTCCTTTTTTTTTTTTTTTTAATTTTTTGATGTTTATTTGTTTCTGAGACACAGACAGAGCATGAGTGAGGAGGGGCAGAGAGAGGGAGACACAGACTCCGAAGCAGGCTCCAGGCTCTGAGCCATCAGCCCAGAGCCCAACGTGGGGCTTGAACTCACGGACCGTGAGATCGTGACCTGAGCTGAAATCGGACGCTTAACCGACTGAGCCACCCAGGTGCCCCAACCAATATGTTTTAAAGTCCCCCAGGACGATCTTGTGTTTGTATTCTCTGTGACAAACCATTAAACCCATAAGCTCAGAGTCTAAGGCAAAGATGCTTCTTATTCCCTAAGTTTATCGGATAGATATTCAAAGTTTTATTATACTGCTTATTATATGCCATAATATAATACTCTATTATTGACATTTGAGCTTTTTAGCTTGAAAAACATGAAGTAATCTTTATACTTAAAAAATGTTTTTTAAGTTTATTTATTTATTTTGAGAGAGGGAGAGAGAGCCAGCAAGCGTGCACAAGTGGGGGAGGGGTAGAGAGAAGGAGACACAGAATCCCAAGCAGGCTCCGCACCATCACTGCAGAGCCTGATGTGGGGCTCAGACTCACAAACCGTGAGATCATGATCTGAGCCAAGATTAAGAGTTGGAAGGCTAACCAGTTGCACCACCCAGGTGCCCCTATTTTCGTACTTCTACGAGAAGCTTTCTTTCCCTGAGTTTGTGAGTAATGGAAGATACATAGTGAACTGAGCATATTTATTGACTAAACTGCAAGAAGCTTTCCAATTGGTTTGGATTTACTTTCTCCTCATTTTTATCATTCCATTTTTGGAGGCCACGTTTAAGATGGATCCATTTCTTATATTATACTCCTCTCCAAACTCGTTGGAGGCAAAACTCCCTGGGAAGGGGAGAGGAGTGTTAGGTGGACAGCCTGCTCTGGAGGATAAAGCAAGGTGAAAGCAGGCTCTGTATGGAAACAGTCATGTGGGAACCACAGTCAGCAGGAGGAAGGGGCTGATATACAGTCAGGTCACCGCAAGCTGTGGAGACAAATACACAGCAGGCAGCTGGAGGGTGAAAGAGGAGACGGAATGGTTTAGGAATGATTAGTTTATGAATCCCCAGAAAGTAGATTGTATTTCTTTTCTTTTTTTTTTTAAGTTTTTTTTTTTTTTTTAATGTTTATTTTTTGAGAGAGAGACAGAGCAGAAGTCAGGAGAGGGGCAGAGAGAGAGGGAGACACAGAATCGGAAGCAGGCTCCGGGTTCTGAGCTGCCAGCACAGAGCCTGACACAGGGCTCGAACCCACAGACTATGAGATCACTACCTGAGTGGAAGTCAGACGCTTAACTGACCAAGCCACCCAGGCACCCCTAAAGTAGATTGCATTTCACATATTTTTGGTCTAGAATTTTTTTTAACCGATGTCGGTAATAATAGATGGAAGATACAAATTTAGGTTTCAGGGGCGGGCCAATAATTTCAGTTGAAAAACAAAAGCTGTGTAAGTTTTATATTTCACATCTTCCAGAATGTAAACGTGGGGGTTTACTCTGGAGGAGTTTAAGAAAACAACAACAACCAAAAGGAACGCGGCTAACTTTTCACTGCTAAAGAGCGCAAACAGTCTGATTCTTCCCCATTTTACTCTGCACGCGTGGGGTCTTCCGGGAGGCGGTAGAAACTGCTATGCGTGCATGTGGACTGTATTTGAAAAGAGGCATTTACTCAAAATATGGGGAGCTCCGGGGCTTTTGCCTGTGCTCTGTCTCAGTTCCTCCCCACTCTGGCTTTATAGAGTGACGGCTGTGCTTCTCTAACTTGGTCTGAGGGCCTTTCTTAGCCGAGGACAGTCTCTTGTCTTTCCTTCCCGGGGTTATGGAGACTTGCTTGTCTGCCAGGGCCTGGGAACCGGGGCCCAAGCTCTGTGTGGGAGATGGCCCCGCTGTGCTTGGCCTCAGACAGGCTGCATGGCCTCTGCTTTCAGAAGCATGAGATCCTCCTACCAGGCCTAAAAACAATAATAAAAACATATTCGAACAAACCTCAATCGCCTCTCTTGCTGACTTTGGCAGTTAGCTACAAAGCACCAACAAAGCGTGGTATACAGAAATTCTGCCTTCCAGGTTTGTTCCCTTCTTACAGAACGACCCTTAACCTTGAGGGGCTCTTTTTTCATGTTTTCTTAATGAGAAAATATTTCAGAGATTATTGGCACCACAGGTTTATTTCTTTCTGGCAGTTTTCACTCTTAACCAACTGTAATCTCTGGGATCTCTTCTCTGTTTTTCTCTCACAGTATGGGCCACATCTAATCAACCTCCTCTAAGATGACTGTTTCAAGTACAGTGATTTTTTTTTTTATCATTTCCATCCCAGAGCACTTTCCTACTTGTGTGGATTTTTTTAAAAAATAAAGATTGTCTCAAAAATTTGAACATGCCTTAAAAATGACATCCGTGCCTATAGAGACTACCAAAAAAAAAAAAAAAAAAAAAAGCTGGACCTCTGTCCTCAAACACTTTGTGATCTGGTAACATATTCTGACAGACAGACAGACACACAAATCAGTCAAAAGTGTAACAGAAATGGGGGTGAGGGGGAGAAGGGGGTACTGTGTTTGGACTGAGAATACCAGCTTTGTGGAGCCACTTTAAAATCCCACTTTGGTGTCGTATTTGATGTTAGAAAGTGCTTCCCAGATCTGCAGGTAATAGAACAGGCTGCATGGTGGGGCGGGGGTGGGGGGGGCGGGGGGTTGGCATTGACAGTCCCATCTCCAGGAGTGCCCTATGTGCAGTACACAGAGTTCACATTGGTGAACTCCCTGAAGGAGTGGCATGAGTCGTGCCTGTGGCAGATTGTGGTCATCAGCAGGTCGACCAGGTGGAGAGATCAGGTTGCTTTTTGGTTACAAGAATTAGTCAGTTAGAAAGCATGATGACTCTTTTTCATTTGAGACAATGTACTGGTCCTGGAGATAATGTACTGGAGACCTGAAGGTAAGATATGGTCTCTCTCTCTCTCTCTATTTTGTTTGATGTGAGCACGAGCAGGGAAGGCGCAGAGAGAGAGGGAAACGTAGAATCTGAAGCAGGCTCCAGGCTTGGAGCTGTCAGCAGAGCTTGACGCGGGGCCCGAACCTGTGAACCTTGAGATGGTGACCTGAACCAAAGTTGGATGGTTAACTGACTGAGCCACCCAGATGCCCCAAGATATGGTCTCTCTTAAAGAACACCTACTGCGATGGAATGGTCTTTAATTCAGATTCCCCTGGGATTGGGAATGGGGAGGGGGTCAGGCACCTACATGGTTTCAAAAAGCCCTTTCACACGTCCGCAGCTCTGACGCATCTCCTAGAAGGACTTGTGTTTATTCTGCGACCTCCAGGCTGGAAATCACTTCGTGTAGAAGAAATACGTAGCCTGTGGGTGGTCAGGAGGAGGACAACAAGTATGTGGAGCCACTAGTCCAGCTCAGTATCTAGCGTGGAACTCATGAAATGCTTGCAGGTGGAGACGTGTGCATGAGTTCTAGATATAACAGCACAGGCCATCTTTCTAGGTCATGTGGGTAGAACAGATAGAGAGATGAAGCTTGGAGGAGTGAGCCTCTGGATGGCAGTGGGGGAGGGAGTGTCAGGAGTGGCTTCATAGACGAAATGGGATAAGAAACGGTGCTTGAATGATCAGGGAGTTATCAGTAGGTGAATGGAAAGAGTGGGAAGGACATTTTGGGCACGGAGAGGCATGAGCAGACATGCAGGAAGAGGGGCGCCAAGATGTGTTACGGGCTCGGTGACTAGGCCAGCCCAGGCTTACCATTGGTGTCCAAAGGGATACATAAAAACCATAGTGTAACAGGACATATCTTCTTGAAATGTTAATTTTGCTTGCATGTATGGAAGAAAAAATAAGCAACTTAATTGGTTAATAATTTAGAACACTTATTAAAACAAATAAGGGCAAATGTTGGAATAGAATACAATTTATGGATCTTTTAAAGTCCAAAATCTCAGGTTTCTACTCGTTTCTCCTGATCCTTTAATGGAAGAATTAAAAATTCTGTAAAGAATCAACTCCATTCATCCCCCACCCCCCACCCCCAATATTGCCAAGTAATCCTTACTTAGAGCTTGAGGCAGGAGCTGGGGTTCCTCTTGAGTCATGTGGGAGGTAGGGCCACCCGGCTGAGGGTTCTGCTTAGCTGTTGAGAATGCCAGCTGGAGGCCCAGGCTCTCTGACACTGCATATCCGATGTGATGGCAACTCTTGATGGTGGTTAGCACTAAAGGGGAGGGGAACCTTATAGGATTTGCCTCTGTCCCACCCAACAGACATGAAATATCTCTGTGCTTAGGTCAGGGCGTGGAATCTGTACTCTTGCTGAGAACGCAGGGAGGCCTGGCTGCCTTGGTCTCCTAGGATAATAGATGGAATGAAGGGTCTTCAGAGGCACTTCCTGAGTCTTTGGTTTTCTTTTCTTCCTCACCTGCTGGTCCTAAGCCCTACCACATTCCAGTCTCTGCTTCTCCAGCCCCTCTGGCTCCCTGTGCTCCCCAGGCCTATGCCCCCATGCTAGTCCTTTGTTTTCAGTATGTTTGAGTTGTGAATCATTAGATAACTTAGATCGATCACGAGTTCTGCTTTTGCTAGGCAAAGGGCACCCCTCCCTTGCAAAGCTGTCTCTGGCTTTTCCCAGCTTTGAGAAAAGACCATATGTAGCCTGTCCAAGCTAGAATAGCGTCAGAGGCTAACCAGAGGCAGACTTGTTGGTGGATGAAAGAGCCTCTGGACCTGTGTTTACCATTTCTCTTTTAATTTCCATGTTTTCTGGCATCCATTGTTAGGAGATTTTCTTTAATACCAAACTCTGCCCAGGGTTATAAACATCTTTCTTGTATCATGGTCATCTACTCACAAGTTCAAGGGTTTAAGAAAAGTCAAGAAGCCTTCAGTTAATCCAGTACTCAATAGTGCACTGGCTTTCATTATTCGGGAGTCTAGATCTGTGCTGTCCAGCTGGTGGTCACTAGCCACAGGTGGCTATTGTGCCTGTAAAGTGTGGCTAATTTGAATTGAGATGTGCTGTTAAGTGTAAAATACCAAATTTCAAAGACTTGGTAACAAAAGGTTGTAAAATAATGTATTTTGTATATTGATGACATGTTGAAATGATAATATTTTTGATATATTGAGTTGAATAAAATACTAAAATTAATTTTAACTGTTTCTTTTTAAAATGTGGCCACTAGAAAATCTTTGCCTATGTGGCTCAGATTATATTTCCATTGGACAGTGCCGCTCTAGACAGTAGCTTCATAATTATAGCAACTCCTACCTCTTGGGAGTATCCCGGGGATTGTTTATTGAAGGTCTTCTCTCTTAATCATCCGGCTAAGATGGGAAAGCACAGAGTAGACTGTCAGGTTCTACAAAGCAGGAGCCGGGGTCATTGTGCTAAGGAGACTCACCAACTGACTTTGAAGGAAATTCAGTAACAGTTTTGAGCATTGACAGCATCACTGAAATAAGGGTATTGCCTCCCAGTGACGCCTCTGAAAGAGATAACTTGGTCGCATAATCTGGGGTTGGAATGTTAAAAAGAAAAAAAGAAAGAAGGTAGTTTCATTACTTGAAGTGTATACCTCGAGTGAGTTCAGCATGCAGAAGGGCACTGGGGCAAGAACATTGATCATATCTATTGTTATTTCATAAATGCAGAATGCAACATGACTGAGGTAGGAGGGAAAGAAAGCCTTTCCAACTATAGGGAAAACCCGAACTATCTTTGTTTGCTATGATATGATAGCACTTACTCCTCAGTGTCGGAAGAAGTATCGTTACAACATACAACAAACAGGATTGTGGGGATCCTGGATCAACATGTCCATATTGCATAAATATTTTCCCTGAAATTTTCATCATTTGTATTTATATAGATCAAAGATACTCTCAAGACTGCTGTATCCATTTCCAGCAATCTTTTTCCTTTTTGAGATGATAATGTTTATTTTGGACAAGTTCCCTATTAGTAAAGTATTTCTCCATAAAATAGAAATAATCTTTTCCTGAAAAGAAGCCTTTTTAAAAAAAAGATTTTGTCATATTTTTGTAGAGCATTTTAGGTCGGCAGCAAAATTGAGAGGGAGGTTCAGAAATTTCCCGTATACCGCCTACCCCTGTACTTGCGTAGCCTCCCCCATTACTAACGTCATCCGTCAGGGTGCTGTTGTTTCTAAGGTCTTTAAAAATATCCTTTGTTGTAGAGCTGTGCTATCTTCTCTAACTCTCTGAGGTAGATTAGAAGTAATCATCACCTTTTTGTAAATAGAGACATAATCTCAGAGAGGTCATTTGTTGGGAAGCACAAGTGACGAGTAACTAAAATGGTTTGAAAATGTAGATCTTTTGCTTTCCACTCCAGCTACTGTATTCACCGTATCACATGGCTCTGTGAGTACAAAAGCGTCTTTTGTTCACAGTAGAGCATGCTGTTCTGAAAAGTTTGGAGGTGTGTCTCATTTTTAGGAGTACTCCTTTTTGTTAAATTCTACACTGTGCTTTGTTTAATATTACAGTTATTTATAAAATGTTCAGAGGACTAAGAGAGGTAAGGAAGAATTGAGGTCTCGATCTTGGTATTACTCCCTTCCTCCCAATAGTGATAAAAAGGATTTAGGCATCCTTGCCAGCTTCTTGGAGGCAAAGTTGGTGGGAACCTTCATTATCACATTCTCTCTGCTTTGTCAGCTCATATTCTTAAGGAATTCAGTCAGACTTCTTGCAGTGTATGACTGAAAACCAATGGCATTTATTTCCTCTGCAGGAATTTATTTACTTTTTTCCTTGGGTGTCTGTCCCTTTGTTGATAATATTTTCTCAAGTCTTGAAGCACTAATTGGTTTTGGAGCTTCAGCAAGATCACTTGTTACACTGAATGCAGACACCGTGTTCCTGTGGATTTTTGCACGGTCTGTGTAACCATCAACGAGGGATCCTGCTGGGAATTGTAAAGGAGAAAGAAATGATGGATTATGTTAAAAAAATGCTCCAACTCTAAGGGTTCAGAAAGGAGCAGACATAAACGGCCTCTTCCTGGGAGACCCCAGCCAGGCAGCCAGTGTTGGCTTTCTTAAGTAAGTCAGGAGTTGAATATGTTAATGTGTATGTAGAACCGTGAAAGTATGTTTGCAATGATCAGTGCATCCTTGTCCCTCTCATGTATGTACACAATATGTGAAGAGTAAGAAGTAAGAAACATATTTGGAAAAGAAGAGTCATTTTAAATATTGGTATTACGGGACAATGCTTTGCTTTGTTTTTTAACTTTATTTTTTAAAATATTTATCTGGTTTTGAGAGAGCTAGAGGCAGAGTGCAAGCAGGGAGGGGCAGGGAGAGGGAGACACCGAATCTGAAGCAGACTCCGAGCTGTCAGCACAGAGCTGACGCAGGGCTCAAACTCATGAACCGTGAGATCATGACCTGAGCCAAAGTTGGACGCTTAACCGACTGAGCCACCCAGGCGCCCCAATGGGACAATGCTTTGCTTTTAAAGTTACATGCTGTTATCTCAACTCCTATTCAGTCTGTTTTCTGAAGCACAATCTACTTCTTCCCCCTTGTTCTCTTTTACCATTCTTGGCATTGGGCGTCCATCTCTCACCATTGGAAGTTAGTAATGGCTCTTGATTTTCTCCTGACTCAAAGAACACACTAGAAATTGAGATTACATTTTAACTTCTGAAGGCTGCCCAAGTCACATACCAGACAGAGTCCAGCTTCAGTCAATGCAGAATTCCCTGGAAAATTAATCTACTTGACATGCTGGGGACAAGGGGAGGATAGAAAACCAGTTCCAGGTAAGGCTAGGAATAGAGGGCTGAGCTGGATATAGGACCTGCTCCAGAAGATTGATGGCAAGGCTGGTCTATAAAGGCCCAGAATACCTAGCAAGTTTGAGACCCATCTTGAAGAGACAGTAGTTAAGACGGAGCCAGGGCTCTGTAATCAGACAAACCTGAGCTTAGATTCTCATTCTACCACTTACTAACTGGGTGACTTTAGATAAATTTCTGAGCATCAGTTTGCTTATGTGCAAATGGGGATAAAGCTTACTCACAGGACTACTGTGAGAATTAAAATAAAATTCATGTAAAGTATCTGATATCAGGCCTCGTGTAGGTGGGAATTTAATAATTACAGCTATTATTACTACCATCACTATTTGGACGTTCGCCGTTTCGCATCATTGAGGACACCAAAGCAGTAATCTCCAGACAAGATGTTGTGCTATAAATATTATATCGTATTCAGGTTTCAAAGGTCCAGATTTCAGCAGGACCCCATTAAGCTGTGCTGCATAAGCAGAACCCTGTACCTGCTGAAAGAGGAGGTTCCCAGGGCTGGGTAGGCTGTGGGATGGGACCTTGTTTTCAGGAAACTGGAATGCACATTTGGAAACGAGGCAGAAGCCCACATATAACACTGCAGTTGGAGGTGATGTAAGGGTTAGAAGAGCTATATACACTCCGATATGAAGCTCTCAACAACCAGGACAGGCAAAAGCTGATGGCCCAAGAGTCCATTTCTAAATATCACTGAAGTTCTTAAACCACTGAATGGCAGGACTCTGGTTTTAAGCCTTTCCCTGAATGCGAGGTAGGTATGTGATTCTCCAGTTTTTAGATGAAGAGATGGCCTAAGGGACCGTGATCCATAGTTAAAAGCAAAGCAATTGCCTCCTATGGCTGTAGGCTTTTATTTAGAAACCACAATTATTCAGACAGTCTCTGTCATCCACACCTCAATGCATCATGGTGGCTCCTCATAGCCCCATGTCTTGCTCCAGCAGCTGCTCTGGTGACCAGTTCAGGGTAGGCTTTGGTCAGCTTCTCACAGGGCTACCACTGTGTCCTGCCCTGACCCCACATGTTGTCCAATACTGAGAGGCTTACGTGTACATACCCAGATGTGCTGAAGTTGATGCCCATGGGGCCATGCTTACTCATTGGGAGCCAGTGCATAAATGTCTTCCCTCTAACCCCCCCGCCCCCCAGAGTGACAGTTATGAGATGAATTGCATCAGGATTCTCACAGGGGACCAGTGAGATTGAGCATGAGTCACCTGTGGCAGTGGCCAGCTTGATAACACAACAGTGTGTGGCTTTCTCTCATTCCCTGTTCAACAACTCCTGTCTCTCACTCCTGCTCCCTGGGATCATTTCCAAAATAAACTACTTGCACGCAAGTTGCTGGTTTTGGCTCAAGCACAGTGTCAGAAAGCATTTATTCATAGCCCCATGTTCATACTGGCTTCCACTGTCTTCACCCAGTCATAGCATGTTGAAGTTAGAAAGGCTAAGAGCTTCATGTTATACATCAAGAAACTGAGCCCCAAATAGGTTAAGTTACATTCTGTGGTCACACAGCTGGATCGAGGCAGATGTGGGAGTAGGCCTCTGTTTGGATTTTTTTGGTTAATGATTTTTCTTTTGAGACTGTCACTCATTCTGTTTCTTCTGGTTATGTGCTAGTTCTCAAGTCATTTGGGCTTCTAATAGAAATACAATTAGAGATGACAAAATTTGGCCAAGGAAACACTGATGCCACTTGGTTTTTGGATACTTGACAGGCCATGGAAAGTTGAATTTAATGAGGTTGAATTTAATGAAAGGAGAGAAGGGCAAAGTTGTATAATGAAGAGAATATGAGGTACATGGGGGATGGGTGGAATAGGTAAAGGGGATTAAGAGTACACTTATCTTGATGCACACTAAGAGATGTATAGAATTGTTGAATTATTAGTATTATATGGATCACCTGAAACTAATATAGCGTTTTGTTAATTATACTTCAATTAAAAAATTTAAAACAAATGGGGTGCCTGGGGGGCTTAGGCAGTTGAGCTTCTGACTCTTGATTTCAGCTCAGGTCATGATCCCAGGGTCATGGGATTGAGCCCCTTGTCAGGCTCTGCATTGAATGTAAAGTCTGCTTGAGATTCTCCCTCCCTCTCTCTCTCTCAGCCCATCTTCCCCTGCTTGTGCACTCTCTCCCTCTAAAAAAAAAAAATCAAAACAACAAAAGAGGAGAGATTATAATGATGGACCATGCAGTGTGAACTAGGTAAGGAGGGAAATTTAGGACTTGGTGGAGGGTTGTTAAGATGTGGTATAAAGGTGGTGTGATTGAAGGATTGTATATCCTGAGAGTGGCTGAAGAATTGTTGTAGTGATCAATGTCGTCCGACAGAAATATAATGCAAACCAGAAGTGTGAGTCACATCCGTATTTTAAATTGCTACATTTCAGGGGCACCTGTGTAGCACAGTCAGTTAAGCGTCTGACTCTTGATCTCGGCTCAGGTTATGATCTCACGGTTTGTGAGTTTGAGCTCCACATTAGGCTCTGTGCTGATGGTGCAGAGCCTGCTTGGGATTCTGTCTCTCTTCTTTCTGCCCCTCCCCAGCTTGTGCTTGCTCTTGCTCTCTCTCTCTCTCTCTCTCAAAATTAAATTGCTACATTCAAAAAACCTAAAAAGAAATAGGTAAATTTAATTTTAGTAGTATATTTTATCAACCTGATGATATAGCCAAAATATTATCACTTCAATATGTAATAAAAATAAAAAATTATCCGTGGGTTATTTTACAATCTTTTTCAAAAATACGGTAAGTCTAGCGTGTATTTTATACTTGCAACATGTCTCAATTGACACTAGCCACATTTGAAGTGCTCAATAGCCACATGTGCCTAATGGCTACCATTTGTTTTTTCCCCAGCTTGTTTGAGATGTCATTATCATATAACATTGTGTAAATTTAAGGTGTACAACATGATGATTTGATACTTGTATATATTGCAGAATGGTTAATGGTAAGGTTAGTTAACACATCTGTTACCTTATATAGTTACCTGTGTGTGTGTGTGTGTGTGTGTGTGTGTGTGTGTGTGTGTGTGGTAAGAACATAAAAGCTTTACTCTCTTAGCAATTTTCATGGATTCAATACTGTATTATTATTGATCACCATGCTATACATTAGGTCCTTAGAACTTATTCATCTTATACCCGGAAGTTTGTACCCTTTGACCACCTGCACTCATTGCCCCACCCCCAGCCCTGGCAGCCACCAGTCTACTTATTATGAGTTCGTTGTTTATAGATTTCACATGCATGTGGGATCATACAGCATTTGTCTTTTTCTGACTTGTTTCACTTACATACTGCCCTCAAGGTTCAAACATGTTGTCACAGATGGCAGGATTTCCTTCTTTTTTATGGCCTTTTTTCTTTCTTTTTCATTATATGTGTGTATCTAGACATACATACATATGTACATACACATACGTGTACATATATGTATATGTATACATGTGTACACACACATATATACACATACGTATACATATATATATATATTCTTTACTAGCACTACATTTTCTTTATCCATTTATCCATCAGTGGACACTTAGGTTGTTTCCATGTCTTGGCTTCTGTAAATAATTCTACAGTGAACATGGGGATGAAGATAACTTTCAAAATAGTAATTTCATTTCCTTTGGCTATATACCCAGAGGTGATATTACTGGATTACATGATAATTCTATTTTTAATTTTTTTTGAGGACCCTCCATAGTGACTATATCAGTTTACATTCCCATCAAGAGTACATTAGGGCTCCCTTTTCTCCGCGTCCTTGCCAGCACTTACTTCTTGTCTTTTCGGTAATAGTCATTCTAATAGCTGTGAGGCGATAACTCAATGTGGTGTTATTTCTTTTTTTTTTTTTTAAGTTTTTTTTTTTTTAATGTTTATTTATTTTTGAGACAGAGGGAGACAGAGTACAAGTGGGGGAGGGGCAGGGAGAGAGGGAGATACAGAATCTGAAACAGGCTCCAGGCTCTGAGCTGTCAGCACAGAGCCTGATGCGGGGCTTGAACCCACAAACCGTGAGATCATGACCTGAGCCGAAGTCGGACGCTTAACCAACTGAGCCACCCAGACGCCCCTGTGGTGTTTTTTCAAAAAAAAATTTTTTTTAAGTTTATTTTTTGAGAGACATAGAGAGAGAGAGAGAGAGAGAGAGAGCACAAGTTGGGGAGGGGCAGAGAGAGAAGAAGACACAGAATCTGAAGCAGGCTCCAGGCTCTGAGCTGTCAACACAGAGCCCGATGTGGGGCTCGAACTCACAAACCATGAGATCATGACCTGAGCTGAAGTCGGACACTTAACCGACGGAGCCACCCAGGCGCCCTTCCATGTCGTTTTAATTTGCATTTCCCTGTTGATTAGTGATGTTGAGCACCTTTTTGTGTACCCATTGGTTATTTGTATATCTTTCTTGGAAAAATGTCTATTCACTCGGATCTTCTGCCCATTTTATTTTATTTTTGCCATCAGATATATAGAAATATATATTCAGAGAGATATATGTATCTGAGTTCATATATATGTATATATCTGAATATATAATACTTATTTGAATTTTTTTGAATATATAATATTAACATCTTATCAGATATATGGTTTGCAAATATTTTCTTCTATTCTGTAGGTTGCCTTTGAATTTTACTGATTGTTTCTTTTGCTCTGCAGGAGCTTTTTAGTTTGTTGTAGTCTCACTTGTTTCTTTTTGTTTTTGTTGCTTGTGCTTTCAGTGTCGTATCCAAAACATTATTGCCAAGACTGATGCCAAGGAGATTTCCCCCCATGTTTTCTTCTAGGAGTTTCACGGTTTCAGGTCTTACATTTAAGTCTTTAGTCCATGTCGAGTTAATTTTTGTGAGTGCTGTAAGATAGGGGTCCAGTTTTATTCTTTTACATATGAATACCTAATTTTCCAGTGGTTACCGTTTTGAACAGCTCAGTTCTACAGCAAGTGAACTGAGAAGATGTTCGGTGGCCACTGGAGAGTGTGATGCTTGAAATTAAGATTGTGGAGGGTTTACAAATATTTGTAACTGCAAGGTCCAGAGTATGACTCTGGGAGTGAGTTGCTATAGCAGGGTAGAGGGGAAGATCATGGAAGGAGGGGAGATCAGGTCGCTGAGAGCCCAGGTTTTTGGAAAGATCATCTGTATTGATATTGAAATTGTCAGGGGCGCCTGGGTGGCGCAGTCGGTTAAGCGTCCGACTTCAGCCAGGTCACGATCTCGCGCTCCGTGAGTTCGAGCCCCGCGTCGGGCTCTGGGCTGATGGCTCAGAGCCTGGAGCCTGTTTCCAATTCTGTGTCTCCCTCTCTCTCTGCCCCTCCCCCATTCATGCTCTGTCTCTCTCTGTCCCAAAAATAAATAAATGTTGAAAAAAAAAAAAAAAAGAAATTGTCAGTGGTTTGCAGAAAGTGATAGGAATAGTACTGGAGAGAGTGATAGGATACTAGGTGTCGTAATTTTCAAGGAACATGGCAGGCGTGATCCAGAAGTCTATAAATACCTGCAGTAAAACAATTTAGTCAGCAGAACAGTCTGAGTGCATGAGCTTCCATCTGGGGGGAGAGGCGTGGCGATTAGAGAGAAGGGTGGGAAAAAGTTAGAAAGTGCAGTGATGAATGAACCATGAGGCTGCAGAGGAAGCAGTGTCCTTAGGGGAGAGCCAGGGGCTCCAGGAAGAAGGACTTTTGTTGATAGTGCTCTGCAAGGCACAGAAGCAGAGGGGAAGGTTCAGGAGCTGGAAAGAGTTGGGCTTTGCAGTCAGATCCCCAGATGTGCAGGACTCTTTGGAAATGAGAATCTAGGTGCTGAGGGATGATCCTCCCCCAGTGGTTTTGGAGGTATGGGTCCCTGCTGTTCACTCAGCCTCATCACCAACTCATGTACTTGCTCAGGTGCCCACTCAGGCACTGCCCATGGCCAGCAGGTACTGCCTCTGAGACCTAAGTTCACAATGTATCTTTGGACCCCTCACTTCCATATTGCCTCCTGTTTGAGACATGTTCTGATTACTGCACAGTGATCTTATTCCAGATAAATGGCTTTACCCAGAGTCTATTTTTAAATAATAATTTATTTTATTTTCTGAACACATGATGCATTGAGTACAAAGTTTTCAAATGTCCAAAAGTTTTTAACTGAAAAGTAGGTCCACTTGCCCCCCACTATGCTCCAGCCTCTCGGTTTCTTTTCCCAGAGAATACCACTGTTAACCAGTTCTAGAATTCATTTGTAGTGGGTGGCACCTCTGATCCTATTCCCTCCTTCTGCCTCCTGAGATGTGAAGGAGAACTTTCTCTGAAGATGTATTCAACATTCTCCAGGACACTGTCTTGCTAAGCAGGAGTCTGCGTGCTAAGAAGCAACTCTAGATCGTCCCGTTCTCCAAATTCAAATGTAGTCTTATGGTTGCCTTATTGGAAAGCCCTTGATTTCTGGACTCCAACAGCTACATATAACCCCAAATCTCTGTAATGCTTTTAGTGGTGAGTAAACTCCTTATTCCTTCATCTATCCAACAAGTATTCTTTCAGTGATTCCTCAGTGCAAGGCTCCATGCTAAGCACATAGAAGTGAAGCAAATTTGACCAAACTCCCCCAGGTATGTGGACCGTTCCCTAACCCTGCCTGAAGCCCAGGCCAAGCTAGCTATTAGCAGTGGCAGTCTCTGCTTGTACAGGAATGCAAATGTGCTGACATTTGTGACAAGTAGACATTGTATAGCCTAAGGGCTGTGTGGTCCCCGCAGTGTGCCCTGTCCTGACTACTCTCCAGTCTGGGCTGTGATAGGCTCACTGGCACCTCAGGACGCACCCTAACTGCTGAAGTTGTAGCAGAAATTCCCAAGAGAGCTGTCAGGTATCATTATCCCCACCCCACGTCCCTTTCCTTCTCCCAGACTGGAGAATGGGGTTCCTAGTTTCTTGTATTGAAATTGTGCCCATATAGACATTGCACTCTTAAGAAAAATCTCAAAGTTAACTTGACTGTTGTTTCTCTTCTGCTACTGAACTGCAGCACTTGATATTGGTGTTGTCACGCAAAAGGTAAAGGGTTAATTTGGGTAACCAAATTAGGCTTCCTAGCCTAGCCAAGGAGTAAAACAAAACAAAAAAAAAGTGCTTTAGCATTTCACGCTTCTATGAAACCCAGTTAGCACCCTTTTATGGTTGTAATTTCCAATTCCTTTTCTGAGCTGAGAAAAAAATGTTTTTGCTAATTAGATAATTATTTGGTAGTGACCTTCTGATAAAAAAAAATGCTTTGGATCTAAAAATGCTTGGAGAAGAATTACTTTATTTAATAAATTATTATTCTAACATTTTTTGAAAAAATTAGACATTAAGAAAAGGTTAAATTAAAGATTAAGGTTAAATTAAAGATTAAAATTTTCACGCTAAACCACACAAGACACATACTATATTGGATTGAAAGTTCTTCAACTGTGTGTGTATGTGTGCACATGAAATTGAGATTGGGTGTTTTGGGCCCCAAAATGTGTAAGCCTAATTAATGTAAGATGTTAAACATAGGAGAAACTGAGTGTGGAGTATACGGGAACCCTGTGTATTATATTTGCAACTTTCTGTACACTTAAAACTATTCTAGGGGCGCCTGGGTGGCTCAGTCGGTTAAGTGTCCGACTTCAGCTCAGGTCACGATCTCGCGGTCCGTGAGTTCAAGCCCCGCGTCGGGCTCGGTGCTGACTGCTCAGAGCCTGGAGGCTGTTTCAGATTCTGTGTCTCCCTCTCTCTCTGACCCTCCCCCGTTCATGCTCTGTCTCTCTCTGTCTCAAAAATAAATAAACGCTAAAAAAAATTTTTTTTTAAATAAAAAAAATTAAAAAAAAACTATTCTAAAATAAAATGTCTTAGGTATACATGAGAGACCCTTAAAAATCAAATTCGATGCATTCTACTTTAAACTAAATGGGAACATCCCTGAAAAGTGTCCGTATGTGTAATTCCACTTAAAAAAGCAAAAAACAAAAAACAAACTTCATTTTAAAAACTGACCATGTGTTGCCTCTGTAAGGCTTCTGGCTACAGCTAATGAAGTATTAAGAATGGTAGTTTTAGTAACATTAAAGTACCATCAGAATTTCCTGATGTGCAAATATGTTAGCTATGGAATGGCATTTCATGTATTTAGTTGCTACATAGAGGAGACACTTTTCCTAAGAGAAACAATAAATTACTGTTTACTAATAAATCTACTCTATACCTGGCTCAAAGTTACAGTTAAAAACTATGAATAATTGTCTTTAGGGCTATCTCATGATGTGAGTGAGATGGGCCAACATGAGGAAGTGTGCTAACAGTTGGGATTGTGCCTGTCTCTTGGTTTGCTGCATTTTAAGTCTCTACAAAATTAACTGATTTTGGCCAGATTTGACTAAAGAGTTTTGTTCAGTTTTCCTCAATTCCCCTTGAACCTGTGGTTTGATTTACCACCTTGAAACATAACCGCATTCAAACACAGGTGAACATGTATCCTATCATATAATAAATTTCAGTGAAATTAATTTAAGTAAATGGATGGGGTACAGATAAGGGAAGAGTGATGATAATCACACAAGTTCCTTTGTGGTTTACTGCTAGATATCACTTAGCTTAGGTTTTCTTGACCACAGAAAATTATCAGGAATATAGTTGATAGAGTCTTTAATTTAAAAGAAGCTTTGACACAATGTACCCTACAATCCTAATATTCTATTAGGGAAGGCCTTTGAACTTGAGTTCCTTTGTTGGGCATTCTCTTCTCTTGCCCTTCACAAGGCCACTGATGCCTTGTCATTTTAAGTAACAGCTCACAAGTCAGCCCCTCATCTGGTGTTGCTCCTCCCTGCCCCCCTCACTGTGTGTCACATCACAGTGTTTGGTTTTCTTCGTAGCACTTATCACAGTGAGAATTATCTCTCTGGTTGTTTTGGCTGTACTTGTTTGTCATCTGTCTTCCTCATCAGAATTAAGGTCCACGGGATCTGGGGCCTTGTCGTCTTATTTGTCACAGTGTCCCCTGTGCTTGGAACACTGGCACACAGTAGGTTGATATTTTAATGTTTGATAACGCAAAACATATGTATAGGCATAAATGCATTTATAGCTCCCCCCTTCCATGAATGAATAGCTACCTCTAGTTACTAAGTTCTTTCCTAATTCCTTGCTCTGTTTCTGATTTCCTTGGACACTGACATTGCTTTTAGGGCATGGTACATGATATAATTCAATAGGAAAATTATAAATCTCAAGGAGAAAACTTGGCATTAAGGTAACATTTCATCTGCAGAACAAATCAATGTTTTAGCTTCTTTCTTTTGGTTTTCATCAGTAAAAGAAGGATGACTTTGGGGATGGGAAGGAAACATAGGTAGTCTTGAGGGGAGGAGTCATTAGAGTCATTATCTCAGTGACCTCTTGTTCTACCTGAATATTCCTAGAAGACAGGCAAATTTAGTATTTGACCACATTAACCCAGAAATTGGGTCATGTCTGCTCTTGGCTTTAGATAAAGAAAGCTTGTCCATGTGCCCGGGTCTATGTTCTTTGCTCTGGAGTAGAACAGGCCAGGGAGGCCCTTTCTCTTTTTCTCAATAATCATGGCACCTTGACATACCTTGGCCTCCACCTGTCTTAGAACCTTCATGGGAAGCCCTCACAGACCTGCTGAGAGCCTTAAAAGAAAATGTAGGATAGTGTGATTATTGTTAACTGTTTACCCATGAGATGTTCATACATTTCTGGAATATTTTAAATTTTATGGAAGTCGTGCCTTACTTGCTGCACGTTAACCTCATCTAAAACTTTAGTAATTTTACCATGAATCATTCATAATAGAGGATATTTGTAGTAATGCTAATCTCAAAGTGTAAATGAAGTTACAAAGGTTACATAAGGACTGTAGTACATAAGTAAACACCATTTAGATCTGACAGACGTCAGGCTTCATTTTACCTTCTATTTCACATCCTCTCCCTCCTTTTATTTTTTTCCCCCCAATTAATATAGTCTTTGGGTTGAATAGGAAGCTCTTTAACCTTCCCTGTTTCTGCCTCTCGGGCATCTTTTCTCTTAGTGTGTAGTTAGCTCGCCTCACACTGACTTGAGAGTTGTATTAATCACGACCCTCAGTGTAGAAATCCTTGAAATCACCAGTTTCATTTTAGTTACAGTATCAGTACAGCTCAGAAAAGCCCTTTATGCCATGACTGATGGAGTTCAAAAAAGGAAGCCAAGGGCCTAGGTAGGCCACCCAGATAAATTGTTTCAGCTGAGGTGGTAGCAGTAGTTAGTTGGTCAAGTAACGAATGATCAGATAAAAGTATCCAGGAAATGAATGGGCAACCGAAACCAATATGTGGTTGCACATTGTTAGGGAAGACCGGATCTTTGGACATAAGGGAATGTTTCCACCAGAATTGAATTAGGCCTCTTCTAGTCAAAACTACACAAGTAAGGAATGAAAAGCAGCTCAGGAGCTGAAGAAAATAGTCTATTGGTTGGCAAATTACCTGGAAAATTAACAGGAACGTTTAATATCCATAAGAAGATGTTCAGGGGAACTGGGTGGCTCAGTTGGTTGAGCATCTGACTCTCGATTTCTGCTCAGGTCACGATCCCAGGGTTTTGGAATTGAGTCCCGTGCTGGGCTTGGTGCCAAGTGTGGCTCCTGCTTAAAATTCTCTGTCTCCCTCTGTTCCTCTCCCCTGCTTGTGTGCATGCTTTCACTCTCTGAAATTAAAAAAACAAAGAAGAAGAAAATGTTCATGAAGTATAATGAATATAAAGTATCTTGGTGCCATGTGGCTTCAAGTATTTGTGGGTCACGCCATTGTGGTATATGGACCATCCTGTTCCAACAAAATGTGGCGGTAAAGGTTGCTGGAGACACTGAGGGCTTCTTTCATTTTATAGTTTTGAAATAATTTGGCTCTAAAATATTACTTTTCTCACTAAAAAAGTGCTCCCTAGTTCGTTTCTTTCTTTTTTATAAATTAACATTTAAAATAATATTTTCTAACCTTTGGATTACCAGAGCAGTTATTATACAATAAGCCACACTTATTTTGAATTTTAATATCAACTTTTGAAAGAAATCTGTAGTATCTTCATTAATTTTTAAAAAACACTTTAGTCATTCTTCTTTTTTAAATTAATTAATTAATTAATATTATTGCTTTTTAATTTAAATCCAAGTTAGTTAGCATATGGTATAATAATGATTTCAGGACTAGACTTTAGTGATTCATCACTTACATACAGCACCCAGTGCTCATCACAGCTTAATGCCCATAACCCATTTCCCACTCCCCCCCATCCACTTCCCTCCAGCAACCCTCAGTTTGTTCTCTGTATTTAAGAGTCTCTTATGGTTTGCCTCCCTCTCTATTTTTATCTTATTTCTGCTTCCTTTCCTCTATGTTCATCTGTTTTGTATCTTAAATTACACATATGAGTGAAGTCATATGATATTCGGCTTTCTCCGACTCACCTTAGTCATGCTTCTGATAAAAAAAATAATACATGATCATGATAGAAAACTAGAAAACTACTGAACGATATAAAGAGAAAAATCTAAATTATTCATTATATTCAAGGTAAATACTTAACTTTCTATGGTAAATATTTCTCTAACATTAAAAATACTTCAAAACCCTAATTTTTAATAGTAGCAGTCATTTTAAGAAATCATGACCTGGGTGACTACAGCTAGAAAAGAGGTTTTTTGTCCTTTGGCTAACAATTTGGGTCCCTTTGATATTTCGGCATAAACACACAGTGGCGGGGAATAATTGTGGTGTATCTAACATGGCAAGTATGTAAACACACACGTGCAATGCTAAGTCTATGTTGAAGTGTGGATCAAGAGGCTCTAACTCACTGTTGTAAAATAAACTGATAGGAACCATGACATTTTTGTCTGATCATAGCATGAGCAACTTGAAAATAAAATAAAATAGATTCCATCATATGATAGGATAGGAAAAATACTAACTCCACTCCAAACAGCTGCTTTTGCCGTGACTCAGCTTACTCTCTGATACCGAAAGTGAATTACAACTACATTTTAAAAGCCCAGCTCCCATCATGTTAGTGGCTGGTAGGAAAAGGTCTGGTGAAGGAGGCACTGCCCTGGCTGACCGGGAAATATTCCTGGAGGATCCCATTGACTCACTGAGGCCCGTCCCCCACGCTCAGCATGTTTTTAATAAGCATGAAAAAAAAGCTTTCAAGTGATCAAAACGATAACTGATTCTTCTCTCTAATGCCTTGAATATTCATTCTTTCAGCAAAGCTTCTTTAAAAATAATTTCTGACTGTATGTTTGCTTTTTTATCAAGAAGTGGGAATGAATAGCGGTATTGCGGATTGGTCCCAAGAGAGACAAGTTCCAGTAAAATGTAAGTGCCTTAGTCAGGTATTTGGAGCAGCTCCTGTCTGACCTCTTTTCCCTATCACAAGTTCAAAATATACCTTCTTCTCTCTGGCCGTGTGATGTTGCATTGCCTGATTGAGTGAAATGTTGCTATTGCAATAATTTGGATCAGTGCAGTGCTTCCTGACACACCTGTTGTGTTGGTAAACCCGAAACCATCATGGCAAATATGTTTATTTGCTTTTCCCTGAAATGTGCTGTCCCTTTTCTACCTCCTGCAGATAAAAGCCGACAGGTCCTTTTCCTGCCAGCCAAAAACAGTGATGGGAACCAGGTGGAAGATACAGCTTTTAAAATGTATTTTTAATTCATTTTGAGTCCCACAAAGTAGGCTGAGTCACAGACAAGCTGTGGGCCTCACCAAATCACTCCGTGACTTCACCTTCCCTCTGGCAAACCTCTCTAAGTGCCCTGTGGTGATATAGCTCTTGGAGTGTCCAGAGTGAGCTTGCTTGCAAGAAGTTCGCCTGTGAGCTGTTAGGGCTTCCAGACAGCATCGCCGCAGTCCATTTTACCTCTTTTTCCTTATTCTAAAAATTCATATGTCTCATGTACTACAAGAACGGTATTAGCCAACCTCACCGTGGCCATGTGGGTTATAGATGGTGAAGGCCTGGTCACATCACCCCTCGTAGGCTCAGAATTGCTGAAAGCTTGTGTTGACTCCTTGGTTTTTAAAACAGATACTTTGAATGAAACCATTGAAATCTCCAAGATGACCATTGACCTTACTGTTGGGTACTGAGATCTCTATTTTAGATTCTCCCCAATCACCTCCTTTTTCTGTCTTTTAATACCATTGCATTCAAATAACATGATAGAGATGGAGATGGGATTCAGGGTACGAAGTTTTAATTGTGGCTTTGCTTCTAACTAGCTGTGTAGCTTCTCACATGTTATTTAATCTTTCTTAACCTTGTCATCTTCAAGTTGATTTCTAAGATACCATTTGAGATTCTGTAGTCCAATCATGGAAATTCAAATACCCTTTTCTTCTAGGCAGGTTCACAGTCTTCTCTGTGTTTTCAAGTCATCTAGAAGGTCCCCTCCAAAGATTTGGGTTCCCAAGTGGTTCTGCAGAGTAGTCAGGATGAAAAACACTGGCATTGTATAGACCAAGAGACTCATTATTATAAAACCTTCTCCTTTGCCACATTTTTTTCGTCCTTAAGAACAATCTTGCCTTTCAGAAAGTAACTGCCTTTATCATTTAATCCTCACAAAAGTTAAGGGTCAGCCATTTTCTCTTTGTGTGACTTTTTATGAATACTTGGCATTGATTCATGTACCCATTTGTATTCTTGCTTATTTTTCCACTCTCACTATTCAACCACACTTGACCAGTGATCCCAAAGAACACTAAAAGATACCAAGTAAAACTGGTTGACTTTAATGTGTCGGCCCTCACATCTCTCCCTGGAACAATGGTTCTCAAAGCATGGGCCTGGATCATTACCTGGGAACTTGTTAGAAATGCAGATTTTCAGGCCCCTCCTTGAACCAGAAGTTTTAGAGGTGGGACCCAGCAACAAACCTAGGAGATTCTGATACGTGCTATTGTTTAAGAGCTGTCTTAGAGAGATTTTAAATTTTCAGATCATTGGATTTTTAAATGTGCTCGGATATATATATATTTAAGTTTACTTATTTATTTTGAAAGAGAGAGAGTGTGTGCACATAAGCAGGGGAGGGGCAGAAAGAGAGAGAGAGAGAGGAGAGAGAATTCCACTGTAGGCTTTGCACACCCAGCACAGATCCCAATATGGAGCTTGAACTCAAGACTGTGACATCATGATCTGAGCCGAAATAAGAGTCGGACGCTTAATTGACTGAGCCACCCAGGCGCCCCAAGTGTGCTCAGATATTTTTGAAGCAATCATTGTCCAAACTTAGAAAATAGAAAGAATAGTACATAAATAGAAACAGAAAGGATATTGCCTTTCTAAAGGGTATAGTTCCCTGCCTTCTCATCTTTTACCCTTTAGAAGTTTTTATATTCTTTTCTACTCTTACAAAACCTATCCAGGTGGTTGGGTATCTGACTCTTAATTTTGACTGAGGTCATGATTTCATGGCAGTGGGATTGAACCCCACATCAGGTATGGAGCCTGCTTAAGATTCTCCCTGTTTCTCTGCCTCTCTCTCATTCACTCTCTCTCTCTTTCAAAAAGGAAACCTATCCATGTCTCTCTGCCTTTTTGCATTCTGAAATTTTAGTCTTAAAACCCACTCTATTATGATGGAAATTTTAATAATCAATCTTTTGTGAAATATGATGGAGTAGTACATGGAACAGTGAATAATAAAATATTTAATTTCTACTTTTTCATTTGTATATTTTTTAATGGAAACTTCCAAACGGGATTCTTCTTCCTTTAGGACATAGGCAAAGATTATTTAAATCCGCCTGGATGGCTCAGTTGGTTGAGCATTTGACTCTTGATTTCCACTCAGGTCATGATCTCATGGTTCGTGGGATTGAGCCCTGCATCAGTCAGGCTATGTGCTGGCAGTGTGGAGCCTGCTTAGGATTCTCTCTCTCTCTCTCTCTCTCTCTCTCTCTCTCTCTCTCTGTCTCCCTCTCTCTCTGCCCCTCCCCTGCACTCTCTTTCTCTCTCAAAATAAATAAATATTTTAAAAATAATTTGAAAATAATATTTGAAATAATTTGAAAATAAATATTTTAAAAATAAATATTTTAAAAATAATTGGCGCCTGGGTGGCTCAGTCAGTTAAGCATCCAACTTCGGCTCAGGTCATGATCTCATGGTTCATGAGTTCAAGCCCTGCATAGGCCTCTGTGCCGACAGCTCAGAGCCTGGAGCCTGCTTTGGATTCTGTGTCTCCCTCTCTCTCTGTTCCTCCCCCCACTCACACACTCTCTCTCTTTCTCTCAAATATAAATAAACATTAAAAAAAACCTTTTTGGGGCTCCTGGGTGGCTCAGTCGGTTAAGCGTCCGACTTCGGCTCAGGTCATGATCTCGCGGTTCATGAGTTCAAGCCCCGCGTTGGGCTCTGTGCTGACAGCTCGGAGCCTGGAGCCTGTTTCAGATTCTGTGCCTCCTGCTCTCTCTCTGACCCTCCCCTGTTCATGCTCTGTCTCTCTCTGTCTCAAAAATAAATAAACGTTAAAAAAAAAACAAAAAAAAAACACCTTTTTGATAAAGTTATCCCCAACCAAATAGAATTGTTCTATAATAGACCCAAAGGTTATTCTTATCAGAGGGACACTTTTATGAAATTGAGCACTTGCGGAAAGGAAGGCGTGAGCTTGAACTAGCATTCCGAATTGAATGATGGAGGAGGATAAGGGTATTTCCCAAAGCAGAAGCAGACTTAGAGCCTAGGTTTCGGTGCTTCCAATTCAGCATTCTCTGCACAAAAATGGCACTGCCTCTAGGACTATACAGTTTACCTAATTGGTTGGATTTTTGTCAAGAGCTTGATCCAAGTGCGGTTTTTTGTTGTTGTTGTTTTAATATATAAAGCATTTGCAAGTTCTTTCAAGGGCAGCACATAGCTTTATTTAACTCCCTCCAGCCCTCTCTCACCTCTGTCAAGTTGTACCAGGAAATTCAAGGTCTAGCCAGAGGCCCCCAAAGAGTTAAAAAGACAACCAGCCTGCAGAGCAGAAGAAACTGATGTCAAAAACAGATGTTCCTGTGCAGGCTTTGCTGGATTCATAAGTCAGGATGAAGCCAGCGTGTACGCACGCACGTCAGAAAAAAACTCTTGGCCGGTGTTGTGGAGAAATGAAGTGTTGTCCCCTCATCTGCAATTCCTCTTCAGCCCCCGCTGCCTGGGAGTTGTGCAAAGGGCTCCCGGGAGACTGGTGGCCCTGACACTTGAACCATCAACTCCGAACGCCCTCGAATCCCTTGTTTTCATTGTTGGTGTTCTGCCGAGCTGCCCGCACAGCCCCTGCCCGTTTTCATTGGCCTCGGGGATTGTTATTGGAGTGGCTGACAGCTGTCTGCCAGGCTGTCTGAAGCTGCCTTCCTGTGCTCCCCACCGCTGCCCAACTTCACAGCACTATTGTTCCTGTTGGGCCTTTTTCTTAAAATCTTTCCCAGCTGTATCCTGATATGGTAAAACACTTAAATTAGCTCCAGATTGCTCTGTTTATTTTGTGTTAGATAAGCGACAAAATACAGTCCCAGCAGCCTGCCCAGGAGGAGGGTGGAAGTGGGGGGATGGGGAGCAGGGGACACCAGCAAGGTCTTTTACAAAAGACAGAGTTCCCAGACAAAACCGGGAAACGGCGTGGATATGAAACAGTCGCTCGTCTTGCCGTTTGCACGTGACCATGACGGGCTGGCCAAGCAATAACTTTGGGTCTGAGCACACCTCATTCCAGAAAAGAAAATCAAGCCCCTGGCGTGAAGTCACACAAGAAGGAAGCTAATTTCCATTATTGGAAATGGATGCGGTATCTCTACTAACCACAGGTCTGGTTGCCCTGCCAGCTGTCCAGGTACTACGCCCGACGCCCTGATCGTGACAGGAATCCCTTCTTTCAAATTGCCCTTCGCTTTTGCAGTGCATGGTAGCCGACGGGCTCAAAACTAGCTGAAGTTTACCAGCTTCCCTATATGCTCAGCATTGGCAAATGTTCTCTTGCCTGCTGTAATTTAAAGCGAGAAGTCCAAAGACGTTGAGTCACCAGCATAGGTATTTTCCACACAGCTGCAAGTGAAAATTCACAGTGAACTTGGCCCCCATTTGCTCCTGTGGGCCGTCTGTGCAGCTGCTCTCTCCATAGTCTCTCCTTCCCTGTGCTCGTCTGCTCACAGGGGCTCTCATGCAAAGCCTTTCTGAATACCTCTCAATAAATATTTTCGAATACAATAGATACTATCCTCGAATGAAGATACTGCCTTTGTGATTGTAGGAATAAACCCAAATAAAATATGAAAAGGAAACTTCCGAATGCTTCAACTGCACTGAAGCACACGAACAATGCCAGCGACCCGCTGAGTTACAACAGTTATTGAAAATTTTGTCTGTGGGTAACTCAAGACTCCCCGGGAAAGATCCCATGACTCACTTCGACGTGACTGGGCCTTCATCCTCACCCTGAACCAGAGTTCTGGAAACCCTTTCTACCAAGTTGAGAGGAGGGGAGGGAAGGACAGGGTCAGGAGTAATAAAATGTCCTTAGAAACTGCCTTTTAGTTTCCTTTGGGGCACATAAACTCAGTGTGTAATAAAAAGGTACAAAACCAACTTTGGAAGAATAATTACCCTGTCAAGCCCCCTTTCCCTCTGGTGGAATGTGCCTTTTCTTCACCAAATTCTAGCATGGCATTGAAGGGCCTCCAGAGTCACCTGCTCTAATTACCCAGTTCTCCTCTCTCTCTCTTTCTTGGTGTCCTTTTTTGTCCTAATTATGGACAGTTTTGTATTTTGCACATGGATGACCTATCCCTTGAGAGTAGGGACTGTGTATTGACCCTTTGTTGTCTTTTCTCACAATGCTGACAACAGTCATGGATACTTTGCAGGTGCTTAACTAAGTCCTTCAAAATAATTGTTTTCTTTATGTTTACCTAAGATGTGGTGACATTCATTCTGCTTCTGTATTACCCCAGGCAAACAATAAAACAGTAAAAACATCAACAACAACGACAACAACAACAACGAGAAGACAAGGTCCCCATCACAAGTCTCATTGGCCCATTCACATTAAGGTGTTGCACATTCCCTTAGGGGCCACTCGCAACAACGACAACAACAACAACGAGAAGACAAGGTCCCCATCACAAGTCTCATTGGCCCATTCACATTAAGGTGTTGCACATTCCCTTAGGGGCACCTCGGTGGCTCAGTTGGTTAAGTGTCCAACTTCGGCTCAGGTCATGATATCACAGTTCATGAGTTTGAGCCCCGCATCGGGCTCTGTGCTGACAGCTCAGAGCCTGGAACTTGCTTCAGATTCTGTATTTTCGTCTCTCTCTGCCCCTCCCCTGTTCATGCTCTGTCTCTCTCTCAAAGATAAATTTTAAAACATTAATTTTTTTTTTTAATATTGCATATACCCTTCCAGTGATGGGCAGGATAGAGTAAGCCAACCAAAGCCTAACTTTCTCCGGGACGGCACCTGGAACTCTAGAAACTACAGAAAGTGACTCTCTGGGGCAATGAAAAATAAACAATAGCAAGGCAATGGTGAATGGGAATGAAGTCAAAGCTTTATCAATCCTCTGTGCCAGGCGTGAGTTTTGTGGGGTTTGTTTTCTCTCCTCAGCCTTGCAGCTTTGACCCAAGGCCTGATGGAAGTCTAGAACAACGCAATAGGCACTGGCAGAAGAATCTCTAGGTGAAACCCTCTATTTCTAAACAGTGGTTTGGGAAAGGAGTCCTTTGCTGGAGAATATAGGGGAATTATTATTTTGTTCCTTTTTTTCCTCCCTTGACTCTACCCAAAGGCCAACCCAAGTTGAGGATCTGCATTTACTTTTGTGTTGGGGGGTTGGACACCTGAAATTCCCAAAAGAAAATTCTTTGTAACCAGAGGACCAGGGAAAAGGAGCCCCCTTTGTCCAAAAAGTGTGGGAGAATCTCACTGTTTTATCTCTCTTTTTTATTTTGCTGCTTTGCTCCCAAAGGCAGCCTGAGTTGTATGGAAGCACATGACAGAATAAGGGACTAAAACCTGGGAGAAACCTGTCTTTCTGGCCAGAGGAACAAGAAAAAGGGGACCCCTGGAGGCTGGAAAGTTTGTGGGGAATCTCAGAGAGGATAGAGGTGGAGAGGCTGGGATCCCCCAGTTCTGTGTAAGCCCCAGGCTCACCTCTAAGTGGTGCATGTGCCACACAGACCCAAAGAAGCAAAGCAAAGTTTCAAGAACTTAACTGCAATGTAAACCACTACCCAAGTCCCACACTAACTCCTGAATGTGGTGCATATTGGGTAAACACAAACAGTACAGCAAAGCCTTTGAAAACTAAACCACTGTTCACAGAAGGTGAGACAAAACTTGCAATCTGAATCTAACTGGATTGGTTGTCTGCTAAAACAAAGAAACATCAACATCCTTGAGAAGATTTTAATAGGACCTAGAGTCTCACAACTTGGTATGCCCAGGGAACAATCCAGAATTACTCATCCTACAAAGAACCAGGAGAATGTGACCAATACTCAAGAGAAAAGACTGTCAAGAGATGCAGCTCTGGGATCACCCAGATGTTGAAGTTGTCAGATTAAAATTTTAATGTAGCAATTATAACCATTCTCTATGAGATGCAGTTGAACACTCTTAGAATGCATGGAAAGGTAAAGTTCTCAGCAGAAGAAAGCAAGCATGCAAGCAAGCAAGCCAAGCTGGAATTTTAGAACTAAAAAATATAATATCTGAAATTAAAATTAGCACTGTGGGCCCAGTAGCAGAATAGTAGAGGCAAGGGTCAGTGGACTTCAAGACAGATTAATAGACATTATATAATCTAAGAGACAGAAAAAAGAAAAAAAATTGAACCAGCTGTAGGGACCTGTGGAACAATATTAAAAGAGCTAACGTTTATGTCATTGGACTCCCAAGGAGAGGAGAAATATTATTGCCGAGAAAAAACATATGAAGGAATAATGTCTGAAAACTTCACAAATTTGATGAGGTCTACATGTGTAGATTCAAGGAGCTCAGTAAAATCCAGTCAGGATAAACCCAAAGAAAGCTATGCTCACACTGTAATCAAAATGCTGAAAACCAAAGATGAAGGAAAAAACATCTTGAAAGCAGCAATCTCAATGGTGGGGATTTAACCTAGAGAAATGAAAACATGGTTATACAAAAACCTGTACCCACATGTTTACAGCAGCCTAATGGATAACCACTAAAGACTGGAGAAAACCCAGATTTCCTTCAGCTGGTGAACAGATAAGCAAAACTGTGGCCTACCTCTGCAGTGGATGGCTGTGCCGCGCGGCAGCATAATGAGCCACGGATACATGCGCTAATGTGCATGTATCTCAAATGCATTGTGCTGCATGAGAGAAGCCAGACTCCAGAAGTTTCACACTGTTTGATTCTTTTTATATGGCCTTCTGGAAAAAAGCAGAACTTTAAACATGGAGAAGCCATCACCAGTTGCCAGGGCTTAAGGGTGGAGTGGAGGGTTTGATTACAAAGGAGCAGCACAAGGGAGTGATTCTGGGATGACAGGGTTGTTCCGTGATTATGGCGCTGGTTATATGACTCCATTTGTCAAAATTCATAAAACTCCGTACCAAAGCAAGTGATTTTTACTGTATGTAAATCAGAAAATAAAAAATAAAAGAAATCACTAGCATACCATTTCATATCTGCTAGGGTTAATGTATCTTCATGACTGCATGAAGTATGGAAAAGATTCATGTAATCTCTTAAGTATTTTGAAGTCATTTTCCACTTGATTCCACATTAAACTTGCAGGAAACTAAAAATGGAATAAACAATGAAGCAGTCTCTTTGGGTGCATAGGAGGAGCTTTCCAAAAAAGAATTTGGTGCCTCACATGCCAGGCAGATGTTTTATAGGGTCAGTTTACCACAAAAGGCCCTGATGAACAACTGAGGTCTGTAAAAGAGACACCTTGATTCTGGAAGAGATCTACTGGTTTTAAAAGAAGCCAAGTCAGTCTGGACTGGAGAAAACAAGAGCAAAGCCTTTGACATATCTTGGAAGTTCTGGGTTTTGATAATCGGGGTGGTATTGAGAATGCCCTCTCTGGAAGCATCACATCTGTTGTACTGAGCTCTCCCTCACTTGTGGTTCTAAAATATACATGGAGTAGGCTGGTTTGGACTATTTCCATGAAGCAGATTGTATACATTCCTGTAACACCAGGAAGAGTTTTCCTGAATGTAGAATTTTTTCTTTAGCCTACCTCTCATCCAAAGGGCAAAACGTGCAGGATGGATGTTTAATAGGAATGAGATCCCACTAGCTGAGCAGAGTGTCATTTTCTCCCTCTGCTTATTCTGCCTTTGAATTTTTATCATCACTTTGCATCCTTTTGCACCATCATGGGTCTGATCACTTTTGATACACAAATGTATAAAAACAGCTATTGGCTTTAAGAAACCTCTTCCCCAATTACAAAAAGATTCTCTTATGCCTTTCTATAATATTTTATGGCTTTAGCTTTTACATTTAGGTCTTTGATCTGTCTTTTTTCCCCCATACAAGTTTATTTTGTTCAGATATAAGACACATTATCGTAAATTCACCCTTTTAAAATGGACAATTCAGTGGTTTTTGATATGTTCACACAGTTGTGTGTGAATATTCACCATTAATTTCTTGTTACCCACTCCTCCGCAAAATCCTGTGTCCATTAGCATCAACCCTTCCTTCCAGCCCACGGCAACCACTAATCTACTTTCTGTCTCCATAGATTTGGAATGTCTCTTCTGGACATTTCATGTAAGTGGAACCATACAATACGTGGCCTTTTGTATCTATCTAGCTTCTTTCATTAGCACACTGTTTTCCATATTGTAGCATGTATCAGTATTTCATTCCTTTTTATTATTGAATAATACTCCTTTTTTTTGCTGTACATCCCTGAAAATATATCACATTCTCTTTACTCTTTCATCAATTAGTGGACATTGGGTGTTTCCACTTTTGGGGCCTATGATGAGTAATGCTGCTGTGAACATTCATACACAAGTTTTTGTGTGGACATATGTTTTCATTTCTCTTAAGTATACACCTAGGAATGGGATTTCTCGGTTATGTAGTAACTCTACGTTCAACTTTTTGAGGAACTGCCAAACCATCTCCAAATCAGCAAAACCATGTTATATTCCCACCAGCAATGTTTGAGGGTTCCAATTTCTCTGCATCCTCTCCAACACTTGTCATTGTCTGTCTTTTTAATTACAACCATCCTAGTGAATGTGAAGTGGTATCTCCTTGTGGTTTTGATTTGTAGCTTTCTGATGACTAATGATACTGAACATTTTTTCCTGTGCTCATCTTATTTGGAGAAATATCTGTTCAAATCTTTTGCCTACATTTTAAATGTTTTGTTTTATTGCCTTTTTTTTTTTTTTTTACTATTGCATTGTAATATCCATTAGAAAAAAATTTTTTAGTACTTATTTCTTTTTGAGAGAGAGAGAGAGAGAGTGCAAGCGGTGTGGGGAGGGCGTAGGCAGAGAGAGAGAGAGAGAGAGAATCCAAAGCAGGCTTCAGGCTCTGAAGCACAGAGTCCAATGTGGGGCTCGAACCCACCAACTGAGAGATCATGACCTGAGCTGAAGTCACACGCCCACTGTCTGAGCCACCCAGGTGCCATTTTTACACCCAGGTGTAATATGACCCATTTTTATTTCTTATGTATGTTGTGAAGTGGGATTTGTCAGGATTTGTTGTTGTTGTTGTTTTTCTTATAGGTATACAGTTACTCTAAGAATCATTTGTTGGAAAGACATTTTTCTCAATTGGTTTGTTTTGCTAAGTATCAAACGATCATTTATTTAAAAAAATTTTTACTGTTTATTTATTTTTGAGAGAGAGAAAGAGCGTGCAAGTGGCGGAGGAGCAGAGAGAGAGGGAGACACAGAATCTGAAGCAGGCTCTAGGCTTCATCAGCATAGAGCCTGATGAGGGTCTCGAAATCAGGAGCTGAGCCATGAGCTCATGACCTGAGTCGAAGTCTGACGTTTAACCGACTGAGCCACCCAGGCATCCCTCAAATGATCATTTAAATGTGGTTCTTTTACCAGGCTCCTCTTCTTGTACCATGCTGTCTTGATTACTATAGCTTTACATAGTAAGTCTTGAAGTTGGCTAGTGTAATTCTTTCAACTTCGTTCTTCTATTTGAAACTTGCTTGCAGTCCTAGAATAAACATCACCTGATCATCATGATGGTGGTAGGTGAAGTAATGGTCCCCTTTCTTCCTCCGAAGATATACACATTGTAGAGCCGTGAACCAATGAATATGTTTTGGACAAAGGAGAATTAAGGTTGCAGAGTGAATTAAGATTTCCAGTTAGCTGACCTTAAAATGGAGAGATTATCTTATAGGACCTAATGTGATCACTGAGATTTTTAAATGTAGAAGAGAGGGGCGCCTGGGCAGCTCAGTCAGTTAAGCATTTGACTTTTGATTTCGGCTGAAGTCATGATCTCGTGGTTTGTGGGATCAAGCGCCACATTGGACTCTGCTGACAGTGCAGAGCCTGCATGGGATTTTTTCTCTCTCTCTCTCCCTTTGCCCCTCTCCCCGCCTCCTCTCTCTCTCGCTAAATAAATAAACATTTTTTGAAAATAAATAAATGTGGAAGAGAGAAACAAAGAGGAGGACAAAGTAATGCAATGAGAGAAAGACTCAACCAGCTATTACTGGATTTGAAGGTGGAGGAAGAAGGTCTTGAGCCCAAGAATTCCAGTGGCTTCCAGAAACTGGAAAAAGCAAAGAAACAGGTTCTTCCCTAGAGCCTCCAAAATTGAATGCAAGCCTCCCAACACTTTCATTTTTTCCCAATGAGACTTGCATCAGACTTTTAACCTATAGAACAAAAAGATGGTAAATCTGTGGTGTTTAAGCTCTTAAGTTTGTGGTAATTTTTCATAGCATTGATAGAAAACTAACACAATGATGTATTATAATTTTTGTATATAGCTGGATTTGATTTACTAAAATTTTGTTAAGGATTTTTGAACCTCTGTCCACTGTAGTTTTCTTTCTTTTCTTCTTCTTTCTCCTCTTCTTCTTCTTCTTCTTCTTCTTCTTCTTCTTCTTCTTCTTCTTCTCCTCCTCCTCCTCCTCCTCCTCCTCCTCCTCCTCCCCCTCCCCCTTCTCCTCCTCCTCCTTCTCTTCCTTCTCCTCCTTCTCCTTCTTCTCCTTCTTCTCTTTCTCCTTCTCCTTCTCCTTCTTTTTCATAATGTCTTTGGGTTTGGAATCAGAGTAATGCTGCATTCAATGAGGGATGCGTTCTGGAAGAGTTTGTGTAGAACTAGTAATATTTCTCCCTAAGTGCTTGATAGAATTTACCAGTGAAGCCACTGAAGCCTAGAGTTTTCTTTATGGGAAGTTTTTTAACTACACATTTCAATTTCCTGAATAGATACAGAGCTACGTAGGCTATCTGTTTTTGAGTATACTTTAGATTTGTGAGAACTTAATTGCTAAAAAAAAAATGGTTGAAACTTGGTTGATTTCCTTTTTCAAAGAAAGAGGCCTTCTTTCACCACCTTTTTGAATATTTATAGTGCAATTTAATATATTTTAGATCTAAAATATTTATTTTGAGGTTTTATTGTGAGATTGCATAAACATAAGTACAAATATACTGTGTATTGGCAGTGAGACATAGTAAGTCTGTGAGTCCTTCTTCACCAGGAAATCTGATTCCCATTTAGCTTCCCATGCACTTAAGCCACTCACCTGGGGCGCGAACATGCCAGCGTCTGTGATACGTAAGTTTATATTGTAAATCAGTTGACGTTCTGATGTATATATCATCTGTAATAGTTTTGCTCCTGAGAGGTGGAGCCTCTCTCCGTGTGCTGGCAGAATTATTTATGAGCTTGCAGGGCTTTAGGCCAGATCCCCAACCATGGTAAATTTACAAAGTAACGAATGTCATCTGACAAGCCTCTTGACAGAGAGGCCACAATTTATCCCTGGCTGTATGTCCCAACTTGCCATTGTGTAGGGCAGTGGTTCCTCCTGGAAACATTTTGGAAATTTGGTGGGGTGCTGCTAGCACTCAGTGGGCAGAGGCCCAGACGCAATGCCCCTAATAACCCCGTGCAGTGAGGAGCTTCCCTGAGTCTTAGATGCTCACGGATATCCGACTGCTTTGTCATAAAGATTAAAGAACATGCTTGGGGTTTTCTGAGTTTAGAACCAAGTCTAGTTTTACATATAAGCACAAGGCACTTTTTGTGTGGTTTTAGATCCACTTAATATCCCAATTTTTATTTTAGCATTCATACCTACCCTCTTTGATTTTTCTGTGCCTCTAGTATAGAATGGTCTCCTTTAAGCCGAAAGTTATTAATATACAGCACATGGAATTATCTAATCACTTTGCTGTATCTTCTAGGACCAAGCCTGCACATTTTCAGGTGAAATACATGCTAATATATTATCAATTACCTATTCTCCTTTATATTACATTTAGAGTTGTTTTACAAAGTAGGTGGTTAAGTATAATATTGTGTTTGAATCCCATTACAGTACAGTATAGGGAGAACTATAAAATTTTAACTATAAAAAGGGGGTTTGGGGCTTGAAAGGCTTGAGAACCATGATATAGAAGCAAGCTTTCTTTTCTCCCCTATTTCAAAACTTCCCCAGTTATTATAGTTGCTATTCGATTAAAAGGTACAATCTTTGAATGAGTCCATAGATGGGTCATGTGTTACCACATCCACAAGAAACACAAAACAACTACAACAATAAAAATGGATTCACCTCTTTCGCCTGCAGAATAACCTAATATGACTATTTTATCCAGCAAACACAGTGCACCCAGCCGTAATGCTCACACGTGTGTGCAGCGATCACAGACTTCTGTCCACAAACTTTGCCATGCAAGAAGTGTAACTTGCTTCATCTTTCCCTGCAGAAGTGAATGTAACACTGCTCGCTGGGGTTGCAGTCCTGCTGGGTGGAGGAAACCTGGGGTCAGTCAGTTCAGATCATCTCAGTTGAAGGTCCTTTTGTCTCATCCCTGGCTCCCCTCCAGGGAACCAGTACATTGCAGCCGAGGAGATTGTCTGGTCCACCGTCACTTTCTACAGAAACCCCCTTCATACGGGGCCTTTTCATGCCGTCCATCCATCTAGATCGTGCTGCAACCCCCTGGCCTGCAGAGACTCAGACCATCTCTTGCCCCGTCTGTGCTCTTCTGCACAGCAAATGAAAACCGTCCATCACTCGGGCTGTAACCTCTTCTACATTGTGGTGTGAGGGCCTCTGAGCCTACGTTGTTCTCTGTTGCAGCCACACCACACTGGGCACAGGGAAATGCAAGGAGCCTTGCTGTCCCCTTCTTCTTACCTTATTCTCAGAGTGGTCTCTGCAGAGACCATCTCCAGCAATTTGCACCTTTCTAATTTGCAGATTCTAGCCTGCTCTGAAATTAGGAAGCCAGACACCATTCATAAAATTAGAATCGTGTCTGAGACTAAATGGGCCCTGCATTAGGGTCTGATTGCAGGGACTTGTTGATGCCTATTATGGTGATTCAGGGGCAAGTGTTCTGATTTATTTGTTTGATTTTGTTTTTTCATCCTGTGTTCATGGCTGTTCAGAAGACCTTGAGTGTCCCAGTTATTGGACCCCTTCCTTCTTTCCTTCCTCCCTCCCTCCCTCCCTTCCTCCCACCCCCCCTCCCTCCTTCCCTTCCTCCCTTCCTCCCTTCCTTCCTCCCTCCCTCCCTCCCTCCCTCCCTCCTTCCCTCCCTTCCTCCCTCCCTCCCTCCCTCCCTCCTTCCCTTCCTCCCTTCCTCCCTTCCTTCCTCCCTCCCTCCCTCCCTCCCTCCCTCCCTTCTTCCCTTCCTCCCTTCCTCCTTTACTTCCTCCCTCCCTCCCTCCCTCCTTCCCTTCCTCCCTCCCTCCCTCTCTCCCTCCCTCCCTTCCTCCCTCCCTTCCTTCCTTCCTGCTAATTTTTAAATTTGAGTGTAGTTGACATGCAGTGTTACATTAGTTTCAGGTGTACAACATAGTTATTCATCATCTCCATATATTATGCTATACTCACCACTGGTGTAGGTCCCATTTGTCACAAAACATCACTATTACGGTACTGTTGACTATATTTCCTGCCTTTTATGCCCGTGACTTCTTCATTCCATAACTGGAAGCCTATGTCTCCCACTCCCCTTGACCCATCGTACTCATCTTTCCACCCCAGCCCCGTGATAGCAACCAGTTTCCTCTCTGTATTTATGGGTCTGATGCCACTTTTTGTTTATATGTTGTTTGTTTTTAGATAGCGCATATGAGTGAAATCACATCGTATTTGTCTTTCTCAGAACTCTCTCTTTCCACATCCCTTTGTCTCCTGGTGAAAGGCCTTCATTTAACCTCTTGCTTCTCATTAAGCACAGGGACCTCACTGCTTCCCACACTTCCTCTTCTCCAGCCGGCTTCCCTTCTGAGCACCTGCTTGGAATGTCCAGCGTTATTTGATTTCTCCTCACTGTCACTGGGTACCCCGTCAGAAGGGGTTCTGCCACCCGTATGATCTGGAGGACTGATCAGTCCGAGGACTCGCAGTTTGTTTTACTCTGGCTTTGGAACAAGTGTCATCTGCAAATCCAAGGGAATCTTGTTCTTGTATCTTCATTAAGTATGCATTCAATATTCGAATTATTTGTTAATTCTTGTAACAGACTTTGTAATATCTAGGTATGTTAAGTTATTTTTGTTTCTGACATTAAATGTTTCACTCTTACCTTGCTCTTCAAAGAGAATTGTGTTGATCAGTGTCCTCATGAGTTGTTTGTCTCTCTTCCATAAGTGGACACCCATACCTCAGTGAGTTGCTTTAGCACTGAACAAACCTCAGAAAAGAGTGTTGGGCAAACAGGATCACCGGTTCACTCAGTTTGTTTTATTGTGTTTTTTGGGTAACCCTAAAAGCGTATCTTACTATCTCTGAAGTAGACATCCAATAAAATGTTGCTTCTGCATTAAAGGTAAATTCAGAACATTTAACTTGTATCATATATTTGGAAACATAAAGACAAAGTAAAGTAGTTGATGCTTGCCCAAAAAGAATATTTTAGCCTTCTCTGGCATAATTCTCTCTGAAAAATCATTGACCTCAATTCCCATCTTTTCATGTCATACGAGGAATTAATGCACTTATTATTTCACAACTATACTTCTACTTTTTTCTGTCTGCTGCTGTTATTTTCACTTCTCTCTTATTCTCAAACTTGCCAGACTCTGAAGCACTTCTGTGATACTTTTTCATCTATTACTTCTGAATTAGCATTACTGGTGGATAAACAGATACCTAGTTTAAAAAAAAAAAATCTGCCTTAAAGGAGTTTCAGGTCTGGAAAGGGAGCCGAATAATTTATGAGTAAACCATGTTTCTCCCTCAAGCTGCCAAATAACTTTAGTTTGCCCTGAAATTCATAACTTCATTAGTTAAAAGTATCAAGCATTCTTTCAAGATCAAACTGAAGGGAAAACAAGGAAGGCTTTAATTTAAAAAAGGGATAGAACAAACATTTACTTTTGCTGGTCCCCAGAACATTGTTTTGTAGACATTGGGCTCCTGTGCTACTTGATAGGGATCGGGAATATGGAGCCCAAATCCATGCCTCCCGAATGGGAGTAACAACATTCTGTACTTACTTTTAAGGATCACTAAGATCTGTGACTACCTACACTTTAAATTATAGAAAAAGTTCAGATGTTTGCCTACCAATATATAATAAATTAGGACACTGTTTTCCAGTTTCGAGTTCCATTTCGGCATGTCTTTCTTTCTTTCTTTCTTTCTGGAGTGAGTGAGTGAGTGAATTGGCTCGAACTCACAACCCGGAGATCAAGAGTTGCATGCTCCACCGACTGATCCAGCCAGGTGCACCGCCCCCCGCCCCCGCCCGCCATTATAACTTTTAGAGACCAAATGTTTCAACTCTTTCAACAGACTTTTGAGTCTTCTCATCCTTAAATTTTATTTAAAATTTTTTTTTCAACGTTTATTTATTTTTTGGGGACAGAGAGAGACAGCATGAACGGGGGAGGGGCAGAGAGAGAGGGAGACACAGAATCGGAAACAGGCTCCAGGCTCCGAGCCATCAGCCCAGAGCCCGACGCGGGGCTCGAACTCACGGACCGCGAGATCGTGACCTGGCTGAAGTCGGACGCTTAACCGACTGCGCCACCCAGGCGCCCCTCATCCTTAAATTTTAAAGGAGAGATAAAATCCCACTGGCGTCTCATCATTATAAGCAATGACATTAGCCCCATGGAAAGGAAGAAATCTTTTACTGTCACCCTGATCATCTTCCTTTTAATCCTCATTTATTCCTGATTTTGCCTTTCCCTGCATCTCTATCCCTTTATCTTCAGCCCTTTTGGAGGCTGCATCAGTTATTTGGGGTCTGGTTGCCAGGCCCATTCCAGCAGCATCTTCCCAATGCTAGTTCAGCAGCAGCGCTCCCGTTGCTGGTCCTTTCATCCAGATGTAAGTCAGACTGTGTCTGCCTGGGACTGAGCTCACAGCATTGATCTGCCCTGAGTGCTGCCAACCATTTGAAACCCCTACGAATATTCAAGTGAATGACTGAATAAAGCTTCAGTTTCTGACATTTTATTTGAACCACAGGCTATGGCCATTGTTCCTGTTTCCTTGATAATTGATATGCTTTATTTAGACTCCTAGAAACAGGAAGGTGTCAGCTGGCTCTGTCCCCAAAATAACAGAAAAATCCCTCAAATGCATTGTGTTTTTATGACTCTCAAGAAATTACCTACAGAGAAGAGAATGTAATTGAGAAGGGCTCTGTGCATAAAATCTTTCCTTGTTAATGAAAGCATGGGGTTTTAGAGTGCACTTGTAATACCTAAATCTAGTATAAGTGTAATAAATACCTAGATAGGAGGCTTTTCTGCTATTTGATGCTGCTGCTGGTTGTGATTACCATCAGTGAAGATGGTTAATATTTATTGAGCACTACTTTTGTGCCAGGCTCTATATTAAGATAGGCATTATTGTTATCCTCACTTTACGAATGAGGAAATTAGACGGCGAGCAATCTCTCCAAACTTACAGCACTTAACTCCAACTCTTTGAATCCATTTCAATGAACTTAGAAATGTGGCAGTGGGGATGATAGAGAAAAACGCTGACAGTCGGAAGCCAGCTAGACACGTTTTTGTTTATATCTAGTCATCAATTCAGCTCAAGTTTTCCTTACGTTCTGGCAACAGAGTGTTCTTAAGAGTATAGTCAACTTAATCTGTAATTAAGGAGAAGCCTTGATGCAGAGCACACTACGATCCAATGTGTAACTGAGTAAGGCCCTGGAGCCTCCTTTTCTCAGTTGCTGGGCTCCCCCTCTCTGATGCTGCTCAGCCCTGTCCTGTCATTCTGGTTTCAGCTCCTCTGAGAGGCCCATGAATGAAGAGATCACATCTCTTTTTCTACTCACTCCATGGGATAGCAAGCCTTGTCTGTCATTTCCCCAAAGCTGGAATGGTCCTTGGTACATGGTGAGCACTCCCAAAAGATTTGTTAAGGGGGTAAGCGGGGACTCTCTTCCTGGCCAGGACCGCGCTCCCTCAAATGCTTTCAAACAATCCCCTTTGACTTCAGTGTGGCTGATCAGGGGCCACATCGGACAAACAATTCCAGTATTGTGAGTTTGATTTGCTTAAATTCTCATGGGGACCAGGAGGCACCCCCCACCCCCAAATATCCTATTAAATAAGCAGCATCTTTGTACACAACGGTTTCTTAAAAGTCAAGATCATGGAATGGCTAGATGACGGCTCAGAAAACACTATCCAATAAGCAAAGTAAACTTTTAGTGCCTTCAGTCTCAATATTTAGTGGCCCTTTCTCCATCTGTTTATTTGTTCCATACTCTGCACCCCACCCCCATTCTTGAGCCCTTCTCTTCAGTGGGTCCTATGCTAGGTCCTGGGAATGCAAAGATGAACGAGACATTGTCCTTGTCCTTGGGAGGCAGAGTTATGGAAGATGAACCCATGAACAACTAATTAACAATATATCGCGAACAACTAATTAACAAGATATAGAGATAAGTGTGATAGGAAAGGTGTATATAAAGTGCAGAGGTACAGAGACACTGTCTAGGCAGGGGGGTGGTGGGGAGCAGTATATGAAAAGTTAACAGAAGATGTGACATTTATCCTGAGAGTTAAAATTTAAGTCAGGCAGGAAAGAAGAGGGAGAGCATTTTAGGGAGAGGAACCAACATGTACAAAGGCAAAATGAGCACGAAAGGGCATGACATACCCTAACAACAGGGCAAAGTTAGTTCTCTGTGAATGAAGCACAGGGCACTTTTTCTTTTTTGTAAGATTTTATTATTTTTTTTAAAGTTTATTTATTTATTTTGCGAGAGAGTGTGTGTGTGAGTGAGCAGGGGAGGCGCAGAGAGAGAAGGAGAGAAAGAGAATCCCAAGCAGGCTCTGTACTGTAACTGCAGAGCCCATCGTGGGGCTTGAATCCGTGAACCATGAGATCATGACCTGAGCCAAAGCCAAGAACCGGACGCTTAACTGACTGAGCCACCAAGGCTCCCTAAGATTTTATTTTTAAATAATTTCTATACCCAGTGTGGGACTTGAACCTATAGCCTGGAGATCAAGAACCGCATGCTCCACTGACTGAGCCAGCCACGTGCCCCAGCACAGGGCACTTTCTTTGGGAAGGGCAGGAGCTGATGCCCAATAAGTAGATTGGGGCCAGATGTAAAGGATTCTATATGTGGGCTGAAGTTTGAACTTTTTCCTGATTAGAAACCAATTAGAGGTCTTTAAACATGAACATGGCTTGATTGGTTTGGGGTTTCACAGTGATACCTCTGACAACAAAGTGAAACAATCTGTAAGTCACCCCCATTCCAGATGGGAGGAGTGCCAGACCCGAGGCTCTGGGATAGATGGGGGTGAATGGATTTGAAATCTATTTGAAAGATAGACTTGGCAGAAGGGAATGCACATTCAGTCAGAAATTGATGTACAGGGCTGCCTGGGTGGCTCAGTTGGTTGAGTGTCCAACTTATGCTCAGGTCATGATCTCATGGTTGGTGAGTTTGAGCCCCACATGGGGCTTGCTGCTCTCTGCCTGTTAGCACAGAGCCTGCTTCAAATCCTCTGTCCCCCTCTCTCTCTTCCCCTCCTCCACTTACGCTCTTTCTGGAAAACTAAATAAAAAACATGAAGAAAAAAAAAAGAAATTGAATGTAGAACAAGAGGAACAGAGAAGAACATTAAATTGTAAATTCAGTGTCAGATAGGTATTTTCTCCAAGATCTTTTCATAGGAGAAAATTGAGTTTCCTTGATCCTCTAGATGACTTCAAAGACATATATTAACCCTCCAATTTGCATTTTAGTTAAAAAGTTCTGAAAAAGAATAGGCTAAAAAAAATCAACCATCAGCAAGCAGTCCTCTTTTTCAGAAAAGGAGGTGTCTTGGTATTTCTTGGTATTTGAAGTCATGTTGTCTACTCATTTGTCACAGTTACGTTACTGGCCCTGTTCAGAGGAAAGTCCAGGCCCTTTGAGGCTGTTGGAGCTTTTCTTGCTTTTTCTTTTAGGATCCCTGAGTCAGAGTGAGGAGGATGTCTTGGGTAAGTCCAGGTTGGGGGGCAGTGAGATGGAAATATACTGATATTCAGGGCAACCTTCCACAGCCAAGCCACAGCATTATACTGTTTGGGAGTCGTCCTAAAAAGTAATGTTGTTGTCATGGTTCCATCTTAACTTTTATCAGCTGGGTAAGGATGGGGCTTCATGGTCATATACTTAATGCTTTGGCTCAGATCTTTGGCTAACCGATGTTTTTCCATGACCTTTTGACAGTTATTTTTGTTCAGTAAGGAATAATAAAGTGAAATTTACCATCTGTATATGACGACATTTATTTTTGACATTTCTTTTCTAGACAGCAAAGTGTTTATAATTAGGTTTTCCCTCTGCCAAAAACATTGCGGAAAAACTATTTCCCTGAAAAAAAAAAATTCAGAGCTTCCTTTACTAGTTGGAATCATCTTATATTGATTTGGAAGATTTTTTGTAAGTCAGGAAATGAAACAAAATTTTCTCTTGAAAATTCTTAGCAAGAACAAAAGGTAACTTCTGCCCAAAAGAAAATTAGGACAGAAAGTGAAAAGAACCATGTTTGAAATGGTGATGGTGAGGCACCTGGGTGGCTCAGTTGGTTAAACATCCCATTTCGACTCAGGTCATGATCTCACAGCTTATGGGTTCGAGCCCCGCATTGGGCTCTGTGCTGACAGCTTAGAGCCTGGAACCTGCTTTGGATTCTGTGTCTCCCTCTCTCTCTGCCCTCCCCTGCTCACTCCCTCTCTCTCTCTCTTTCGAAAATAAACAGAAAGGAAAAAGAAAATAAATGGTGATGGTTCCATTGTCTTTTTCAGTTTTAATTTGTCAGATTTAAGTGAGCAATATTGGAAACCTTATTTCAAATGAGCTTATCGTATTCTTTTCTTTTTTAAGGCTCATTTTCCATTTATTTTTTTTTAAATATAATTTATTGTCAAACTGGTTTCCATACAACACCCAGTGCTCATCCCAACAAGTGCCCTCCTCAGTGCACATCACCCACTTTCCCTGTCCCCCACCTCCGAGCTTATTGTATTCTTGCTGCAACTGTGATCAGTTTTTTTTTTTTAAGTTTATTCATTCATTTTGAGAGAGAGAGCACATGTGAGCAGGGGAGGGACAGAGAGAGAGGGAGAGAGAGAATCCCAAGCAGTGTCCACCCTCAGTGTGGAGCCTGACGAGGGGCTTGATCTCATCACCACTAGATCATGGCCTGAGCTGATACCAAGAATTGAATGCTTAACTGACTGAGCCACCCAGGCGCCCCTGTGATCAGGTTTTATGTCCAACTTCTTGAAATACCCAGGAGACTGTGCTAGAACTGATGCACAACGCTATTTCTGAAGAGCCCAACTGTGGATTCTACCCCTTAGCTGATAAGTGGCAGCCTTCAGGCAGGTGTCACCTGCAGAGATGCAGACCCCTGGCAAAGCCAAATCGCCCTCTTTATGCTGCCACTTGTGCTGTTGGCTCGGTGATAGGGGAGTCCGAGAGACATTGCAGTGTGCCAGTTGACAGTGCTTTCTCTCTAGAGTGCTCTTGAAAACATGACTGATAACAGATGATAGAATCCCTTACCGTTGCCGATGGGAAGAACGGCCCAGTGAGCAGTGGCAAAAACAGTCCTACTCACTGCATCAGCACCCTCCCCTGCTAAGATGTAGAAACCCCTTCCAGCTCCCACAGTAGCCACAGTGGCCAAGTTCTCTTTTACAGCACAGAGTATTTTCCTTTTGGAGTCAGACCTGCTCCTAGCGTCAGTCAGATCACAGCCCCAGCCCCCCTCCTCCTCATCTCCACGTGCATTTCCTCCACCATCATCATCCGGTATTTTTGTATTGAGCACTGACAAGTGTGTGGAACTGGAAGAGATTATATGATCTCTCAAAGGAGTGAATCTATTTAAAATACAGACAACAGGCATCTGCTACAAGCCCTGAGCCAGTATCGTTTATGGCAGTCTAGACAACAGGGGGAAATAATAGTGCCAGCTCAGCCATTCTTGACCTCAGGGCACAGAGTGTAAACGTTTCTTTCCAATGTATTTTTGTATAACACGAACAGTGCCTCCTTTTAAGTTTTGAAACGTTGGTTTTGGGTGACATACTCTGTGAGGTATAAGCAATACAGAGGAATTCCCTCTGTCAAAAGATGGCGACTTCTTGCTGGGAATATACAGGTTTGCTCACGGAAAATAGAAAGTGTATTGAATAAACTGGCTTGGGTGACTGGGCCTTGACTTTTTGTCAAGAAGAGATGTAAGGTTTTAGGAAAGGTTCTTTTAAGTCTGTGATAGCAAACGATAAGACTAATTGTCACCCACCCATGTGCTGCAGAATTGTTATCTTCATGTAGTCTAGCTCCAGACTCTTCTCCCTCCCTTCACAAAGCACACAGAAGATCCGGGGACCTAGTGTGTTAAGGATGAGCAGAAGCATCCTTAGAGGCAGAACCTTGAATTTCTTACCAGCAACAAAGGTTCCTCTAAAGGGAACTATAACCGCCTTGAGATACCATCACCTTCTGCTATATCAAGAGGAAGAGTATATACTTTGCTGAGATTTACTCTGCTTATGGTTCTCCTAGGGAAGTGAAGCTTTATGTGGCCCGTAGGCATAAAACTCACTCTAGCCCAGGGATGTCAGGAACATGGCGCTCTGAGGGCAGAAGGCACCTGGGGAGTCACGCAGACCTTGTTTGAAGCCTAGCTTTGCCACTTTTTAGCTATTTGGACTTGTCAAACTCCTTTTTTTTTTTTTTTAACAACAAAATGGATAATACTAGACTGAGTTGTTATAAATTATACTAGCTACCATTTATTGAACACTTAGGTTGTGCCAGGTACTCAGCCAAGCAGTGATCGTAAGTGGTGTCATTTAATTTTCATCATAGTACCTGAGGTAGGAATCATTAGTTCCACATTACATATAAAGAAACCGAGGTAGGTATTGCCCTGAGTCACACAGCTACTGAGTGGTTAGCATGAGGCTTCCATTCCAGGCCGATCAGACTTTAGATTCTTTGAGAGATAATGTAAAATTAAAGTGGTGCCTGTTGCATAGTAGGTGCTTAACAAATGTTAGTTCTTTTTCCTTCCGTGTGTTTCCTGTGGCTTTCATCTTGATTTCTGCGTTACATCACAGAGCGGGTCTGTCATACTGCCCTCATGTGGCTCCTTCGGATAACGGTGGTTTTCTAAAAAAAGATTTAATCGAAGTGTAATATGTATGCAAATAAGGGTTATTTCAAATGTATCTCTAGAGTCACCTAAATGTATGGATACTTTTGGAGGTACTGATGATTCTCCAACCTCACTGTAAAAGCAATATCTCTCTTTTTCCCTACGGTCCAACTTAATTTCTAACTGAGCTGCAACCAGCTGGTAAGATACTTAATTTCAGTCACTCTCATAACTTCTCCTCTGGCTTCAACTTCAGTTGTTTTGGAAGAATACCCCTCTTCCCTGGACACAGTGCATGACGAAGCTTTGTCTTGCCATCCTGTCAAGAAAGGAGGAACTTTACTTGCAATTATTTTTTCCACCCAACTGCTCTGTTTACAGAGACGTTGAGCCCACTGGAGAAATTTTCAACTTTCACACTTAAAAAAGAGTTCATATCACTAGGGAGTAGACGTTTAATTCAGTTACCAGTGTAAATGTTAGAAAGTTTTTCCAGGTGAGTAAAATGAAAAGGTCTTCTGTCCCCACTCGGTAGGACTAAGTGAAATTTCACTTAGAAGTTTCTTTTTTAAATTTTATTTTATTTTAGAGAGAGAGAGAGAGAGGGGAAGCTGGGCAGAGGGAGAAAGAATCTTAAGAAGGCTCCACACTCAGCAAGGAGCCCAATGAGGGACTCAGTCTCACAACCCTAGGGTCATGACCTGAGCTGAAATCCAGAGTCAGACACTAAATCAACTGAGCCACACAGGTGCCCTAAGGTTTCTTTCCGTGTACCAGGGGGAGCTCAGCTTACCTGGATTCATTCTCCTATGTGACACAAAATTGCCTGCATGCAATTGCAACCTCATCATTGATTATTAGTACAGGGCTGTGTCCCAAGCACGTATCTTCAGGGGGCTTCCTTGTTTTTCAGTGACCTTATCCAAGGGGATTTGAAGGTCTCATGTCAGAGTTGTGCCACACTGCCCTCTGGTTATGTCTGTGTAATGGAGGGAGTGTTGAGTGGAAAAAAGAGTGTTGAGTACCTCTTGGTACTGGAAGAGGTAAGGAGGAGGTATCTTTTTAGTTCTTAAGCACCATTTATAAGCAACATAGAAGTCTTCTGTTCTTGAGGTGCCTGGGTGGCTCAGTCGGTTGGGTGTCTGACTTCAGCTAAGGTCGTGATCTCACGGTGTCCCGCGTCGGGCTCTGTGCTGACAGCTCAGAGCCTGGAGCCTACTTCGGATTCTGTGTCTCCCCCTCTCTCTGCCCCTCCCCCGCTTGCACTCTGTCTCTCCCTCAAAGATAAATAAACATGCACTCTTATGTGGATCCTGAGAAACTTAACAGAAGACCGTGGAGGAGGGGGAGGAAAAAAAAAGTTAGAGAGGGAGGGAGCCAAAACATAAGAGACTCTTAAAAACTGAGAACAAACTGAGGGTTGATGGGGGGTGGGAGGGGGGGAGGGTGGGTGATGGGTATTGAGGAGGGCACCTTTTGGGATGAGCACTGGGTGTTGTATGGAAACCAATTTGACAATAAATTTCATATTAAAAAAAAGGAATTCTTCAGTTTTCATGAAAATAAATTAAAAAGAGAATTTGTATTGTCAATTTCAGTGCCTTAAAATTTCACATGGAGAAAAAACTTCAAAATTATGTATGTCTTCTTTCTCCATAATTTTTTTATTTTGCATAAAATAATACCCACAAGAAAAAAAATAAACACTTTTTAAATTTTTTTTTTAAAAAAGAAGTTTTCTGTTCTTAAATGTGTCTAGCATTGTTCTCATGCAAAGACCTAACTGTATTTCAGATAATGGAGGACAGACATTGGCAGGGGGCAATAACTGGCCCCTTCGAGGAAGAAAATGGAGCCTGTGGGAAGGAGGCATTCGAGGAGTGGGCTTTGTGGCAAGCCCCTTGCTGAAGCAGAAGGGTGTGAAGAACCGGGAGCTCATCCACATTTCTGACTGGTTGCCGACTCTCGTGAAGCTGGCCAGGGGAAGCACAAAAGGCACCAAGCCTCTGGATGGCTTTGATGTGTGGAAAACCATCAGGTACTTGTACATCTTCCTTTTTTCCCTCCTAGGGCAGAAACGGCAAGAACAGCCTGACAGGATTGAGTGAGAATGATAGCTTTTGTGTGAAAAATGACAGTTCAGCTTACAAATAAATGATTACAAAGAAGTAGAAATGTCTTTAGGAATGTTTTAATTATATATATCTTTCACGTTCTGGATTTGAGACTGTGGCCCTGTGTGTTACATAAAGAGGAAGATTGTCCTCAGCTGCACACCTTGTACAGGGGTGTTTTAATCAGGGAAGCTTCTCTAAGATGTAGGATAGGGTATTGTTTGCTCCCTCAGGGGACCTACCCTGTTGTTTGCTGGGAGAGTAGAGAACCAAGCAGCGGGTAGAGCTGGAATGTGAGCCGGGGAGCATCTGTGCATAAGTATCTAATGAGCACCCATTATGAGCCAAGCCCTGTTTTAGGGGTGAAGGAATTAGGAATGAACAAGAGGCAAGATCTTGGCTCTCATGGAGCTTATATTCTAGTGGGGAAGGGCGGGGTGGGGGAGAAGGAAATAAACAAGTAAACACATAAATAAGCAAGGTGACTTCCAGCAGCAATAAACACTATGAAGGTAATAAAACAGTGCATTGTGATAGAGAGAACTGGCAGAATGTAAGGGGGGTACAATCTGGGGAGCAGAACCAGGACTCCACTTTGGAAGTGATGACAGTCCTTCTCCTGTTTACCGCCACAGTGTAGAAAAATGGCGTCCAAGGTGAGGACACGGTATACACCTTCGAGGGTGCTGAAAGAAAACTATCAACTTGTATTTGTATTTAATTTTATCTTATCCTTGTTTAAGAATAGGCCTTATAAGGTACATAATAGATGAGCACATATATCTAAATTATAATTATGTGTATGTATATATTGGGGGTATTGTTGTTACTGATGGAATGGCATTTGTCTAGTGCAATAGTTTGCAACCTCTGTTGGTGTTACAGAAGGAGAAAACGTGGATGATTGGTCCCTAGTGACCAGAAGGAGACAACCTCCTCATACTCTCCTTCTTCATCCCACTTCAGAGGCCCCATCTCAAAAATAGTAGGGTTTCTATTCTTAGGAAATATACAATGAAGTAGGAATAAAAGGTCATGATGACACGTTAGCCTACCCTCAAATGGTTTAGAAAAAATTGTGTGTATTTCAATACATATTTCAAGATACACAGAGAGATAAAGTGTACATATCTAGTAAAATATGAAAAATAGGATAATCTGGGTAAAGGGCATGGGTGTTCTTTTACCGTTTCTTATTTTTGCAACTCTCAAACCATCAGATCGTGACCTGAGCTGGAATCAAGAGTCAGATGCTTAACCAACTGAGCCACCCAGGGGCCCCTATTATTTACCATTTAAACAGAACTTAGTCATATCCACATCATCTAACAGATAAGCCAAGAAGTAAACAACAAAACTTCTTTCATTAGTTGTTTTGAAAGTTTATACTCATTATTTGCTCATTCATATAAGATGACGTTTTTCTTTTTCTTTAAAATATTTCTGTCCCTTATCCATGATCTAAACTTGATATGTACACGTGTTCTGCAGTTACTCTATTTTTATTTAATTTTCCCGAGTGTGAGTAATATATACTCATTGTAGATAATTTGCAAAGTATCACAAAAGTAATTTGTGATAAAAATAATCACCCAAATCTTACCTGGAAACAGCTACCATAAATATGTGTCATATTTCCTTAAAATGTTTCTTAGTATTTTTTACTACCTTTTTTCCTCACTTAATACATCATCAGTTTTGATCATGTCTTCCAAAAAACCCATTACAAACATTATTTCAATGGCTGCATATTCTTTTTTTTTTTTTTTAGTTTATTTATTTATTTTAAGAGAGAGCTTGCACAAGCAGGGCAGGGGCCGAGAGAGAGGGAGAGAGACTCCTAAGCAGGTTCCAAGCTGTCAGCACAGAGCCTGATGTGGGGCTCAGTCTCATGAACCATGAGATCATGACCTGAGCCAAAATCAAGAGTCAGACGCTGAACCGACTGAGCCACCCAGGGACCCTGAATGCATATTCTATCATATACCTTGATATGTCAACTTAACCATTCCCTTAATATAGATTTTTATTTTTTATTAATAACACTAGAGTAAACAATTTATTCATAAAATCTCTATATTTTGGATTTTTTCCCACTAGATAGAAATTATTTGAATATAAATTCTTAAACTAGAGAACGGCTATTTTATTTATTTTTGAATGTCACTCAGTTTCATTGCATACACTAAAATTTTTTTTCTTGTATTGAACACAAACCTTGGAAAAGTTTGCCTGATTTTGGATAGTGAAGAAAATAGATATCGAGTTAAATCTGGAGGTTGGGGCACCTGGGTGGCTCAGTCGGTTGAGCGTCCGACTTTGGCTCGGGTCATGATCTCACGGTTCCTGAGTTCGAGCCCTGGGTCAGGCTTTGTGCTGACAGATCAGAGTCTGGAGCCTGCTTCAGATTCTGTGTTTCCCGCTCTTTTCCCCTCCCCCGCTCATGTTCTGTTTCTCTCTGTCTCTCAAAAGTAAATAAATGTTAAACAAAATTTTGTTTAAAAATCTGGAGGTTAATTTTGTTAAAATGTCTATATATTTCATCATTCACCTGCAAGGCAAGAAGTAGCAATCAGAGATGTATAGTCAAGGAGTCCTGGGTGGTTAGGGTTCTATAGTCCAGTTGAATGGCGTCTGACACCTTTTTCTTCTCTGACTCACTTAGGACTGGTGAATTCATAAGGTAAGGAAAAATGATATAGTTTAATTTCATTTTTCCAGCTTTATTGAGATATAATTGACATAAAGCATTGTGTGAATTTAAGGTACACATCGTGATCATTTGATATACATATATACTAGGAAGTGATTACCTCAATAAGGTTAGTTAACACATTCATCACCTCCCATAATTACTATTTTTTTGTGTGTGGTGAGAACATTTAAGATCTACTCTCTTAATAAATTTTAAGTGTACAATAGTATTTTTTTTTTTAAATGTTTATTTGTTATTTCTGAAAGAGAGAGAACACGAGCGGGGGTGGGGGGTGCACAGAGAGAGGGGGACAGAAGATCCGAAGTGGACCCGGCACTGGCAGCAGAGAGCCTGATGCGGGGCTTGAACTCATGAACCTGAGATCATGACCTGGGCTGAAGTCAGACGCTTAACAGACTGAATCACCTAGGTGCCCTATAATTCAGTATTGTTGACTATAGTCAGCATGCTGTACATTAGATCCACTGAACTTATTCATGTTATAGCTGGAGTTTGTACCCTTTGAGCAACATCTTCCTATTTCCCCTACCCTCCAGCCCCTGGCAACCACCATTCTATTCTAAGAGTTCAGCCACCCTCTTTTTTTTAGATTCCAGGTGTAAGAGATATCCTGCAGTATTTAGAGAATGACCATTTTGAAAACATTTGATAGACATTATAACATTGCTTTCCAACAAAGTACCACAGTACTTTTATTCCACTGGTGTATGAGAATTCTCACGTACTTTCACAACTTTTCCTTATACAGCTTAAAAAAAAAAACAAACCTCTGTTAATATCATAGGCAAATTGTCTCATTTTAACTTGAATTTCTTTGGTTATTAAAGAAATTAATTTTTAAATGTTTTATATTCCATTTGTATTTTCTCTTTTGGGAATGTTTGTGACTTTTTACATTTACGGAAGTTTGTGTTTTCTTGCTGAAATCAGTTTTTTGTTTGCTGTTTTGGTCAGAAGGCTCTTTTTCAGCCTGAAATGTGCTATATATTTTTCTCTAAGTGTAGTGCTTTGATTTTCTTCCATATAATTCCTGAACTGTTGTGAGATTACTGTGTGTGTTATGTTATATCTAAATCAGAGGAGTGGGTTTTTTTCCAGGTTTTTGATTCATGGACCTCTTTGAGATTCTGAGAACTATGAATTTATATATGCACAAAAATTTGGGAAGAATTAATTTTTATAATATTAGACACTGATTACACATTTTTTTTTATGTGATTACACATAGAAACATACTTGAGAAACATTCTTTACCAACCTGTGTCTCTCTCATTAATTTTTTAATGTTTTATTTAGTTTTGAGAGAGAGAAAGAGAATGAGCAAGGGAGGGACAGAGAGGGGGGGACAGAGGATCTAAAGCGGGCTCTGCATTGACAGCAGTGAGCCCGAGGCAGGGCTTGAACTCACAAACCATGTGATCATGACCTGAGTTGGACACTCAACCAACTGAGCCACCCAGGCACCCTGATCTGTCATTAATTTTTAATGTAAAAATTAATACCTACTTTATGATGAAAAGGAAATAGAACAAAAATTTCTAAGCAGAGCAAAATTTCAACTTCAACTCAGCAGATCACTAATTTCAATGTGAAAACTGTTGTGGTTTGACTTATAGAAGTAGGAGAAAGTTTTGAGTGGTTTTTATATGACAATATATGGGTCATGCTTGATATCCAGTCAGCTTTGATTTTTGTTTCGGTGGCAGAAGTGTTGTAAATCCTGGCTTGCAAAAGCACACCATAGCAAATGAGTTGAGACATAGTTGACTTCAGGGTGAATAATTTTCTCTGTCCCCAACTCACTGAGGCTATTATCTTTGGCAAAGTCAAAGACTTGGATGTTCATCCATATTGCCTGATTTTAGATTATTAAATCCACATTTCAATCTTAAGATTATATTGATTATGAATAACCTTTAAAAGTTTGGCATATGTTTGCTTCTGCCTGCCAAGAAGTTGGAAAAAGTTTGGGCACTCTTAACTCCGGATTGGGGAAAGTCTTTCTTTAATGTTAGAAGGATACTGACCTCCTAATGACCCTTTCCCATAGAACAAGGGCGCTTCATTCTTCAGCAGCATACATAATATTGACTGCGGGGCTTTAGCCAAGAGATATGGCCAAAAATATTGTCCAAGTATGCTAAACTGTGATTGAGAGAGCTTTCCTGTCCTATTTGGAAAAAAAAAAAAAAAACAGTAAAATTTCTTGCCCAAATTTAATCAAGCATTTCAAAACTTTCCTCTGGGAATCCAGCAAATTTCTATTCAGTAAATGAAGAACTACTTTCATTCTGCTCCTGTTCCTTGATGAAAGATCCTAACAAATGATTCAGCCCCTCTGGCCTTGAAGTTGATGCTTCCCATAGCATTAGGCAAGCCATCATTTGGGATCAGTGATGCTACATTCGGCACCCATAACTGCTGGTAGAGAAAGTATCCAGTCACAGTGATATCTGGAGCTTCTTATCCAAAGCAGCAAAAACAAATGGACAGCCAAATGTCAGGGATACTTGGTCTGTGCCCAAGGTTGTGCAACTTTCTTCTAGTCAGATATTTACTTGGAATACCATTTTCAAGATAATGGTAGTTTTTGAAAATTTCAAGAGGGTCTTATGAACTAGGAATCCCAGTAAGAGGGGTGGCTGTGCTGAGAGCATCAGAGGCCTCACTAGCTAGCTGCAAAGTTATCAGTTACTCTTGGACCTGCTTCAAAATATTAAAATTTTAGAAGAGATGGCAGTTATGGAGTGAGTGACATCATTTGCAATAGGAGCTCCTTCACCTGCTTCAGTTTTTCTTCGTTCCAAACCACAAAGCACGTTATCATTTCTAGGGGACATGGCTTCTCCAAGTTCTTTTCCCTTCTGTATAGTTTTTCTGCATTTCAACTTGGTAAACAGCCTATAGGTTATTTTAAGACATTTCAAAGGGTCAATATATCACAGTGTTTCTTCTTTTTTTCACTTATTTTATACTTAATTACACTTAAATAAACAAAAGCAGAACCCCTAGTCATAATGGTAGGAATGTTTTTTTTTCTTTCTCATCAATGGGAAACTCTTCTGGATGTTAGAACATGACAATAGTGACAATCAAGTATTATCTGATGATGTAAAATATTTTAAAAACTTAATAACTTTAAAACTTAAAACTTCTGCCCTATGGATTCAACTTCAAGAGGAAAGTTGAAGGGAAAACTCACTCTACACCCCACTTTCACAGATACCATGAAGGCCAATGGTCAATGAGCCAAAGATTAAGAACCTCTGATTTAAAATGATACTTTACTCCAAGTATTACCAAGACCACCCAGACTGATTATTGAATAATTATTATTGAATAATATTTATATTATTATTATTATTAAATACTCTTTTCATTTTCACTTTATAGAACCACTTTAATTATTTTTTAAGTTCTTATTACTACTGTGATCTGTCTTGGTGCATCTGTTTTAGTCTCACTTAGCTGCTCTCATGTTAGCATCTCACTGTTGTAATGTGTAATGTGTTGTAAATATAAATTTTAGAGTATGTTTAAATACCTGGTAGAAATAGTTATCCACCTGTCCATTCTATTTCCTTTGCAAAGTTTTCTTCACTGTCCCACCGTTTAAATTTTTTTCTGAGCTCTAGAATTATTTTGTTAAATAAAAAAAAAAACTTCATAAATTAGATTGAATGAGATTAAACCCTAATATTAATTTGGGAAGAATGAAAGTATCCAGTCTTCTCACTTGGTTACTTAAAGTTGCCCTTAGCTTACTGATGCTTTTTCATTTTTTAAAAAATTACTTTTCTTCTTTATTTCATTTTGGATAGATTTTATTGCTATACCTGTAAGTTTATTATTTCTTTATCAGTGGCTAATCTTCCATTAATTCTATTCAGCATATTTTCATCTCACCCTTTGTAGGTTTTCATTTTTAGAAGTTCATTTGGGTCTTTTTTATGTCCTCCATGTGTCTAGTCAACTTTATGAACATAAAGAATACAGTTAAAGTAACTTTTAATGACTTCTGCTAATTCCAACATCTATGTCAGTTCTTGGTTGGTTGTGACTAAATGATTATTCCCTTTACAATGGGGCATGTTTCCATGACTTTTAATCTTTGATTTGATGCCAGATATTATGCATTTTGCCTCATTAGGTGCTAGATATTTATGTATTATTATAAATCTTCTTGCTTCGTTCTGAGATGTAGTTACTTAGAAATAGTTTGATCCTTCTGGGTATTGCTCTATAATTTATTAGGCAGGTCCAGACCTGTGCTGAGCCTAGGGCTAATTATTCTCCACGACTGAGTCAGAACCTCCCCAGTAATCTACATGGTGCTCTGTGAATCTGGCTGGAGGGAGCAGGTGCTATTCCCAACTCTGTGTGAAATGCAGTTAGTTCCCTCAGTCTCCCTAGACCCTCAGTTCTACCTTCTCAACTCAGAGATTCTGTTGGGCTATTACCTTCCCTTCTCTGCACCAGGGCCTGGAAACTCTCTCAAGGTAGTAAGCTAGGTTAATGACCAGACTCACCTCCTTTGTTTCCTACCCCTCAGGGATCACTGTCCTTTCCCTGGTATTCCGTGTTTTGAAAACTTTTGTTTCATTTATTCTTTCTGGTTTTCTTTAGGTTGTTTTAGGCAGGAGGGCAAGTCTACTCTGCCTGCTACTCCATCTTGGCTGCAAGCAGAAATACTCAAAGAAAATTTTATTGTGCCTTTACTTTTTTGATCAAGATTTTCCTGCTTATTTTCTATTTTCAAGGGTATTGAAAGGGTATCTGGTATTGTAGACCCAGCTTTCTGAAACATAATATTGTGAATCTTATAACTCTTCTTTTCAAAAAGTTTTTCTTCTGCATTCAACTTTGTAACCACCTATAGAGAAATTATATATGTTGATCTGTACATTTAATTATCTTTAATGTTACCAACATTCCTTTTATTATATAGGTTCGCCATTCTTCAGTTCCTAATTTTAATTAATCTTTTGGTTGGTTGCTTAATATTTTAAAGTAATTTTCAGCAGAGGTACATAAATGATGAGTTTTAAAAAAAATCTTTGCATATGAAAGAGTATCAACTACCTTCAAGCATAGATAATAATTTCACAATTCTTGCCAAATCTCTTCTCCTCAAGATTCTATAGACATTTCTCTATTGTCTTCTGGTAAGTACCATTATAGCAAAGGTTTTCCTACAAACGAAAAAGAAGGCTGAGATTGCCATCCTGGTATCTGACAAGGCAGAATTTATGTCAAAATTTGTGGTAAATATAACAGTGGGGACAGTGCAAGTGATTTCTTCCTTGACCTAAGTCTCTAGAAGCGTGTTGCTTAATTTACAAATGTGTTAGGTTTTCTCTAGTTATTGATTTTTAGCTTAATTCTCTTGTGGTCAGAGGACATACTTTTATTACTGAGTCCTTTTAAATTTGAGCTTGGCTCCACATATGATCTTTTGTGGTGTCTGCGCCATGGAAACTTGAAAAGAATGTGTATTCTGTAGTTGTTAGGTGCAGTGTTAGGTTTTTCGTGATGATCCAATCAGAAAATATTTTATTTTAGGAGGTGAGTTTATATATATTGCTATGACTGGTATTTTTATTCCTAGCTTCGTCGTATTGTTTTGTGTTATATTTACTAAGATCTTTGACCTTTGATTTTTTAGTTCTTTTAATATTTAGAATGAGTTACATTTTATTCTGGTGTTCATTATACTAATATCTTTACAGACAGTCCTTGGTTTATAATTTTTTGACTTCATGATGGTGCAAAAATGGTACACATTCAGTAGAAACCACACTTTAAATCTTGACTTTTGATCTTTTCCCCCACTAGTAATATGCGGTACGATGCTGCTGGCAAGCTCGCAGCCAGTCAAAGCAATCTTGAGAGTATGAACAACTGATACGTGGACAACCATTTTGTTTTTCACTTGCAGTACAGTATTTATTAAATTACATGATGTATTTAACACTTTGTTGTAAAATAGGCTTGTGTTCGATGATTTGCCCTATTGTAAGCTAATGTGAGTGTTCTGAGCGCATTTAAGGCAGGCCAAGCTATGATGTTCCATAGGTTGGGTGTATTAAATGCATTTTCAGTTTATTCTATTTTCAACTTCAAATGGGTTTATTGGGACATATTCCCATTATAAGTCAAGGAGGATCTGTATATAATTTTCTTAGTCCTCCTCTTTTACTTAGGTTCTACTACCTGGCATCTTTGACTTCTGCTTATTACCTTCGAGGAAACTAACTAGCATATTGAACTTTCACCTCTCGTGTTTTACCCTTTCTTCCAGTTTTATTCTTAGTTGTATTATTTCTACCTAATCAGAGCATGTAATATACATGATACTGTTCTTCTATCCTTACTCACAATTTTATTTTAGAACAATATATTCCCTGCTAACCCCTTGTCCTTTTCTAAAATGTTCTCAACTATCTCTTAGTTGAAGGAATTAATTCTTAAATAGATTTCTCAGGATTCTTTGAATTCTTGCATATTTATTGAAGCATTTTCTATAACCTTGATAATTGAAAAACAGTTCAACTGATATTAAATCCTTGTTACATACTTTCTTTGCTTGAGTTTCTTGAAAATGTTATCCCACTCTTTGTTTTTTTATGCTGCTGTTGGTAAGCTTAATGTCAACCTGATTTCATTTCCTTTGCAAGTGATTTGGTCCTTTTGCCTGGAGGCTCAGAAGATTTTAATTATTACTATTATTATGATTTAAAGTCTAAGACATTTACTAGCTCTGTCTCAAAGTGACTGTGCTGGGTCAATTTTCTTAAATGTACAGTGAGTTCTTTCAGTCTGTACATTCAGGTCTTTCATTTCAGAGAGCTGTGAATTACAGTTTTAAATGTTTAACTGTTTTGTGTTTCTTCTTCAGTGACTCCCATTATAGATATTATTGAATCTTATTTATATATCTTTTGTTTGTGTTTCTCTCTGGCCCTTTTTCTTTATTCTAATTATCTTCTCTCTCTTCATTTTTTTTTTTTTTAATTTTTTTTTTTCCACGTTTATTTATTTTTGGGACAGAGAGAGACAGAGCATGAACGGGGGAGGGGCAGAGAGAGAGGGAGACACAGAATCGGAAACAGGCTCCAGGCTCTGAGCCATCAGCCCAGAGCCTGACGCGGGGCTCAAACTCACGGCGCGAGATCGTGACCTGGCTGAAGTCGGACGCTTAACCGACTGCGCCACCCAGGCGCCCCTCTCTCTTCATTTTTTATCCTTTACATGCCTTCACATACTTTCAGTTATGTATACTATCCCTTCATTTATGAGATTTTGTCTTTTCTTTTAGTTTCTTAGTTCGTTGTCAGAGTTTTAAAATTTTTGATTCATGGTATTTTTTTATATTGGCAGTTGCTGATTTAATTCTATTTAATTCATGTTGAAATATCATGTAACCATTTTTTTCTGCTTTGTGCTTTCTTTTCTTTCTTTTTCTTTTTCTTTCTTTTGTTTTTGTTGTTGTTGTTTGTTGTTTGCTGTAGTGGGGAGAATGCTTTCATTTGCCCAAAAGTTTTAATTCTCATCTCCTATTTTTTAAACTCCCATATTAACTTGGTTTAGATGCTGGGTTCTTTTTGTTGTTCACATGTACATAGGTCAGCCTTTCCTGGACATGATGGGCAGGCAGTCTGTGCAGATGGGATTTGGATAGTTTCATTTATTTCTTAGTTCAAGAGTACCTTCTTTTACTGCAAAATAAAATATACTTTTTAAAAAAAAGGGAGGGTCAGAGAGAGAGAGAGAGAGAGAGAGAGAGAGAATACCAAGCAGGCTCTGCACTTGTGAGTATGGAGCCTGACGCTGGGTTTGAACTCACGAACCATGAGATCATGACCTGACCTGAAACCAAGAGTCAGATGTTTAACCGAATGAACCACCCAGGCACCCCAAGAAGTGCACTTTTAAAAATAAACGTTCCCATGGGGCGCCTGGATGGCTCAGTAGGTTGAGTGTCCAACTTCGGCTCAGGTCATGATCTCACAGTTCGTGAGTTCAAGCCCCGTGTCGGGCTCTGTGCTGACAGCTCAGAGCCTGGAGCCTGCTTCGGATTCTATGTCTCCCTCTCTCTGCCCCTTCCCTGCTCATGCTCTGTCTCTCTTTGTCTCTCAAAAATGAATAAACGTTAAAATAAATAAACAAACAAACAAATAAATGTTCCCTTGTCTTTCTGGTCCACCTTCTTGTGATTCTATGATGCTCGGTTGTTTCAGTAGGACCCTGATCTTTTGCCCTTCCTTCTTTCCCTTTACTATCCACCTTCCAACTGCTCCTGTCAGAATTGGTGCCTGCCTGAGAGTGCCACTCTTGTCCTGCACACTGTCCAAGCCCTTCCTTTTGAACCCTCAGTAACCTGTTCTCTGATCCACTCAGTATCAGAACTGTATCTCAATCTTTTATCACTCCGGGTGGGGCCCTCTATTTCTGGGGTGTATATTTCCAAGCACAATGTGAGTCCTTCCCTCTTGTGCTCCCTGACCCTCTTTTGCATAATCCCAGCCTGACTCTCCTCTAGTTGACACTGGTGCTGACTCTTCAGGCCTCAGATGCTTATTTCCTCACAGCCATCCAGGGTTTAAGCACGTTCTATCTCCCGCGTGTGTTGTAGGCTTTAGCCATGGAGTGATTTTACTTTCTTTCCTCTTCAAGATGGTTTCTAGGGAGAATTTGTGGAGAGATTAAAATTTACATGGCCACCGTTATTCTGCAGAAATCTTGAAACTCACATGTTCTTAGGCTCTTGCTCCAGTTTAAGAAAACAGCCCTAGAAACTCTAGAAGAAGCATGTAAGTGTGCAACCATATCATAAGTATGGTTATAAGTATGGTCATGAAGATGGTAGGTACTTCTGTCCAGTAGCCCTGCGTTCAAAGACTGCCAAGGGAATATATATGTGTTTGTAAGTTAAAGCAAAATGTTTAAGAAATGATGTATTATTCTTTGATTCTCTACCGACGTTTTTAGTAAACCTGCTTCTACCCTAAGCCCACAGTATGTAGCGCTCTGAGGTTTGGTTCAGATTTTTTTACCCCCTTTGGTCAGGTGGGTTCACATGCAAGGATGCTCCATACTATGTCTAGTTTCTTCTGTTTCCTCTTGTGGAGGCTAGTGTTTGCTGCCTTGGTGGACATGGGGCGGGGTTGGGGGGGGATGTAACTGGGAGGAGGGAGGAAGAACCGTGACGGGCTAGTTCTGAAGACAGCTAATGGGAGTTCATTGCCCTTTTTATCTGTAGTGTGATCTCTGAGTCCCATAGTTAGAGGTAGACAAAGCAAATCCATCTTTTTCTGTTTTCTTTGGGACCAGGTTTTGATTCTTATGGTAGAATTCAAGAGTATGTTGTTCATGTCTTCAGCACTGGCATTAGTGAAAATCCCCTGGAGACTTTGGCATCTGGTCTTTAGTTTCCAGTGCGCTTGCCAGTTTTCATCTTTTTGTAATTCTTCATGGGTGTTATCATGGAAATTGGAAGAAAGGCATATTAGGCCCTGCTGGTTTGCCCTGAGACTAACCCGGAAGTCCTACCAATTATTTTTCAGTAATGAATAGGAAAAGATGATATTTAGGGGACTGATGCAGTTATTCTTAGTAATATAACTTATTTCTTAAGTAGCCTACTTTAAAAATTTAATAAGATTTCTTAATAAAAATATACATGAAAACAATCTCTCCATATATAACTTTATATCAAGTGAATTTAAGTTACATATTTCCTCACCACATTTAGTCAAAATCTTGTAATTCCCATGCCTAAATTCTTTATTCATGGTTATGTGTGCATGTTAAAATGACTTTTTAAGGAACATGGGATTTATGCAAACCCAGTCACCTGGACCCACATAACAAGGAAAAGAAGTCCCTCCAGGAATTTCACTGATACAGTTGACCCTTGAATGGCACAGGTTTGAACCACATGGGTCCACTTATACACAGAATTTTAAATATAAATACAGCGCAGTACAGCAAATGTATTTTGTTTTTTCTAGTTTACTTGGTTATAAGAACATAGTATATACCACATATAACATATAATACACATGTTAATCAACCACTTATGTTATTGGCAAGGGTTCTGGTCAACAGTAGGCTATTAGTAATTAAGTTTTGAGGGAGTCAAAAGTTGTACATGGAGGTTTGACTTCACAGGGGTCAGCACCCCTAATCCTCAAATTGTTAAAGGGTCAACTGTATAACGGCTAAAAATGTGACCTTTGTGGTTAGATCTGATTTAGGTCTTATCTCTTCCATTTGTTATTTGTGTGACCTTGGGCAAGTTACTTACCATCTATAAGCGTCCGTTCCCTCGTGTGTAAAATGTAACATTAGGAGTACCTACCTCATAGGCACTTACGTGAGCATTTAGTGAAAGACTATGTATAAAACACCTAGCTAGCGTAGTGCCTGGAATACGGTCACAGCTCAGTTGCTCGAGATGAAGGTGGTAACGATGATGGTGATGCTCACAAGGAGGTAACAGGACGGATATTACTATGTGGGTGTTTCTTGAGTTTTTTAATCAGAAACTTTTTTTTTTTTTTTCAAAATCTCATCTGCAAAAATACCATCATGCCTATTTCTATTCTAAATATTTGATACTGCTTTTCAGGGTGTGGCTTTTTTTTTTTTTTTTTTTTAATTTTTTTTTTCAACGTTTATTTATTTTTGAGACAGAGAGAGACAGAGCATGAACGGGGGAGGGGCAGAGAGAGAGGGAGACACAGAATCGGAAACAGGCTCCAGGCTCTGAGCCATCAGCCCAGAGCCCGACGTGGGGCTCGAACTCACGGACCACGAGATCGTGACCTGGCTGAAGTCGGACGCTTAACCGACTGCGCCACCCAGGCGCCCCAAGGTGTGGCTTTTTATGACAGATGGTCAGCAGCTAGTGGCAAAATGAGTATGGAATTTAATAGCATTTCATTTATTTATGGGGAATGTTTTACTGCCCCACCCTTCAGCTAGTTGGAAAATGAAAGTCAAACACTGGAAACTCTATTTATAAACGGACAGTGCTGTGATCTCAGTGTCTGAAACTGTAGACTTTTAGAAAATATTTATAGCGTATTGGAAACTAGTCACTGATCAGTGTCCTGTTATTTTTAAAGCAAATCCGGAGAATATGAAATTTGAGATAAGTTAAAATTGAATACTAAAATATCATCAAAGATAATTAACTGCATACCACATTATGTAAGTTTTTAACAGAAGAGGGTGGAGGAAATGATTATCTCTTTTGTTAGTGGAGGCATTTGAAGTTAATAGAGATATTTGGTAATAGAGCCTTGAAAATAAGCTGAATGAATGGAAACGTAAGACATTCAAGGCGATAGTGAGGCCACGCCCACATCTTACTAAGGAGACAGATTAGCATAGTGGTGAGAAGTTGGGAATTCAGGAGTTAATTTGCCTGAGTCTCAAACCCAATTCTATCACCTGTTCAACCACATGATCTTGCAAATCATTTAGTTTCTCCGTGCCAAGGTTGTATCTATGTCCTAGTGTCAAGGATTAAATACAATAATACATGTAGAGCATCTAAAGTGATATGTGGCACATAATAAATGCTCTATTAATACTAGCTACTGTTATTCAAAGTAGCCTGGCCAAAACAAACTGCAACATAAAACTGCAACCAAACTCCAGTTTGGCTGTTACAGACATGGATGAAACATGCCCATTTCACTGGTTTAGAGATAGGTCTCTGTCATTAAGCGGTCAATGCGAACAACATGCTACGGTTCTTTTTCTTCACAGAGTTCTTTGCCTACTTACTGCCAAAATCATTAATGTAAGCTGGGGTGGGTAGTGAGCATTGCACAGCAAAGATCTTTGAACAGTCCTTTAGGTGCCTATCTTAAGAAGCTAATTAGAGAGCTCTGCTTTGTCCCTATCAGTCTGGAGCCCAAACATTTGCCATAGTAAAAACTTCCATTACCTTGCCATAATAAAATGAGGTCATTTACATGAACTTGTGTGATTATTGAAAACTCATTTCCCACAAACATCATCAGTCATTATTCAGAGATTTAAATTTCACAAATGGAATGAACAACCTAATGAAGATAGTGTTGCTTGTATAGCAAACTACACCATGTCCTTTAATCTGAAAAATAGGGAAAATCCCTAGATAACAGATGACATTATATCGTTTTTATATGCAGTTCATGATAAGTAGACTGTGCGACTTAGCTATTTTTGACACTGATACTTTTCTGAAACAAGAGTCTCACATGGGAGAGAATATGTTACACGTCTTAGAAACTGAAGTTATAGCTACACCAGTATATTTCATAAGGGGAATTCTTACCAGCAAGAAGAATGGTTGGGAATATAAATGTTCCACTGTTCCATATTATTCTTATATGCGTGTCTCAGGTTATAGTCTTGTATGTGTGGTTATATTCTTTCCATGTCCACAGAGTCACGATCCCATTCTGAAATAAAGGTGTTCTTGTTTTTAAGCTACCAGCTTATTCAGCACATATTGTATCTCAAGCTTTATGTGTATGTGCTTTATGTAGGCTACCTCATTGAATTCTCAAAACAGTTCTGTAAGAAGGTACTTTTATCCACCCTCTGCTAGTGAGTGGGAAAAAAGGCTCTGGATTATAGAGCCTTGTGGACTTGAGATGAAGACCCTGAAAGGCTATGCCCTTACAGACTGTGCAGGACTGCATGTCAGAGAGTGGGGTCTTGAGAACTGGTCAGGAGGAGGACCACAAACTACTGAAGCAGTTCACAGTCTACTTTCTAGTGCTTTGGTTGTATGGAAATAAAACTTCCGAACAGTATAAGGTACAAAATTATCATGAGGTACTACAATATTTGTCACATTACCTATAAATACATAGATACATAAAGAAGATAGAAGCTAACACATGTTGTAATATAACAATAATCCGTCCCCATAAGCATTTATGAGTTTGATGAAGCCACTATTTATGTATAAGATTGTGGTGATCACACATTTAATTTCACTGAAGACTGTGTCATGAACACAAAACACTTTTTTTTTCCATCTCACTTTGGTACACATATCTCTGGGGAATAAACTGCATCATATGCAAAACAGTTGTGTTCAACGTACTTATATCCCTATACAGGGGTGTTTTAAAGGGACTGATGGTAGGGAGTTATCAATGGGTTTCCTAAGGTACTTTCTGAGGCCTAGGATGTATTTTCAAGGGGAAGCCATTATCATTATACATGGGCTCATTACATAAGTGTCCTAGAAGCTAGTCACCCATCTTTTGCTCTATTGAAGAAAATCAAGAAGTTAGAACATATAATCACATGTGACTTCCTGTAACAAGTCTCAAGATTAGTGATTCTCACCCTGAGCTGTGTGTTAGAATCAGCTGCATTTGTGACAAGGGTACCAAGATAGTTCACCTGGGAAAGAATAACCTTTTCAATAAATAGTACTGGGATAACTGGATATCCACATGTGAAAGGATGAAATTGGATCCCTACCTCACAGCATACACACAAATTCACTTAAAATGGGTCAGAGACCTAAGTGTAAGAGCTAAAACTATAATGCTCTCAGAAGAAAATGTAGAAGTAAATCTCTGCGACCCTGGATTAAGCCCTGGTTTCATAGATAAAACACCAAAAGCAACAAAAGGAAAAATAGATAAGTTGGAACACATCAAAAATTTTGAACCTTTGTTCTGCAAATGATACTATCAAGAAAGCAAAAACAAAACAAACAAACAAACAAAAAAAAACCAACCCAGAGACTTGGAGAGAACATTAACAAATCACATATCTGATAAGGGACTTGCATCCAGAATATATCCAGAATATATACAACCCAGTTACAAATTATAAAAAGACAATCCAATTTAAAAATGAGCAAAGTATCTGAATAGACATTTCTCCAAAGAAGCTATACAAATAGTCGATATCCACATGAAAAGGAAAATGTAAATCAAAACCACAGTGAGATACCACTTCATACTAAGATGGCTATAATCAAAAAGACAGACATTAACAAGTGATACTGAGGATGTGGACAAATTGGAATGCTCATACCGGGCTGGTGAGAGTGTAAATGGCACAGCTGCTTTGGAAAACAGTTTGGCAGGTCTTTAAATGTTAAATATAGAATTACCATATGATCCAGCAAGTCCAGTCCTAGGTATATATGCAAGAGAAATGACAACAAGGGTCCATACAATAACTTGTACATGAGCAGCCATAACAGGATTATTCATAATAGCCAAAAAGTGGACCAAATGTCCATCAACTGATGGGTGGATAAAGAAAACATGTTATATCCGTACAATGAAATATTATTCAGCCATTTAAAGGAATGAAGTGCTTGATAAATGTTACAACAGGGATGAACCTTGAAAACATAGTTAAAGTGTAACTAAGTTACACTTAGTTAAAGAAGCTAGTCACATAAGACCACATATTCTATGATCCCATTTCTATAAAATGTCTGGAATAGGCACATCTGAAGGAACGCTACAGATTAGTGATTGCCTAGGGCTTCTGCGAGGGTACATAATTTTTATTTAGTATGGGAAAAAAATAAAATTTGATTTTGTTTTATTGGATGTTATTTTATAATTCTGAATACTCTAAAAATATTTAACCGTACACTTTATTTTTTTTTATGTTTATTTATTTTGAGAGAGAGTATGGGGGAAGGACAGAGAGAGAGGAGAGAGAGAATGCCAAGCAGGCTCCGCCCTGTTAGCACAGAGCCTGTTGCAGGGCTCAGGCTCACAAACAGTGAGATCATGACCTGAGCTAAAATCAAGAGTGGGATGCTTAACCGACTGAGCCACCCAGGCACCCCCTAACTGAACACTTTAAATGGGTGAATTGTATGATTTGTAAATTATATTTTAATAAAGCTAATTTAAAACAAATTACTTTTATAAATCTGCATGCCCAGGCTGAAGCACATGTCAATGAGATCACGCTCTTTTGGTGGAACTCATGCATCAGTATGTTTTAAAGCTTCCCAGGTGATTGCATTGTGTAGCCAGGGTCAAGAACCATCGCTCTAGAATCAGGTCTAAACTAAATGAATTTCTAATTTAGGAAACGCTGAAGGAGTTCCAGTCCTGTGTAGCAGGGCTCCAAGGGACTTTCTCCAATCTTGCTACTCAAAGTGTGGTCCTCAGACCAGCAACAACCATACTACCCGGGAACCTGCTAGAAATGCAGATTCCTGGCCCCACCTGCTCAAATAAATCAGATCCACAGTTTAACAGGATCTCCTAGGGATCTGCATGTACATTAATGTTTGAATAGCTCTGTTCCAGAGCAGTGGTTGCAACCCAGTGCCTCTCGGTTGCACACTGGAATCAGCTAGGAGTTCAAAAAAGTACTGATGCCTGGGTTCTGCCCCACAGTGATCTTTCTGGTTACAAGATGTAGTCGGAGCATCTGGATGTGAAAGCTCCTCAGGTAATTCTTTATTTTTATTTATTTTTGACAGAGAGAGAGAGAGAGAGAGACAGGTAGAGCATGAGTTGGAGAGGGGCAGAGAGAGGGAGACACAGAATGAGAAGCAGCCCCAGGCTCTCAGCTGTCAGCACAGAGCCTGACATGGGGCTCAAACCCACGAACCACGAGTTCATGACCTGAGCGAAAGTCTGGCACTTTTCTGACTGAGCCACCCAGGTGCCCCGCTCCTCGGGTAATTCTAATGTGAGATAAAGTGAGAATAACTTCAGTTACAATACTGTTCGGAGACATTTAATGGTGAAGAGAAGATATGATAGTTAAAGGTAAAATAAATACATAAATATGTGAAAAAACTGCATAAAAAAGTAGAGGTTATTGGTGACAAAAATTTCCAGAGGCGCAGAGAAGAAAGGATGGCACTATGATGGCAGTGCAAGAGGTTTGCCCTAAAAATACACAGGAAGAGGAAAAGATAAAAAAAGAAAAGCCTAAGCATTTTTCTCTCCAGGTACAGGAGTGAGATCTTTTATATGATTATTAGAGACTACTCAACTTTAAGATGATGAAGGATTTGTGAGCCTTTAAGAGTATTTTAAACTGCACTGAAAACAGGTGCCTGCTCATTGAACTTTCCTCTCTTTTAATCTGACAAGAGAATGTCAGTTTATTAATCCAGTGGTAGAGATTTTTCTCCCAGTAACCAGAGCGCTGGAGTCCAGTTTCTTGGTTCTGGGGAAACCGAGTTCCTCCTGGGAGCTGAGCCGAGTCAGGGAGGTGTTTATTCTTCCTTCCAGGCATCGTCATTATTGGGCTACACTTCTTTTTTTTTTTTTTTTTTTTTTTTTAATTTTTTTTTTCAACGTTTATTTATTTTTGGGACAGAGAGAGACAGAGCATGAACGGGGGAGGGGCAGAGAGAGAGGAAGACACAGAATCGGAAACAGGCTCCAGGCTCTGAGCCATCAGCCCAGAGCCTGACGCGGGGCTCGAACTCCCGGACCGCGAGATCGTGACCTGGCTGAAGTCGGACGCTTAACCGACTGCGCCACCCAGGCGCCCCTGGGCTGCACTTCTATAGTGACCAGTAGTTCTCTGCCCTGTGCTGGTCACTTGAGAATCATGACTCTAAACTATTCCCTATGCAATACTATGGAACTTGCAGGGCTGGTCTTTGAGATCCCCGTTTATCACCCGACTCCCCAACACCCCTCACCTGCCAGGTTCTCCTGTGTTCTTCTCCGGAGGCTTGAGTCCCCTTCTCCCATCCAGCATCAGTGTGCTGTGCCCTGGTCTCCACTGCAGTGAGCCACACGGTTTCTGTGCCTTCCTGAGTGGATGTGTATATGTGTATATGTGTGTGCATAATCACTTTCGTGAAACTGTACCCGTAACTTAGTGCAGCATAGCTGTTAAAGGAAACCCACAGTCCCTCCCTCTCTCCCTACCCCCTTGTTTCCTTCTCCCTCTTCTTCCTCCTCCCCCCCCACCCCCGCCTTTTCTTCCTCCATCTTCTCTCCCTCCCTCCCCATCCTCCCTCTCCTCCCCTCCTTCTCAGGCATTAAGACCCTGCACCCATTATTGAAACAAAGCCTTTAGTGTTGAGATTTGAGAACCCAGTGACTCTAAACCCATTATTGTGTTTTCTCCGTTTTGGTAAAAGCAATCCTGTTCTTAAATGTGCATGGGAATTCTCAGACTCCTGAGAGGGAATTACATGATCAATCGTTGTGATAACTACATTGTAAGTAGGTAGAATACAATCACATTCCATAAGTTAACATGTTTATTTATTTTTTTTTTTTTTTAATTTTTTTTTTTTTTTCAACGTTTATTTATTTTTGGGACAGAGAGAGACAGAGCATGAACGGGGGAGGGGCAGAGAGAGAGGGAGACACAGAATCGGAAACAGGCTCCAGGCTCTGAGCCATCAGCCCAGAGCCTGACGCGGGGCTCGAACTCACGGACCGCGAGATCGTGACCTGGCTGAAGTCGGACGCTTAACCGACTGCGCCACCCAGGCGCCCCTAAGTTAACATGTTTAAATATTACATGTATGTCCTAGTTTGGATAGTTTTTCCTGTCTTTAAAATCCTGTAAAATATCTGAGTTTTCCCCCTTGTTACGCTTTTAGATGTGTTTGTGGGGCCTTAGAAATTTTTAGAAATTATATACTACTTTTAAAAAATCTTAAAAATGTCCCAATTATCATAATACATACTAGTTATAAAAATTAAAAGTCCTCATAACCTCACTCCACCCATCCATCCCCCCCCCCCCCCCCAGTTAACAGTTTGGTGTATATTTTTTTTTCATATTTCCATAATTACTTCCCATGTAGGTATGTATCTTTTTAAAAATCCACCTGGAGATATTTCTAAAATCCATCATTTCCCAAAAGGCTAGCCCCAAGGAATTAGTACATGAACTTGTCTGGGCTTTTAATTTATATTTTGAGGGGGAGTAACCCAAGATTTATGGTATTTTACTCAGTCCCTAAATGTACATTTGGTTTCTTTGGTTTATTTAATAAATTTCTTGGAGTGACTAAGGGTGTTTGATCACTGTTTTATTCACTGATCACATACTGTCTTCTTGCCTCATATCCGTAACCACATCCTTTTCAAAATATTCCAATGACTACATTTTAAAAAGTAGTATCATAACATGCTCAAGAGAATTGGCTGTTTTTTGTTTGGGTTTTGTTGTTGTTTTTGTTCCTATTTGCATCATGGTGATTCTGCCTGTGGAGATTTTTCCAGGACCTAATCCATCACCAGGATTACTCACAAACTCAGGTATTCCAAACGTCATCTCTTCTTTGTAGTTTCCTTATTTTGAAATATCTGTGACTCTTCTGAGTAATGAAAAAAATATGAATGAGTAACATACAGAGAAACTCTTTCTAAAAGTTATTATAAAAATATCCTTTATTTAACTGTGCCTAATGCTTTGGGGTATTCCAGTGAACTTTGCTTTTAAAGACAAGTGGTTATGTACTAATATCTTGGCCCTGACGTTTTTGGATATTTTTTTGAATTGAATGAATTTTGTTTTGTTTTTAGGTAGTTCAGAAAAATTCTATCTTTATTTTTAAGTCACCTTAAAATTTTAACATGCAGATTTTACTTAGCTAACTGTAAATCTCATCAATAGTATTAACTTTTTCTGAATGATAAGACTTTATAAAATGCATCCATTCTGATTTCCCCTCCTGACTTACTTGCTATTATTATCATCCAGATTTTAACTCTATTTACTTTGAACCCACAAATTAGACATCATCATCATCATCATCATCATCATCATCATCCTGTTTAGATTTTCTCATGTTTACCATTTTCTTTGCTAATCGTGCTTACTTACATTCAGAGTTTCTGGAATCAAACTCCAGTTCCTATCATTTTGGACTGGTTGACAGTCTCCAGGACAATCAGATAGTTAGTTGCCTCAGGAAGAAAATGAGAAAAGTCCTGGGAAATAGCCCCCTCTCCCCAGCAACCCTGCCTCTGGTGCCTGCAAGACTAGAGGCATCCCTGTGTATTTCCCTCCCAGTCTCTAATTGGTGTGTTTTATGGAGTAGAGAACAAGGAAATCTTATAGAATACTAAAGTTAAAAGCACTCACTTTGAAGAGCTGTCATTTATTCTGAGATCATATTCTTCCTACCTTTTTGGCTGTTAAAATCATCTTTATTTCATAAAATAATGCTGATGGTAGTTGAAGCTTGGGGTTTTCTTAATTAAATTTTGCTAAAAAATATTTTTTTTTTTTTTACTTGGCAAATACACAATTCTATGGGCCTTGAAATCCTAAGCCATTGCTGCTGATAGCTACCTGTGATTTTGGGGTGTGGCTATTGGGCTGCCTGAAACCATGTCCTCTTGGTTACATCAGGGACCTTAATGATTATTCAGTTGTATACAAAGCCTACAGTGTTAACAAGTAGTACTTTGCAACCTTTTATTGGGTTCTCAAATAGTCCTCTCCCCACAGTTGAAATTGCATCTAACAACTTCTTATGTAAGGCTGAGTACATACTAGCAAATGTCCTGGGTGCATCATGCACTCCCCACATACATCTGGTGGTGTTAATGCTCTCAATTTTTAAGAACACCATTTTGAGAGTCACATGATCTACGATTTGACCAATAACTTTGTGCCTTCCTTACTTGTAACATAAGGGGTTGGTCTGTGATCCCCAAGTTTCTGTTCACCACTAATGTAGGTTGTGATAGTAGTATTGATGCTGCTATCCTGGCGGATGTTCTTTCCGCGTCTCCCTGTGAATGGTCAGCGTGAAGCCTACACAGAACAACTTGGGTTCTCATTGCCCCTTTGTAAGGAATAGCTGCGTATAAATACAGCCACATCATATTAAGAGAGAGAGAGGGAGATACAGAATCCGAAGCAGGCTCCAGGCTCCCAGCTGTCAGCACGGAGCCCGATGTGGGCCTCGAACTCACGAACCGTGAGATCATGACCTGAGCCGAAGTTGGACGTTTAACCAACTGAGCCAACCAGGTGCCCCAAGGGTCACAGGACTCTTATTTTTTAATTGTCATAATACTTGACACTGGAAGTCTTATCAGATGTTCATCGTTACTATCATGGAGACAAATGATGAATTGAAGACACACCAACTGCAGATTTTAGAGATCTCTGAATGCATGACAAAGTTGTTAATTGGCAGGTTTGTTATTTCCTGTAGTGCAAGAAAGGGAAATATTAAAAATCCTCATATTGATTTGGGAAAGGAAATTAATGTGTCCTAAAAAATTCTCTTCTAGTGAAGGAAGCCCATCCCCCAGAAAGGAGCTGCTGCATAATATCGACCCAAACTTTGTGGATATTTCACCATGTGAGTACCTTGTTTATTGCTACTAAACTGAATCCCTTTGGCTCACGAACACAGTTTTACTGGCTGATGTGTCTCTAGCCTAACGTTCTCCTTTCCACTTGAGTTTGCTGACAGGGTAAACAGTTCTCCATAACACCTGCTGTACTGATCGCATCGTGGCTTCAGTGGCCCAGGGGGTAAATTCTGTTCTTGGCTCTGCCTATTCCTAGCTATGTGATCTTCCAACCATTTCATCTCCCTGCCTCAGCTTTTCCAGAGGGTCCTAGAGGCTCCTGCTCACTGTGGGAGTCATGTTATTGTTGTTGCCTTCTTCTCACCTGAGAGTTCCAGAGCCTTCTTCCAGGAAACCCAAGGGCAAATAAGCTACCACATCATCCGATGGAGCTGGCCAGCTGCTACCCAGCACCTGCTGCATCACACAGGTGTGACTCACCCAGCAATCCTGGAAGTGATTTAGCTTGATTCTGGCTACTGCCTAGATTAAGGCATAGGTAGCCCCATTGATTCTGCAGGGAAGGAAGCCATTTGTGCTCTCTGATCACTACAGTTTGTAACAGTGCTGTGTAAATGCCATGCTAGTGGCCCTGAGGACCCGAGCCTAGTGAGTTTGGGCCTGGAAAGCCTTAACTCTTAGGCCCTTTGTCCAGCCTCCATCATAAAGCCTGGCGTCTTCAGAAAATAATGCTTCTCCGTTTCTTTCATTCATTGTACATTCCCCTCCTTTCTAGGCATACTGCCACCCCCTTTATTCGTTCCTTCCTTCAGCCTCTCCTTACTTCTTTGTCCTCTCCAGTCTGTGTCACAGCCTGGCACAGGGTTTCCTTGCTTAGACAGCAACCCCACAATAACTCTGTCCACGGGCATCCGCGGCCCCACTCTCCCACCTGCCACTCCTTGCCCTGCTAGACGCTTGCCTTTCCTAAAGGAGGCAGATCGTCCTATTTTTGTCTTGAAAATGCTTTTCTCTGTGGCTGAAACACCTTACCCTGCCCTCCCACAGGTTCTCCTCATTCCTTAAAACTCAAAAGAAACGTCCCATCTATGTGAACGCCCCTTGGAGCCCCAGAAAGTCCTTCCTCAGCATCCCTTTGTACGTATCTGTGTGTAAATCCTTCATCGAATTCTCTTATACTGTGCCTTCATTTACCACTAAGCTGAGAGCTCCTGGAAGTCAAGCTCTGTGACTAATTCATCTTTTCATCCTCATAAGTTAACATGAATACCCAGCACTGGGTAGGCCCTTGGTAATAATTACGTGATGACTAATGGAGGAGCGTTGGGATAGAATTAGGACCAGAGTAGAAGCATTAGACTTGGAAAGAAAAGGGCCTGAGGTGGTATGGAGAAATTGGAGTCGCTTATGTCCCTGAGAGAGACAAGGGTACTTCTATGTCCATATGGTAGCCACTAGCCATTTGTGGCCATTGAACATTTGAAATGTGGCTAATTGTGGATTGAGATGTGCTAAAGTATAAAATACACATCAGATTCTGAAGATTTAGTATAAAAAATGTGAAATATATCATAAAATATATTTACTAGTTGAAATGGCAATATTTTGGATATGTTGAGTTAAATACGTTATTATTAATTCCACCTCTTTCCTTTTCCTGTGGTTAATAGAGAATGTAGAATTACATATGAATTTGCATTATATTTCTGTTAGTCTACAAGGATTGTTCTAGAAGGTGCTAGGAAGTGATTTGATCAGCAGTGTGAGAGGAGCAGAGACTCCCGTGACTAGTTACTAAGAACCCAACATCCATGGTTTTTAACCTTTTCTCTGCCCCAGCACAGCAAAGGGGTGTGACACGTTATAGTCCATAACTGGCTCACGAGAGCAGTGATTCTTTTTTATTTATCTATTTATTTATTTTAATGTTTATTTATTTTTGAGACAGAGAGAGACAGAGCATGAATGGGGGAGGGTCAGAGAGAGGGAGACACAGAATCTGAAACAGGCTCCAGGCTCCGAGCTGTCAGCACAGAGCCCGACACGGGGCTCGAACTCACGGACCGCGAGATCATGACCTGAGCCGAAGTCGGCCACTCCACCAACTGAGCCACCCAGGCGCCCCACGAGAGCAGTGATTCTTGACCAGTGAGATCAGAATCTCTCGCAAGAAGGGAAGAGAGGGGAGGCAGGAAGGGTTTTTAAAACTTGTAAGTAATTTAATGCACTGAGAAACCCAGTATGAAGACCAAGGATGTGCTGAGTATGCTGCACACATTGTAATAGTTGCCACTGTCCTTAACCAACTATGTTCCATCTACAGAAGAAAAGCCTTAAGCCCCCTCCACTCACCAAGCTGAATTTTTCTTAGCAGCAGAAATGGGGGCGTAGGTTGTATATTTCTGGGTAAGTCGGTTGTAATGCTGCCTGCTGCAGGTTCTTAGTACGTACAACCCGCTGTGGATCTGCTACCTCCCCTAAAGTGCCGCAGCTAAATCACAGCATGTCACAAGGTTTCTCCAGTGTAAAAGTTAACAAGGCATGGAAATCAGAAGAGAGAATCATCTTAGTTTTGCCACCCATAGATTCTAGGGCCTTGAGCAAGTCCCTCCACTTTTCCTGGACTCAGTTTCCCACGTATTAAGTGATGGACTTATGAAGACCCTTTACTGCTGTCACAAAGTCAGGGACATTTTCTGGCCTTCTGCTGCTCCCCCCCCCCCCACCTTAAAGCCCCCTCCAGGCCTCCCTGTTGACCTGCCCTGCCAACTAGGAACTCCTGCCTGTCATGAGGGACATTGTCCGGTGCTGGCATCAACGTGGAACCACATTCACCGTTGGTCCACAGAAACGGGGTGCTCACTTCTGTCTCTGCCTGCCGGTGGCCAAGTGCCACTCCTTCTCATACATGGACAACACCATGGGCTTTTCTCCCCAGTTTTTATATTCATTTCAATCTACCTTGCAGCAGACGTTGAAAAAAGGAGAGCTATCTTTGGGGTCCTGCTCCTTTATGGGAGGTTGAAACAAGCTCATTGCCTTTTCTATGCAACTAATTGGGGGGATTAAATCCATCTATAAGAAAATATGTATTTATAGGACAACCAAGTCTTCAAATTTACACATTCTTTTTTTCCAAAGTTTATTTATTTATTTTTGAGAGAGACAGAGACAGCATGAGTGGGGGAGAGGCAGAGAGATAGAGAGAGACAGAGAGAGAGAGAGAGAGAGAGAGAAAGAGAAAGAATCCCAAGCAGGATCCACACTGTCACCACAGAGCCCAGTGTGGAGCTCAAACTCACGAAACTGTGAGATCATGACCTGAGCCAAAACCAAGAGTCGGATGCTTAACCGACTGAGCCACCCAGGCGCCCCAAATCCTATTTATAGGGTATATTTCATGAATATGTTCTAGAGGCTTTGTGGAATAAGATCATAGAGCAGCCGATCTAGAATTTATGTGAAAGGTTAACAATTGAGTCAATGTTATCACAGAACCATTTCTTTGGTTTCTAACCCCAGCACTTCCCAGATTGTTTGTCCTTCCTTATAGCACAAGAGGGTGGTGTTCTACCTCTCCTTCCCAAACGCCACTTAGTTCACCAGTCTCCTCACCTGTCAAGTGAACATTGAATTAAAATGTCTGAAGTTCCTTCCAGCTTCAACATTCTTCAGGTCTCTAAACAGGATCTCAAAGGGGCAAAGCCCCTGACTCAGTCTGTCTCCTTTTCCACCCTGTGCTCATTGATAAGCAGTAATGTAGCCAAAGGCATCGTTGTAAAAGAGATGAAAGAAGTGAAAATGTTAGAAACATTAGAAGCGCTGAAGTAATTTGTCGGCACCTGAGTGGCTCAGTCGGTTGAGCATCCAACTCTTGATTTTGGCTCCTCTGTCTTCCTCTGCCCCATCCCCCACTCATGCATGTGCTCTCTCGTTGTCTCTCAAATAAACAAGGAAAGATGAGAAACAAAATCAGCGCTAGAGTAATTTGAATTATAGGATTTTGTTATTCCCACATCCTGCCCACTTTTTTGATCCCTGTTGTAAAACATCACTGCATCAATTTACTTACTCATCTGCTCTCTCCCCTTTAGTGGGTCTTGTTGGGGGTTGTGGACCAATATCCCCTCCTATGATGAATCAGAGAAACAGGCGTTAGACATTTCTCAGGGGAGCCCTGCCTTCTATGTAGTACCAGATCCCCTGAGAAGCTGGCCTGTTGGGGTTTAGCAGCTATACTCCATCCCTCTTATTCTAAGGTGCCCCCAAGGCCCTTCCTACTGGTGGAGTTGGAGCACTTTTCATGGACACATACCCTTGGTAATTTTTGGGTTAGGTGTTAATAACAAAGATATTCCCAAAAGGCTGGGACACAGACATAAACACATACTAGAGTTCATAGGATTTCTCATAGACCAGGAGATTCTGTGGTAAAGCATAAATAGTCTCAAAGACACTCATTAGGCTGGCTACTATCAAAAGAAAAAAAAAGGAAGGAAGAAAAATAACAAGTGTTGGTGAGGATGTGGAGAAATTTGAACACTTATGCACTACTGGTGGGAATGTTGGTGGGACTGTAAAATGCTGTTAAACACTTATGTACTGTTGGTGGGAATGTAAAATGGGAATGCACAGTTGGTGGCATGAAAGGGTGAACAAAATGCAGTACACACATAAGTGGAATATCACTCAGCCTTAAAAAGGACAGAAATTCTGGCACATGCTACAACACGGATGAACCTTAAGAACATTTGTAGAATGAGCCAGTCACCAAAAGACAAATACTGCATGCTTCCACTTATATGAGGTACCTAAATTGTCAAAATTATAGAGACAGAAAGTGGAATGGTGGCTGCCAGGGGCTGGAGGAGGCGAGATGGGGCTTAGTGCCTAATGGGTGTAGTTTCAGTTTTGCAAGATGAAAAGAGTTGTGTGGTTGGGAGTGGGGTGATGGTGGCTCAACAACGTGAATGTCCTTAATGCCACTCAGCTGTCCATTTAAAGTAGTTAAATGGTAAGTTTTATATATTTTTTAAAAATATATTTTTTAGTGTTTTTATTTATTTTTGAGAGAGAGAGAGCACACACAAGCGTGGGTTAGGGGCAGAGACAGAGGGGGACAGATGATCCGAAGCGGGCTCTGTGCTGACAGCAGCAGGCCCAACGTGGGGTTCGAGCTCATGAACCGTGAGATCGTGACCTGAGCCAAAGTCGGATGCCCCACTGACTGAGCCCCCCAGGCGCCCCCAGAGTTTATATATATATATATATATTTTTTTTTTTAACCACAATTAAAAATAAATAGAATGTAAAACAAACAAACAAAAGCATAGAAATTCATGAGGACAGGGTCTGTATCTTTTTCATTTACTGCCATATTCCCAGTGCATAGCATGGAATCTGCCATGCTAGTGATTTCTCAATAAATACTTGTTAATGAGTGATCATAGATCAACAGGCTAAAGTCATTGTCTTACTGTCGTTTAGCATTTCCTGAACCTAAAAGTACCTCCAGATGGCAATTCACACCCGCCTTTTCATGCCTGAACTTGCATCCTACATTTTGTTCCTAAATAAAAATAGTTTAATTACCATTAAGAAGTGGCTTGTGACCATTATAACATGATCATATACAGACGTCTGAAGCTACTTATCCAGTTAATAAATGTTCACCCTCACCCTTCCCCTGCATTGAAAATATCAGCCAGAAGAGAGATGATGTGGGATTTTCCCTGCCTTTCTTCAGTCCTTTCCCCAGACCTCCTTGCTAGACAAATACATATATTAATAAAGTCCCTGCCTCTGTGTGCAGCTCAGCCTGACTTCCCCTCTGAGTCCAGGGAGCTGCCTCTCCTGGCTGTTCTCTTTGTGTTCCCTTTCTGGCAAGTTCCCTGTCATTGTTTCATTGACCACTGTCCTCTCAGTGCCCCAAATTTGGCTCTGCTTTTATCTCTACCTCGCCCCCCACCCCAGGGCCAGTATTGGACGTGTGGGCTGTATTCACTTTCCTGTGTGCTTTGAGGAAACATTTTATTCATCTTTACAGGCTTTGTTCTAAGGTAACTTTGGACAGACCTGTGTTGGTCTCTATCCAGATAGTACCTTTTTATCCTCCCTCCTTCCCTTCTAGGAATAGATCCTAAGGATTACTTATTTCCCATCTTTAAAATATTTCTTTCTAGCAGGCTGACCAAGACTCAGGGTCCTTCTCGAGCAGTCAGGGTAGTCAGTGGGGGAAACCTGTGTGAGCTCGAGGGACAGGGATGATGCTGTGTAAGCTGACTTACGGAAAGCCCGGAAACATCCACAGTGCTAGGGAGCAGCCATGATTCCAAGTCAGGGCCTGAGCTCCTGCAGGTGCGAGCCCAGCTCTACGTGCTTGTGAGGAGCTCCACACTCCCTTAGGTTCCAGCCATAGTGCCCCAGACCACGAGGGGAAATAATTCAAAGGCATTCGTTTGCCTGAGAGAGAATATATACACCCATCCTACAGGCACCAGGCTTGACATGGGCTGTTCTGAAGTTAATGAGCCCACCCCGTCTGAGACCACCAGCTCACCTGGGAAGTCAGACGTGGCTTCCCGCGCATCCTTAGAATTCTCACCTACATCTGGTCGCGCAGTGTATACCTATATACCTGACAGACGTGCACACACATAAAGCCCTCAGATTCTTCTGGTAGAAGCTTGATCGTAGATGAAGGGCACTGACAGATGTTAGCGTTTTCCACACCACCAAAGGCCAAGTCTTCAAAGTGATTCCATACAGCTTTATTACTATTTCATTTAAAAGGCCTCCTTTCTTTAAAGGTTATAATGAGATGTTATTTCTGCTCTTGATTACAGAGTGCAAGAACAGTCTTTCCCTCCCTCCCTCTCACACACTCATTTTCTGTGGTAAAATTGGCAAATCTATACTTGAGTTCTAAGAGTTGTCCAGGTTTGCCTGCCTCGAGCTGCTCCCCATGTTCTCCTTGGAGCAACCTTCAGTCCCTTTCTGAGATTATTTATTTAGCAGGTGTGACGAGCTAGGTACTGATGTACACACTGAAGGTCAGTTAGACTTTAAGTTTTGTTAGAAGCTGGTCTGGGAGAGGCCGTGGACACAGCTTCCGACTTCCCTGCCTGACAGCTGTCGGTGGTCCCCCACTGCCCACAGCCACGCGCAGACTCCTCAGCCTGCGGGCTGCAACCTCCATCATTCAGCTGACGTGACCCCTCAGGACCGTTGCCCTTTCCGCCTTCAGCCACTGTCGTCTTCCTGTGTTTTTCTGATGCTCCTCTAGGGACTAGTTCACATCCCTTCTCCTCCATGAAACTCTGTCTGATCCCTCCACACCTGAGTCCCTCGAGCTTCTCTGGAGCACCCTAGGACACTGAGCTCTCGCTCCCTCATCCCAGTTATTTGTATGTGTGTCTTGTCCCCAACCAGAGCCGTAAGTTCCAAGGAGGACAAGATTTCACCTATAGCTCTCTCAGTCCGTTTTGTTGTGGAGATTTGTACACACTGAAACAATGCGTGCTAAGAAATTAACCAGTGAAGTTGATTATCACTCATTCATTTAAATAGAATAAATCTAGCAAGAGCAATAATATCATATGTTATTATCAAAGCACTTTCATTCTTCCTGGCGTATTTGCGAAGTGGCAATCCAGAAGCAACCTTCTGCCTTTCAGGCTGAAATGTGATACTGAGCAGAGGAAGAAAAGTTAGGTGGGCTGCATGAGGCCCACCACCTCTCCCTTAGGAGAGTGTTCATCATTGCATAGGATACCAGAAATTAGAAGGCATTCAGTTTGCCCACCCTCTTTATAACCAGGAAGGAGACGCTGAGTCATTGGTCACACAGAGCGGATAAGTAACAGACCTGAAATGCACAGCGTTCCAGGTTCAGGCCTCACACGACAGTCACGTCCTACTAATTTCAGGAGTCTCTTTGTTTTCTGTTTTGCACGGGATTTGGGGCAAAAGGATGCCCAGATCTGTGTTACAGTCATCTTACTCAAATAACAGCATGTCAGTGGAACATTACACACACACGTGTGGCTAGAAAAATGGACACAACCGTGACACTAGTCTTGCACTTTCATGTACAACCAGCCTGTGTGCATGACACCAGCTTCTGTTTGTAAAGCTAGTTATGTAAGTGCTGCAGGGCCTTGTAGTAATTACACTGCAGGACGGTGGTGGGATGAGAGAGAGGGGTGTAGGGACAGGGCGTGTAGCCTGCTGGAACACACAGAGGTCCAAGGTGTCCACAAGTCTGGGTTAGAATTCCAGCTTTGACTTAGTTCCCATAAGCCTGTGGATAAGTTCGTTGAGTTTCCCATTTCATTGCCTCTAAATTGAGGACAATTAAATCTGTGTCCTGTAAATATGTCTCGAAAACAGTTAATAGCAATTATATTCTGGCTGCTGGGATTGGGAGGGGGCATATGTGTACTTTTTTTAGATGTATTTCTCCAGTTTCAAATTCTAGTAATGAGCACATATAACTTCCATAATCAGGAATAAAGCCATAAAGATTTACTTTTCTAAACCAGTCAGGAGGGTTCTGGTGAGACTGTCCTATCTGGAAAGCTGCTGGGTCTTCAGTGAGTGGGAATTGGGGCCACACCAGTGTCCTTGACCCCCATGCCCACCTGTACCATGGCGGGGAAGCTGGTGTGTGACCCTTCTCCACCACCACCAGCCGCGAGCCCCTGACTGCCTCTGCTGGGATTCTTTCTGTCTGCTGAATATAGGAGCACATTTTGCAGCTTGACACAAAGTTGGCAAAATTTTGTGTCTTCTCTACACGCTACTATTTGTCTGTAGGGACTCATCAGATTTTCCTTGGTGTGGGTTGGTATATGCCCTCAGTCGCAGAGCCTAAACTCAGATGTCTTTGCTCCTTTTTAATTTTCAAAGACTTTTCTTCTGCCTCCTTCACTTTGGGGAGCATTAAAATGTGTTTGGATGCTGAAGGCAGTCCCACAAGCCTTGTATCCCATCCACCCCACTTCACACAGTGCATCTCAAGTAACATACATCAAACCTTTGCTGTTAACACTTGGTGCTGGCGTCCTGGCTTTCATCCTGAGAAAATAAATAAACCACACCAAACCCACAGCCCTTTAAAAACACTAATTAATCCTCACCACAGGCCTGGGCTACACAGCAATGGCAAATCCCACTGCCCCAATTTTATGTTTGGAGAAATCAGAGTAAGCAACTTTTTTTAAGGGTTCCCAGGGCTGGATAACAGAAGCTGACTTGAAGGGTTAGGGCTGGCCCTGCCTCCTGGGGAAGGGCATGTGGCCAGGGCCAGCTGCCCCGCTGAATTCCCTCCTGCACAACACCATGTGGTTACTTGCCCAGAACTCTATTTACACATCAGCCTTTATTTTTTCCCCCGGGGTTACAATGATGCCAAATCCTCTCATTTCCAACTGACCACTTATTTATTTGCTTACTTTTCTTTAATTCTGGTAGCGCCTAGAAATTTTACTTACGGCTTCCAAGAGTAGCTGGATCAAAAGGGTTGATCAAAAGGGCTAGGCTGATCTTGACACCCCACACAAAATAGACGACCCTTCACATAGTCCTTTTCAGATACGGCAGCTCTGCCCCCCACCCTCCACACTGAAACCTACTCAGTACCCAGGTCTGTTCAAGATTTGAGGATGTCCGGGGGCACCTGGGTGGCTCCCTTTGTTAAGTATCCGGCTTCAGCTCAGGTCATGATCTCACGGTGCATGAGTTCGAGCCCCGTGTCGGGCTCTGTGCTGACAGCTCAAAGCCCGGAGCCTGCTTTGGATTCTGTCTCTCTCTGTCTCTCTCGCTCTCCCTCTCTCTCTTTCTGCCCCTCCCCCTCTGGCACTTTCTCTCACTCTCTCTCTGTCTCAAAAATGAATAAGTATAAAATAGTTTTTTTAAATAAACACTAAAAATATATACTTTTTTAAAATTTGAGGACGCCCTCTTTTCTCTCCCCGTCTAGACCTGACATCTTCCTACCTCACTTCCCCAGTCTTACAATCTGTAAGGTAAATGCATATGCCTTTCTTCAAACCGTGAAAGTTTGGAAAACCAAAACCTCACTAAATTTTGTGGGACATATCCAATGGACTTAAAGTGTAGTAAGTCCCTTTTCTAAATATTTACTAATCTGGTCTCTTTTTCATCTTTTGGTTAATATTCTCGTGAGACATCTTTGTCAACCTTTTTACTTTCAATCTCTCTGAATTTTAAGTGTTTTAAGTATGTTCTTTTCTAAGGAGCATGCACCTATTTTCTTTTCTTTAATCCAGTCTAACAAACTTCAGCCCTGTTTGAGTATATGAGAGTTTCAGGGCCTTTAGGGTGCTTCTGTATAAGCCTGAAATAAAACTTTTAAAAACATTTCTGGGAAGAAAGCTGAGTACCTGGTCTACCTTAAGTAATCCATAATGTGAGATGTTGGTAATCAGGCATTTATAGACTGAGCCTGTTACTTCTGGCAGCAAAAACCTAGGGAAAGAATACATGGCCCCTGCTTCTGAAGAGCCTTAGGATGAGAGGAAAAACTGTATGCCCAGGAAATGATATTAACACAGTAGTAAAACAAAGTAGCAACAAATGATAAGTGATGTAAATTGAATACATAAGCACTCAGGAGAAAAAAAGAAATGATGAGAGGCATTTGGGGGTGATTAGGATAGATTTCCTCAAAAAGTATAGTTTAAGATTTCCCGTTATTTTAATAACTTTGGTTTTATCTTTCTTGATTTAAATGTGAATGAAGGAAAGTAATATTTAACACTGTATTAATTTTCTGTCGCTGCTGGAACAAGTTACCATAAACTCAGTGACTTAACGCCACACACATTCACATTACAGTCCTGTAGGTTCAAAGTCTGACATGGATCTCACGGGACAAAAATCCAGGGTGTTGGCAGGGCCGCATTCCTTCCTGGGGGATTTAAGGGAGAATCCATGTCCTTGCCTTTTCCAGCCTGGAGTGGCTACCCACATTATTTGGCCCATGCCTCCTTCCTCCATCTTCAAAGCCAGCAATGGAGGGCTGAGTCCTTCTCGTAGCCTTGCTTCTGTTATCATGCCTCCTCTGACCTCTTCCACTTTTAATTTTTTAAATTTTTTAAAAGTTTATTTATTTATTTAGAGCAAGTGGAGAGGGGCAGAGGAAGAGAGAGAGAGAGAGAGAGAGAGAGAGAGAGAGAGAATCCCAAGCAGGCTCCACACTGGCAGCACGGGGCTCGATGCGGGGCTCAAACCTACAAACCATGAGATCACGACTTGCTCAAACCTACAAACCATGAGATCTTGACCAAAATCAAGAGTTGGATGCTTAACTGACCGAGCCACCCAGGTGCCCCATAATAGTTCTATTTTTAATTTTTTGAGGACCTTTCATGCTATTTTCCATAGTGGCTATGCCAATTCACATTACCAACAGTGCACAAGGGTTCCCTTTTCTCCACAGTGTCACCAACACTCTTTTCTTTTTGATCCTCTGCCTATTTTTTCATTGGATTTTTTTCTCTTGAGTGGTATGTGTTCCTTTTGGGTGTTAACTCCTTATCAGATATATGGTTTGCAAATATTTTCTCCCATTCTATAGGTCTGTTGATTTTGTTTTCTTTTGCTGTACATAAGCTTTTTAGTATGATGTAGTTTCTTTCACTAGACTATTTTTGCCTTTGTGGCTTGTGTTTTTGGTGTCATATCCAAAAAATCAATGCCAAGAAGTTTTTTGTCCATTTCGAGTTGGGTTTTGTGTATGGTATAAGATAAGGGTACAATTTCATCTTTTGCATGCGGGTATTCAGTTTTTCCAACACCATTTGTTGAAGAGACTGTCCTTTCCCCCATGTGTGTTCTTGGGTTTATTTCTGGGCTTTTTGTTCCGTTGGCCATATGTCTGCTTTTATACTAGTAATTATTTACTTCCTTTGTTTTTTTCCTGCTATTTTTCTAAGTTGAAATTCAAACTTTATGAACATTTTTCCAGAGCAAAGTGGTCTTTTTTTTTTAACTTAGATATTTTTTAATATTATTTTTTTGAGAGAGAGAGAGAGAAAGAGACAGAGCATGAGCAGGGGAGGGGCAAAGAGAGAGGGAGACACAGAATCTGAGCAGGCTCCAGGCTCTGAGCTGTCACCACAGAGCCCGACGTGGGGCTTGAACCCATGAACAGTGAGATCATGACTTGAGCCGAAAGTCAGACACTCAACCGACTGGGCCACCCAGGAGCCCCATCACAGTAGTCTTTTTTTTTAAGTGTGTGGTGGTAGTTTTTAAAATTTGCCTGAAAGCCCATTTTATCTGATTTAAATCTAGGAATACCAGCTCTCTTTTTCATCTTTTGGTTAATATTCTCGTGAGACATCTTTGTCAACCTTTTTACTTTCAATCTCTCTGAATTTTAAGTGTTTTAAGTATGTTCTTTTCTAAGGAGCATGCACCTATTTTCTTTTCTTTAATCCAGTCTCACAAACTTCAGCCCTGTTTGAGTATATGAGAGTTTCAGTTACTCTACTTTCTTACCAACACTTAACATTGGCAGTCTTTTTAATTTTAGCCATGCTATCAGGTATGCAGTGATATGTCATTGTGGTTTTATTTTGTATTTGTTAAATCCTTGAAAACCATTGCTGCTTGTATTTTTTCCACTTTTCTAGGCGTTGATGATAGAAAGGTAAACCCAGCCCTTACCACTTGCTAAGTAGCATTCCTCACCTTGTAATTTTCAAAGTTAATTTCTTAACATATACCTAAGGCATTTGAAGAGTTTTTCTTTTAAAAATAAACTTATAGGGGTGCCTGGGTGGCTCAGTCGATTAAGTATCTAACTCTTGATCTCAGCTCAGGTCATGATCTCATGGTTGGTAATTTCAAGCCCTGCATTGGGCTACATTCTGGCAGTATGGAGCCTGCTTGGGATTCTCTCTCTCCCTCTCTCTCTGCCCTTCGTCCCTCCGCCCACCTCTCTCTCTCTAAATAAATAAATAAACATAAACAAACAAACTTATATAGTTTGTTTTGCTGTTTTTGGAAGGAAGGTCTGTTGAGATTTCTTGTTCACCATACTGCCAGAAATGAGTGTTTACTATGTGGTATAAGTTAGAGAACTAAATTTTTTAATTTAGTTAATCCCTATTTTCACCATCATGTATTAAATTACTCATTCTTGCTCACTGTCTTAGTCTTAGTTCACAAAAAGTAAAGCATGAGACAAAGACTTGAATTTAGTTGGTTTACTTGGGAAATAATCCCAGGGTGCAGGAGTGAAGAACAGATTTAATTGTATATAAATTACATTTAGGCTTCAGTACTTTACTTCCTTTTACTATAACTAATTTCATCTTGAGATACAAATTTTTACTTTGATTCTTTTTTGTTTGTTTGTTTTGTACATCTTTGAGTTATCTTCTTTTCATGGAAATTTCATGAGGAATATGCTTTCTGAAGCCTTGCATATTTGAGAATATGGCTTTCTGTTATTATTGCCCATAATGACAACTTTGTTGGGTAAATATTCGCGTGGTCATTTTTTTTTCCTTCAAAATTCTGTAGACATTGCTCCTGGTCTCTGACATCTATTGTTGCAGAAAAGTAATCTCTGTATAGCCTGATACTTACTTTGGAGGTATCCAGTTTTTCTTTTCTTGAATAGATAATTATAGTGTTCTGTCTTTGGCATTGATAGTTAGAAAATAGATATAGATACAGATATCCAGATATCTATATGTCACCAGTATTTTGGATTTTATTTCATCAGTTTTTCTTGGTAGAGAGTGAGCACTGCACAATTCAAGATTTTTCATTCCAGGAAAGATTTAATCTGACAGATGTTGGGATTTTTATCTCTGTTGAATTTACTCCTGTCTTTTGGGCAGTAGCACCACTTACATGTATGTTAGATATCCTTTGTCCTTCATACGTTTCTTCATAATCATTTTTATATCTTTGCCATCTTCCCCCCACATTTCAGGATGAGTTCCCCTTCACTGATCTTTATTTTTATTTATTTATTTATTTATTTATTTTTTACAGATCTCATTCTGTGTCCCTTTAATGCTTCCAGTGGCATTTCAAAAGTAATACGGCAAATATTTTCCTCACTGCCTTTCTATAGGCTTTCCAGCTCTTTTCATTAAAAAAAAAAAAGTCAGTTTTATCATTGTATCTCTTGCTTCTTTTGTAGATTTAATATTTCATTGATTGTATTAAGTACATGAAGTTGAGGTCGACAGTTGATTCTTTTTCTTCAGTAAATAGTTCTTAAGTATGCAGTCCCTATACCTCTACAGTGATATGTTCATCTCCTTTTATGTTGTGAAATATTTTCATATTTAGGTGTATTTTATTATGTTCCATGTCCATAATATTTTATTACTGAGTGTAAATTAGGTGGGTTTTGCTAATAATTGCCTATATTAATTATCTTTGTGTTCCACCTTTCATGCCGTTAGAATCATTTCAAATATAAAAGCAGGAGGACTCATTTAGAAAAGGTATGTAGAACCAGTTCAGTGATCTAATGGCCAGTGGATAAGGAAGAGTGGTCCAATGCAGTGGGCCCTCCTCATAAGGGAAAATAGTGTCTAGGTGGTTTCTTTGTATCTGACGGAGCCATTGATCAGGAGCCAATTTTATGGTCCTTTTGCAGTCAGCTGGATTCTGTTCCAGGTATGCAAGTGACTATGGCCATTTCCTGTCCTGATGCTTTTGTACCCTGTATTAGGATGGATCCTCCTGTGTGCAGCCTTTTTGTCTAGTGTGCTAGAGATGCCCTTGGACTTCCTGGCGTGGGTGACTCCTAATCTTTTATTTATTTGTTTATTTTAATATTAGAAGAGAAAGCACATGCATGAGGGGCAGAGGGAGAGAGAGAGAATCTTAAGCAGGCTCCATGCTCAATATGGGGCCCGATGCAGGACTGGATCCCACAGACCTGGGATCATGACCTGAGCCAAAATCAAGAGTCAGATGCCCAACTGACTGAGCCACCCACGTGCCTGGGGTAACTCCTAATCCTCTTGACGCGCAGTAGTCAAAGAGGTTCTCGCCCGAAGGCTTCCTTTCTGTTCTGTCCTGCCCTGATTTCCAAATTATGAATGTTTGTGAAAGTCTGTTAGCAGATCTCTTATTTATTTCTTGGCGCCCATACTATTTTCTCAGGAAAGGAGTTTTTAGTCAGCTCTAGCTTCTCCCTTTAAAATGTCAGGGATGTTCCATACCTGTGCTTATTAGTTGCCCTCTCGCCTAAATAAGCAGTTTTAAAGAGGTTAAATACATGATACAGTAAAGGAGTTGAGAGAAATCACATGGAGAGATATAGAGAAGAAACTAATGTTGACAATGCACTGTATTCTAGCCACTATCTAAGCAAACTCCCAACACTGACACTTAGCCCCTGCCTGCATTACTTTCTTTAGAGCACATATCACCATCTGTCATAATTATATTCTAAATATTTGTTTATCATCTTCCACTCCCATTAAAATAGAAGCTCCACAAGGGCAGACACTTTAGTCTTTTGTATTCATTACTGTACCCAAGTATCTAGAACATGGCATGACAAAAAGCAGTTGTTGAGTGTATGTCCTGTTTTTTTTGTGGTTTTTTTTTTTTTTGGATGTTTATTTATTTTTGAGAGATTGAGCAGGAGAGGGGCTGAGAGAGGAGGGGACAGAGGATCTGAGGCAGGCTCTGTGCTGACAGCAGAGAGCCCAACACAGTACTTGAACTCACAAAACATGAGATCATAACCTGAGCCGAAGTCAGATCCTCAACCAACTGAGCCACCCAGGCACCCCAAATATATGTCCTTTATTTAAAGGAAAATGAGGGGTGCCTGGGTGGCTCAGTCAGTTGAGTGTCCAACTTTGGCTAAAGTCATGAGTTTGAACCCCACATCAGGCTCTGTGCTGACAGCTTGGAGCCTGGAGCCTGCTTCGGATTCTGTGTCTCCCTCTCTCTCTGCCTCTCCCCTGCTTCTCTCTCTCTCTCTCTCTCTCTCTCTCTCTCTCTCTCTCTCTCTCAAAAATAAACATTAAAAAAACTAAAGGAAAATGAAGAAAATGAAAGACTCGGGAAGGCCTTTACCAGATATTTTTTTAATATTTATTTATTTTGAGAGAGAGAGAGTGTGCATGCACATGTGGGAGGGGCAGAGAGAAGAGAGAGAGAATCCCAAGCAGGTTCTGCACTGTCAGCACAGAGCCCAACAAGGGGCTCAATCCCATGAACCATGAGGTCATGACGTGAGTCAAGACCAAGAGTCAGCCACTTAACAGACTGAGCCACCCAGGGGCCCTAACACATCTTTTCGAAAGAGATCAGACAGATGTCAGAGGTACTTAATTTGTTTGTTTTCTCATTCTAGCACTTTATTGGAAATTGGCTGTGTACATAAATGAAATCAGACCAAAGTAAAAGCATTACTTGCACACAATATTCTGATGTCTGTGCTGTTACATAATTTAATAAGTCCCAAGATGTTTCTGATTTTGGTCAAAAGCTTGAGCAGTCCAGAAATCTCGCTCTATAAATATAGATCATAGCATCTAAACAACCATCATTGTTTTAAGTTAGTTCCGAAACCCCCTGGAACATCTCTTAAAATCTGTAGCTTAGATTGGCTGCAGTGCTGGTGGGAGGGAATGAAGGGCGTGCACTTTATACCACAGAGCTGATATAGCAGGTACTGGGGTGGGGGGACAGAGCTCCTCAAGTGTGGGGCACACAAGGGGGTGGGGGCTGGAGATCGTGAAAGCTGGCCAGGGAACTCAGCCACCGTGTGTTTTCCCACATTGCTCAACTATCAAAGCGATGAGACTCCAATGCAGAAAGAAGCCCATCACCCCAGGTCCCTTGCATGGCCAAGAAATGGCAGAGCCCTCCTCCTGATTGTAGACATTCTGGCACAGAGGTCCTGAAAAGTTCTACCCATCTCCCTCCCCTGCCATGGGTAATTCCCTCCAAATTACATAACGTGAGGGAGGGGCACCACAAAGAAAATAACTCTGAGCCCAAGTGCTGCCAGCCTCTTGGAATGAGGATAGGGTGCCTTTGCTTGGTTTGACCGCAGGGGCGCTGGCAAAGGCTGCTCTGCCCCCAGTGTCTCCCTCACCACCTTGAAGTCCACCATCAGTAATTAGGTTGTTTGGCTCTTCAAAGCTTCTCAGCATTCAGCAGTAACATCTGTGTATCTGCGGTGGGTTTGCTGCTCACAGTCGCAAACAGCTTTAACCTCCACCAAACCATTGGTTCTTACAACCCCATGAGGCAGGAGGGGCAGAGATCATGATCCCCATTTAAAAGGAACCCAGAACCCACAGAATTAGGTCCCTTGACTGAACTCACACAGCTGGCCAGTGGCAAAATCCAAACAAGAGCTCAGATCTCTTCTCACGTATCAAGCTCCCGAGTCCACACGGCAAAGCCCGTCCGTCGCTTTTCTGAGAAGGAAGAGGCTGGGGGAGGGGACACCACCCACATCCCTCACTGCCCCTCTTGGGAGATTCTCAGTCCCATTGAGGACAGAATAAGTTTGCATGTGACAGATAATGATCGCAGTGACCAGGCACAGCAATAAGGAGGTCATGATGACCATGATGGCCAGGATGATGAGGACAATGACCCAGATAGCCAGGATGTGCTTGGGGAGCACAGCCTCCATGGGGACCTGGCTGACGGCATCCATGCTACTTCACTCTGAAATGCGTCCTCCAGAATCCTTTCCTGCTGTAGTCTACACACGTGAAAGTCTAGCCGATGCGTTTGGGCTGAGGGGCCGGCACTCAGAGCTCTGCTTTGCGGTGTACGTAGTTTAAGATCCATAATAAGCGGCTTCACCAAGTGAGGGTAATAACACCTGTCCAGAGGTACTTGATTTGCAATAGCTAATGTTTGTTCGTAAAGTAAGATGTAAAAAACTTAGATTTGGTTTACTTGATGGCTAGTTTAAGAGACTCAAGGGTGCTCGAGTCCAACATGAGTATAAATTTACAGTGACTTATCAGGAAGTCATGATTATTTTGGCAACTTATAAAAATTCATTTCACAGCCTTTCTTTGATAGCATTTTGTAAAAATTTCTTCCATAATTTCTTCCAAAAAATTCGGTACTTACCTGATTTTTAACTCCTTTCTCAAAAGTGAAAATAAGAATAAAAAAGGAAAGAGAGAAACTCAACTCGGGTATCACTCTCACTTATAATATTTTGCCTGAGATATAAGAGTTATTGGTTATATATCTATTTCATTTAAAGAAAGCTGAGAGTTGGGTTTGGGTTATTTCTTGGACAAGCTAGAATATAGTACTTGATTTCTAACTATTAATAACTAATGTTTAAACATTTTAATGTTAGAAACTAAAAAAAAAGAAAAATCCACACTGTTCCCTTCTTCTAATTTTAACTGTTTTCAAAGGCATATGAGGTTACTTTTTTCTTGATCTTTCCATGCATTATAAAGAGTAGCATTTATCCTGCATTGAGCTAAAATGATTACACAATTCCTTTAAAATGAAAATGTTGACGGTGGAAACCAAATTTAAAAAGAATGGAAAGAGATACATGTAAATCACCAGACACTTGTAAGAGCACAGGCAAATCTAAGAACTACGTGTTTTTTATAATCTTGCATTTTCCCCCCTAAAAATCACTTTCCAAACGGTTGACAGTTTGGCAGCTCCTAGGATGACATCAACTCTTCTGTTGTGCAGTAAACTGCTTTCTTTTAGATAACTTGATGGCACTTCATCAAGTTTGGTGATTGCGTTGAATTAAAAACCAACTGGGGTTGAGTTTAAATTCCCCTAACTGATAAACCAAACACATTCCTGACCTTAGGCCTGCTTTTGAGCATTCAGACTTACCTTGTCTGTAGGCTGCTTGACTTCTAGAAGAGAAGTAAGCGGGTGAGAGAAAACGCACGTTTTAAAGTCAATAATCAGTCAAAATAATCTGTCCAAATGCACTACATTATCAGTGCATTTCTCCAACCATTCAGATGCTTTCAGACCAATCATCCTCTTCTCTATCTTAACTTGACCCCAAATCAAGAGGATAATGACCTTGGCACTGTTTTCCACTTCAGAAAATCAAGGATGGTTACTTGAGCTATAGTCTCTCTCAGCAGTCAGGGGCAGATTCTCACCACCAGGAAGGTGGTGAGGAAAAGAAAATTCTAGAAATTAGCCTGTTAATGGGGAAGAAAAAAAGCTGTCTGTGAACAGGGCTAACAGCTTTGCTGAATCTTCTAAGAACTTGCCTCTGATCACCAGGTGAAAATACTTGCATTGTAAAGTTCTGTCCCATCACCTCACTCTAAACCAGAGCTTCTAGACTTGACTAACTCTAGGGAACACCTAATTCAGCATTTCTGGCAAATTCCCAGGTGGTGCCAGTGCTGCTGGCTCTCTGACCACACTTCACTTGGAGCAGCCAGCCCCCTATCGAGAAAGCGCTTTTACCCAATTTGGAGTCCAAGATTTATAATTTAAAATATTTGTATGAAGATGTAATTTAATACTAAGTAAATATTTTGTGAGATATGCAGTTGAAGACAGAGATAGAAGATGTTAACTTTCAGAACTGTTTTATAATTGCTAATATATTAATTATATAATCAATTATGTAATTAATGTATTACTTGTCATTAAAACTTTGTCATTTCCCCTGGAGCTCCTATTTAGACTAGCTGGATACCATTTTACATGATCTTTCTCATCATCTAAATACCAAATTGTTTTCTGATCCTAAAGTAATCTGGTGTTTGATGAAAAAAATTCACAATATGTTCAGTCCAGCAAGGCATGGAGATTTTAGAGCTCAGCTCAGTAGCTCAGTTCCTTTTTCCTTTTGTTCCTGATGTTCTCATTCTATCAACATTCAGGAAGAAAATCTGAACTTCCAAAAAATGGCAGTGAACTTAACATCTACCCCTCCCCTCACCTCCCGCCCAGGAAGTGGTTACCAACTCAGTAATAAGGTACTATTTCTACCTAAAGTTGAGGTAGACTCTGAGACTCCAAGTTGGATTGAGTTCTGACACCTTTCAAGTACTTCTCAGATCTTGCAGAATATTGGGAATGGGTGTAGACAAACTAACAAGCTCCCAGAGAGAATAAGTAGACGAGCAAGGTGACTAACGGTTCTGCTTCTGTGGAGAAGAAGGAGTCTTCCCCATGCTCATGCCCATGTAAATGGCAGAGAGGTTACTCTGGCGTGGGTGTTGACATCCATGCATCCGTCTGGCCAGGCAAAGCAGTAGCTGTGACACCTGTTGGTCAGTCACTGTATCTGAGAGACACAGAGCACCCTCACCTGGCATTCTTATGTGAGCTCACCTGGCATCCTGACTCAACAAGCTTGTTTTCTCTCCTCACCTTTCAAACATAAAGGCGTAAACATGTCTATAATGTCAGAGAATCTGAAAACTGAATCGCATGCACGAAGACAATGGGACAATCTGATGTTCCTAAAGTACTTCAAAGAAGATCTATTCCTTCTTTTTCCTCATGAATTGGGGCCTTTTTTTTTAGACCATCCTCAAAGGACTCAGTGCAGTCTTTCTTTAAAGCATTTAGAGATCACAAACAAAACATCATATGTAATAGAAAAAAACCAAAGAACATAACATTTTATATTCAGTATCATCTCAATTATAAATTATAGGCATATTAAACACAGGATTAGAATCATCCATTCTAATGGTCCATTACCTTTGGAGAATGAGATTATGGATGATTTCTTATTTTCTTTTTAGTTCTGTTCAGCATAGGCCAGATTTTCTATAAGCTTGAATTACTTTTGCAATTAAAAATAGAAGAAGGAGGAAAAGAAGAAAAGAAAAGGGAAATAAAGCAACAGTATGATCAGGCTGGAAGTCTCTGAGCCTATACCCCTCCCACCAGTCTCTGTCCAGGGACTTAGGTCTGTAGTTAATTGTTTGATGTTTTTATGTGGTGTAGATCTGTCTACTGCCACAGTGACAGAAATAAATTAGAGTGTCTCGGTAAAGACCAAACTCATCAATTTTTCCCAAATCTGTATTTGATTAATTCTGCAAAGGTCCAGGTCAAAGTTATTCCTCAAACCTTATTATTTCAATAAAGAAGCCCAAAGTTTCCAGGTTTGTCAGGAAATTCATTATCACCGTAAAATAGCAAAAGGTCACAAAATGTCTCCTTCCACAATCAAATAGCATATAAGAAGAATTTCTTTTTCTCAACAATTCATTACCCCAGCAGAACCAAGAGAAACTTCTGACATTTCAGATCCTTTTGCTTCAGGGGAAATAAATGTTCCATAGATCATGGAGAAAAATGACAAACAAATTAATGAAAAACAAATACACTCCTGCAGCATACTCAGCCATGCCAGACCAAACACAAGTCAAAGTGAGCTTTTATTCTCAGGTCTTTGCGATTCTGAAGAGTGACAGTTTCCATAATGGCATCAGCACTTCAGTTACAGAAAGCTGTACACACACCGAAGAAGAAGCACAAATTAAAGAAATATGCAGTGGAAAAACAGAAAGAGGAATTCTGTCATTTCATGCATATTTAACTGTAGTGGGAAAATCATTGCTGGCAAAGCAGTGTTGAAATTTTGAGCTAATACGTGGAAGCATTCTAGAAGTTATCCACCCCTCTCTTCATAATGCTTTATACAAAGTTGTGACTTGCCTGAATTTAGCTCAGTTTTCCCACATCCTAGAAATTCTTTCCTTTCATTCTGGCCACATTTCTCTTCCTCTCTAAACTTTGTCAGGGAGTAATTAACATGTACTTTCTCTGGATCTTCAGTTTCCATTCACTTACAGACTAATTTTCACAGCAAGTACATTTCCATTTTCTTTAAAAAAAAAAAAAAAAACCAACAACAAAGAGACAAAACCACACAAACAGTACAAATAAAGCCAAAATTCACTGACTCCCAGCCCTAGTCTGCTCCTTAGAGATGGCTGCCACTAATAGGTTTGTCCTTCCGGACACTGTAGTTGTACTTTCTTATATAATATGGAGTGTGTGTGTGTGTGTGTGTGTGTGTGTGTGTGTGTGTGTGTGTGTGTCTGTGGGTGAATGCATGTGTAAAATACTTCTTCCATATAAATGACGGCTTATTAACAACTTTTTTGTGACCTAAGTTTTCCACTCAATGATCTGACTTGCAGATCTTTCCCAGTCAGTACATATAGAGCAGTGGTTCTCAGCTGGGGGCACTTTTGCCCCTCACGGGACATTTGATAATTTCTGGAGACATTTTTGGTGGTCGCGGCCTGGGTGGTGGTGATGCTGCTGGCATCTTGTAGGCAGAGGCCAGGGTCAAGGATGCTGTTGCACGTCTTTCAGTGCACAAGACAGCCACCACAAAGAACTGTCCACCCAAAATATCAGTAATGCTGAGGTCAAGGAACCCTCCTACGGAGCTACTTTATTCTGTATAGTATTCTGTGGTTTATTTCACTAGTCATGCAACAATGTACATTTTGATGAATTTTTAAAAACGTTTCTTTGTGTCCATCATTGAGTGTTTCTTCCATTTACTTTTCACCCAACTGCAAACTACCCTCTTCCCCAAGCATCCCCGTAGGTTACTAGTGGCCTCCTAATTTCCACATCCCTTGGCTCCTTTTCAGAATAAGCTGGCTTGGCCTTTCCATGACACTTGCCAGTGCTCTTTGTCCCCTTCTCCTGGAAGTATTTAGCCCCCTGGCCTCAAGCCTCTGCTCCTCTCTACATCTGCTGCCCCTTTTCAATCCCTGGTGCCCGCCGAGCACCATGGCCAGAGCTCTTGCTGTCCTCCAGGCACTGTGCTAGGCATTGGGGCATGAGGATGAACTGGGTGTGGGTTGAGCTGTCGCAGGTCCCTGCCCTGGAGACCCTCTGGTTTAGAAGACAGGCACATCTGGGAGTTGTGCAAAGTGAGACATGCCCCAATCACGGTGTATGCAGAGCTTGCTGAGTGATTCAGTGAGCGAATAGCTAAAGTAGAAAAGATTTTAAAAGACTATAGAAAAACTCTTTCCTTCACGGTTCAGAATGTACTGCATATCTCATCTTCTTGCCTACTTCCCTCATAACATACATTTATAAAAATAAATCAAGGAAAATGCTTTCTTCACACCCCACCCTCCCCCAACTCTTCCTCTGCTTGGAAACAGCAACAGCATTGTTTCATTCTTGCTCTTTAGGGAGTATGCTCTGCCTTGGCCAAGGCAGACAAAAGATCAAATTAGAGAAGCAAGTCTGCTTGCTGCTGGCTGAGGGGTGGGAAGCAAGGCAGACACTGACTCCTCTCCATCTGGGGCTTCCTTCTCCTCCCCGTTCTTATCAACCTCCTGGGTTGGAGGACGCCAGGTCCCTGGAACGATGAATCTTAAGCCCCTGCCCCAAACCTGGCAGCAAAGGAAATCTCAACTCTAAGTCGAACTCGGTGCTCAGAGTGAACTCCTCAAACAAGTAATGAACGTCCACTGGGCAGGCCTGGGGAGATACAAAGATACCTGGTGTGACCCAAGCCGCCACAGAACTGGAGGGAGTTGGGGTGGTGGGTGGGGGGTACATATAAACAGCTAGTCAGTGCAAAGCACAAAGAATAAAGTTAGCCCTTAAATGAAGATTGAGCAAAGCTGCTTAAGGAGAAAGGTGGGAGGAGGGTGCAGGGGCAGGAGCTAACCATGATAAGGGATCGAACAAAGCACTTGCAAATCATTTCCCGTCGCTCAGAAATAAGAGTGGTTTGGGGGTGCCTGGCTGGCTCAGTCAGTGGAGCGTGTGACTCTTGATCTTGGGGTTGAGTTCAAGCCCCACGTTGGGTGTAGAGAGGACTTAAAATCTTTAAAAAAAGAAAAAGGAAAAAGCAGTTTTGCTTGATGGATTCATTCAATTTAAGCAAGGTAAGTAGGACTTCTGAAAGGAGGGATGCTCAAGTGGTGCAGCCGTGGTTGTGTGTCAAAGATCTTAATTTGACTCATTTCCATTCAAGTCCATTTTGTGCGGGTCATGTTATCTAATTATTAAAGGCGCACCCGCTGATTGCTCCAGGGCTGTGTGTGGGTGCTTTGCACGGTCTGTATTTATAGTTCTCGTACTTATGTTAAAGCTGGGTGGGGTCCTGGAGTTTAAAGGATTCAGTTCAAGCCCAGAGGGCAGAAGGGAAGGGCTGGTGATGTGCAGGACTGGGGAGGGCAGCACAAACAGGGAGGTACGGAGCCGTTGGTCAAATGGGTCGGCGAACAAGGACACCAGTAGTAACTATTGCTACTATTTATTTCTGGTCTACCAAGGCCCTCCTTTGTCTCTCCAAGTAGAGAACTGATGCCACTGAGAGGCAGGTAGAAGACTGCTGTGGACATTCCCCAAGGGCTGCTGTATTCATCTATTGCTGTGTAGCAAATCACCACACACTTTACAACTTAATACAGCACCCCTCTATTATCTCACGGTTCTCAAGGTCAAAAGTCTGGGCAGGCTCTTGCGTAGGCTCTCACAAGGCGACCATCAAGCTGGCGGTCAGGCTTGGCTCTCCCCTGGCAGCTCCAGGGCGGCTCCGCTGCCGGGCTCAGCCAGGTTGTTGGCAGGACGCAGTGGCTTGTGCTTATACGACTGAGATTCCTGTTACCTCTGCAGAGAGAGAGGCTGTTCCAGAGGCTGTTCTCAGGCCCTTGCTCAGCGATCCCCTCCATCTCAAAGACAGCAAGAACCTTCCTCTTGTTGAAATCCTTCTATAATCTCCCTGACTTTTGTGCTCTGAGCCAGAGAAAACTGTTTTTACAAGGCTCAGGATTAGGGTAGGCAGCCCAGATAATCTCCCTATCTTGAGGTCACTGATAGTGACCATTGTATCCACAGAGCCCCTTTTGCTGTGTAAGTCACATAATCACGGGAGTAACACCAAGGGACAAAGGGCATGGGTTTAGAATTCAGCTAACCCCAGTTGCACAAAGTGTGGTTCCGTTTGACCTTGAAAAGACACCTGGAGATCCAGGGCCCAGAAAACTGTGCTCAGAGCAGGGGTAGAGTGGGGGTAGGCAGGAGGGAGAGTGGCACAAGGAAGGGAAATGTTCTCAGGTAGCCAAACAGCGACTTTTGGAGGCATAATCAGAGGACTGTGCTGAAGAATTAAGCTCCTTTATCAGTTTTGTCAAGCTTCTTTGCAAGGTCCCATAAGCATTAGAATAATGAAGGGCACAGGGTCCCTGCCCTTTACCAATTCACAGTCTAATGAGATTATAAGGCATCTCCTAGACTGGAAATGTTGTCCTGATAAAAATGTATACCCTGAGACATCCACATATCTTCAGGAATATAATTGTATATATTTTAGGGACTGGCCTGATTACCTAGCACCTTTAGTTTTATATGTGATTTGTTGTTGTTGTTGTTGTTGTTGTTTGGTTTGGTTGTTTTTGTTGTAATCTTGGTTTGGCTTGCAGCTTTTTGTGTTCCTCTCTATATTCAACAAATACTTCCTGGGACTGATTAAATTCACAGCACTCCCCTATTCTTGTATCTAGGGCTCCTCAGTCTTTATAGTGCCTAAGAATCACCTGGGCACCATTTAAAAATGCAGCTTCCTGAGCCCTCCTTCCACACCCCTTGAGGATCTCTGAAGCTATCTTTCGATCAAACAATTTGGCAGTTCTAATGATACAGGGACCCTATTTTGAGGAAGGTTGCTATAGGGGCAGGAAGAGTATAACCCAGAGTTTCTTAGGTTTCTTCAAAGTTTCTTCAAAGAGCATATAAATGAATCAGGGAAATAAAATGTAGATCTATTTCACAAAAACTAATAATACACAACAGTGGATGCTGAAGAGCCACTGAGAACTAGAGAAAATAAAGAATAGGTGAGATATTACATAACGAGAGGACTATTCCTAAATAAAGTTCTCAGAAGATTTCAAAAGAGATTGGGTTTTAACTGGGCCTTAAAAGAGGGGCTACGTCATTTCTGGTGGGGAGAATATTTGAGTCAGGCACGATGGCCTTATGCAGTGGCAGATAGCTCAACACCACTTAGGGGGACTGACTGGCTCGATATCTCTTCAGTGCTTCATCGAGGATCTGTCTTGAAGCACAACCTCATTCTTCTTCCTTATTAGGTTGCTTTTAAGAATATTTCATAAGAGATTGCACATGTACATAGAAAAAGAACTTAATCACAGTTGAAATATATGCACGGAGTTATGTATAATTTCAGCCTGATTTGTTTAAGTGTCGATCATGCTGAAAACGTATGTATACTCCAAATGGAGATGGCATCCGGTTATTAAACTCAGATGCCAGCCCCTTTCATTAACAATGAACATTTTTGCTCTGTATCTTTTCCTTCAGAGGTGGCAGGCCTACAGACATCTCAGACAATGCTGCCAATCAGTGAAAGAGAGGAAGTGGTCACGAAATTCAATGTGAGAACACTCTATCAACCTTTTGCAATGGGGAGCCTTTGTTTATTCATATAACCCATATTGGGAGCTCTTTCTATTTAAAAGGATTACTATCTGAGTGATTTATTGGAGACTGTTTGATACTTGCATTTTATAATTCTTTTTCCTCACTCAAGTGGTTTTGAATAGATATCCCCTGCTTTCCAAAATTCCTGTTTCGCCGCTTCACTTTTACCAATGACGTACTTTAGTACCCGTTTTCAGTAGCCAAAAGAAGTCCGAAGAGGGTTTTCACTTTTACGAAGAAAGGTGAAAATCGAGAATAGCATTTGGTATTTGCTTTGCAGCGAGGTCTCCTACAGGCAGAACGCACCCTGGGCAGGGAGAGTGGGCCCACCAAGCTCCTTCCCCGGGAACCACACTCAGCACCTCAGCATCAGGTTGCCTCCTAGCTTTGAGCTGCGTCTGTGAGCATCTGTGCTTTATTGTGATTTATTCTGTGCATCATCAGCAAGATGTGTCCTAAGGCATCAGAAAAGCCTGAGACGTTATATTTTGAGCTTGGAACACTCAAAAAATTTTCCAGGTAAATGAGTGGTAATTACTTCTTCGATTTATGCTACTTCAGCTTGTGAAAGGTTTCACGGGATCGCTCTGCTTTTCAGTAGCAGGGGAAACCTGCATCAGAATGTGATGGCAGAAAATATATTCAACTTAGTGAAATCAGAAGAAGATAAACAGAACTCTCTCTTTTGCTGATACTCATAGTAAATACAAAATGAGAAACAGTAGAGATTCGTATGATACTGTATGATCCTATTATTGTAGAGTACAAATCACTGTTGTGGGGTTTTCTTAAGTGATAAATAAATGCCTGGGTGGCTTCAAGTAGAGGCTGTACCTAAAGGCTAATTTGCATAATTAAATAACACATAATTTTGTGTATTCCTGCAAGAGTAGAAAAAGTATTAGTGGAAATATGTTTACTTGTTTCTTCTAGGTACAGTCATAATTTATAAACTTATCACCATCACCAATTATTATTAAACTCATATGTGCCCTGGACAATCTTGAGCCCTCTAAGCTTCATCTAATGCTACATCTAATTGTGGGTGTTGGGCGTGTGCACAAGCATGTGTTTGAGCAGAATGTTCCTTTGACTTTGTTTCTGGAGAATGTGATAACCACTACACTAGGGAAACCGACTCTGACTTTATTTCTGTAATACAACCATATCAAATATTTGGGGTTACTTTAATCATTTCTACCAAGTTGATCTTGACTGTTTTTTACCATTCCCTGTCTGTCTATCTGTCTATCTATCTATCTATCTATCTATCTATCTATCTATCTATGTGTATGGTTTTTGTTGTTGTTGTTGTTGTTGTTGTTGTTTTTAACATGTACATCAAGTTTGAAGTTTTCTTCAACTACTTTCCCAGCCTGGTTTCAGACCCGTTGCTCCATGAGGAGCTTGTCTACTCTCCTCTCCTCTCCACTGTGAATACTCTTCTCTTAACATTAGGGAGGCCTGCCCTGCAAGACACTGTGTTTCCCTCCTCAGCTCAGTGCCTGTTCTCTTATCTTTGCTTCACTTGCGCACTTCCCAGGACCTAGCAGACAGCCAAGCACTTGCGTATCACTCTGTCAATACTGTAAATACCCCGCACCTTGAAGGGGGGACAGTCTTGGAGCACTTTCCTGTTTCCAAATTGATTTGCTTAGGGATTCCAATATGCAGCACATATGCCTATGACCCTGGGGTACTCTTTACTGCTTACAAGGATGTGGCACTTTTTCCAATCACTTAAACAGTCAAGTGGATCTGCATTCATATCTTCCAGGCAGCATTTGGCCAAAAATTCTGGATATGTAATCTCTGGTGCAGGATTAGTTCAGTTGGCAGATATCCTTCCAGTGTAAAAAAGAAAAGAGAAAAAGAAACCATGGATGAAATGTGAATATACTGGGGGTTTTTTTGTCTGCTCTAATAATTAGTGTTTTTCAGATATTCAGTGTCTGATTTTGATATTGAGTTTTCAGAGACATTGTACGGTCAAGATTGCATATTCACCGCTTCACACAATATATAGTTTTTGAGATAACGATATAATTCCAAATGCTGATACACCCAGAAGAGAGTGTGCTTTCTCACCTCACACATCTGTTTTGCTTTATGCAGGAGAAATTTCACATGCCAGAATGGCTTTCAGTGGATAGAGGCAATCTGCTTTATGTTGAGCCTCTGCAGTTCACAGATGCAAATGTTTAGAAAGCAGTGAGGTTAACATGGTTATTTCTTCATCTGAAATGTCCCCAGTCACTGCTTTTGTCCTTTAAAAAAAAACAACAAAAAAACCTTTGTTATAAATCTATTGTGTGTAATCCTTATAGCCTTGCCTCATAATTCTCTTATCAGAACTAAATTAACTCTTCAGTGGCCTCCTAGGATGAATTTCAGGGTCCTCCCAGTTTATACTACTAGTTTGATTGTGTCCTCTTGATAGAATTGATGTTCTCGGGGAGGAAGTGAAGGAAGCATTTTCACTACCCAGAACAGAATCCCACTGACCAAAAGAACAGCCCCCACCCCAAAAAAAGTTCCAGGCTATCAATGCGTGTCCTCAGTTATTTAATCAGCAAATATTACTGAGCATTGTTGTTTCACTCTGCTAGGAAATGTGGGCAAGGCAAGGATAATATACAGATGCTCACCTCAAAAAAGGTACAGTCTGGTTGGACAGATGCCATCTAAAATAATGTAGGTGGCAATGTGTAATACGTGTCAGATGGCACTTCCTTACTGTGCTCCTGCTGCTCCCACAAGGAGGTTTATCACCCTACAATTCCAGACATGTTTTTCGACGTTTTTTTCAACAATTATTTATTTTTGAGAGAGACAGAAAGAGAGCACAAGCAGGGGAGGGACAGAGAAAGACAGAGGGAGACACAGAATCCGAAGCAGGCTCCAGGCTCTGAGCTGTCAGCACAGAGCCCAACGCGGGGCTCAAACCACAAACCATGAGATCACGACCTGAGCCGAAGTCGGACGCTTAACCGACAGAGCCACCCCAGCACCCCTCAAGTTTGCAACTGAACCCAACACTTGAGGACCTGAATCTTATGCAGAGATTTCCCTCACTCTTCTTGTATTGCTAAGTTGTTATGCTGTGTGAAGCTGTCTGTGTGGGAAGAAGTTTATGCAAACAACACTATGTCAAAGGTTCAAGGCGTTTGAGAGCTTGGGAGAAGTCTAACCACAGTCATTTTCTGATACAACTGAACAGAGGAGTCGGCCACTGAAAGTTCCCGAAACTCCCGAAGCACAGGAAGGCCAAGCGCAGGTCCTGATTGAAGAGGTTTAACTAATATAGTCCCCGGTAGCACTCACTGCGGCAGGAAGGCCTTGTGTTTTTCTGAAAACGTGTCCTAAATAAACCCGCAAAGCTGTGTGCTAATTACAGTTTCGTGATTGAAGGTGCAGTTCTGTTGGTGTCTAGAATTAGAACAGCGTAGAGTGTCACGCAGAAAATGAGCTCACGTGGCAAAAACAGACAAAACCCTGCTGTCAGCAGAAATCTGGTCTGCTTTTCTGCTATGGAATGTGGGCTTCCAGACTCTCTAGACCGTCTCTTTCCAAAGCAAATGAGAAACAAGTAACTCACAGGCACCGGCTTCATTTTTCCGTTCAAAGCACGGAGTCTTCACTATGCTGCTTCAACCTGTGTTTGCACAACCGAGTTCTCCAGGAGGTACTTACACCAGTGGTACTAGAAGTTCATGAGATCAGAATGCCGGTTTGGGGTTTAAATGTAATCGCTTCCATTCCTATTTCCCCTCCTGTCCTGACTCCCTGCATGGCAGGCTCTGTCTGTGCTTGTCCCCAAAGGAGAAATGACAGTCCTACTCTGAGCACTTGAAGACAAGACAAATAAGCATTCGGCCTTGGCGGGAGATCTCAGGGGGTCAGTGAGGCATGAGGGTGACAGGGCGCTCGAGACGTTAATGGAGATTATAAGAGCTAAGTTTGCTAAGGATAAGCTAGGGAGCAGCGCCTTTTCTTCTGGGACAGCAGATGGGCCACTCTTTGCCACATCAAATGTCTGGTGGGGTGCTCACCATGCTGGGCCACCGGATCAAGGTTTGATGAAAAGGGTCCAAAGAAAGGCCCTTCTTTTTTTTTTTTTTTTAAATTTTTTTGTCTTTTTTTTCTTTTTTTCAACGTTTTATTTATTTTTGGGGGGACAGAGAGAGACAGAGCATGAACGGGGGAGGGGCAGAGAGAGAGGGAGACACAGAATCGGAAACAGGCTCCAGGCTCTGAGCCATCAGCCCAGAGCCTGACGCGGGGCTCGAACTCCCGGACCGCGAGATCGTGACCTGGCTGAAGTCGGACGCTTAACCGACTGCGCCACCCAGGCGCCCCAAGAAAGGCCCTTCTAATGCAGTCTATACCTTCTGCCAACATTCAGCTGCCTCTGATTCTTTTCTGAGACTGGGACTCCTGGGGACAGCCGAAATCAGTGGGCTAGGCAGGCAGGCAGCTTTGAGAAATGTGTCAATGGGATGGAGGTTAGGGCCAGGCCTGTAGGCCTGCTGTGGGGAGAGCAAGGCAGACCCCAAGTCTAATGGCAGGTTGCTAGGGCATAATTATCTGAGCAGGAACGCAGGGATAAAGGCAGATAGGCAGTGAGTGGCCAGATGGCCTGTACCAAACAGCTGCAGGGTCACTCCTGCCTGGTGTCAAGCCTGCTCCTGGGGCTCTGGCTGGCCTTAGCCTGACTGCAGCATGGATCTCTCAGCTCCAGCCAAAGGGCAAGATGTGCTTCTGATTGTGGGAGCTGAGCCAGACCTGACGGCCCCTACCCTCCTCCCTGAACATGCCCCAGAATTACCTGTCTCCCTGTTGTTCCTTACTCCTTCCAGCTCCTCCATGGGACTGGCCCTCAGTATAGACATACGAGAGAGTCACCGTGATATATGTGAAAAATCTGGTACCAGATGCTTCCCCCTCTGGCTGGAGGTGGGCCTGAAACCCTCCCCCAGTGGACTCATTTGCCTGCTTAGCGTCCCTCATTGAGCCTCCAGTGCCCGCTCCAGAACAGAGCCAGACTCAAGTCCGCAGTGTGGGGGCCTTGCCCAGGGCTGCACAGCCACATTGTCCCACCCCGTTTCCTGCCCCTGCCCTGTCCTGGCTTTCGTGCTCAGCCATGCTGTGTTCTTCCCGTCCCCCCGTGTGCCACAGGCTTTCCTGCCTCCGTGCTTTTCCTCATGCGGCTCCCCTTGCCTTGACCGCCCATTCTTGCCTTCCTCTGCCTGGGGAAATCTGGCTTATCCTTTGAGATCCAGTTCAAACATAACCTTCCCCGGTAAGGCCATTCCAGCCAGTGCCTGCACCATCTTTCCTGGCAGTATTAAATACTAATTGCTTCTCCATTGGTGCCCACTCAGCATTTTATTTGCCCCTCTTGCCCATTATGACAGGCTTATGCATGCACATTTTTGTAGATTCCATACCTCTCAAAGACAGGCACCTGGCCATCTGTCCATTCAGCTTTGTATCCCTCCCAGCCTAGTGCCTGCAACATAGTTTGTAATTTACACATGTCTGTGTTGCAAATCCGTTGCCTAAGATGGGAGCCTTTAGCGCTCATCAACATTTTAACTCTGACTAGTTGTGAAGGTCAAAAGCAGGGCACGTGGAATTGCTAACATTTATTGGTGACTTTCTGTGTGCCCCACCTTATTCACCATCCAATGGAAATGTCAGCTGGGACACCGTTGGCCCAAGCAGAGAGGGCCACAGGGGCTATCCTGGTTGCCTCCAGTGACATTGCAAACAGAGCGGAGGCGTCAGCTGATGCTGAGTGCTGAGCGGTCCTGGAGGCTGAAGTGAGATTTGTCCCTTGTGGCCTTCAAAACTATTTGGCTTTCTGAAGTTGCCTGTGGCTCCGGAAATCGGGGAAATACTTTAATAGGAGTGCTTCTCTGTGCCGGGAGGTATAAACGCAACATGAAATGAATCTTACTCCACCCAGTATAGGATGTGCTCTGTGAGCATGCTGGGTTGCCCTGAGCCAGCTACGAGCACTAGGAGGGTGTCCTTCCAGCCACCCCGGAGCCAAATGCAGGCCTCATTACAAAAGTGTCTTAAAAACCATGCGACAGCAGACATTTGAACACTGACTGGATATCTTTGTCTCTTCAGGCTGCCGTAACAAAATACCACAGTCTAGGTAGCTCATAAACAACAGAGATTTATTTCTCACAGTTCTGGTGGCCAGGAAGTCCAAGTTCAAGGTACCAGCATGGTTACAGCCTACACTTCCTGATGCATAGCCATTATCTTCTTGCTGTGCCCTCACATGGTGGAAGGGGAAGGAATCTCTCTGAAACCTCTTTTATTTTTTTTTTTTTCAACGTTTATTTATTTTTGGGACAGAGAGAGACAGAGCATGAATGGGGGAGGGGCAGAGAGAGAGGGAGACACAGAATCGGAAACAGGCTCCAGGCTCTGAGCCATCAGCCCAGAGCCTGACGCGGGGCTCGAACTCCCGGACCGCGAGATCGTGACCTGGCTGAAGTCTGACGCTTAACCGACTGCGCCACCCAGGCGCCCCTGAAACCTCTTTTATAAAGCACTAACCCATCCATGAGGACTCCACTCTCATGACTTAAGTGCGCCACCCCTTTCTTTAGGGGTTAGGATTTAGACATATGAATTTGGAGGGGATATAAACATTCAGACCATAGCCCTGGATATGTGAAGCCATTAGGGAATTATTGTTAATATTCTAGGAAACATTGCTCATCTTTGCTCATTAAATCATTATTAATGTGATAATAGTATTGTGATTGTTTTTTTTAAAGAATCCTTATCTTTTAGAGATATATATACTAAAATATTTACAGGTGAAATGTTATGATGGCTGGGATATGCTTTGAAACGATGTGAGGAGGAGGGAAAGGCAGGGAAAGATAGAAGATTGGCCATAAGTGGATAATGGTTGGAGTTGGTGTTGGGTACCTTGGTATTATGCTATTATATTATGCTATTCAGTCTACTTTTTGGTGTGTGCTTGGAATGTTTTATAATTAAGGTGTTTTTTTTTTAAGTTTTAATTTTAATTCCAGTTAGTTAACATATAGTGTAATATTAGTTTCAGGAGTGCAATACAGTGACTCAACACATTCGTACAACACCTGGTGCTCATCACGACAAGTGCCCTCCATAATCCCCATCACATCTTTAGCCCATCCTCCCTCCCACCTCCCCTCTGGTAACCCTCATTGTGTTTTCTATAATTAAGGGGCTGTTTCTTGGTTTTTCTCTCTCTCTTTTTTCCCCTTTGCTCGTTTGTTTTGTTTCTTAAATTCCACATATGAGTGAAATCATAGGGTATTTGTCTTTCTCTGACTTATTTCACTTAGCATTATATTCTCCAGCTCCACTTATGTCATTGTAAATGACAAGATTTCATTCTTTTTTAGGGGTGAATAATAATTAAGGTTTTTTTTTTTAAGTATGTGGGAAAGAAAGTTATTTTGTTCTCATCCCTTCAGTTCTTCGATTCACTTTATTATGTCTCTTTGCCTCACTCAAGGTCACCTTGACCTTCAGGAAGAGGGTCCAAATTATTGGCATCCTCACCCCTTTAGCACTTTCACGTTCCTCAAATATATTTAAAGGACTCCTCCTCCTTCTAGAACCAGAAGGGTGGAGGTCAGCTGAAAGTCCTAGAACGGTCTACACTTCACAAACTCTGGGCTTAGGCTTCTTCTGGTTTGAAACACTTGCTTGTCCCCAATGAGAAGTCACTGCCTCCTTGATGATAAGTTATAGAAGAGAAACGTACCATTTTCACTGAGTCTAGACCCCAGGGAGCTGGCATGGGTTAGTTTTGTGGAAGGACACTTTCATGGGGCTGACTTTACTTGGAAGCCAACTGATGAAGATGTGTTATCTGAAAGAATCTAGGCACCACCAGCTGCTTAGGAACACAGTGTGGACAGCATGCTCAGCACTGAATTATGTAATCTCTCCAATATTTATATTTTATCTCCCCCCACAGATTAGATGCTCTGAAGTCCATTAGCTTAATGCTTTCCAGAGTAGATTTTCTCTGGCCTCATTTCCACCACCCTCTTGTTCCCCACCGCACCCCCACCCCCACCACACCCCACCAGGAATGCTCTGTGCTCACTTTATTGTCTTCAACCACTGCCCGTCTTCATGGCCCTGCTTTCTGCCTGTGCACAGTTGCAAGAGACTCGAGGAAGAATAGCTGATTGGTAGTGACAGGGAGCGGGGGAGCAAGCATGGCAAGAGTGGGCCAGCTGGTGAAGTCTTACATGGAACGATTTAAGCCTTAAGAGTTGTCAGGGATGCCTACCCCTTTGAGTTAACATCTTGTCTAGCTTCCGATCAATGGCCCATTTTCTAGTGGTCTGACTTGGAGGAAGCTACCGAAGCCATACTTATCACATTCCAGATGCCACAAGAGCTCTGGGCGTTAGTGAATACGGCACATGATTAAGTCAGGATCCAGGAGAAGCTGACAGTCAAGAATAATGAGGCAAATCTAAGAGGCTGGAATGCAACAGCATAAAGGTAGAGGGCTATGCTGGCAGCCATCTGCAGAGAACAGCATGAGGAGGAGTGGCTGCCTGGCAGCTTTCTGTGATGTGGCCACAAGCACCTACAGACAAATTTTGAAAAATCCAGTTACATGCATAAAAGAAGTTGGAAGCGTCAATAGTATAATGAATGCAGAGGAGGGGGGCCAACCCGGAAACCACGCTTTGTTTCCTGTAAGCTTCTGAAGGGGGGGGCGGGCATCTCAACAGATGTTAGCTGTTAGTAAGATATTATTATTTCCCTGGTGGTGCCTGATTCAGTTTGTTGTATGCAGAAGTTGATCTGTAAACGTCTTGCCTATTAACAGCCTCCTGACATCCTTTGGATACAGAATTGCTGTGTATGTCGGGGGCGCTGTGACTCTGTTACTGCTTTCTGCTTCCTCCGAGCACCGGTTAGCTTTTTTGTTGTCGTCTCTTCTAAGTCCCTCAGTTACACAGTAGGGTCGTAGCGAGGAGGATAACTTCAGAGTAGATTTTACGATAAAAATAATAATGGTAACCGCAATGGCTACCATATTTTCCCTCTATTTTGTGCCAGGCTCTGGCGTGGCACTTTGCATTGGGCCGTTTAGTCCTCACAGAAACCCCAAGAAGGTCGGTGGTAGCATTATTCCTATTTTACAGAGAAGTAAAGTGAGCTTTAGAAGAGTCATTTGCCCAAGGCTACACAGCTTGGAAGTGGCGAGCTGGGATTCCAGAGTCCAGGCTCTTCACACCTATCCAGAGCTGCTCTTTGCCCAGCAGCAAAGAGCTGTTCTCTTGAAGGGCTCCTTGTGGGCGCTGCCTACAGGTCCCACAGGTTTCATGTGTAGGGGTGAACGCGGACCCGAGCCCCCAGAGCCTGGTGGTACCGCCAGTGATAGGCAAAACTTTATAATGTGCTTCAAATGGACTTTCCAGCTCACCTGGCTGCTTTCCTGATGAGAGGACACAGGCATGTTGACCCTATATATTTACCTGCACACACTGTCATTCTCCCTCTTTCCTACTTGGTTTGTCTGCGTATCGTTTTCCAGTGGTCTCTGGTCGGCAGGTGCAGGAATGTTGCAGAGAAAAATCAAGTCACTCAACCAATATGTATGGGGCTCTAAGTACTAAGTAATTTAAAAGGAACTTAAAGATACAGTCTCCACCCTCAAGGGTCCTTGATTTTATGGGAGATTTGACCTAGAGCTCTGAGGACACGTGGGACACTTGGCGGGTCTTCCCAGCTCAGAGAGAGACTGGGGATGGAGCCGGGAGTTGGGGAGGTGCGGACAGGCAGCTCTAGTCAGCCCCACCGAATCTGCCATCTGAGGGACCTGTCCTCACCCAGCCATCAGCATGGGCGCAAGCAGAAACCACCCATCTTTGCCTCTTCTCCAGGATCCACTCTTTAAAAGCATTTGGGTAATTACAGCTTCCATTTCTGCTTTGGTTGTTGGTTTTAGTGTATTAATCACCTGCCATGTCAAGAGATTTCCCTGACCCTCCATGCTCTCGCCCTTTCCTCTCAGCAGTTAGGGTGGCTCCGTGGTTTCCATCTCTTCTGAGCCACGTGAGAGTTAGGCACTTGCCAACCTCCCTGTCCTCGAATGTACCCACTGCTTTCTTCCTCACGAGACCTGTGTGACTGCAATGACCAAGTCCTCTACCCTCAACGGTAGGTGGGCATGGAGGGGCTGGCAAGGGAAGAAAGGAGGAATGAACTAGCTTTGATTTAAAAAATTCTCCCAGAGTTGGAGTGAAACACTCTTTTGCTTTTCATTCCACATTTTGGTCACATCTACTTGAGCATTTACTAATCCTGAGACACAATCTCTCCCCTGTTTCTTTTTGCAAGATTCTAACTCTTCTTATATCTTGGGTGAGCTTCGTGAGACTAAAGGGTGTTTCTCAGGGCACCTTGGTAGCTCAGTCAGTTCAGCGTCTGACTTCAGCTCAGGTCATGATCTCACAGTTCGTGGGTTCGAGCCCCATGTCAGGCTCTTTGCTAACAGTCTGGAGCCTGCTTGGGATTGTGTCTCTCTTCCTCTCTCTCTCTCTCTGCCTCTCCCCCAGTTGAATTCTCTCTCTCTCTCTCTCTCTCTGTCACTCTCTCTCAAAATAAACAAACTTAAAAAAAAAGGGTATTTCTTTTTTAGTCACCAAATGTTAGTGGCTAACGAGTCTTAGAGTCTTTCAGGCACTCTGCTTATACTCTTGACTCACCAGGAGTGCCAGGCGCCCTTTCTGGTTCTGCCCATTGCTCTCAGGTGGGAGAGTCAGGGCACTGAATCAATGAAGAGGCCCGTACTAGACCCAGTGCTCCTTTCCTGTCTGGAGTGGCCCCGCAGCAGTTTCCGGTACCTAGTAGGTGCTCAGTGAGCAGTCATTGAATGGAATGAAATCAGTTCCTGGTATGGCACCAGGTACAGAGCAGACACATATTTGTTGAAATAATGAATAAATTCCTCTATTCCATGGTGGAAGATTTCCAGTCTCCATAGAACTCACATCATTTGAACCTCTGGAAGGGATGTGGGCTGGATGAAGTAGGAAAGCGGCCACCAGCAGGGGAGCAGATGTCTGACCCAGGCCCTCCAGCCAAGGAGACCAGCACTGTGTCTGTGGGAACTTGGATGCTCTGACCTCGGGGAAGCTTGCAAGAGTGGAGGGGGCCGGGGGGAGTGCGAATCCAGCGGCTTTCTGGGCTCCTTCTGGCACTCTTACAGCAGCACATACTTTCTATGCCAGCCCCCAGCTCCAACAGCTTTAACAGCCTAGTAATTATCTCCTGATCAAGGGAGGCAAGGATGTGTGTGGAAATCACTTTTTAGTAGCAAATATGTCTTTTGGAAAAAGCCCCAGTAAGCTGCTGGCTTTCTCTCAAGTGTTCAAAGGATACCAGAGGACTGACAGGCTAATTTAATCACATTAATACAAGAAGTGTCCCCAGTGCAGAGGGAAATATATTGTGGTAAATTGTCAGTTTTGGAACTGGGCCTCCAGCTCCGATGTGTGAGTACAAATGCTCTCTGTGAGAGTAGAGGAGTCACGTCACACAGGGGAAGGGAAAATGCTTCTTTCCAGGTCCCCGGACGCCTGCTCCTTAACAGAGGAAGGCTCTTGGTCTCATCCAGATAAGTGTTTTAGAAGAACAAACACAGCTAAATAAGACCTGGATGTCCCATCCTCATGCTTGCACACAGCTCCCCCCACCCCTCCTCTTTGACCACTCAGGAGAAAACACCCTGGAGTTAACACCTAAGGACACACAGGTTCATTTAAATCCATCATGAGACGCCTCTTGGATCCAGCAGTAGGACCACAGGTTTTTCCTAAATTAACTATAGTTTAGAATGATATTCCCTCACAGTTGTCAATGCAGTCAAAAGAGTCCAGACTTCTTTAGCATGGCCTGATAGGACACTGGATACCTCGGACACCAACTAGCTGGGTCAGGGAACTTGAGTTCTGTTTCCTCATCTACACGAACAGGAGCTTGGGTGACATGCTGTCCAAGGCCTCCCCACAAGCACCAATATTCTTCATCCTACCACAACTGTCTCCTTAATTATTCTTGTGTCATTTCCCCAAACCATGTTCTTCTGCAGTGACCCTGTCTGGTGAGATGTCAATGCTGTACCCAACTCCCACAGTTGAGTCTAGGCCTCTGTCTGCCCCTGTTCAGACCACGCTCAGGTCTAATCAGAACCTTGGAGCTCCAGGCATTCACTCAGGCAGCACCATTTATCAGAGACCTGCACAGTGCAAGGTGCTGGGCATGCCATACAGCGGCGAACCAAACAGCTGTGATCCCTGCCTTTTGGGCATCTTATACTTCTCTAGAGAGACATAGTAAAGAAAGAAAGAAAATGGTAATATGGGTTATGAAGGATTAACAGGGGTTGACCTAATTTCTTTTGGGAGAGGATAAAAGGCTGCTCTAAGGAAGTAATATTTGATCTGAAACCCGAAGAAGAAGTTAGCCAGGCAACAAGCCGTAGAAAGCGCCCCCCGTAGAGGGAGGAGCAAATGCAAAGACGTCTTTGCAGGGAAGGACCATACAGACCAACGGAGCTCAGTGTGTCCAAAGAACGGCATTTCTGGAACATAGGGAGGGAGGCTGGAGGAGGGACGGATTCATTAAGATGATGCCAACTGCTGGAGCAAACCGAAACTGTGTGCCGAACCAAATCACATGGGCATTTCTCATTCACGTAGAGCCACAGACAGCTCTTGTCCAAGCAGTGTTTGGGGGAACCACAGCTTCTTCCACCTCGCGGCCCTGCCATTTTTAGTGAGCTGCCAAGGCCAGAATGCTTGTTTGCATGGCGGGCTGTACCCAGGAGACCTCTCAGGGCGCAGGCCCGTCTGGGAGTCTGCTGTCACGTTGTTCAGGTTCCTTTGGCACAAGGTGCCTGCAAGGCGGGACTGTGATGCGCAGGAGGGGATGCAGCAGGTGAGGCAGGCCCTGTAGGCCGAGCTCCAGAAGTTAGGGTTCATTCCAGCCGCGCTGCGAAGAGCGAGGTGAGAACACACCCATGGCAAATCCAGTGCCACTTCTCAACCTACATGTTGGGTCGCACAGGTCACACGGCGTGTCTGAACCGAATTCACCACCACCCCCCTCCAGAAGCATCGCCCTCAGTTTCTTGTTTCGGCGGTGCCATTCCAGACCTAACAGTCCTGCTCTGTTGGCCGCCCAGGCTTGCCGTCTACCTTCCAGGCCTGGGCAGTTTCCATGCCTGCCCAGGGAAGCTCTCTGATTGGTTTCCTGCTGTCCCAATACAGCGTGCTGATTTCCACTGTGGCCTGTCCTCTCCCAGCGACAGTTATTCCTAGCTGGGATGTTTTCCCAGTATCGAATCATCTGAGAAACGTAATAATCGCATCACAGTGAGCATGGAGATGAAGCTTTCGAAAATGTGCCTTTTTGTTTCTGCTCAAAAAGATATGACTGGTTGCCAATTATCTGCTGAAGAAAGTTTGAACTTCTGTAGTTTGCGGAAACCGGCTCAACCCAGCCTTCCCGAACTATTCTTAATGTGTCCCCCTCCAGTCAGCCAGGATCTGTGACTGTGCTCCAGACACGGCACGGATTTGGGGGCGTCCTGCCCCAAGTTCTTCCCCTCTGCCTGGGACCACCTCTTCCTCTCTGTCCACCTCCCCAAATCCTACCAGTCCTGCAGTGCCAGCCCTCGTTCCCAAGTCTACCCTTTCCCAGGAAGCTTTCCCTTTCTCCACCAGCCATAAAAAAGCTTTCTGTCTCTGGCATTCTGTAACGCTCCGCAAAGCCCTTTGCACAATGGCTTGCAAATACTAGGTGCTCAGTTAATGCTTAAATTATTTAAATTATATACCAGTCCTTTGGCATTTGTCGTTGATTGCCTTTTACTGACATCTATGCTTCCTATTAATTTATAAACTTCTTAAGATACTCAATATCTAAGATTGTGCCCAGCACATCCTCAGAAAAAAACCTAATTAATGAATGCTTTTCTATCATTTCTGTGACACCTTGCACAGCTCCTTCAACACAGCAGATGTTCAAAACATTCTTGTTGTTTTAATACGTGATACCTTCGTAAATGCAAAGCTTTAGTCAGTTCAGGAGGAATAGTTTGGCTGAGAATTCGAGCCCTGAAGACAGACCTTTGGACAACGTGCTGGGTGGGGAGTAGACATTGCCAGTGACTGTCTAACCCTCTGTGGCCAGCTTCCTGTTTTGCTTCTTCTGCCCAGCTCTGGGTTTGTCATGGAGTGTTTAGTTACAAATACTCCCACTTTCCAATTTACAGTGTTCCTTCCCCCTCCCGTCCCCTCCCCACACACAAAAAGAGGTTGCAAGAGGGAGGGGTGATACCCTTGGTATCTTTTTAAAAATTTCCATGTTATCAAGATTCTTCATGTGACAAACCATACTAGAGCCAAGAGAGAGCATCAGAGCAAAAAACCATGTTTTCAGAATTTACTGTAGCTCTGTGGGGTTTTGTTTGCCTAGAGTACAATCCTGCAGTAAAATGAGCCCCCCGCCATGATAGTGGGCCCCTCCATCCCATTTCCAAATCTACCTGCTTCTCAACATCTTTGAGTCAGATGGAAAATTCAGTTCTGTCTTCTTTTTCTCTGTATCTTAACTGGTTTTCCAGATGCAAGTCCCAGAAGTGGGATTTAGCTCTGCACATCATCCCTTAATGTGAGCAGGCTCACAGTGGATGGGGGAAGGGGAAAGGGAAAGGGTAGCCATATTGAGTGTCAAGTCCCTCCTACCTGCTTTGGGCCTCACATAAAGAGCAAATGACTGGTCGGGAGAGAGTGTCTCTCCATATTGGAATGGCCAGCTCAGGGTCAGATTCTGCCCCTTCTGTGAGTCACTTCCTGAATGTGGGGGGGGGGGGGCCTGACAGCCAGCACTCTTCAGGAAGCACTCCGGGATCATGGATGTGACTGCTAACACCGGGTTTTTAGGCAGAACCCTGGGGCTTCGGGAATCTCTGGAAGTCTGTCTGTTGGACTCCCTAATCAAACTGCCAGATACAAATCAGCATCTACAAATGCATGAGCGTCGAAGGGGGTTGCTCTCTGGAAGCGGATCTTCTCAAGTGGGTCTGAAGAAGTTGGTGGCGGGTCCCTAACACTTCGTTCTCTCTCAGTCAGTTGCAGAGCAAAGACACCATCATTGCCTACCTCCTCACATGCGCTTCCAGTTTTCCTTGGAAACACAGAGCGTGTTCTGGATCCTGGTTTGTGTGAGACCCTGGTAGTCCCCAAATTTGAAACATCCTTAGTTTCGAGCAGGCTGCTTCCAAGAACGAGGGTAGCTAGAGAGCGTCGTCTCAGATTTTCGCTTTTTTACCTTTGGCAAGCAGCACCTAGTGGTCCTCATTTCAGTGATTACAGGGTTCGTGTAACGGGCCGGGGTTTGGGCTGTGGGATAGCAGTTCTGTCCTTGGAAGAGTGCCAGCCAGCTTTAGCTTTCCGTACTGCAGTTGTTGGCACTGCTCACAGTGTGAGGCCTGGGGTCAGGAAGGACGGCATCACCAACCTGCCCGGGGAGGCCGGGCCCACCTGACAGGCATCGAGGGCTCATGCCACGGCCCCCTTTCCAGATTAAGTATCAATTTACCTTTTTTTTCTCATCCTTATCCAAAAACGTGCTCAGAGCCTAGACACGTCCTTCACACGCACTGGAATCTGAACTGTACAACACAGGAAAAGTGAGGCCTTCAGCAAGGCGTTTTGGACCATGAGGCTTTGTGGTTGGGATTTCACTAAATGCCATGTTGGGGGGCGGGGGAATCTTCTTTCATCCCCAGCCTGGTTCATGCTCATCATCTTAATCACAGGCTAAAGATGAATATTTCTGGTTAGTTTCGCCTTTTTTATATATACACAGTGCCTATTTATAGCTATTTGCTGACGGACTCTACCAATTACTTTAAAAGCTTGTATTTAGAGAGAAACAAACTAAAAATGTGAATCCACTGGATACCCATAGTTCTGCATTGAGTTAGCTTGTTGTGGGGCAGGGTCAGAACAGAGACGGCGGTTGGCACATGATGATGTCAGAACTGGAAATGATCGTCTGTTATGACTTTAACTGGAGGATGATTAGAGAAGAGACACACTCTTCTATCTGTCTTATCTTTGTTATTACAAGCTTACTGGATCCCTTATGCATGTTTATTTGGGGTATTGTACGTTACAAGCCCAGTGAAATTGCTGTCTCCACAGTCATCACTGACACCCTATTTACGAAATCCACCATTCTTCTTCCCTGCCTTCTCAGACTTTCCTTCTCTCTGGCAGTAACCATTTCCTCCATGGAATATTTCCCCCAGCTTCAGAGGCATTCTTCCCGTCTAACTCCTCCTCCTCAGTCTTGTGGAGGCTCATTTCCTTCTGTATTGCCTTTCAAATTTTGGTTCTCTCCAGGGTTCCACACTCTACCCCTTTCTCTTCTCAGTGCAAATGTTTCTACCATGGTAACTACAAAAGGAAGATATGGAGACAGGGCACCCAGCTTGGGAGTCCTGGACTTGGCCGTGTGTAGGCTACATCAGAGAGGAGCTTCCTGTAGAAGCTTCTTATGGGGAGACATACAGGATTTCTCTGCCTGCCACCTCTACTCCTCACCATGGGCACAGGCTGAAAAAAGGCCAAGTGGCTCATGGGGGCAGTGGAAAGGAGGTGGAGCCAGAGACAGTACATGTGCTATTGTCCGTGGAGGAGAGAGGAGGGACAAGCTGAAGCGGTTGAACCTGTTTTGACGGTTTAGGCTAGAATTGGAAGATGGATGTCCAATTCTCTATCTACAAATGCAGGATTGGAACGTGGCTGAGGTACAATGTGTGTATGATGCCAGAAGGCCTGGCTCTGGCCACGTGGTGCCTGGCATCTAAGCCTGGGTTAGAGGCACTGGCAATTGGACACAACAAAGAGTGATCTGGGTAGGAGATAAGATTTGGGGGCCTAGAATACCCAGGGGAATGTTAAGCACTGAATCTGGGGAATGAAAACATTTAAGAGACAAACAGAGAAAGAAGAAAAAGCAAAGGAGACTAAAAAACAATCTCAAGCCGGGGCGCCTGGGTGGCTCAGTTGGTTGAACATCCGACTTCAGCTCAGGTCATGATCTCACAGTTGGAGAGTTCAAGCCCCACGTCGGGCTCTGTGCTGACAGCTCGAAGCCTGGAGCCTGCTTTGCATTGTGTGTGTCTCTCTTCTCTCTGCCCCTCTCCCCCTCCCACTCTGTCTCTCTTTCTCTCAAAAATAAACATTAAGAAGAAAAAACAAACAAAAAAACCTCAAGTAGAAAGAATAACCACCCCTGATGGAGCATTTTCTCTGTGCCAGGCACTGTGATTAAGTGCTTTGCATGCATTTCCTCCTTTAGAGGCTGAAAAGGAGCAAGACATCACAGAGAGAAGAAAATTTTAAGAAGACAGACACTTCCCCTCCTTGGATCATTTTTGTCACACTTTCTTTATCTGCCACCTTCATCCTGTCCTTTAGAGCCCAGCTCAGTGAGCACCACTTTCCTGGATCCTCCCAGGCAGTTAGCTTCTCCTTTGGAATCATCTAGCACGTCACATGTAGCACATTTTATTCACTCAGCCAACAAATGATTGTTCCACTGGTTTAGAATTTATGGTGTTTTAATGCAATTATTATTATCTGCTGGGCCCTGGTTTACTCATTCTGAAGATTTAGAATCAAGCATGTAGAGTGATCAACAAAATGAGGATTTGTTTAATAAGCAGATGAATGAGCAATATAAAATAGTACATTTAGTCAAGATTCAGTTTGAACCAAAGTATGAGAGGATCTCTGGACAGCCCATTTCAGATGTAAATTGCTAAACTTTCTAGGACAGTCATGAGTTGAGGATTCACTGAATGGTTGATTTCTGTTTTTTGGATTTTCAGTGCTCAATTGACACACCCCTGGTTAATGTCAGACATTAACCAAGTGTTGGAGTTCCCTGTGACACAGGCACACACATTCTCTGAATACTTATTATGCACAATTCAATAATGATTAACATTTGAACTCTGTCTAGGCTGAGCAAGCCACATCAAAGCTCTTTTTTCATTAGGACTTTTAAAATATCAAATATGGACTGAATGAGTAGGTGTTGGAGAAACTGACTTTGTAAACTAAAAATCATAAACCCAGATCTGTTTGAAATATGTCATGTGGAGTGCCTATATAAAAATTATGAGCGTTTTGATTTTTCCCTTGTAGGTAATAAATAACATCTGTAATATTCCTCCTCACCTTTTTCTGATTAGCTTTATGTCTGGTATATTTTCCCCAACACTCCTGTTTCGTGTAGCAAGGATTTCGCCAAGGAGAGACAGGATTCTAAAGCAGTGTGGGTGTAACAGAAAACCTGCAGCAATCAAGGTTAAGTCCAGAAATAAGGGGCAGGATGAGTTTGGTGGGGAATTTTTAATGCTAGTCAGGCCTCTCTGTTTTACCTTTCTCAGGGGTACACACCAGCAGAGCTCGTGGGCCCTAAGGGATGGGAGTACCCCTGAAGGGCAAAGGGCATGTGGCCCACAAACCAGCTCCACTGGACCCCAGTGCTGATATGGCTCTCCAGACCCCCTCACTTTGCACCTGAGCCCATGTGGGTGCATCCAGCAGAGTGCCTTGGGCCACTGGTGTTCACCCTGGGGTCCATGGGGCCCCCGGGGTCCTCTGAGGATTGCTGGTGGTGAGCCCAGGTGGAGGTTGGACAACTCTTTTAGCTATTATGTACGATGGGCAGCTGTGTGGCATTTGTCTGGAGGGAAGAGCTGTGTCAAGACCATTGCAAGCATAGTAGATGCTGCTGCTGAAGATGCTGATTTCAGGTCATCAAAGGTGACAGAAAGCCAGGCAGTGATGTTGGGCCAGGCTAGGCTGCCAAGAAGCCAGTTGCTGAGCTTTGCTGAGCTCAGGGCACCATAGTTAAGTCCTAAGGTGACTGCGGGGCTCAGGTGATCCTAATGCACAACCAGAATTGGGAATCCCTGATCTGTTTCACCCCGTTTTCCCAATTTTAACCATACCTCTGGGTTAGCATACATAATTTCGATGGTATTGCCTTGTTGTTATTTTTCCACACAGTATTCTTTTTTCATTCATTTTAAAACCACTTTGTTCAGGTATGATTGACATGGAAAACGTTGTACATTTACAACTTAATATTTAAAAATATGTAAAAGCTTAATATTTACAACTTGATGACTTTTGAGATAAGTATACTTACATGAAACCATTGCTGCATTCTATGTCGTAAACATATCCATCACCTCCAGAAGTTTCTTCCCACCCTCTTATTATTATTTTCTTTGTGTGTGTGTGTGTGTGTGTGTGTGATAAGAATGCTTAACATAAGATCTTCCCTCTTAGCAAGTTTTTAAGGACATAATATAGTATTAACTGTGGGTACTGTGCTGTATAGTAGATCTCTAGGTAGGACTCATTCATCTTACATAACTGAGACTTTGTACCTTTTGACTTCCCCATTTCCCCCCATCCTCTCTTCCCCACAATTTTCTTTTTTTAAAGTTTATTTATCTATTTTGAGAGAGAACGTGACAGGGAGAGAGAGGATCCCAGGCAGGATCCCAGGCCATCAGCACAGAGCCCAATGCTGGGCTTGAGCTCACGAACCACGAGATCATGGCCTGAGCCGAAGCCAAGAGTCAGATGCTTAACCACCTGAGCCACCCAGGCACCGCTGTTCCCCACAATTTTCTAATAATATGTTGTTCCATTGGCACCTGGTTCAGATTTCACAGTTGTTATAGGTCTGGGCAGCTGACCACACCTTGATTTTGATGGCTGTCAATCAAATGCCATAGGTTCAGCCTAAATTGAAGTGATTTCTTTCAGTTGGTCAATTAGTTTATCCATGTACCGTGCCCTATGGCAACTGCTGTGGAAATTCAAGAGACCTGTGACTGGGATTTTTATACTTACAATGCAAAGAACACTCCCCACCCAAAGGATCTCATTCCGTCCTCACAATTATCCCATGAGGTAGGCATTATTTTTCTCCTCATTTTACATACAAGGAAATGGAAATTCAGAGTGGCTAAGTGACTTAATAGGTTATTCATTCTACAGGCTATGAAAATGTACAGTGGTTTCTCAGAATATTATGAGTGGTTTCTCAAAATAGCGAGTAAGGTATAGGGAATGCCACTGGTAAATCCCTAACCGTTCTGTAAATCCCAGCTTGCGAGCTGCCAGAGCCATACCTATGGCTAGTGGGGGCTTTTTCCATCCCTGAAAATTAAGCAGAAAGGGTCAATCAAGCATCAGCTCAGAGCGTGGGGTTCTAGCCCATGTTTTATTGGGAACTGTTTTTAGAGAAATACTTCTATTTTGAGGTCTAGAATGACTGTTGAAAAAACAAGAATCAAGACAACCATGAACACATTCGCATCTGGGTACGTCAGTCCTTACCACACAACGAGATGAGAGGCAGCCAGGGCCTGGGCCTGCAGTTTCCCGGATGTGTCAAACCGTGAGCAGACTACAGATTTCATCTGCGTGTTCACTGAGAGCGCCCAGGCAGCTGTAGCCCAAATGCACCATGGAGGGCACACCGTCTGTGGGCAGTGGGGCTAGCTGGCAGACTAGCTGGTACAGCAAGGCCTAAATGACTTGAACTTCACTTTGATTTGGCGATCCTTTGAACTTTTCTGGGACTGAGCCATGAAGAAATTGGTCAGCCGGTCAAATGTTGAGTGTAAATAAAACTTTAGTGTTTTATTTAAGAGGCACATTTGACTCACATAATCAGCTGACAAATTTGCCCGTTCCTTAAAAAACATACCTGACAGGACTCCATATTAAAAAATACCTTGATCACCAAATATCTGGAAGAGCTGGGAGGTTTTCCCACTTAGGCCAAGTGAGCAAGTTTTGCTCTAAGTCAAACTACATATGCCTTGAAAGCATGAAGATGGCATCCCAGCAGAAGCAGGAAGAATAAAATGGGTGGCCAGAGGTAGAATAAACTTTTAAGCTGGTCTTTGCAAATTGTAAAAGTGATCAAAAACAGAAAGAGCTCAGTAGAAATGAAAAGGTACCAAACCCTGAAGTAGCAAATTAAAGCTTCACCATTAACGCTTTTCCCGCCATCCCTGTTCAAACTCTGGAACCTGTGTTCGGGAGCAAATACAGGTCCTCTCCAGACCCAGACCAGAGAAGTGGTTTGTCTGGTTTGGGTTTTGGTTTTTCATTTTGGTTTTTTTTTGGTTTTTTTTTTCCTGCTTTAATAATGAGTTCTGCCTACTTTTCTCCTCTTTGTAAGGTCTTCAGAAAAGGAGGATATATAAGAAAAAAAACCTGTGTTATACTAATAGCTACCACTCAATGACAGTTTTTACCAGCGATTATTACCTACTTCATAGAACTAGTGCAAGGATTAAATGAGCTAACATATATGGTACACTTAACACAACATTTTATGTTTATAAGCAAGTAGCAAGTGCTTTTAATATTAGCGTTATTATCTTTAGCGTTGACAATGTTAGTAATAGCCTTACAATATACCAGATACTCTGTCAAGCACTCGATATGCCTTATCTCACTTGCTCTTATATTACTTTCATATAGTAAATTGAGGCACGGGGAGTCGGGAAAGTTGCCCAAGATTGCACAACTGGCATCAAAATCATTTATTATGCACTTACGATATTCTGGACATAGTACTAATGAACATTTTCTATGTATCATCATATTTAGCCACACAACAGTCCTGTGAAATCGATGCCATTATCCTCCTTTTACAGATGAGGAAATGTAGGTCCAGAGAGTTCACCTAACACCGAAGCTGACTCAGCCAGTGAATGATGGAGCTGAAATTCAAACCCAAGCAATCTTGCTCCAAAAGGGCATGCTCTTTACTGCTGTGCACTGTGGCCTTCTGGGAGAGGGGACAGCAGGGACTTCAGTCACATGGCCCTCTCCTCATGCTGGTTACTATCCCTAGCAGCGCTTTCCTGCAGGGCCACAGCATTAACTCTTCCCAAGCCGCATTCTCCAGCCACACCCAGTGCATTCTACATCCCAGAGAGGAAGAGACCCAGACCGTCCCCTTCAGCCCTGTGCTAATACTTGGGGCTCCTTATTACCCTGCCTGATTTTCTCTAGGCGTGAAAACTTTGTTTTCTATCAACTTTCCTCTTCTTATCTGCAAGTCAGCTAACATATTTATTTTACTTAAGCCTTGCATAGTTAAAAATCATCAGGGTTATACACCAAAATGTTTAACAGCAGCCAGTAAATTTAGCTAATTTTAATTTTCTTGTTCATGTGTTTTTGTGTTTCCAACTTACATACAATAAACATATAAATTACGTAGAAAAAAATCAGACTGTATTAGACAGTGGTTTCCAAAGAGTCATGAGGATACATTGTCCAATCAAAAGAATAAGGTTGCCTTTCACGAACACCAGGAGATCAGAAGCATCCCCTGGCACCTCTCAGTCCCTTCCCCATTTGGCGAATCCATTACCCATCACTAATTAGTGTCTTTCCAATTATAGTTTAGCTGCAGACCCCTTCTTCAAACAAAAACGTAGAGAAGTATAATATATTTAGCAAATACTACAAGTTCTTCCTTAAGGTTTAACCAGCACTGCATGAAATGAAGACAGGGAACTTGAACCCTGCCCACTAACTCGCCATCCCATTTAATGACAACTCCCAAGGTACTTCTGGAACCCCTGCTGGCTCTGGAGAACACATTCTCCCCTGAAACCATTGACCCGACCTCATTCTAGAAGCTTGAACTCCTTCAGATTTCCAGAGGTTGCCCAGATTAGGAGCTCTATAAATTTACTACATAATATGTAAGATAGTGATTTCCTTCAGTTGCCCTAAAATTTTTCACTAATATCCAAAATCAGTACCCATGACTGGTCCATCTTATAACTGAGTATCTCTGTCTGTCCAGAGACCTTTATTTTGTCAGAGGTGGCCTTCACCTCAGAAGGAAAAGATAAAAGTTTATGCTTCTCTATGGACCCCTAGTTCCTGCCCAGGGGTTAATAAATCCAATGTCCTTTTCTCCCCCATCAGGCTGCTTGTACAACTCTGTGAATATGCTAAAAAACATTGAATTTTACCTCTAAAGGAATGAATTGTATCATATGTGAATTACATCATAATAAAACTATTAGAAAAAAAGTTTAATTAAAAATAATATTTAAATTCCTCTTGTGTCCCCCTGTTGATGAGAAGAAAAGTGACAGTTCTGGCTTTTCACACTCCCCGAAGCTGTCTCACCCCGTCCACCCAACCATCCCACCAAAGCCTCCAACAGCACCTCCCTCCCTGTCCTCCAGAGACCCTCCATCACCGAGACTTCTTTTCTCATTCTTCAGGCTAAAAATCCCTTCTTCACCTTCTGTTTATCCAGTTTTCGGTTATCTATTGTTTCAGTGACGCTTCTCATTGATATGGCTGGCCGTGGGGTAAGACTTTGGGGTTATAGAACTAAATCAGATCCAGGCCATTCCCCATATTAAAAAAAAATTTTTTTTTAATGTTTATTCATTTTTGAGAGAGACAGAGCATGAGTAGAGGAGGGCAGAGAGAGAGGGAAACACAGAATCCAAAGCAGGCTCCAGGCCCAGAGCTGTCAGCACAGACCCCAGTGTGGGGCTCGAACCCATGAACTGTGAGATCATGACCTGAGCCAAAGTCAGACACTTAACCAAATGAGCCACCCAGGTGCCCCATATACCCTACATTTTTTTAAAAAAGGTTTATTTATTTATTTTGAGAGAGAAAAAGATCGCCCATGCACGAGCAGGGGAGGGGCAGACAGAGAGAGAGAGAATCCCAGGCAGTCTCCAGCTGTCAGCAGGGCTGACAGAGACAGACATGGGGCTTGATCCCATAAACTATGAGATCGTGTCCTGAGCCAAAATCAAGAGTCAGACACTTAACCACCTGAGCCACCTAGGCACCCCACTACCCTATATATTTTTTCACACAGGAAGAGGGCAGAGTGGTAGGTAACGAAGAGGTATATCTTTCAGGTCTTACCGAAAGTCCCACTTTCTTCATCCATCCTTCCTGTGCACTTTCACCTCTATCATCTTCTTCCTACCATGATCTTTTATAATATTTACTGTTTGACCTTAATTATATTCTGCCTGATGTTGTTTATTTGACCATTTCATATGTAATATCTTTCTAATTGCTTTGTAAGATTACAAATACACAGCTTCCTTGTGTGTGGTGTTCTATTGCTGCTGTAATAAACTATCACAAGCTCAGTGGTTCAAAAGAACACAGGTGTCTTGTCTGACAGTTTTGTAGATCAAAAGTGTGAGCAGGGCTAAGGTCAAGGTTTTAGCACTGCTGTACCCTTTCAGAGGGTCTAGTACAGAATCCATTTCCTTGCCTTTTCCAGCCTCTGATGGCTGCCCGCATTCCTTAGCTCATGGCCCCTCCTCCATCTTCAAAGTCAGCAGCACGGTATCTCAGACTCTTCTGCTGTGGCCACATCTCCCTCTGACCAAAGTCAGGAAATTGTCCCTGCTTTTATGAACTCATAGTTAGATTGGGCCCACTCAGATAATCTGAGATAACCTCCACATCTCAAGGTCTTTATACTTAGACATATCTGCAAAGTCTCTTTTGTTATGTAAGGTAACATTTCCACAGGTTCCAGAGGGGTTAGGACATGGACACCTTTGGGAGCCACTATCCTGCCTGTCACCCCCATCTTATACTTCCTTGTATTGCATATGAGATGGATGGAAAGAAATAAAATATGCAAACACTAACAACGATGACAACTAATGCTAGGATATGTGTACATCAGATAAAGTAGACTAAAGGAAGAAGGTATCGTTGGAGATGAAGAGAGCCTTTTCAAAATTATACAAAAAGCAATCAGCCAGAAAATTATAATGCTTACAAATGGGTACTTAATAATATAGTCTCAAAAAATGACAAAACTTGGAGGAGAAATAAGCAAATTTTCAGTCACAGTGAGAAATTTTCAACGTCACTCTCTCAGTAACTATTTGAACAATCAAACTATAGAATCAGTACAGATACAAAATATTTGAACAGCATAATTAACAAACTATAATATATATGGATCACTGCACCCAACAACTTGAGAATAGATGTTTTTTTTCTTTTTTCAAGTGGGAATGAAACATACAGTTGACCACATACTGGGCCATAAAGCAAGTGGGAACACAGTGCTAAGGATTTAAATTATGTACTGTACATCTAACATGATTCTAAAGTTAGAAGTTTATTTCTAAAAAATCATAGATATATTTTGTAATCATAACGGAATTAAACTGGAAATTCATAATGAAAGGATAATAGGAACTTCTCAAATGTTTGGGCATTAAGTGATACACTTTTGAACAATCAGGAAATCACAACGAAAAATAGAAAATATTTTGACCTGAATTACAAACGTGCATATTTAAAACTTGAGAGATAAAAGTAAATTGGTGCTTTCCCATGTTTATAGCAGCACTATCAACAATAGTCAAAGTATGGAAAGAGCCCAAATGTCCATCGATGGATGAGTGGATAAAAAAGATGTGGTGTATATATATATATACACCACATATATATATATACAAGGAGTATTATTCGGCAATCAAAAAGAATGAAATCTTGCCATTTGGAACTACTTGGATGGAACTGGAGGGTATCATGCTAAGTGAAATTAGTCAGAGAAAGACAAAAATCATATGACTTCACTCATATGAGGACTTTAAGAGACAAAACAGATGAACATAAGGGAAGAGAAACAAAAATAATATAAAAACAGGGAGGGGGCAAAACAAAAGAGACTCATAAATGTGGAGAACAAAGGGTTGCTGGAGGGGTTGTGGGAAGGGGGATGGGCTAAATGGGTAAGGGGCATTAAGGAATCTACTGAAATCATTGCTTCATTATATACTAACTAATTTGGATGTAAATTTTATTTTTTTATTTTTTTATTTTTTTTTTTAAATTTTTTTTAACGTTTTATTTATTTTTGAGACAGAGAGAGACAGAGCATGAACGGGGGAGGGGCAGAGAGAGAGGGAGACACAGGATCGGAAGCAGGCTCCAGGCTCTGAGCCATCAGCCCAGAGCCTGACGCGGGGCTTGAACTCACGGACGGTGAGATCGTGACCTGAGCTGAAGTCGGCCGCCCAACCAACTGAGCCACCCAGGCGCCCCTGGATGTAAATTTTAAATAAGAAATAAAGTTAAATTAAAATATAAAAATAAAGTACACTCCATTCTTAAATAAATAAATAAATAAATAGGTGCTTGGATGAAAACTTATAGTGTTAAATGTATATATCAGAAATGAAAAAGTGCTGAAAATTAATTAGGCAGGAAGCTATGAATAGAAGAGCAAAGTGAGCCAAAAGGAAATGGAAGGAAATAATAAAGAGAAGAGGCAAAATTATGAAATAGAAAGCTAATATACTACAGAGAGGGACTACTAGGTAAAAAGTTTGAAAAGACCAATAAATGCAATTAACCTTTAACAAAATTTATCATGGGAAAAAAAAGTGAAAAGCACACACTGCCAGCATCAGGAATGAAAAGATATTACTACAGATGCTACAGACATTAAAGGTAATACAGAAACGAAAATGTGTATGATTAGACAAATTCCCAGTAAAATACAGTTTACCAAAACTAAGAAAAAGAGAAATAGAAGATCCGAATAGTTCTATATCTGTTAAAGAAATTAAATTAATAAATAACCTGCCCACAAAGAAAACTCGAGGCCCAGATACCTTTACAAATGAACTCTTCCAAGTATTTAGGAAATAACAACCATCTGACACAAACTCTTCAGGGAACACTTCCACTTCCTTTTATAGGACCAATATAACCTTGACTCAAAAAGATGACAAGAATATTTTAAGAAAAAAATTAATAGAGAAATTGAAGCATAGGTGCAAAAGCTCTGAACAAAATGTGAATCCAGCAATAAATAAAAAGGACAAGCATCATGACTGAAGGGGGTTTATTCTGTAAGTGCAAGGTTGATTTGGCATTTAAGAATTAATAAGTAGAAGGGTGCCTGGGTGGGTCAGTCGGTTGGGCGTCTGACTTTGCCTCAGGTCATTATCTCACAGCTCGCGAGTTCGAGCCCCACGTCCGGCTCTGTGCTGACAGCTGGGAGCCTGAGGTCTGCTTCAGATTCTGTGTCTCCCTCTCTCTCTGCCCTTCCCCTGCTTGTGTGTGCTCTCTCTCTCTGTCTCTCTCAAAAATAAATGAATAAACATTGAAAGAAAAGGAATCAAGAAGTATAATTAATTGTGCTAAAAGATAAATGAATAATTATGTGATATTTTCAGATGCTGAAAAAGCATATGGCAAAATTTAACACCCATTTATGATAAAAATAAAAACTTAGTAAACTGGGAGTAGAATGGATCTTCTTTTATCTGATAAAGCATAGCTACAAAGATTTTTATATTGATATCACACTTAACGGTAAAATCGTAAAACCTTTTCCCCTGAAAACAGGAATGAGATACAAATTCTCACTATCACTACTTTTATTCAAATTTATACCAGAGATTTTGTACAATGTCATAAAGTAAGAAAAAGGAAACTGAAATATCTATTATGCGGAGAAACCAATGTCAATATTTGCAGGTGACATTATAGCATGCATAGAAAATCCAAAGACTATAAACAAAGAATTAGAATTAATAAATGAATTTAGCAAAGTCACTAAAAACAAGGTCAATATGTAAAAGTGTCAATTGTGTTAATTCAGAGTATGAAATATGTATTTTAAAAAATTTTTTTAAATGTTTATTTATTTTTGAGAGAGAGAGCAAGGGAGAGGTAGAGAGGGAAACATAGAATCCGAGGCAGGCTCCAGGCTCTGAGCTGTCAGCACAGAGCTCAACACAAGGTCATGACCTGAGCCGAAGTCGGACGCTTAACCTACTGAGCCACCCAGGTGCTCCTGTTTTAAAATATTGTTTATAACGGTATTAAAATACATTAACCAACTGGGAGTAAACCTAAGAAAAGACATGTAAGACCTCTACATAGAAAATCATAGAATATGATGAAGAGAAATTATGGGGATCCACCACACGCATGAATTGTAAGTCTCAATATTTTAAGACAGCAATACCCCACAATTGATCCCTGGAGTTAATACCATCATAATCAATATCCCAGTAGCCAGTAGCTAGTTTGTGAAATTTAACAAGCTACTCCTAGAATTTATATTGAAATTCAAAAGGCTGGGACCCGTGGGTGGCTCAGTCAGTTGATTGTGGACTCTTGATTTCAGCTCAGACCATGATCCCAGGGTCAAGGATCGAGCCCCGCATTTGGCTCCACACTGAGCATGGAGTCTGCTTAAGATTCTCTCTCCCCATCTGCCCCTCTCCCTTGCTAGCTTGCGCACGCTCTCTCTCTGTCCCTAAAATAAAATAAAAAAAAAAATAAACACGGGTGCCTGGGTGGTTCAATCGGTTAAGCATCCGACTTCAGCTCAGGTCATGATCTCACAGTTCATGGGTTTGAGCCCCACGTTGGGCTCTGTGCTGACAGCTCCGAGCCTGGAGCCTGCTTCGGATTCTGTGTCTCCCTGTCTTTCTGCCCCTCCCCCACTCATATTCTCTCTCTCTCTCTCTCTCTCTCTCTCTCTCTCTCTCGCTCTCAAAAATAAATAAACATTAAAAAAAAAGAAAATGCAAAAGCCAATAATGGTGAAATCCATCTGGGAGAACAACAAATTTGGGGACTTAGATAGAAAAACATATGGTAAATCTACAGTAATTAAGATAGTATAGTAATAGCATAAGCATAGACATATAGACCAGTGGGACAGAATAAAAACTCTAGAGCTGGCCTGTCCAATGCAGTAGCCATTAGTCACATATGGTAATTAAAGTTTAAATTAATTTCCTCAGTTGCAGTAGCTGCATTTCTTTTTTTTTTTTTTAATTTTTTTTTAACACTTATTTATCTTTGAGAGAGAGACAGAGACAGAGTGTGAGAGCAGTAGGGGCAGAGAGAGAGGGAGACACAAAATCTGAAGCAGGCTCCAGGCTCCGAGCTGTCAGCACAGAACCCAATGCGGGGCTTGAACTCACAAGCTGTGAGATCATGACCTGAGCCAAAGTCGGACGTTCAACCGACTGAGCCACCCAGGCGTCCCAACACTAGCTGTATTTCATATGCTCAATACCCTCAGCACCCGGCTAGTGGTTGCTGCAGTGGACAACAGACATAAAACACTCCAGAAAGTTCTATTTGGACCATGCTGCTCTAGAGACAGACTCACCACATATGGAAATAAGATGTTTGACAACGGTGTCACTGAAGATGAGTAGCAAAGAACAGTCTTTTCAACAGTCTTGGTCAGATAATAGCCATCTTTGAAAAATGAATCTTGAGTCCCACCTTACTTCGTGCGCAGAAATCAGTTCCTGGTGGGTTCTATGCCTAAATGCAAGATGTTGTGGAATTTTCATGGAACAGAATCACATCCAGCAGTCAAAATGAATGAAGTGCTGGGAACAGGCTGAACCTCAACACCAAGGGTGAGTCTCACAAACATTATGAAATCAGTTGGAGCCAGAAATAAAAGAGAACATGCTGTATGGTTTCCATTTGTACAAAGTTCAAAAGGAGGCAGAAAGAGTCTCTGCTGACGGATGGCAGTTACCTTGGAAGAGGAGGCTGGTAACTGGAGGCTGCTGACATGGGCTTCTGAAATCCTGGTAATATCCTGTTTCTTGAGTGGGCTGGTGTCCACAGGAGAGGGTCCAGTCTTCATCAGCACCATTAGTGCACTTTTCTCTATGGGTGTTATTTTAAAACGTTTTTTTAAACAACCCTTGGATTGACACGGAAAAAGAAAGATAATTCTTGGTGATTGAGTGATAAAGGAAAGGTGAAGATTCTAAAAATTTTTAGATAGGCAACAACTTGAAGTCTGAAAGTATCAGGTATAGGATATGGAGAAGGGGAGACGTCACTGGCACAAGGGCCAATTAGTATGTGTTGTAAAGTTGGAAACGTGTGCCCCTTGCAAGTGGACAGTTTTGCTTCCAGACACAAACCTTAGAGAAATGCTTGCTCATGTGCACCAGGGGACGTGGGCAACAATGCTCGTTGCATAATAGTGTACAATAGAAAAAAAAAAAAAAAGAAGAAGAAGAATTGAAGTAACCTGATGCCTAACAGGGAAATGGGTAAATAAAATGTGAGTTTTTATATAGTGAAATACTAAACAGTTAAAAGGAATATAATATACACAAGCATAATCACAGAGCTCTGAAGATACTGAAGTGGATTGAAAAAAGCAAGTTGCAGAGTATGTATGGCGTAACATGTATACGCGTACATTTTTAAAGTATAAAACAGGACTGTAGATTATTCTGTGGCACATGCATGTGTAACCGGACTGTTAAATCGCCGCAGGATACACTGTACCCTGATCCATGATAGCAGCAGCCTCAGGGGCAGGGGGTGAAGGGACGGAGATTAAGGATGGGGATAGACCGTCACATGGGAACTGTCACTTCATTTTCATTGTTCTGTTTCCTTTTTTTTTTTTAATGGCAAATATAACAAAATGTTAACATCTGTCCCTTCTAGGTGTTGGCTCACAGAGTGTGAGTTCTCTTATTTCTTGTAATGTTCCCTTTGTTTAACTTCTCAATAAGAAAAAAAATAGAGTTGCGATAATAGCATCTTTCATCGTTTAGTCTTAGGCTTGTTTATTGTTTAGGTATTTTACGTTCCTGTTTGTTTTAAGAACAAATGTATATAAATATGAGTATAGCTGAGATAGCTCAATTTCCTCTCTTTGTTTATGTTAGCAAAGCATACTTGTTTTATTTAACATCCTTTGGTATCAAAATGTGGCCTTTACACAAACTTGTGAGGAGTAAATCATGAGGGCTCACAGTCCTAACACAGTCTGTGTTTTAAGAACACATTTCCTATGATAGACATCCTCTGCGCCTCGATCACAGCAAACATCCGCTTATATTGGAGCCGAAACATCCACAAGCAGGCGGAGAAAAAAAGTCAAAAAGATTTGCCGTTTGGTGCTAACGATCTGTCGGTACACGATTGTTAAGACTGAGGTCTGAAACCACCAACATTTATTGGCTCGGTCTCCAGTATGCGTCTTTAGGGTCATTTCCACAAGACCGACCAGAAGAACGGGACCCTGCCTTTTCCACCACTGACCTTGCTCCTGCGGGAAGCCCGGGGCGGTAGCACACAAGTCCCGCTCTAGCAGGAAGGAGGGCACTCCCAAAGTCCTTTATGACAGGATGGGGGACAGACGGGCCGGCCGCCATGATGGAGAGTGCACTGTTACAGACAGAGCACACACAAGGCTATTAGTCACTGGGCGGGCAGTCTGGAAGCCTTTGGAAACGCACCCTAGGTGATTGCTGTGACCGGGTTTGAAAAGTTGACAGGTAAATGTGGACTTGAAACAGACTAGCTATTTTATGGTTAGGCCCTAAACTGCAGGCTTTTAAACATGCTCAGGTATGAGTGAGGTGGGGACCTGCATACCCTGCCCTCACAGATCCAGCAGGGTCTTTACAGCAGATCTGTAAAGACCCTGAGAGAGACTCAGTTCTCTCTTCTACACCTATTTCACTCCTCACAACCAGGCCAAGGAGGGAGTTACCCAAAAGAAGGAACTGAGCATGCTCATTTCAGACTCTTCTGTCTGTCTCATTTGGGGGCTCGCCTGCCCCTAGAATATATATAAGCACTCTGGTCTGCTCTCAGCTCTGAGGGAGCCCAGTGGGTGTCCAGCAGGATCAGGGATGAGTGATTTAGTCTTTTTAAGTCAAGAGTCAATTATTAGCAAGGCCTCTCGGCCACAGATCTGAAGCTATGTTCTCTCTAATCAACTTTATCAGTAACAAGGGCAATATCTTAGCTCCGACTGTCTGGCCTCTAACCTTTCAATTGGTTCCAAATTCAAGAAGGTGGGGGAGGTAATTGCTCCCCTAAAACCTGATGATCAATTAGTATAAGACCCCAAGATGATAATGTAATCCGTGTTAATAACCAATAATTTGTATACCAATTTGTTCTTATACCCATAATTATCCTGTCTGAATAGTGAACTGAGCATTGCTCACTTTTATCTTTCATAACTGTGGTTAAAAAAATAAATATAGTGCTGTATGTCATGGCATGATTGAACTCTCATAGCTCGAGATAGACTCCATTAAAATGTACACTTTATAATCTATTATCTACATATACCTATCTATAAGTATATATAGAAAATGTATTTATCTAATTCAGTCATTTAGCAGCAAAAAGAAAAACTGCACACACGAAAAACAGCCTCTCCTGCTATTACAGAACACTGTTCTGCACATGGCCAGATGTACGTTCACAGAACACAGCAATTTTAAGGATGAATTCATGTTCTAATCTCTTTGGGATTACCTTATATTCGTGGTGGTTTATGACTGATGTTTAAAGTAACTATAGCTTTCTGTTTATATTTAATAGAAGATTCGTGTCTGTGGTGGGATACACGTTTACACTCATGGGATAAAAGCTACTGTTCTACAGGAAGGATATTAAATGTTGATTTAGAACGACACATTTCAATAACAGTGATCTAAGTCTCCCAAACTGTTTCTTCGCAGGTCCTGGGAAAAGCCTGGCACCAGCAAAGGATGATTCTTCTCATCCAGCGTATTTAGCCTTCAACACATCTCTGCATGCTGCAATTAGACACGGGAACTGGAAACTCCTCACCGGCTACCCAGGTAGGGTGCTTGGCATTTCCCACCAGATCAAGGAGAACTTTACTAAACAACTGCCTTTTGCAGAACATACCTGTGGGGCCGCTGAATGAGGAAGAATGTTGTGATCTACCGTCCTGACCACAAAAAAAAAAAAAAAAAAAAAAAAAAAAAATTAAAAAAATAAAAAGTTGAGAATTAACTGTAGGGGGCGGTGAGAGGAAGAAATGCCAACTGTAATGTTTCATGGAAAATCAGATTTCAGAGATGCGTGGCTGGCAAGCACAGCACATGAGGCTAGGAGGGAGACTCTCTGAAAGCTATATCCTCAATCAAGTGTGTAGCTGAGGGATGTGGTTGCTTCCTCTGAGCACATTCTCTAAAAGTGGTATCTTTTATTTATTTATTTTATTTTTTAATTTTTTTGATGTTTATTTTTGAGAGAGAGAGAGAGAGAGAGAGACAGAGCACAAGGTGGGGAGGGGCACAAAGGGAGTCACAGAATCCAAAGCAGGCTCCAGGCTCTGAGCTGTCACAGATCCCGACACGGGGCTTGACCCCATGAACTCTGAGATCATAGCCTGAGATGAAGTCGGCTACTTAACCCACTGAGCCACCCAGGCGCCCCAAAAGTGACCTCTTTTAAATATTTTTAAAATATGTGGTGTGATGGTAAAGACTGTGATGCAATTAAGCAATGTTTACAATGATGACATTTTGGGCATTTGGGGTAAGACAACTCTTCTTTGTTTGGTACCGTTCCATGTATTGCGAGATGTCTTAGCTTCCCTGGCCCATGACCATTACATGTTGATAGCAGCTTCCCTAAGTCACTGTGACAACTAAAACTCCCCCCACCCACACCCACACACGTGCACACGCATGCACACACATGCGTGCACATTCCTGGAGGCCCCTGGTTGTGAAGCAGTGAACTAGGAGTTAGAGTGAGAAAGATATAGATACAGCATCAAGGGCCACATCTTTTTTATGTGTCCACGTCCACAACCCCTGAAATTAGAACCTGTCTACCATGCCTCTCCTGCAATAAACTATTGTATTTCTTTGCCAGGCTGTGGCTGTTGGTTTCCTCCGCCGTCTCCATACAACGATTCTGCGATACCCTCATCAGACCCACCGACCAAGACCCTCTGGCTCTTTGATATTGATCAGGACCCAGAAGAAAGACATGACCTGTCAAGAGACTATCCCCATATTGTTGAGCAGCTCCTTTCCCGCCTGCAGTTCTACCACAAACATTCAGTGCCTGTGCATTTCCCGGCACAGGACCCCCGCTGTGACCCCAAGGGCACTGGGGCCTGGGGCCCGTGGGTATAGGACTTCTGGCAGCCTGGGGGAGCCAGACCACCTTTCTGTCACAAGTTAGACTTCAGGCCTTTACTCCTGTATCTCGTGTCTCTCCCAGCCTGGGTTCGCCTGGTCCTTCTCTTGTTTCTGAACCACACTGAGGAATCTCATTTCAAACCCCAGTGCATATAAGAAGCTGATAAAACCTGGAACAGTCCTGTTGTTGGCTGGGGTGTGTGTCTAGAGGAGAGGGGGGCTGAGTTCAACCCCTTCTTCCTGAGTGTGGGACAGCTGGGAACTTGACTTGAAATAGGAAGTTCTCGTTGAGTCCTAGAGGCTGGAGCAGCTGGCTCTTTTTGCCTCACAAGTCAGATGTTACATTTCCCCCTGCCAATAGCTGGGTTTTATTGGAGTGCCTCATGTTTCTTGTAACAAATGTGAGGAGCAGACAGTTTTTAATGGTCCTGTTGGCCAGGGGATCTCCCTGTCTGCGAGATATCATGTGCAGGCATTCCGTGTGAATAACCCCCCTGGCTCACCCCTCACTCCGTCACTCATCTCGTCATGGAGCATAAGGCCCATTTCATAGTTACGGTCAGCATGGCAATATGCCTGCTTCTTGGTTTGGGTTATTACAGTAAAGAAATGTGTTTTTATCCCCAGTTTTCTTTTTTTTTTTCCTAGCCACTACTCATTTCGTCTAGACTTCCTGCTACCCCCTCTCCCCTGTGGTTCTTTTCCTAACCTCCCTTTGACTCAGGCATCCTGTGCCCGGGAAGGCTGCCTTGCCTCTCCACGCTGAGCACCATCGGTTTGGGGATCTCTGCTGGGGCCTGCCTTCCTCTTGCCTCCACTACCGGAGCTGGAGCCCTGCCCAGAGAAGGTGGTCACATCTGGCTCTGCATGCATGCTCGTGGTGGACACGAAGGGGCCGGGTGGGTGATGCGTGGCTCTGTGTCATCTGTTTGCTGAAGACTATTCTAAGTTGCATGGAATTAATTATGAATGTGGCTGTGTCTCATAATATATTAAGAGTTGCATGCTATTCCCTAGCTAGGAGGAGAAACCCCGGGAAACGGTCGTTTTGTCCCGGGGTGATGGAGGGGGGCAGTTTGAAAGGAAATGGCCAGCATCTGAGATCCTGGGCCTCAGTGAAGCAAAGGACGGCACGTCCACCTTTCCCTATTCTCAGTCTTACTGCTTGTATTGAGGTTCTGGGGTTGGGGAAACAGGATGAGGTTTTACTTACCGGCCCTTTCTCAGTCTCGTGAAAGTCCTACTAATGCAGATCAGTACAGATGCGCTCTGAAGAATGTCAGACTCTGAAAAATATGTGCCAAAACTCTACTCTTTTTTCCATTAGCGGGACTCTTTGGTTCACTGGTGTCCCCACTGCCTGGACCGGTGCCTGTTACATAGAAGGCGGTCAATACTTTTTTTTTTGTTTTTAATGAATGAATGGACAGCTGAACAAATGAGAGAGTGGCACACCGTTAAAAATCCAGTGAGCTAAATACAGGTTTAGAGTAAATATCCTCCAACTGTTGCTTTTCTGTTCCCAAGCTGCCCTCCTGGGCTAGGAGCATAGTCTGCATATCTGGACAGTCAGAGGACGCTCCAAAGTGAAGCCATAATACCCTCTCCAGGAGGGAAATGGGGAAGCATGCCTGCCGAAGATACACTTTTGGCAATAACCCTCAGTTCTGTTCTTCATAGGACACTAGAAACTAAAACCAGCAAATAATATGCTATAGGTCCTTGTATAGCCACCCTTCAATTCAGTAGCAATATTTTCGGGTCACTACCAATTTGTATTGTATTAAAATAAGATGATTGGAAGGAAATGGTGCTAGAACTAAAAACACCTGTTACCAACCTTTACCCCACGCCCGGGTTGGCAAACAGCTGGCCCAAATGCCATCACCTACCACTCCCTCACCTGTGGCAGATACTCTGCACTAACTGAGCCCACGTGTTCTTCTGGATCCTTCTAATCCCAGTGTCTGTTAATACCATGAGATTAGAGGCCATCACTATATGACAGCCATTCACCCTCCACGCCATGCTCCCAGGGCTGTCCCCAGTTCCAGTCCCTTGATTGCCAAGTACAACATGGTGTTCTGTACTCAGTGGATTTACAGGGAGTTGTCAAAACTAGTTGTTGTAAAACTTTTATTTGAGATTTTATTTTATCCATTATAGAATGCATCTCATTAGGTTTCTCTTTTCTGTATAAGAATGTGAACAGATTCACATTGAGGATGTTTCTTTCCAGGTTCATTTGCGTTTAAAGAAAAGGTTTATTAATTTAATTGTTCTTCTTTGCTACTACCTGATTATTTCATATCTGGGGAACAAAAAATTTTTTTTACCCTTTAAAATTTGTCAGCCGTGAATAGGGAGTTTTCATTTGGGTGATAAAAAAGTTCTGAACCAGATAGTGGTGATGTTTGCACAACATACCTCTGAATTGTATGGCTTAAAATGGTTAAAATGATAACTTTTATGTGTTTCTTCCAACCGATTTTTAATGTGTTGGCCAGTTTTGTGGTATGTAAATTACATCTCAATAAAGAAACATAGCAAAAATATCAGAACTGAAACAAAGGCGTCAGTCATTGCCCCAAGAGTACAAACTGTAAAATAAGTCATTGGAGGGAGGTTGTGAGGGTAGGAGTGAATGTAAAGTGATAATAAGAGAGTGTATTTGTTCTCTGTTGCTGTATATCAAATTACCCCCCGAAATTTAGCAGCTTTAAACAATAAACATTTATTACTTAACACACTTTGTGGGGGGCCAGGACTCTGGGAGTGGCTTAGCTGGGTGGTTCTGGCTCAGGGCCTCCTGAGATGGTAGTCAAGCTGGTGAGGGCTGCACTCATCTGAAGGCTTGCCTGGGGCCAGAGGATACACTTCCAAGGTGAGTCACTCACCAGGCTCTTGGTTGGAGGCCTCAGTTCCTTGCCCTGTGGGCTTCTCCACAGAGTGCTTAAATATCCTCACTTCCAGCAGAGCAAATAATCTGGAGAGAGAGCAAGAGGAAGCCATAGTACCTTAATTACCTGGTACAGTGTCACTTCGACCTTTTTTCAGTTCCTTAAAAATAAGTCACTAAGTCCAGCGGTTACACAAGAGAAGGAGAATTAGGTCCTGTCTTTTGAAGGAAGTGTCAGATTTGTGGACATATCTGATACCAGTGTGGACAATAGGAGAATGGGGAAATGTTGTCTCCTGGGGAAGAGACTGTCTAATCCAGTCCACATGCATTTATCAAGTTCAAATTCTGCTATTTGAAGACAGATGTTAGAAAAACATCCAATTTTGCTATATAGTGGTTAGAATGACCAGGGACTAATCATTTAGCTCTCTCTGTGCCTCCCTCTTTTTTTTTTTTTTTTTTTTTTTTTTACTGGTGATAGGTTGAACTGAGTAATCCCTAAAGTCTTAGACCCTTGTGTCCAGAACAATGCCTGACACATAGTCTATATTAAATAAATGGTCTTTGGGGCGCCTGGGTGGCGCAGTCGGTTAAGCGTCCGACTTCAGCCAGGTCACGATCTCGCGGTCCGTGAGTTCGAGCCCCGCGTCGGGCTCTGGGCTGATGGCTCAGAGCCTGGAGCCTGCTTCCTATTCTGTGTCTCCCTCTCTCTCTGCCCCTCCCCCGTTCATGCTCTGTCTCTCTCTGTCCCAAAAATAAATAAATGTTGAAAAAAAAAAAAATTTTAAATAAATGGTCTTTGACTCTCAACTGCCTGAATTCCAGTGCAAGAGTGTAAAATAAAACTGTGCTAGAAATAGCCAGAGATTCTGCTCCATCTTGAAAAAGCATTCATTTCCTGAAAATATGATTTTAAAAACTAATTTTTTGAATGCTTACTATATTCTGAGCATTGTACAAAGTGCTTTAAAAGAATTATCTTGGGGAACCTGAGTGGCTCAGTTGGTTAAGTTTCCAACTTTTGATCTCAGCTCAGGTCTTGATCTCACCATTGTGAGGTCAAGCCCCACAGTGAGCTCTGCACAGGGCATGAAGCCCACTTTAAAAAAAAAAAAGGAATTATCTTGTTGCCTAAGGAAAATAAAAGCAATTTCCTTCTTAAAATTTTAATAAATAAATAAATAAATATCTTATTCAATATAATTTTAAACTAGCCAGAGGTAATGTTTATAAAATCTGTTCAATCTTTTTATTTTTTTAATGTTTACTTATTTTTGAGAGAGAGAGAGAATGCAAAGAGAGGAAGGGCAGAGAGAGAGACACACACACAGAATCTGTAGCAGGCTCCAGGCTCTGAGCTGTCAGCATAGAGCTCGACGTGGGTTTTGAACTCATAAACTGTGAGATCATGACCTGAGCCAAAGTCAGGCGCTTAACCTGACTGAGCCACCTAGGGACCCCTAAAATCTGTTCAATCTTAATTATTAAAGGCATATTTGGTTTCACCCCTTACATTTTAAAAATATCTAACCTTTATCCAGACATATAGTTACTTAAATCAAGAAAATGAAAAGAATTATTTTGTCTTTTTAAAAAGTATACCAGAGGGATGCCTGGGTAGCTTAGCCAATTAAGCGCCCAACCTTGGCTCAGGTCACAGTCTCATAATGCATGGGTTCCAGCCCCACACCAGGCTGTGTGCTGACAGCTCAGAGCCTGGAGTCCGCTTCAGATTTTGTGTCTCCCGCTCTCTGCCCCTCTCCCACTCACACTGTGTCTTTTCTGTCTCAAAAAATACATGTGTTAAAAAAAATAGTAATAATAAAAAATAAAAATGAATAAAAAGCACACCAGAGAAATAACCCAAGTGTTGATCAACAAACAAATGGATGAACAAAATGTGCTATATCCACATAATGGAATATTATTCAGTCATAAAAAGGAATGGAGTTCTGATACATGCTATATGATACATGCTACATGATACATGCTACAGACACAGAAGAGTAGGTCTTGTGTGATTCCACTTACATGAAATGTCAAGAATCGGCAAATTAACAGAGACAGAAAGTAGATTAGAAGTTTCCAGAAGCTAGAGGAAGGAATAGTGGCAGCCATTGTTCAACGAATAGAGTTCCTTTTGGGGTGATGTAAAAGTTTTAGAAATAGTGGTGATGATTGCCCAACAATGTGAATGTAATTAACACCATTAAATTGTATGCTTAAAATTGTTTGAAATGGCAAATTGTATGAGATATATATGTATCGAGAGAGAGATGGGGTCTAGATCCTTCCACCTACTTTAGTAACTGCACTTTTAGTTCTCTTATAGATGAATCTTCCATGTAAGACAAAAGTAATGGATGGTGGTAGAAGTCAACAAAATTCTTTCCTTGAGGGGAAGGAATATAGACTGGGAAGGGGCATGATGAAACCTTTTGGGGTTCAGAAAATGCTTTATATCCTGGTCTGTTAATGGGTGTATACATATGTAAAAAATCACTAAGAAGTATATTCAAGTTTTGTACTTTGTATGTTACAGCTCTCTCTCTCTCCTCTCTCTCTCTCTCATTAAAAAACACCTGCCCTTCACTTGTACCCCAATGTTTATAGCAGCACTCTCAACAATAGCCAAATTATGGAAAGAGCCTAAATGTCCATCAACTGATGAATGGATAAAGAAATTGTGGTTTATATACACAATGGAGTACTACATGGCAATGAGAAAGAATGAAATATGGCCCTTTGTAGCAACGTGGATGGAACTGGAGAGTGTGATGCTAAGTGAAATAAGCCATACAGAGAAAGACAGATACCATATGGTTTCACTCTTATGTGGATCCTGAGAAACTTAACAGAAACCCATGGGGGAGGGGAAGGAAAAAAAAAAAGAGGTTAGAGTGGGAGAGAGCCAAAGCATAAGAGACTGTTAAAAACTGAGAACAAACTGAGGGTTGATGGGGGGTGGGAGGGAGGGGAGGGTGGGTGATGGGTATTGAGGAGGGCACCTTTTGGGATGAGCACTGGGTGTTGTATGGAAACCAATTTGACAATAAATTTCATATATTGAAAAAAATAAAAATAAAAATAAAAATAATAAAAAAATAAAATAAAAAACACCTGCCCTTAGAGTACATACTTATCTCATATGTTACCCAAATGGGCTTGGAAACATCAAACAATTATAAACAAAACATTTTAAATGCTGCAAAGATATGTACTATTTAAAGAAGCTTTTTTTTTTGCGGGGCGCCTGGATGGCGCAGTCGGTTAAGCGTCCGACTTCAGCCAGGTCACGATCTCACGGTCCGTGATTTCGAGCCCCGCGTCGGGCTCTGGGCTGATGGCTCGGAGCCTGGAGCCTGTTTCCGATTCTGTGTCTCCCTCTCTCTCTGCCCCTCCCCCCGTTCATGCTCTGTCTCTCTCTGTCCCCAAAAAAATAAATAAACGTTGAAAAAAAAATTTAATAAAAAAAAGAAGCCTTTTTGTGATTCCTTTCATAAACACAAATTTAGGGGTTTATTTTTACAAAACTTGAATACATTGATTTGGGGTTTGTAAATTGAGATTTCGCTACGCTGGCCTTCCTGAAGGATTCACACTCACCCATGTGTTGGTGCTGGGGGAGAGGTGCAAAGACGAGGAAATGATAGGAATGAAAAGGCAGGGGGGTCCTCTGCCCCAAGAGGCTTACCACCCAATTCTGTTGTACCAAGTTCTTTCCAACTAAACAGTTTTTAAGAACATTCCAGCCAATGCTAAACATATTGAAGTAGTTACCATCTTTCTCAGTCACCACTTAAACTTTAAAATCTAATTTTTTGTCCAAGTGGAGAATAGCCACAGCATATGCAGACTAGTTCATTTTCAGGCTGTCCAAAGACCAGAATGCTCACCTGGACATCTTTATTGATCGCCGAGAGCAGGTAGGTTTGAACGGCTGTAGGGGTGCCTACAACATCTCTTTCACCTTTGCCCCGTTGCCATGGGAGCCACCCACCGGATGGCACGAAGCAGAGCAGGTGATTTATTCTGCCTGGGGCCTGACTTCAGGGCTTTGTGACTATCAGGAAACTGGAAGGGCAATTTAATTCTCAAACTAATTTGCCCAAGTAACAAATCATTGAGCTTAGGATATTTCATTTAATAACCTTTATTATTTTTCTGACAATAAAAGCATATATCACTGTAATCATTTTTGGAAAATACAGAAAACACATAAAGAAAATTAACCCATAAAGCAGCCACCAACATATAGCCACCATTAACCTTTTAAACCCCTTTAAGAGAGTAATTAGGTGGCCCAACTCCCAGATGGGTTTTCAAATCCCACTGTGCCCAGCTGAGCCTTCACTGGAGATTCAAGATGTCAGATAAATGAAATATCACCTCTTTTGGAACTCTTCATTTTAATCCCACTAATGAGGTATAGATCTTCCCAGGTTTTCACTCCAAAGGAACATGATTTCACACACACACACACACACACACACACACACACACACACACACATTATCTCTCTTTCTCTGCACCCCATCTTCTCCACAGGCCTCAAGAGGTGTGGGCCTCCACACACGTGGGATGTTGACCAACCAATCAAACCAGCAAGCAGGCACCTGCTGTGTAATTTTTGCTTTGTATCTATATACCCATGAAAGCAGTGAGTGCTTTCTGAATAAGCTATTTTTAAAATGAAAGCCTTTGATTAGAGGATCCTCTGGATCTGTTAGAGAAATAGCTGGCTGATTTGAAAAGTGTTACTCTTCACAAGAGTATGCTGGGTTTTCTTGGTTCTTAAGCTAAAGCTTAAATGAAAGTGTTTGGGCTTAATACATACAGGGAGTGGAAAGATGTGGCTCCCACATCCAGGACTTCAGGACAAGGAGACGGGCCTGTCTCCCTGGGACCTGCATGTGTCCTGTCACTGAGGTCCACCTATTCCTTTCCCCCCAAAAGCGGCTTCAGCCAGGCCAGGAGGACACCCCAGGAAACCCCAAAGCTCCTCGAGGCCCCGCCCAAGACTCTGTAACTCACATAAGGCCTTCCACTGCTGGGAGTCGTAACATGGTGCTTCTTCTCAAATGTACACTCTTTACTAAAATAAGTAATGTAAAGTGATGCTTTTTTATGACTATGGTAAAGAGAAAACTAGTGTCATTGGTAATCATACAAATACATACGATGAATACAAATTGTTCTTAAACCCGAGCTTGGAACTATTTCTGGCTTGAGGGAAAGCACTGAATAACTGAAGAGTGAATAACTTCTTCACTACGTGATGCAAGGTCATCAATGCCAGGTCTGTGACTTGGCAACACTGGTGTGGAGACAGGGAAACTCCCTGAGGGCAGGCATGTGTGTGCCCAGGCCCAGTGGGGGTGCTGAGTGCCACTCCACGGTGACTGGTAACTTCCTGAATTGTTACTGTCCCCTGCATTTGCCCTTTCCTCCAAGAAGGATCTCAGCTGCACTTGGCTTCTGACAGTTTGTTTTGCTCGTGTGCCTGGAGACCCCGAAGCAAGGGAAGCATTCTAAATGAGTTAATGTATAAACACAAAATGAAACCAATATACACATCCTCTGCAATACAGTAGAAAAGTCACAGAGGATCCAGCAAAGGAAGAAGCCAAGAAAGTCAATAAACAAGTTGGTGGAGATGCGACATACAGAGATGAAATATTAGGAAGAAATAAACATTGAGAAGAGGGAAAAAGACAACACAGACGTTTCTTGAGCTAAGAAGTTCCTTGAGCCTTCATTTCCAGGACTATAATCTCTGGCCTCTGGTCACAAAGCCCGGGAGGGAGACTCAGTGTCACAAATGCTTAGAAATGCCTGCTCTGCCCTACCAGCCACTTCACATCCCCTGGGTGCCCACGTGGCATCGTCTGGCCCAAATTCACACAGCCCGTTTGGATACTGTAATTTAGCCCATGAAGTATGCCATATTTTGCCAATTGTAGAGGCAGGGCAAGGAATTAACCTTTATTGAGGACATTCTATACAGCAGACACATTTGACTTTTGCAGTGGCTACCAAACTCCACGCAATAATACCTAATCCTTAGGTAAAGGTTTTTCCAATTTAAAAATTACCTTGCGGGAAGTCATACAGCCAGTAGAATTGGGATCAGGAGCCCAGATTGCTCTTAAAAAGCCCCTGCTGACTACTACGCTCCCTAGCAACCTCCAGCCCTGCCTGCCTTCCCTTCCCTTTGTCTTGCACTTTAAGGACAGAGGAGCAATTGTAGGAAGTCCTGTTCTTACAGCTCAGGACTTGGGGAGCCTTCAGGCTGGCAGAGGGCCTGGGATGAGCAGAGGGCAGGGAAGCCGGTGAGGAGGCCAGTGCAACAGTTTAGCCAAGAATTAACCACAGCTACAGAGGTATGAAAGTAGGGGGATAAAACACTAAACGGAGGCTTAGAAAATAAAACACATTTGAAAGGAGCTTGAACTATTCAGCCTGGAAAGGAAGTTTATGAATGTTTTATATACATTTCATAGGAAAGCCGCATTTCCACACGGAGGTGACGGAGGCTGGTAACCATCGTCCCAGCGAACGCACAGAGGTTACCCCCAGCACAGTGCTGATGTGAGGAAGGGATGCGAGGTTGACAGGTTAGTTCTTAAAGAGCACTGCAGCTTCTGATGCATGGAAAATAGAATCTAATGTTCTATCTTGTTCTATGACCAGCCAGCATCAACCAGTCTTTCATCTTTGGTTACAATCAGTTCCCATCTTGCTGAATTCTGGAGGTGGTTTCTACCAGCAGCATGGACTACTCTCTTTTATATAAGGTCAATAGGACCTCATTCTCCCTCTGTGTTTAAGGCTCTGAGATGAAGAGTAACAATTCAGATACACTGGTATTTCTTAAAGTTCCATTTGTAATGATTTCTCTCTGGGGGGGATTGGGATGAAACAAAATGATCGAGAGGCTATGAGGAATATTGCCTTTGTGAGGGTCTCTCCTTGAAATGGGACAAATAATGACTATGTTTAGATTCAAATACTGTACTATGTTTTGGTTTAAAATGTTATAAATTAGGGGCACCTGGGTGGCTCAGTTAGTTAAGCGTCCGACTTCGGCTCAGGTCATGATCTTGTGGTTCGTGAGTTCAAGCCCCACATTGACCTCTGTGCTGACAGCTCGGAGCCTGGAGCCTGTTTCAGATTCTCTGTCTCCCTCTCTCTCTCTGCTCCTCCCTTGCTTGTGCTCTGTGTTTCTGTCCTCAAAATAAGTAAACATCAACAAAATTTTTTTAAAAAATTTAATGTTTATTTATTTTGAGGGAGAGAGAGACAGACAGAGTGTGGGCAGGGGAGGGGCAAAGAGAGGAGGAGACACAGAATCCAAAAAAGGTTCCAGGCTCTGAGCAGTCAGCACAGAACCCGACACAGGGCTCGAACCCATAAACCATGAGATCACCACCTGAGCCTAAGTCAGGTGCTTAACCAACTGGGCCACCCAGGCGCCCCCATCAACAAAAGTTTTTAAAAAATAAATAAAATTTTATAAATTAGAGAGCTCTGTATTGGTGAACAGGACCCAGGCTTTTTCTTGGCTTCTCTTAGTTTAAGAAATGCTTTGATTTCTGTAGTTAGCTAAACATTGTTGCTTTAAGTAACAAGTTATGTGGCTAGGCCGTAAGGAATTATGCCCACAACTCCTCTTACCAATTACTGGTTAGAAGGATAAATGTCAGCGAGAGAGAATGCCCTGCTTCTCACGCAGGTCTGGGGTGTCTGGTCTGGTGCTGCACATGGGCTGGGCCACTGAAGGGCATCTGCTGGCTTTCAGGATAAGCCACCACAGTGATTTCCCTCTCCTGTCCCTGCTGCAAGCCCACCTAGTCACCAAGTGCAGCCATGCCAGGGGGTAGCTAATCCTTCCCCAGTAGGGGAGAAACGGCCTGTCTTTGCACAGGGATGGTGGAACAGAGAAGTAAGAAGGTGGTGCCATTAATCGCTCCCCTTTTTTACGTGTAACTTTCAATGACTAGAACTTGCCCTTACTTTCACTAGTCCTTATTATCATTCAATTGGCTTGACAGCCTTTAAAATGTTACATGATTTTGTGTTTCGTTCAGTACCAGGAGATTGGACTTTTCCATATTTTTATTGGCCCCTATGGCTCTTTTTTGAGCATCCTGATCACCGTCCTTCCTCCCCAATTCTACTGGTTCGGCCCAGAGGGAGCAGGAGCGGGAGGGGTGGAACGGGAGCCCCAGCTAAAAGGGGGTGTTAGTTCCCACTGCAGCCACCATCTCAGCTAGAGCTGCTAATGCCTCCCGCAGGTGGTGCATTTGGAGTGCTCAGCTGTCTCTGCTTTATGCTCAGTCTTTGGGACGTTGTCGGCAGGCAGGGAAAAGGAAAGAAGAGGAGAAAGAACGGGCAAGATCCTTCTCCTTTCTTACAGACAGAGTCAAACTGACACTTGTGAGAAACGCAAAAAAATGGTGGTCCTTCAAAGTGATGTTCTTTTAATATGGGAATGGGGGTACCGTGGTGGGGGGCGGGGTGGAGAGGGAAGGCCTCTGGCAGTTACCCCAGGACTCGCCTGTGATCCCAAAATCAGCAAGCCTGGTCCCAACCTGCACGCGCACTTGGCAACACGAAAGCCCTGCGGGTAACAGACTCACCCTGAGAGTCCGTGGAACAACCGCTTGCTTCTTCAGAAGCATTCCCCTGGGGTTGATCCCACCCCACCCCACACACGAGAGAAGTTCTGAGGACCACCTGTCTCTCCCTGGTGACAGTGCTGTTGTACCTTCAGGCTCTTATACATGGACTGACCCACCTGAGTGGGTTTCCTGAAGCCCCTTTCCCCCCCGAGTGAGACTCAGTGGGGCAGGTCAGTGAGCGTCCTCTGTGTAAACAACTTATGATTGAAAACTTTCGTTCCACTTGTAGCCTTTTCTTTTTAGTGTGAATAATCCTGATGGTTTCATCTCACTTTCTGCCCTTCTGTCAAATCTTCCAACTGCCAGCCCTCTGGTGATTCTGGGCCTTAACACAGGCTCATCCCTTCACACAGTTCCTTTTACACTTTTCTGGACTACCTAGCTCCTCCTTGGGTCTAAACATCAACGGTTCCTTCCCTCGGGAAGCTTTCCTTAGTGCAGCTGAACCGGAATGTTTTCCTATGAGAGTGGACATCACACTGAGTTGTTATTCGTGTAGAAACGTCTGTCTCCCCACCAGGCGGAAGTCTCATGTCTGATGTGTTTAATGGAATATTTTTGTCTCGCGGAGCCGTGCTTGACACTTAGACAATAGGAGTTGAATGAATGTTCCTTTCGTTGAATTCATAGGACTCAATCATCTTTTAGTTTTAGGACGCCATTCTCGTCCCTGATTTCAAATTCTGGTCCTTGTTCCTGACCTGCAGCCCCGGTTTCCACCCGACCTGCAGACCCTGTGTACCCAGCCTGATGGTAACCTCGCCCTGTGGCCTGCTCTGTGTCTGGAATGTTGGCTATCTTCAAAGGCTTTGTCTGTATCAGCTGGAAGGACTTCAGCGCCTTCCTCAAATCAGGGTGAACATTACACTATCCAGACTCCGCAGGCAGGTTTTGTTTATCCTGGGATCTCCTCCAAGATACCAGCTGATGGCTTCAAACACTTTTTATGGCCTCAGATTTGGACAGACTCAGATTTTCCTCCTTCATCTTCCAATCCTTCCCTAAGATTTTCCTCCTTTCATTTGTTCAAGCTGTATTACAAATGCTTTTCCATGTGTGGCTTTCCCTGCAGAAAACTGGCTTCATAGCTTACATTTGGTGCTGAGATTAGCCTTGCAAATGCCAAAGGCTAGCTGGAAAGGGCAGATGGCCTATTTCCTGATGCTCTTTTGTTATCGATCCATATTTACTCAGGCTTTCTTCCTTCCACAGGGTGGGAGTGGGAGTGGGAGTGGTTTTTTTGGTGTAGAGACAGTGGAAATAAACCAGTGGTCTCCTTCAGGAAAGTGGAGTTGAACACATTTTTAAAGGCAGGGGTTGGGGACAATAGAGGTGTAAGCTTGGTCCCCTAGGTGCAGACGAGGATAGCATGAATCTTGGTGAAAAGTGTAAGGCACAAACGTATTTAAGACCACATATATTCACATTTGTTAAGCATCTCCTATGTATGCCAACATCTGGCCCGGCAGGTAACTAACATAAATAAGCCATGGTCTTTCCATTCAAGGAGCCCACAGTTAGTTAAGGTAGTAGCACCAAATAGAGCTGGGAGACCATGACAGGAAGAGCAGAGCCATTTGATTTACACGTAAGTCCCTTGACCTGACTGTCGCAATGGAAGCTAGAGAGCCATTTCTTAAAAAAATCAAACTCCTGGGGCCCAGGATCACAGGTGTCTTCCATGGTAATGAAGACTGTTTGGAGATTCTGATATTTTCCTCTCACCTGGACTCAGAATTCAGGGAAACAACCCCTACACAATCCCCCCTGCCCTGTGCATTGTTTATTGCTGTGTAACAAATTATCACAAAATTACATCTGGAGACAAAAAAATAGAACCTCCTCCAACTCTACAAGCATCAAAAAGGCAATAAATTCATATCTTTCAGTGCTCGCTCTAAACGTCAATGGACTCAATGCTCCAATCAAAAGATATCGGGTAACAGAATGAATAAGAAAAAAGATCCATCTATATGCTGTTTACAAGAGACCCACTTTAGACTGAAAGACACCTTCAGATTGAAAATAAGGGGATGGAGAACCACCTATCATGCTAACGGTCAACAAAAAATAGAACCTCCTCCAGTTTCTAAGGATCAGGAATCTGAGTCCATCTTAGCTGGGTGGCTCTGACTAAAGGCTCTCGTGGGGTGGGCATCTCAGCTGAAGGCTTGATTTGGAGGAGGGTGAGTAGGATTCAAGAGAGAGCGTGAGTACCATGATGGAAGGCACAGCCATTCATAACTAATCTCTCAGAAATGACACCCATTATGTCTGCCATATTCTATGTGTTAGAAGCCAGGCACTAAATCCAGCCCACGTTAGGGGAGGAGGTTACTCAAGGCTGTGGATACCAGAGGCAGCAACCTCTGGGCACCATCTCAGATGCCCACTGTGCCCCTCCACCCAGTCCCATTCTCCTTTCTGTCTCCCTGCTTCCTTCCTAGTTCAGGAAGTGCTTATGGAAAGGACCGGTGATGGCTTCCCTCCTTCCTCTGTGCCACCAAGACTGGGGAATGGTCTTAAGTCAAAACAGGACATTAGGTTGAATATTCTGCTTTTACACATAGTGGACCCAGAAGGACTTCTGCTGGCAGAGCCTCAGCTATAGAGGCCAAGTACTGGGTGGGAGGCAGCAGATTTAGGAAAAAGCCCTTTCTTGAAGTGTTTGGCTAGAGAGGGGAGCCATTTTGCAAATTATGACTTGAAGCTCCAGGCTTTCCCTTGGTGCTGCTAAGTAGTCTGCTATCTTATAAAGATGCTTACAGTCCTGTTGATGGCTCAGGACTGAAAAGCTGTCTTGCCAAACTGGATAGTTTCTGTGCCATCTCAGGGCTGAGCCTCACCCATTTGGTCACAGAAGCCAAAATGGTCGTGGAGCTCCCTTACCTTCTCTCAGACCCTTCCAATCCTTTCCTGGTTCTGCGGCTCGGCCTAGCCATCCTCAGCCCTGACCATCCGTGTCTCCTGTGAGCTCTCCACTGGCTCCAATCAGTCCCTGCCTCCTAATCTTAGCTAAGAAGCACTTAAGGTACGACTCCTTCCTGGGGGCTGGCAGAGACCCCTGGTTATCCCACAGTTCAGTATCTAAGCCCAAAGTCATAAGGTGGCAAGGGAAAGCAAAAGTTGTTACAACCCAGTGGTGACTGGGGAATTTAGCACTCATAAAATGTGTCCATATGCAAGTACCTTGATCCTAATTAAAGCAGCCTCCTTCCTAGCCAGCTGCTTCATCCTCCTGGCCAGCCATCCTCCAGCTGTTTCCAATGTTGTGCATATGCAGAAATAAGATGCAAATCAAATGCACTTTCAGGAAGTGGGCAGTGAAGTTGGAGAATTACTCGCTCATGGGTAAACTTAACAAAGAAGGATCTGGCAGAGGAACTAGCTCAGTTAGCAGAGGAGGGAAAATTGACAAGGAAACTGACACATCAGGCTCTTCAAAGGAAGGTGATTTGAATATCAAAGGCCGAAGAGGGGCCCTCAGGAAACCGATGAAACTCTTGAATATTTTTTTGCAAAATTATTCCTCTTTATCTTCCTGTCCTTGAATGTAAAATGGAGGAAGACATACTGTGCTGTCTTATAATTTTATCAAACAGCTAATGCCAAAAAAAAAAAAAAGAACTTTCTTTTTTCATTCTACGAATTAGTGTACAATCATACAACATCCATTTTATAAAAGAGACAGAATATGTTTTTGTGATGTTTTTGTTTTGTTTGAAGATAAAGTTCCAGTAGAACCCTTTTTTTCTCACTATTGACTATGGTATTTTAGATGAAGTTGATGGGGCAGTGATGTGAGGCTGAAGGCAGGTTCAAGGAAGGAGAAAGAATGTTTTAAGCAGAGGCAACAGCTGACAGGATGTGCGATGGCACTTTTCCTGTTGTCGCAGGTGTTGGCCACAGCTTTAAAGCTGAAGTCGGTGGTGATAAGGACCCCCACGTTCTGAAGTTGCTAAAGAAATCCCACAGGACTTGCTAAGGAAAGACTAGAGGTTCAGGAGAGAAAGTGCTTTGAAGGGAATTTGTAAGACATGCCAGCTTTGCTTTTTCCTCTGCTCCCCGCTGGAAAGGGGAATCCTTCACCCAAAGGAAGCAAAGAGTGGGGGCAAGAGAGCCTCAGGCTTGGGAGACAGGTCGTGCAAGAAGAGGAGACAAACTGGTCTCTTACTCTGTGGACAGAAGCTTGTTGAGTGGCAAAAACATTTCAGACTGTGGAGCACTGTTACCACAGCGGAGAATGGAAGTGTCTTGGGAGAAGTTACCATGTGTCTCTTGGAGTCTGGGGGCATGAGGCCTGGCACCTGGCTCTCAGGGAGCTGTGAGTGCAGCCAGCCAGCTGGAGCTGGGTGGTGGGGTAAGGTGAGAGAGGGCAGCAGGGATAGCAAGATGTGATTCTGCCATTTGGAAGGTTAAGAGTGAGGGTACCTGGGTGGCTCAGTCAGTTAGGCATCCAACTCTTGATTTTGGAAGGCTAAGAGTGAATTGATTCCCATGGGCCAAGTGATAGCCAGAGAGCTGCCTTGCAAGGGTCTCAGCAGAGAGAGACCCAGATCAGCCAGATAGTGCATCACTTGTGGTGCACTGTGGGAAGACTCGGTGGTGGGAGTAGTGGAGGGCATCTCAAAAGTCCTAGCATGCCCTATAAAAGAGTTGGGCTTGGAATGAAGAAGACTTCAGGCCCTCAGGCGATAGCCACAAACTGCACCTGTTGAACATAATGGCCTCATCAATTCCTCTCATTTTTCTCATCCCTAGTGGATCCTGAAGAAGACTGGGAGACTGGGAGGCTGGGCGGGCGGTGGGGGGGCCGTAAGTGAAAAAGGCAAATCTGGAAGAATGAAAGAACAGACATACCACCTTCCCCACTGGAGACTCTTAACACTTATGTAAGAGCTAGGCTGAATAGTGGAAAGGAACTAAACCAGATATGAGACTCAAGTGTGGGTTTAGATTGGAGCTTTTAATATCCCCAGATAGGAATGTTCTAGTACCTGAATGAGACTGAAGTTTTGGACTCAGCCTGGAGAAATCACTAAAGAGTAATAAAGGAGACACAGAGTTCATTTGAAGGCAATGGTGGAGGAAAAACAATGTTACAAATTCAGCTAGCTCAATAAACTGATGGCTTGTGTTTGAGGAAGGCTAGTGTTTCAATCTGCAACAGGACAGTTTTTCCATTTTACCTGTGTACTTATTCTTGGACTTTCACATCCAAGATAGCATTCCTGCGCTGGAAGAATGCATTGTAGTAGGAACACTGGAAAGGGAACAAGTGGTTATAATGCAATTTCATATTGGGAAAGTGCAGGTCACTGTACGAACATAGTGGAAGGCCAACCCAATCTTAGGGGCCAGGGAAACCTTCCAGTGAAGTGATATCTTGGTTTGGCTCATTTTTATGAAGAAGTAGCATCTAACCATACAGAAAGGGAGGGGGGAGGCAGGTAAAGACAGAATGGGGAGAAGGAAATGAAGGGAGGCGTTTGGGGGCTGCTAATGAATTAACTTTTAGATGTGTTGATCCTGTAATTAGATATGGGCCTGAAGGTCAGGAACCCTGTCTCTGTGTTAGAGATGGTCATTTGGCATCATCACCCACATGCAATATTTGGATCCCTGTGGGTAGGTCAGATCTCTCAGGACAAGTGTATATAGAGAAGAAAAAGGCTATGGCTACAAATCGTGAGATAAAGATGGACCTCAGCCCCTAAATCCTGTTCTGGGACTCTGGGACAGATAAGTTTATAAAGAACCTACCTATGCAGGTTTGATGTTTGATGGCTTTAGCCCCTGCCTTCAGGGACTGGCCCCTGGCCCTGGTGTGCTGGGTCTAACTCATGAAGCCACAGATTCTCTGGCCTGCAGTGGACACATCTAAGATCCAACAGACTGAATGGCCACGTGTCTTCATAAACCCAGATGCAAGTCTCTGCTCTGTCTTATCCTTTTTATACAGCAGAAAGGTGAATCCTAGAAAAGGCATGATGAAAAAAAGGGTAAGGAAACAAAAAGGGGTTCATTTTGGTGTCTAGAGCATTGTTGGTGAAACTGTGCCTTTATAAGATGTGCTTTCCCAGCAGCAAGTGGCCACAGGCTGACTCACTAAACCAGATATCTGGAAGATAAGAGCCCCCCAAAAGAGGGAGAAAGCACCAACTCCAGACCCTTTGGCTCAAGATAGGGCCTTGACTGTGAACTAACTGTTTGTCAATGAGCTTCCTCCTAAGAGCTGAAGAAATATCAGTGCCCTTAGAGGCCAAGAACGATCCCCAATGTTTGAGGAATGAGTGGAGGAAGAAAGATGAAATGGAACAGTTGGGAAAAATGGGAGAAACACTAGGAGAGTGTGTTCCCATAGACACTGAGGGAAGCGAGTCGAGAAAGTGGATTAATGGGGGGGGGGGGGGGATGTCCATTGGATTTGGTGGAGGTAGTCACTTGACAAAACCAATTTCAGTGAAGTGATGGATTCAGGAACCAGACTTGCTGTGAGCTCGAGTATGAATGGGATGTAAGCGATTGGAGGTGGTGAGTAGAGTGTTCCCTTTCCAGAAGGCTGACTATAAGCAAACAAACAAAAACCATGATAGTGTGAGAAACAAGAAGTACCTCTAAGCATGGAATGGCATGAGAGAGCATTTCTCCCTTTGTTAGGAGATCTTAGAGCATATTTGAATGATGCTGGGGAAGAGGGAGAGAGAGATTGACTAGGTGAATGGGTGGGGCATAATGGGTGGAACAGGAACTCAGGAAGCAGGAAGGAATGGATTTAGAAGAGAACAGATGTTGCATGGGTTATTAGCCTGGGATGGATAAGAACAGGAACAGATAAGGAAAGAGCAAAGAGCAAAGGAGATAGGGGTGAATGTGCCTAAGTGATAACTGGGAGGACGGAAAGGTTGAAGCTTGTTTGCTTTCATGGTGGGTAATAACATATCAACAAAAGCATTTTATGGTTTTAAAACATTCACATAAATGTTTAATAATCAAAACAAGCCAACCAGGTTTTCTGGCTAGTTCCAAATCTTGACACACCCCAGGTTCTTTATTACCCTTGGCTACCTGAGCTGGTGTTCTCTCCTATAGCTCCACACAACTAGAACTCTCACAAATTAATCTTCCCTAAATACTGGCCCAAGACAACTCTCGTAAGTCTCTCTTAAAGCTGCTTCCATTGAGGGGATTCAAACAACAATTGGTTCTTTTTTACCTTACCTCTGAGCCTCAAACTTCCCCAACATCCAGTGGCAACCAGCTCCAGCATGGCTGGTCAGTGCTCATTTCTGGCTTGTTGCAGAAAAGGATTTTGACCAAACCAAGGTCTGCATTGGATGCATGGTGGTACCTCTTGGCTATAATCAAGGAATATTCTCTGGCTTAATGGAGGTTCAACTTGATTTGAGTTGAGGACACTTTGGCCAGTTAACCACTTACATTTCTTCTTCTTTTTTTTTTTTTTTTTTTTAAGTTTATTTATTTATTTATTTTGAAAGAGAGGACACAAGCAGGGGAGAGGCAGAGACAGAATCCCAAGCAGGCTCTGCACTGTCAGCACAGAGCCCGAAGTGGGCCTTGACCCCATGAAGCGTGAGATCATGACCTGAGCTGAAATCAAAAGTCGAACGCTTAACTGACTGAGCCCTCCAGGCACCCCCACTACATTTGTTACAACCTTTATAGATTTGGGTCAGTGGCCATGCCCCTTGGTCTCTGAGATTACAGGCTGCAGTTGGCTGCTCTGTCTTTTTGCTGGACATTTCCATTCTCAGCACTATTAAAACACATCTGTTGGGATCTCTTAGTTATTAGTTCATGATGTGAAAGAGGGGAGATGGGCTGGGACAAAGTTGCAAAAAATGTGAAAGACAGAAAATTGCATTGGCTCAAAGAAGCAAACCTGGGACCCTCAAGTCAGGTGACATGGTTTTGCTTTTATGCTAGTTGTTGTTTTATGTGCTGATTTATCTGAAGGCTACTTTGAAAGAGAGATTCTGAATTTCTAGCAATAATGGCATCATTTGAGTAAAAAGATGGTTTCAAGAAAAACATTTATTTAGGTATATATAACATATTTGTGTTATACATTGTAATGTATTTGGGGTTTTTTATGGCCATTTAAAGATCATTTAAAAGGTTCATAATTTAATGGTCATAGTTTATCAGTCCTTCAGGCAGTGCTGCGACTATTAAAATAAAGCTCTTCTAGCTGAGATAAAAGATTTTTTTTAAAGTTTCAAGTTTATTTATTTTGAAAGAGCAAGCGAGCAAGAGAGGGGCAGAGAGAGAAGGACAGAGAGAACCCCAGCAGGCTTTACACTGTCAGTGTGGATCCCAATGTGGGGCTAGAACCCACAAACCATGACCCAAGCCAAAATCAAGAGTCAGAAGCTCAACCACTCAGCCACCCAGGTGCTCTGAGATATTTTTAAAATGTAGATCCAGTATCCAACTCTGTGCTAAGTATCTTTAACCTGTTCAGTGCAAAAGAAGAGCCTTTTGACATTGTGAATTAATAGCATGGTTAGAAGTCATAGGTTGAAAAAAAGTTGACACAGGTTAGCTTTGACTTGTACACACAAGGGGCAGATCTTTTTGCTCCCAAGTGAAGGAGAAACTGCTAGCATTAATAAGTCAGCTCCAGAAGGCAAAACCATCCTGTTTTGAAGGCAGCTGTTTTATTTGGTGCCGTACTTTCATGTAAACCAAATAGACTCACCATCCATGCACCAAGCAAGCAATTAAATACAAGCCTGAATGCTATTTCTGCTCAGGGAAACTGTCCTGATTACCCAGGACAATTCAGAAGATTGTCCTGGCCTCTCCCCATCATCTCCTATCCCTTCTTTTCCTGTCCATCCATTTCTGCAGTCAACCCAGTGGGTTTTTTGTACTTGTTCTGGGCACCATGTTAAGTGCACCGAACACAGAACTGAGCTTCCCCAGGCTTCCCCTGATGCACCCCAGGCAGCTGGACATGCTTGCTCTGGCCTTCTTGTTCTCGGCTTTTTCAGGAACTCCCTCTCAGCACCTCCACCAGACAAGGCCCAGCCTCTCTGGAGAACAGTCACTGTAATAGTAGGTAACTCCTATGCTTATCATGGGACCATATACGACGTGTGGGTTTACAGCAGGAGTGAACAAGACATATTTATCCCAAAACCTTGAGATCCTAAGTTGCTCTTATTTTAAGATGTCTCCCCAGAGAAGCCCTTTTGAGTGCCATCATGCTGCTAGCATGATGTGCCTTTAAAAATCTGCATAGACTTATTTTACATTTACTAAGCTCCCAGTGGGCATGAGTCATCACAAGTATATCGGAAGCTTCTACACCAATTCTCTGTGCTCTCTGAAAGTGCTCTCCATGTCCAGGGAAGAACCAGTGCCTCAGGCCCCATCTGGGTGGTGTCAACAGCTCTTGCCTCTTGTGAAATCTATACATGATCATGGGTTTGGTGGTGGGTAACGGGGGGGGGGTCCCTTAATTTTGGAAGAAAAGAAAAATGTACAGGGCAGGAACACAGTTATGTTGTTAGAATGATTATTTGGCATCTGGCTAACTTTTGGTCTCATGAGAAGCAGAGAGGAGAAGGTTTGGTAAAAATTAGCTCCGTTCTCTTTTCTGCAAACACAACCGGAAAAAATGGAAACCAGCTGAGTCAACAGAGTACTTACTTGCCCCAAATGGAGGCGTTTATGGAATGAAAGAAAGTTTATAGAGACATTTCAAGTTGGGTTTCCCGTGAATGAATTGGGAAGAAAGTGAGTGGATAAGACCTGGATGGAACTGGACTATCTTCATTTACATGATCCACCAAAAACCAGGACCCTTTATGGGAAACAGGGAGATTTTGTTTGGAAGATGGGTCTGGGGGATTTGAAGAAACTTCATACCAGAAAACCCTTTGAATGTGCCCTGGACTGAAATATGGTTTCCCCAGCCCTGGCCTTGGGATGGACATTTCAGAGAAGATTCTTGAACAGCAAGGTTTTCTTCTCCAAAATTATGATCCTAATAATCCACAGTATACAGTCATGGCGGCTCAGGCAGCCCAACTTTGACAACAGAGTTAGTGGACCAGTGTTTTTATTTGTAGCTTCATTAATCAAGGATCTTCATTAAGGTGTTATATTCCAAGGCTGTTTCCTCTACACAATATAGACGGGGTGATATACAAACTTTCTTGCTCATGATGTTCAAATATATTGAAAAGACTAAAGCTCATTAAGTTGTTGGCACCCAAAGATCAGTTACATTTATATCTGACACCTGTAATATTCTTATTTTTCTCTACGTCAATCACACCCATGCGTTGAGCACCTTCTAGGAGGGCAGTGTTTCAAACTGGCATATGGAAGGAAGCCTTAGATGTGGTCCTTGCCCTCAGGAAACTTCATTAAGGAGACAGAAGATATGAAACATTAGTGAACAATTCAAGGCAGGATGTGATAAAGTGCCAAATGAGGAAGAATAGAAAAACCTAGAGAAACTGAGAGAAAATATAGGGCAAATGAGAAATGAGGCTTCCTATTTTTACAGGGATCTTGAATCTGTGTTCTGAAGGAAGAATTTGGCAGTTATGGGAAGAAAAATTCCAGCCCATCAATAAAAAGAACTGAGTTGGGAGAGCCAACCTAGTGCGGATGCTGGAGGCATGCAAAGAGAGACTGAATATCATTTGTTAAGGATACTGCAAAAGGACTTTCCACACCACATAAATTAAATGACATCTTCACCTCTCTTGGATCTATGAAGTGGTGATGTGCACAGTTACTAGAACATCAGCTCAGTCTGGATCTCCCAGAGGAGCAGGACCTTGCTGGACCTCAAAGGATGAATGGCCTCTAGATGGGCCCCTCCCCTCCTGTGTGTTCCCCTACCACCCCACCCCTACCTGGAAGAGGAGGACCTATGGCAGAGCAGTATCTATGACAACAGAGGCCAAGGACATAGAATTAAGTGTCCAAGATAGATGCATTCATGGTATACTTAAGGTTTGTATAATTCACCAAATGCAAATTTTACCTTTAAAAAAACTAGATAACGACATGCATTGTAAAAAGTACTGATGTCTGGGGCACCTGAGTGGCTCAGTTGGTTAAGCATCCAACTTCAGCTCAGGTCATGATTCCACAGTTGTGGGTTCAAGCCATGTGTTGGGTTCTGTGCTGACAGCTCAGATTTCAGCTCAGGTCATGATCTTGTGGTTCATGGGTTCCAGTCCTGCCTCAGGCTCTGTGCTGACAGCATGGAGCCTGCTTGGGATTCTCTTTCTCCCTCTCTTTCTCTGCTCCTCCCCTGCTCGTGTTCCCTCTCTCTCTCCCTCACCCTCTCCCTCTCCCCCCACCGCCTCAAAATAAATAAATAAACTTTAAAAAATAAATAAGTACGGGCACCTGGGTCGTCAGTTGGTTAAGCATCCAACTTCAGCTCAGGTCATGATTCCATGGTTTGTGGGTTTGAGCCCTGTGTGTCTGGTTCTATGCTGACCGCTCAGAGCCTGGAGCCTGCTTCGGATTCTGTGTCTCCCTCTCTCTCCCCCTCTCCCAAGAGAGCTCTCTTGTGCTCTCTCTCTCTCAAGAATAAATAAAAAAGTAAATATCTTAAAAAATAAATAAAATGTATTTTAAAAATGGATTGATGGGTGGATAAGAGATAACTATATAATAAAAGATATATAGCAAAGTGCTAATTATGGAATCTAGGTGGTAGGTATATGGATGTTCACTATACAATTCTCAACTTTTCTGTGTGTTTGAAATTGTTTATAATAAAATGTTAAGGAGACAAATCCATGTTGAAGAGAACCAATGGTTTTCAGCATTCACTGACATGGAATCTAGAATAGGATAATGTGGATTGTTGAATTCTTACTGCTCACTAAGTGCTTTGTAGATACTATCTCGTTTACTCTCACAACAGCCTATTGAGTAAATACCACCATCCTCCCTTGGTAGACGAGATAACTGAGGCACAGAGAGCATGAAATGTTTGCTCAAAGTCACACAGTTGGTTAAGTGTCAGGTTTAGGATTTGAACCTAGGTCTAACTCCAGAACCCAGACCCAAAGTTAAAGAACTTTTTAATAATTCAGCAAAAGCAGCAGGCAGTGAGCATCTCACTGCTGGAGGCCTGAAGCAGGGCCTGTATGAGAAAGTGTCCATTCTAACTCAGAGATGCCTCATGAGGAAGCAGAGAGATGATGTTAGGCCCAGGACCCGCCTACCCAACGTAGCAAGTTCGTACCCTCCTGGGCTGGAGTCCTGAAACAAAAGGTTTTTGAAGCATTTGGTGGGAAGGTGCTCACCGTTCAAACTGATGATGCACTGGAGGCAGTGCACAGAATGGTCGGACTGTGTACTCTCCAATGGTCGCAACCTGTCGTGAAGTCATTGTAGTCAGTTATGCCCTGCAGTTTTTAAAAACGGAAGTAAAATTGAATAGAATATATCAGAGTGCAACACCCAGGATAAGGATAGGTAGTAGATGTTTTTCAAGAAATATTTTTGGCTACATTTTGTGTGCCGGTGTACAAAACCAATGTAAAAATTATGTTTTACTGTGGGTTTAACTTTTTTTTTTTTTTTTACTTAAAATTTAGAAGCAAATGCAATGCCTGGAACAGAGGTGTCTGGAGTCTTCAAAGTGTGTCACAAGTTGTTAGGCCACATGCCAGAATAGAGACGAAGGGTCTCCACCGGGCTGGGCAGCTCTGACTGCTTGCTTTCTTGGCCCAGGACAACGTGAAGTTCAGGTCTGTGACCAGCAGTTGGGCCCATGGGGACACACACACACACTTTCAAAATTAAGGGATGCTGCTGCCAGTTCTACAGGAAATCCTTTCTATAATGCAGGGTATGCGTATGATGGATCTGTTCATCCAGTATCCCTTCCTGATTTTGACATCAGCATCCACAGTCTCCACTTCCTATGGGTAATTGTTCCTGTCCTGCTACCCATTCCATATGGTTCTAGTGGGACAGGCCATCACAGTATCTTGCCCCATCTCCCTGGCTTCAACTCGGTCCATGAGGAAGGCAATTGGCCCAAGCCAGCCCAATCAGGGTCTATGTCTAGGACTTGGAAATATGAAAGCAGTAGGCAAGAACTGAGTTTTCTCAAGGGGTTGCTAATCTTGGACGCTTTGGCCACGTTTTCCTCTAGCCACGTGGAGGAACCCTACGGGCAGAGTGAGAGAACGAGAAGCGTGATGACAGCCACGCTACGCTGGCCAGTTCTACTTTGTGCCCCATCAGTGAAGCAAATGACAGGGTAGGGGTGTGTATGGTTGTGGTGATTAGAGGGGCTGTTTGGTTTTTGTTTAAACTAGTATGAGTTGGCTTTTGCAATTTATACCTGAAAGAGTTGCAAGTTGCTTCAGCGTGCATGTAATGGATTGGGTACAGGATTTGGAGTGAAGACCTACATTCAAAGCCTAGATCTGGTTCCTATTAACCGTGTTCAAGACCTAGAACTTGTCCAAACCTCAGCTTCTTCATCCGTACAGAGTCCAAGGTATATGTGAGGATTAAATGAGCTAAGTGTGTGAAAGTGCTTTGTATAATGATAAAATGTTATCTCAATGTGAATTACTAATCCAAGCATGTTTCTCCAAAAGAAAAGAAGAGAAAAGGAAAAGAAAAGAAAAGAAAAGAGAAAAGAAAAGGCAGGGTGGGGGGAGTCTCCCTTGTGCACCCTTTCATTCAATGCCCTCTTCCGGAAGGAACTCTATTCTGACCTCTATCTTCATAGATTGTCAGGAAACATGGATTTGAATTCCAGTGCTGTTAATTATTAACCGTATGACTTCAGACAAACCACCTAACTTGTCAGAGCTGCGATTTTATTAATTAATGACGAGGTTAATTAAAAAAAATTTGCCTTGGAGAGTTGTTGCAAAGTATGTTAGAGTGACATAAGCTTTTTTTTTTTTTAATTTTTTTTTTTTCAACGTTTATTTATTTTTTGGGACAGAGAGAGACAGAGCATGAATGGGGGAGGGGCAGAGAGAGAGGGAGACCCAGAATCGGAAACAGGCTCCAGGCTCTGAGCCATCAGCCCAGAGCCTGACGCGGGGCTCAAACTCACGGACCGCGAGATCGTGACCCGGCTGAAGTCGGACGCTTAACCGACTGCGCCACCCAGGCGCCCCAACATAAGCTTTTTAATAAAGATCCTTAAAATGTGATGAGCTAAGAAACAGGCCATTTCTATCTCTGTCACGAAACCATCTATGACAGGTGCTCTGGGTTGTCGGCGGCTTAGGCAACAAGTCTGATAGCAACTCATGGATTTTAAAACCATTACATTTTTTTGTCAACCAACAGGAAAGGGGAGAAGGCATGGAGGAGGCAGACTATTCCCTAAAGGCTCCAGCTTGAGTGTAGCATCCTCGCGCTCACCTTCCATTTGAGAAGGTGTAGACACTCAACCTCACCTGGCCCCAAGCAGGCTGGGAAATGTAGTTCCAGGATGGACGGCCATGTTCCAGCTACAACTCTTGACAGAGAGGAAAAACAGAGTTTGCTGGAAAGCCACTGTAGGTGAGATAATGCATATAAAGTACTCAGAATATTTCCTGACAAAAGGTAGCCCTCAAATATTAGCTGTTTTAGTAGTAGTCTCTCATTCTGTAGGAATTAGGAAAGAAAGCTTTTCCTCAAATTAGGCCACAAAATGACTCTTTCTAGGAAACATGTACTGGTCTCACAGTCCTATTCTGCCAGCTTCCTTTGGCAACTCTGAGCACATCGCTCAGCCCCTTTTCTCTAAGTGCCATTCCTCTGCCCCAGAGAGCGTCTAAAACACTTGCTGGTGACAGTCCTGAAAGACAAGCCGCGGAGAAGGTCCAGCTCTATCTCTGGAATGCCTCATTCACTGTGGGATGAGCTCAGAATAGAAGCCAATTAAAGGATGATAAATGGGTGTTGGACTTGCTACATTTCCCGGCCTGGTTTTGGCCACAGAACAAATTTATGCAGACCAATGTGGAGACCCTGGGAGTCTTTTTCTTGTTAACTCTGGCATTGACTACCTTCTGTTCTGCGGACAGACTCATGGGGCAAGGTATACGGTGGGCACCTGGGTGTAAGAGGATAGCCAAGATTGATGGATGGATGGTGTGCCTTCCAATGCTATAAATAATACAGACCCAAGTCCCATTAGCCATGGAAATTTGCAGTAGGAAACTAATGAAGTCTTTAATTATAAAAGTTCTAGCTATTTAGTCTTCCAAGAAGTCAAGGCTCCTAATAAACACTTTGGCAGAGGCCAGGAGCAGGGCTGTGCTGTGTAGCTGGTCAAGTGTGAGTGTGAGAGACCACCCCTTAGACCGGCATGGCAGGGAAGCCTGAGTGGAGCTCGTTCATGACCTCAGCACATGGGCTGCCAAGGATACAAAATTCCCCACTGCCCTTTCCCCTGCCTCTTACCCCACCCTCTGGACTGCCCAGACACGTGGGAGGAACTGGGCCTCAGCTAAGGACAGCCTACCTGCACTTAAGCTGATCTGCAAACGTTACCTGGCTCTTTAACAACTTGCTTGGAGCATCTCTGTGAGTAATTAATTTGCTGGTTCCCCTAGTAGCTGTGGCTGGAACCTGATTTCTTCCTTTGTGCTTGTTACAGTTTCCAGCCGTGACCAAGTACAAGCTTTGCTTGGAAAAGAAAAAGAAGTCTAAATGATTCTCTCCTCTACTTGGACTATAAGGATAAATGGAACCAAGAAGGCCTTCTGCACACCTATAAAAGTGTGTGCAGGTTTGAGATACCTGGATAGGGGCCAGGTGGGGAACCGGGAGGGGGGGATGGGTTTGGACTGCCCAAGGCTGTGTCCACACATACAGTGTGAACTGCAGGCAGTTCTCCTAATCATTTGGGCTAAAATTCTTTTACTGAAAATATCTGGAAAATTGAAGTTAGGTTGCTTTTTATTTTTTTGAAGTCTATTCATTTATTTTGAGAGAGAAGGTAAGAGCACGAGTGGCAGAGGGGGACAGAGAGAAAGGGAGAGAGAGGATCCTAAGCAGGCTCTACGATGTCAGCCCAGAGTCCAATGCGGGGCTTGATCCCACCATTGTGAGATCATGACCCAAGCCGCAATCAAGAGTCAGACGCTTAACTGACTCCACCACTCAGGTGGCCCAATGCTAGGTTGCTATTATTTATTTATTTATTTCTCTCCCAACTATTTTAGAAAATTAATTCTGTTTTCTGCCTCACTTCATTTGTCCAGCCAACTTACAGGGAGCTCAGTTAACTGCCTTGCTCCTAACAAGGTTCGAATCCCAAATCCAAGAGGCTGCTTCTAGAGGCAGCTACAATGTTTTGGTCATCGCAGTGTCACCCCTGAGGGGAAGTGGTGCCGCATGGAGGCAGGTGATCAAGAGAATGCCATGTCATCTCAAAAGCAAGAGCTAAGAGGGACCTACCATGGATTTCCAAGGGAAGGATCAAAAAACAGAGGAAGCCTGTGTTAGAAGCTTTCAGAGCCCTTTGGGATGGTATTCATGGAAACTGGAGGAAACAAAGGTAACAGGCAGCCTTACTTCAGGCTGTGGAGACAGCCCAGGGTGAGTCAGAGCTAATAAAAAGTGCTCTGTAATGTTCCCATACAAACTGTTGAGACCGAGCCTTGGAGCATTTTCACTTTGGCCTGGAGCCCCAGAGTCCATTCAGCTGGTGATTAATTGCAGGAAAGACCCTGGGAAATGGATCAGGAACAGAAAGTGGTTTATACCAGTGCGATCATTAAAATTTGATCAAAAGCTGGATGTGGCCAGTTACCTTTTGATGGTGTTTTCGGAGAGCCAGTTCTAAAAAGACATCCTTTCCCACCAGCAACTTTCCCACCAGCAACTCTCCTTTAATTCCCAAGTAATATTTTGAGGCAACAGTGCATAATGGGTCAGAAAGAAGTAGGGCAAAGCAGATGAGTGGATTGGGACCTTTTTAGGTGGTGATCTGGAAAGGAAAGCAACAGAAAGGGCTTCGGGCTTAAGACAATTGGGGAAAAAGGTCTTAGCAACAATGAGTATGATTGACTTCTATGTCTGTTTTAGAAAGAAATAGCATACAAGTAATCTGAAATTTACATGCCAAGCAGGTCTGATAAAGTAGTTAAGTCTGAAGTTTGGATTTATAACATTTTCACACAGTTACAGTGTCACAGATCCGTATGTTTCAGATGTGACCTTAGATGACAGTTTCTGGAAGCCTCTATCCATCCACCCAGGCTGCACTGGGGATGACCTCTCTCGGGATCTTTGTAATACCTAAATCCACCCAATTTTAGCCTTATTACACTGTTGTAGTTGCCTTCTTGTGTCTGTATTCCCTATTGAACTCTAAGTTCATTTTGAGAAACTCTCCAGCTTTCACTCAGCCCTGGGTACTCAGTAGGTGTTCTGTAAATATCTGTTGAATTAATAATAATTAAAAAAAAATAGTGGTGAGGTTTCCAGCGCTTCCATAGAAACCTATATATTTTGTGGGGCTCCTGGGTGGCTCAGTCGGTTAAGTGACTGATGATATCAGCCCAGGTGGTGATATCAGGATCATTAGATCAAGCCCAATGATGGATTCTATGTTGACAACATGGATCCTGCTTGGGATTCTCTCTCTCCTTCTCTCTCTGCCCCTCCCTCACATCTCTCTCTCTCAAAATAAATAAAGAGAAACCTATATATTTTTTTTTAAATTTTTTTTTCAACGTTTTTTATTTACTTTTGGGACAGAGAGAGACAGAGCATGAACGGGGGAGGGGCAGAGAGAGAGGGAGACACAGAATCGGAAACAGGCTCCAGGCTCTGAGCCATCAGCCCAGAGCCTGACGCGGGGCTCGAACTCACGGGCCGCGAGATCGTGACCTGGCTGAAGTTGGACGCTTAACCGACTGCGCCACCCAGGCGCCCCGAAACCTATATTTTTTAACAGGAAAAAAATACGACTCTAACTCTTATTTTTTATAGGTTATATCTGTGTTTTCTTCTCTCATCCTGATCCGAGACTATATCCCACATGTTCTATAGAATCCCACTGCTTCTGTTGGCAAATGCACATGGCTTCCAACTGGAGCTCAGGACACTAAAACCTTGTTCATCTTGCTTCAGTTCCCTTCCTGAAGACAATTAGTCTCTGCCTCCCCACCTGCTCTGGCTGTGAGAAGTGTTCTTTCCCTTTCTTTACTTTATTATTATTAGTATTAGTATTAGTATTATATTTTAATGTTTGTTTTTAAGAGAGAGAGAGGGAGGGAAGGAGGGGCAGAGAGAGAGGGAAACACAGAATATGAAGCAGGCTCCAGGCTCTGAGGGGTCAGCACAGAGCCTGACTTGGGGCTTGAACTCATGAACCATTGAGATCATGACCTGAGCCCAAGTCAGACACTCAATGAACTCAGCCACCCAGGCACCGCTCCCTTTCTTTTCTTTATACACCATTCCCTGCACTTCGTGCATAGAGAGGGTGTCTCCTGGGGTCACAGCAGAAGGCACACCACCTACTCACATTCATAAGCACATGTTTGTATCAGAGAGAACATTCTTTAAGCAATGGATTTGTATCCTGGAAACTGCCCCTTTTTTCCCCCTCTTTCTCTCTCTTCTCTTTTTATTAGTTTGCTTATTTTTAGGTATTGAAAAAAGGAAAATAACAAGACAGTTGGACCTTTTATTTTTCCCCTGTAATAAAATCATTCAGAATGCTTGACTCTTGCTCTGCATTCTTACAGTAAGCCAAAATGAAAAAGCTACGCTCTTCCTCTCTGAGAGCATCTACTCTTTTTAAATTATTTTTAAGTACTATTTCCTTTGTGCATTCCTTAGCTTTGCTCTTGCCATTTGCAATATGCAAGCGCATCTCTTTCCATCTTGAGTTGCCAGTAGTTCAAGCTTTTGGAGATTTTGAGCTACTTCACTGATCCATGATGTCACTGGTCGCTGGAGTGAGGAGTTTTAGGGATGGCAAAGGGAAGTCATTAATGTAGATGAGAAGTAGAGAGTGGTCTGCCTGAAAGGCAACATCTACCCCATTCATATTTTGTGAAAAATATTACTCAGTGAAAATAATAAATAGTGAATATTAATTGAATCAAAGTGTGCTATAATTATGTGGGAAGGTGTGAAGTGGGAAAGGAAGGATATATTTTTGTGGGGGGAGCATGAGAAGGTTTTGAAAAGTTAAATCTAGCTCTTCCATAGTAGGAAGTCAATAGACAAAATCCAACATTTTACAATCAGGAAATTGCCCCCATGTTTTAATGTATATCACTTATATTCATTTCATGCCATCTAAAATATTTTTTTCTCATTTTAGGTATTTTTTACATTTAGATCCAAGTTAGTTAGCATATAGTGTAATAATTATTTCAGGGATAGAATGTAGTGATTCATCGCTTATATATAATACCCAGTGCTCATCCCAACAAGTGCCCTCCTTAAGGCCCATCACCCATTTAGCCCATCTCCCCAGCCACCTCCCCTCCAGCACCCCTCAGTTCTCTGTATTTAAGGGTCTCTTATGGTTTGTTTCCCTCTCTATTTTTATCTTATTTTTGCTTCCCTTGCCCTATGTATCTGTTTTGTATCTTACATTCCACATACGCGTAAAATCATATGATACTTGTCTTTCACTGACTTATTTCGCTTAGCATAATACACTCTAATTCCATCCACATTGTTGCAAATGACAAGATTTCGTTCTTTTTGATCACTGACTGATATTCCATCGTGTGTGTGTGTGTATGCACACACACACACACATACACACCATATCTTCTTTATTCATCAGTTGATGGACATTTCGGCTCTTTCCATACTTTGGTTAATAGTGCTGCTATAAACATTGGGGTGCATGTGCACCTTTGAATAAGCACTCCTGTATCCTTTAGATAAATACCTAGTAGTGAAATTGCTGGGTCGTAGGGTAGTTCTATTTTTAGTTTTTTGAGGAAACTCCATACTGTTTTCCAGAGTGGTTGTACCAGTTTGCATTCCCACCAGTAGTGCAAAAGGGTTCCTCTTGCTCCATATCCTTGCCAACATCCGTTATTGCCTGAGTTGTTAATATTACCCATTCTGACAGGTGTGTGGTGGTATCTCATTGTGGTTTGGCTTGTATTTCCCTGATGATAAGTAATGTTGAGCATCTTTTCATGTGTCTGTTAGCCATCTGGATGTCTTCTTTGGAAAAGTGTCTATTCATGTATTTTGCCCATTTCTTCACTAGATTATTTGGTTTTTGGGCATTGAGTTTGATAAGTTCTTTATAGATTTTGGATACTAACCCTTTGTCTGCTATGTTGTTTGCAAATATCTTCTTCCATTCCATCAGTTGCCTTTAATTTTGCTGATTGTTTCCCTTGTTGTGCAGAAGCTTTTCATCTTGATGAAGTCCCAATAATTCATTTTTGCTTTTGTTTCCCTTGCCTCCATAGACATAGTAAGTAAGAAGTTGCTGTGCCCAAGGTCAAAGAGGTTGTTGCCTGTTTTCTCCTATAGGATTTTGATGGCTTCCTGTCTTGTTTAGGTCTTTCATTCATTTTGAGTTTATTTTTGTGTGTGGTATAAGAAAATGGTCCAGGTTCATTCTTTTGCATGTTGCTGTCCAGTTTTCCCAGCACCACTTGCTGAAGAGACTGTCTTTTTTTCCATCAGGTATTCTTTCCTGCTTTGTGAAAGATGAGTTGGCCATACGTTTGTGGGTCCATTTCTGAGTTCTCTATTCTATTCCACTGATCTGAGTGTCTATTTTTGTGCCAGTACCACACTATGTTGATGATTACAGCTTTGTAATACAGCATGAAGTCCGGAACTCTAATTTCCATTGTTATTTCTTATTTGAGCAAGGGATTATTTAGAAACTTATTTCTTTATCTCCATATATATGAAGGTTTTCTAGTATATTTTTATGACTGATTTCTTTTAAAAAAAAAAATTTTTTTTAATGTTTACTTATTTTTGAGACAGAGAGAGACAGAGCATGAACAGGGGAGGGGCAGAGAGAGAGGGAGACACAGAATCTGAAATGGGCTCCAGGCTCCGAGCTGTCAGCACAGAGCCCGACCCGGGGCTCGAACTCACAGACCGTGAGATCATGACCTGAGCCAAAGTTGGACGCTCAATCGACTGAGCCATCCAGGCGCCCCAACTGATTTCTTTTCAATTGCAATGTGGTCAGAAAGTATATGCTGTATGACTTCAATCCTTGGAAATGTGTTGAAATTTGCTTTGTGACACAATATATGATCAATTTTTCCACATATGCTTTAAAACAATATATGCTCTGAAGTTGTTGAATGCCCCATGTTCTCTCATGCTGTTTCTTTTTTTTTTTTAATGTTTATTTTGGGAGAGAGTGAGAGTGAGTGGGGGAGGGGCAGAGAGACGCAGAGACAGAATCTGAAGCAGGCTTTAGGTTCTGAGTTGTCAGCACAGAGCTTGACGTGGGGCTCAAACCCATGAACCGTGAGATGATGATTTGAGCTGAAGTCGGATGCTTAACCAGCAGAGCCACACAGGCGACCTTCTCATGTTATTTCTTGATCATTTTGCTGCAGTCCTCTGTGTTCTTACTGATTTTGTTTGTTCTGTCAGCAAAGTATGTTAATAAAAACTCCTCCTAAAGTATTTTTGTCTATTTTCCCCTAAGTTTCTGCCAACTTCTGCTTTATATTATTTTGAAGCTATATTTTTGAAATGGATATTAATTTATAATGGTCACATTATAAATTTCCTAATGCAAGTTTTATCATTCTGTCCTTCTTTACAGATATAGTTTACTGGATCTGATATTAACATAGCCATACTCACTTTCTTTTCATTGGTATTTATATTGTATTTCTTTATCCATCTCTTTACTTCCAACATTTTTGTATTCATATAGAGATATAGATGATTCTTAAAAACATAATTTTGTATGTCAGTTTGAAGATATTTGACTTTGTCTCATTGCAGTATATATGATTACTATGTTGGGGTTTATAATCTTATTGAATTAAGTAACTTATTGTTACCCTGGTCTACATTCTTTTTTTTTTTTTTTTTTTTTTTGTCTCCTTTCTTTGTTTTTACTTTGAATTTTTTGAATTATTATTATTTTATTTTTTCCCCTCCTCTAGCTTAGCAGTTATATCCTGCTGGAGTGCCTGGGTGGCTCAGTCAGCTAAGCGTCTGACTTCAGCTCAGGTCATCATCTCACAGTTTGTGGGTTTGAGCCCTGCTTTGGGCTCTGTGCTGACAGCTCAGAGCCTGGAGCCTGTTTCAGATTCTGTGTCTCCCTCTCTCTCTCTGCCCCTCCCCTGTTCACGCTCTGTCTCTGTCTAAAAAATAAATAAACATTAAAAAAAAAAAAGAAGTTATATCCTCCTTTGCATGTAGATAATAAACGAACTCGTCATAAGTCTAATGTGATTGTTATTTTTATCTTCTTCCTAAACAATGTAAGGATCTTAGAGTATTTTAATTCCATTTATTCCCCCCACTTTTACCTGACATTGTGGTTGTATATTCTAATTTTTATTGTGTGATAAGGTCATTATTTAGTTAAATTAAATTCCTCCCACCCCTGACTTCTCCTGAATCTTCAAGCTTTCATCTGGAGTCTTTTTCCTTCTGCCTGAATAATGCCCTTTAGTTTAAGTCTGTTAGTGACAAATTCTATCCGATTTTGTCTAAAGATGTGTGTCCCATTCATTCTAGTACATTTACAGTTATTTTTTCAGCTTTTAAAAGATAATACTCCATTGTCTTTTGTTTTATATTGCTTCTGTTAAAATCAGTTTTCTGTCTCATTTTTGCTCCTTTGAATGTTTGTATTATAATCAGCATCTGTTCAACATTATTCTTTGTCTTTAGTTTTGGAAGTTTTACTGTAATATGACTAGATATGGTTTCCTCTTTTCTTTTTTAAAGATTTGTTTGAAATTGGTTAAGATTTGTTGAATATATGGCTCAATATCTTGATCAGCTTTAGAAAATTCTTACCATAATTTCATCATGGTAAATGAATTTTACTTTATTCTCTCTTTCTCAAGTATGTGATATCTTCTTATTATATCCTCTTTTACTTATCCTAGATTAGATATTGTCCATTAATCTATCTCTACATGATTTATTTATGAATAAATGAATTATTTCCTCTGACCTATCTTCCATTTCACCACTTCTCTCTTCATCTGTGTTAAACTCATCCACTAAGTTAATTTCAGTTATCTTCTTTCAGTTCTACAATTTTCATTTGTTTACTTGTATAGTTTCTAGTTCTTATCAAAATTACCCATCTTTTCATTTATCTCCTTGGGCATAGTGAACAGTTAAATAAGACTTTTACTGCTAATTTGCGTATCTGAAGCTCTTATGGGTCTGTTTTGTGGTTGTTTGGTTTTTTTCTGGGTTTGTTTGATTGATTGATTTATGTTCATGTTGCCTTATCTCATCACTTACCTTGTTATTTTTTATTGGGTGCCTAATGTTGTATTTTCAACATTGTTTGTAAAATTAATTTTAGGCCTAGGATGACATTTCCCTCCAGAGAGGAACATAACCAGTTTGGATTATCTCAATTCAACTTTAGAGATGAGGTCATTTGAAGTAGAGATTTAATCTTTATAAAGCTTTATAAACCTAATCCACCCTTTTTCCTAGAGTGATCCCTCAGGGTCTCAATTTGTAGCTCACCAGAGATCCCCTTGGTGGGGTGCCTAGCCCAATATGGCTGTCAAAAGCAACTTATAGCCTCTCAACCTCTTCTTTCAGAGTTGGCAAAAGTCCCCAGGAAAAAATCATCTCCACATGTTGGGTCACCTCCTTGTACCTCTATCCTCCAGCCTGGGGATTCGTTACTATCTTGAGAGTTCTCAGATGTCTTCAGACAGACATTTCTAATATTCTGCTGAAAAATTCCTCTAATTTTCCTCAGTGGGTAGATTGGTTTAAATTGATAAGTCTATCATTACTAAAATCTAAGTTATTAAAAAAAATGAGTTACAGAATCTACTTAATGACATTACACCATTATATAACTAGGGCTAAAAATGTATATCTTGCTTCCAGGGTGATATATTCCATTTCTATACCAATATTAGAGTATAAAAATTACTTTCCCTACTTTAGCGTCTATGAGGGAAATTGCAAAATTATAATGACAATTTGAGAATTTTTAGGTTTTTTATTATGATATAAAGTAAGCTGTTAGGAGATCTTTCTCCATTTCCCGTCTTCAATTGTAATTTTTTATTTATTTTGGATATATGCTCACAGGGTAAAAATATATTAATGTAGAATTACATAAATTCTGGATTGGCCTCTGTTCTGCTAGGGGAAATCTGAAAATGTTTTGGCCTTTGAAAAAAAAATTAGTCTTGAATTTTTTTCTATTCTGTATTTCTAAGATTTTTCCTCCTTTCCATAGAGTTTTTATCTCCTTCCCCTCTGATTACTATCTTGTGCCAGAATCCTGACAAATCATTGCTTTAAAGGAACCAGCATCATGGTTAGAAGATAGCAGGAAAAGTCCATTTTTTTTCTTTTTTATTAAACAAGCAACGGCATTTAAGGTCTGAGATGACCAGAGTCCAGTGACGTTGCTCTCGGATTATGTGCCCTGGAGCCTCAGGAATCTCTTGTGATTGAATAATTCCCAGGCTTGAGCTCGGCATTTTGTCAAAACAGATTAAAGAGTGTTTTTTTTGCTTGATATAATTTTCAATTAAATAATCCTATATGCTATGATTCCTCAAAACTTTGCTATTGGATGAGAGCATATGGGATTTGCTTTTTTTAAAAATCAAGCACTTTATACATAGATCGGAGAATTTGGATGTGACAAATTTGCCCAATATGTTCTTGATACTCCCTTTCCTGAGGCCTGCAGATTAGAAGATCCTTTCAAGTAGATAATGGCAATGGCTTCCGTCACAGGTGGGTGGGTGACTGATTATAGCTTTCCTGAATGAACTCTTGTTATCCGTGGGAGAAATGCCCGTAGGCCACAGACCTAGGTCAAGCATCCTCAGTTGAAGTTGCTTATTCATTTTTATTCATGAAATGGCATTGCATTTGTTGAGTAGGTCCTAAGTATCAGCCCTGGGAATAGAGCAATTAAAAGTCAGACTTGGTCTTTGCCTCATGGGACTTCTGTTCTAGTGGAGAAAACATGACGAAAGTACATAATAAATAGGCAAGAGAATTGTAGGTTGTGCTGTGCATCCCAGGAAATAGCAGGATGATGAGAGAGAGAGTAATCAAGAAGGCCACTTCAGATAAGAGGGTAAAGGAGAGTCTAAAGCAATCAGCCTTGGCCTGAGGCATGTGAATAAGTCAGTCATGTAAAGATCTGGGGAGAAGGAAGTGCAGGCAGAGGGAATAACCAGTGCAAGGATTTGCTATCATCAAAGACCAGAAAGGAGGGCACCCTAGGATGGGCAGGAATCAGGTTTTTAGGAACCTAGAGGCCTTGGTAGATTGCATGTTGGTCCAATTGTAAGTGAATATTTTCTCAATATGCATGACTGAAGGGATCCAATTATCCTTCTTAGAAGACCAAGGAAATTTGTCAGGACTGATCTCATAAACTGCATAGAGCTCTGTAGCCTATAGGAAAAGCACCAACCCACTAAACCCAAAGTCAGGACACATGAAGTATGGGTCTCAGTTGTGTTCATTGTAAAGCAATCCTCATGATATTTAGCCAGTCATTTCCATGAGGCTCTTACCAAGTCTGGATCAAATTCTGACAGAGTCTCAGCTGGTCTGCTCGCCATAAGTCGGGATGCAATATGGAGTCAAGGAAAGCACTTGACTCAGAAAGGCAGCACACTGAGGATATGGCAGACTAGTGTCCCAAAGATCCAGCCCCCCACAGCATGGAATTGGAGCTGCTTTTATGTTAGGAAGAGGGGGAGGCACAAGGGGGTTGGAGTCAAAAAGTAACTGATGGCTGTAGACACCTGAGGAAGGGCATGTAACCTTATCTTTGGTCCGTGGATCTTTGCATACAGGAATCTGGTCATGCCGTTCCTGTAAATCTTAAACATAACATAGTCATGGCTGTCCTTCCTTATCTCCTCGAGTGAGGTAGGTTTCAGGTAAAAAAGTTTGTACTTCCTTATCTCCTCATGTCAGGTAGGTTTCAGGTACAAAAGCAGTTTCTGGCAAATCTCATCTGTAAGCAAAATTCCTTCCATGATTAACATACCTACGTGCAGGGCTAATCAAAAGTTCCTTAAGCTATAGGTCACAGCAGCAGGGGAAATAGAAGCAATATGGAGTCAGACATGCCACGTTTCTCCCTGTTACAACATAATGCATGTGAAAGCATTTGTCAACACAGAGAACTGTGTGAACACAAGATGTTATTCTTTTGATTTCTGGCACAATCTATGTCCTGTAATTATCTTTCAAAGAAATTTCAGAGGGGTTACAGACCATCTGGGCATAACATCCTGAGTAAAGCAGGGAAGACTATGCCCACTTATGTGGTTGTAGGAAGGGTTAAATGAGGTTGTAGGAAGGGTGATTGTGCCATACTGCATGCCTGTTCCAGAGGCCATAGCTGCCTCCTCCCAACAAACTTTGTTCAGTGCTTATGTTCTGGATCTTTTACTATGTCAGCTCTAGTCCCCACTTCAAAACTTACCTGTCCTGTGACCCATGTTATCATCATTCTTCCTTGTAAGATAAAGAAGGATGCCTTTATGATATTCCCACCAAGTTATACCACCCCAGAAAAATGAACTAGTGTCCAGAAGGCCTAAGCAATAACTAGTTTGGGGGCTGTCAGTTACTGTAGAAGTCATTGGTCACATATGTGTATTTCTGGATTTTTTTGGACTCCCTGAATTACATCCAGTGAATAGCTGCTGATTTTGCATGCAGGTAGTTTGGATGTTAGACCAAAGCAACACAACAGACATTAATTATCTATACATTTTTTCCTCTCATTTAGGCCTTATCACTCAATTCCGGGCCAGATCTCCCTGATCTATCCACTGCTCTAACAGTCCCGATGTCCAACCCAACATTTTGAGCAGCATTCTCCTTCCTTCCCCTTCACCAGGAGCCCTGTAGCTATGGTGACCATATGTCCCGGATCGTTCTGGTGTCTGTCTGTTTCTCTAGCATAATTATTAATTCATGTACTTACCCCCACCCCCTTTCAAAGGTATGCTAATTTGAAAAAGAAGTTATGTGGTAACTCTGCTTGCTGCTGAATGAATTTGAGCAAAGCTGGAAGGCACATCTAGGTTGAGAAAAAGAGACCGCAGAGCTATCAAAGCAAAGTTAAGAAGATGCCAGTGTCTCTGGGTCTCCTGGGTGGCTCACTCGGTTAAGCATCAAATTTTGGTTCAGGTCTTGATCTCACGGTTTGTGATTGGCTAAGGTCATGATCCTGTGTTTTGTGCATTCAAGCCCTACGTCAGGCTGTCTGCTGTCAGCACAGAGCCCTCTTCGGAGCTTCTGATACTCGGTCCCTGTCTCTCTGCCCCTTCCCTGCTCACATGTGTGTGCATACATGCGCACGCTCTAAATTAAAAAAAATTATTCTTTAGTACATAGAGATTTTACATTGTTTCCTTTTTACATTAGGCTAATTTCATTATACGCCCCCCAAAGAATTTCACTTCTGATGTCTATATGCTTGAAAATCTTTTTTTTTTAATTATCCTATCATATTTCAACAAAAGTATATGAACAAATTGAAATTAGAAAAAAATTCTTGTGACTGTAAAGCTCTAAGGGTAAAAAAAGAAAGAAAACTTAAGGTGGTCCTGTCACTATAATTGTTTTCACCAACTATAATCATTAACCATGAAAGTAAAATTTCACTGGAAATATATCACTTAGTAAGATGGATGGGGCTGCTTTGGTTTTTAAGCAAGTTCAGTTATTTTTGGCTGAGTATAATTTATTGTATCAATTGTATTACCTTTTTTATTTTTCAAACGTCAGTGCTGAGGAGCATTATTTATATAAATAAGCAATGAAAGGACTTTTCTTCTAGCAACGTCATTCATTTCTCTGAAGTCCAGAGTTATAGGTAAAAAATGAGCCAGTAATCTGTTATCAAAATACATTTTTAAAATTTTTTTTATTTTAGGGGCGCCTGGGTGGCGCAGTCGGTTGGGCGTCCGACTTCAGCCAGGTCACGATCTCGCGGTCCGTGAGTTCGAGCCCCGCGTCGGGCTCTGGGCTGATGGCTCAGAGCCTGGAGCCTGTTTCCGATTCTGTGTCTCCCTCTCTCTCTGCCCCTCCCCCGTTCATGCTCTGTCTCTCTCTGTCCCAAAAATAAATAAAAACGTTGAAAAAAAATTTATTTTAAAATTTTTTTATTTTAGAGAATAAGAGTGCGAGTGAGCAAGAGGGGTGGTGGGAGAGAGAGACAGAGAGAGAATCTTAAGCAGGCTCCACGCTCAGTGTGGAGCCCTACACAGGGCTTGGTCCCACCACCCTGGGATCACGACCTGAGCAGAAATCAAGAGTCAGATGCTCAGCTGACTGAACCACCCAGGTGCCCCTCAAAAATAATTTTTAATATGCTATCAGCTGACAATAGGTTCACTTTCACCTTTTTGGAAAGTAAAAACTTGGAAACTAGCTTTTGCAAGAATTGGACTTACTAAAGAATTTATTTCCCAATCTTTAAAGTTGTTCACTTTCTCAAAAGCAATGCCAATATTTTGAACTGTTCCCTAGTTTGGAATCCCTGGGGTCTTTCCTCTCTGGAGCAACACCCAGAATGCAGTACAGGACAGGTGGGAAGTATTCCTGCCTTTTGTCAAAAGTGAGAGAAAAAAGGCTAGAAGAGAGGAAGTGAGAAAAGTAGAACCAGCCAGGCAAGGGACTTTCCCAGGCAAATGAATTTCAGGCAAGAGCCCCTGTGTTCATAAATCTGGAAACTGATTCCCTTAGCCTCTAACCCACAAATATACACCCTGAAAGAAAATCTTCCTGATGCTCAGGGCTACATGTACCTCACTCTGAAGATCCAGCACCAATATCTAAAAACATCGACAGTGTTCAAGAACTGTCAGAAATGTCTTTTCTTTTTATTAAGTTAATTTTATTTACTTATGATTCGGTAATATGTTCACTGGAATAAAATTAAAAGACATTAAAGGGTATATAGTAAACCTTTGCCCTCCCACTCTTGTCTGTCAGCCATCAGTTCTTTTCTCCAGGGAATGGGTGTGACAGTTTCCTGTGAAATTCGCAAAGATAATCTGTGCATATTCATGCAATTATCAACAGATATACTTCTTCCTCTTTTGCAACTGCCACTTTACACATTGCATTGCGCCTTACTATTCTGTTACTGTTTTTTTTTAATTTTTTTTTTCAACGTTTATTTATTTTTGGGACAGAGAGAGACAGAGCATGAACGGGGGAGGAGCAGAGAGAGAGGGAGACACAGAATCGGAAACAGGCTCCAGGCTCCGAGCCATCAGCCCAGAGCCTGATGCGGGGCTCGAACTCACGGACCGCGAGATCGTGACCTGGCTGAAGTCGGACGCTTAACCGACTGCGCCACCCAGGCGCCCCTATTCTGTTACTGTTTTGCTTAGAAATTACACTGGAGATTTTTTTTCATGCCATCATGTGAACAATCACGTTTGTTGGACTGAACAATATTTTATTGAATGTTACATTTGGCTTAAACATGCCCAAATTAATAGCCTTTTAGGTTATTTCCAATCATTTCTATTAAAATAATACTGAGATAAATGTGTTGTTCATGTATGACTTTGCATCTGTGTGAATGGATTTGTTGGGAAACTTCTTTTTTTTTTTAATGTTTATTTATTTTTGAGAGAGACAGAGACAGAACGCGAGTGGGTTGGGGCAGAGAGAGAGGGAGACACAGAATCCGAAGCAGCCTCCAGGCTCCGAGCTGTCAGCACAGAGCCTGACGCGGGGCTGGAACTCACGAGCGGTGAGATCATGACTTGAGCCGAAGTCTGACGCTCAACCAACTGAGACACACAGGCACCCCTGTTGGGAAACTTATAAAAGTGGGATGTCTGGGCAAAAGTCCTGTGTATGTATTATTTTGATCAAACATTAGTAGAGTGCTCATCTCCAAAGAGGATGTACCAATTTAATCTACCACCAGCCAACACTAAGAGTGCCTATATTATCTATGAAATCTGTAACTATTACTGCATAACAAATCACCCCAAAACTTAGTGGCTTCAAACAACAATAATAGGGGCGCCTGGGTGGCGCAGTCGGTTAAGCGTCCGACTTCAGCCAGGTCACGATCTCGCTGTCCGGGAGTTCGAGCCCCGCGTCAGGCTCTGGGCTGATGGCTGAGCCTGATGGCTCAGGCTGGAGCCTGTTTCCGATTCTGTGTCTCCCTCTCTCTCTGCCCCTCCCCCATTCATGCTCTGTCTCTCTCTGTCCCAAAAATAAATAAACGTTGAAAAAAAAAAATTAAAAAAGAAAAAAAAACAACAATAATAATTTCTTTCAGTTTCTGTGGGTCCAGCCGAGGAATGACTTAGCTGGGTTGTTCTGGTTTGGGATCCTTCAGAAGGTTATGTTCAGATGGCAGCGGGGGCTGGCGTCATTTTGAAGACTTCCTCAGTCCTGTGTCTGGTGTGGGACTGGGTGGAGCCAAATCGTTGGGCAATGAAATTGCTGGGTCCACTGAAATGTCTCTTTCTACCCTTTTGTGGTCTTTCCACATAGTTACTCTAGCCTGGTGGCATCAGGGTGGCCAGACTTCTTGGGAAACAAGAGGCAAGATAGGTGCCCAGGGCATAGAATTTAAGGAGGCATTCTTTTTTTAAGGCTGACCCTGCATTGGCACAACATTGAGAACGAGTGCTTTCTTTCTTTCTTTCTTTCTTTCTTTTTTTTGAATGTTTATTTATTTTTGAGAGAGAGAGAGAGCATGAGTGGAGGAGGGGGAGGGGCAGAGAGAGGGAGACACAGAATCTGAAGCAGGCTCCAGGCTCAGGGCTGTCAGCACAGAGCCCAGCCCCGGGGCAGCACTCACGAACTGGGAGATCATGACCTGGACCGAAGTCAAATGTTTAACTGACTGAGCCACCCAGGTGCCCTGAGGATGAGTGCTTTCTTACATTTTGGGACCTGGCATATTTCTTGCCTCACCTTGGTCCTGGCCCTGCTTACACGTCACATGACATCCCTTCTACACACCATTCTTCTGAAGAATAACAAGCCCATCCAGAGGCAAGGGGAGGAGGTGCAGAGGAGAGAGCTCCATCTTGATGGGAAGAGTGTCATTCACCTTGTACAAAGAATATATTGAATATACGTTCAAGCTCTGTACCTTGCCAGTCTGACGAGTAAAGCATGGCTTTCTATTTCAAAATAAACTTCTTTCTGAGTCGCCTGAGTGGCTCATTCACTTGAGTGTCTGACTTCAGCTCCGGTCATGATCTCAAAGTTCATGTGTTCAAGCTCCAGGTCTGGCTCTCTACTGTCAGTGAGGAGCCTGCTTTGGATCCTCTGTCCCCCTCTCTGTCTTTCCTTCTACCCCTCCCCAAAATAAATAAACATTAAAATAAAATAAACTTCTTTCTGAATGTAGTGAGATTATACTTTTAACTTACATTCCTCTTATTATAAGTGAGGTAAATATATTTTGCGGTCTGCTTTTTCTTTGGCTAATTGTCTTTATAGCCTTTGCTCATTTTTCTGTTGGTTTTCTATTGGTTTTCACCCATTTTTCTATCAGTTAACTCAATGTGTGAAGGGTTAACCAATCTTTTGTCTGTGATGTGAGTTGTGAACATTATCTCAGTTTATTCACCATTTGACTTTGTTTATGATAGCTTTTTCATGAAAAAATGTATTTTTCTGTAGTGAAATTTGTCTTTTAGCCTTCTGTATTTTCTGTCATGCTTGGAAAGGCCTGTATCACTCTGAAATTATAAAAGTTTTTTCATGTTCTCTACTCCTGTGTATGTGTGTTTAGCTTGCTTTTTTTTTTTTAATTTATTATTTATTTATTTTTAAATTTATATCCAAGTTAGTTAGCATATAATGCTATAATGATTTCAGGAGTAGATTCCAGTGATTCATCCCCTATGTATAATACCCAGCACTCATCCCAACAAGTGTCCTCCCTAATGCCCACTAAAGGGTGGACCTTTAGTCCACCCCCCCATCCACAACCCCTCCAGTAACCCTCAGTTTGTTCTCTGTATTTAAGAGTCTCTTATGTTTTGTCCCCCTCCCTGTTTTTTTTTTTTTTTTTTATTTTTAAAAAAATTTTTTTTAACGTTTATTTATTTTTTTGGGACAGAGAGAGACAGAGCATGAACGGGGGAGGGGCAGAGAGAGAGGGAGACACAGAATCAGAAACAGGCTCCAGGCTCTGAGCCATCAGCCCAGAGCCCGACGCGGGGCTCAAACTCACGGACCGCGAGATCGTGACCTGGCTGAAGTCGGACGCTTAACCGACTGCGCCACCCAGGCGCCCCTCCCTCCCTATTTTTATATTATTTTTGCTTCCCTTCCCTTATGTTCATCTGGTTTCTATCTTAAATTCCTCATACAAGTGAAGTCATATGATACGTGTCTTTCTCTAATTTCACTTAGCATAATACCCTCCAGTTCCATCCATGTAGTTGCAAATGGCAAGATTTCATCCTTTTTGCTCACCGAGTAATACTTCACTGTAGGTATGTGTGTGTGTGTGTGTGTGTATATGTATATATTATATACCATATCTTCTTTATCCATTCATCTGTCAATGGACATTTGGGCTCTTTCAATACTTGGGCTATTGTTGATAGGGCTACTTAGCTTGCTTTGTTTTTTTACATGTTTCCCTTTGATGCATTTTTAGTATTAGATTAGTATTTTTACTTTAAGTTGTGAAGAAGGGATTCAAATGTCCTTTTTTCCAAAAGGTATCCAGTTGACTTAAAATGTTACCTATGTCATGTCACATTCATGAGATTTGTCTCATTTTTGTCTCGTTCTTCTGTCCCATTCATTCATGTGGGTGTTTATGTGATAGTTCCATGTGTCTTTGATGGGACCACAGATTTATTGGGGGCTCCACACATGCACTCACAATGTCACCCAACAACTGCATGGTTACTCAGTGCCCACGAGGTGGCTTCTGCCCGAGGCTGTGCCCAGAGGCAGTGGGGTGCAGTCTTCTCCCCAGTGGCCCAGGCCCAGCTGGTGCCTTCCTCCTGGGCAGCTGAGGAGGGCACCAGGGTGGCCCTCACCTGGAAAGGGGGTGAGCAGGGAGCCAGTGGCCAGGGTGGAGGGGTTGGCTGCCCTCTCTCTCCCCAAGGAGTGGAGCATCTGCAGCTGTTTCACCATCTGCTGGCTGGTCTCTGGGATCTTGCCAGCCAGGAACACCTTGTCCACAACCGTGTAAACGTTGTAGAAGTTGAACACCAGGTCCAGTTCACAGACATTTTGGAAATACTCCTTTAAGACCTCCACGAAGTTGTGGATTGCCTAGCATTGGGAAGTGATCTAGAAATGCAGACCTCCACCAGGTTGGTGTGATTGATCTCGCACGGTGGTTACGCGTGCACCTCCTCATTCAACCCGTTCCTCATCGTCATCGAACTGCATGTACCATGTGGCCAGGTGCATCTTGCCCATGCGGTCCTGGTTGAGGATGTAGCAGATCTGGGGACTGCTGTCTGGACCCCAGCTGCTCAGTCTGGTGGCTATCGGGCAGCTCCAGCTCTGGCAAGAGTTCATTTTTTTCTCCCCACAGTTTTAGGAATCGTAGCCACGTGATGTATTTTAATACCTGGTAGTCTACTTCCCCTTATTTATCATTTTCATGATGTTCTGGGTTATTCCTTCTAGTTTACTTTTCCATGAAAACAATTCCTACACTTGATCTTAGCCAAAAGGCCGAGAAGTGATCCGTGAAAACAATTCCTTAAGTTAATTGCATGGTGATATTACCAGTCATTAAATGTGATTAGGATGACACCCTGGGGTGTTTGGGATTTTTCTGCACATAAAAGAAGGAAATGGGAGGTAACCTGGCATCCTAAAAAGAAAATTGGCATTCGGAGGGATGAATTTCAATCTCAAACCTGCAGAATATTCTATGGCCTTGATCCAAGCCATGACAATGCTTGAATAGAACTGAACCAGGGTGCTGAAGATTAATGAGAAGAAAAAAACCCTAACTTTTTATAAGATTGTTTTCCTCTTTTAATAATTTTAGTATGCCAGATCTCTCAGGGTAATGGAATCTCTCTTTAGTGACTAGGAGTCATGCATTATTTCTGATTGTTCATCTGTGGTGGTGTTTTGGTATAATTTGCAGAAAAGCAATTTTTTCCTAAAAGCATAGAAGGGAGTAGCAGATAGGATTCAGTCATTAGAGGTTTTATTCACAAATATTGTGTTGGGCTTTTACATGATTTCCCACAAACAAATAAGTCTAATGAAGTCTCCTAGAAGCACATTTTTGTTACTTTTCCATTTCAGTTCCAGGACTGTAAACACACGTTTCTATGTTGTGACTAATGCACAACAAAATTTTAAGCCTAGGACTTGGCTCATATTGAAACTTTCCTACTGAAGGGATCAAAGGCATTTTGCTATTACTCTTTCTCCATTTTCCTGGGATCTGGGAGATACTGCAGAATCTCTTGTGGTCCATACTTATAAAATTCTTGGATTTATTGAGGCTTTGCTGTTATTATTTAATAATCAGTCTTAGGATTTTGCGATTCCTATCCAGGGAAAAAGCAAAGCTCAAAATTCAAGAAAAGCATGAATACGAAGCAAACAAACTGAAAATGTGAAGACCCTGTCATGTATTGAATTGTAGCTCCAAAAAGACGTATACAAATCCTAACCTCTATACCTTTGAATGTGACCTTTTGTGAAAGTAAGTTATTTCTTAAAGTTTAAGGTTCTAACATGTTGATTTGATACATTTATATATTGCCATATGATTGCCACCATGGCTTTGGTTAATACTTCTATCACCTCACATAACTATCATTTTTTTTGTGTGTGTGGTGAGAATATTTAAAATGTAGTCTGTTAGTAATTTTGAAGTATGTAATTCCATATTGTTGACTATTGGGAATAGGCTCTTTGGAAGTATGATTACTTAAGGTTCTCTAGATGAAATCATCCTGCATTTAGACTGGGCCTTAAATCTAGTAACTGGTGTCTCTGTGAGAAAAAGGGGAAGATTTGACACACAGAGACACAGAGGAGAGGACGCCATGTAGGTGGAGGCGAGGATTGGAATGATGCATTCACAAGCCACGAAAAACTAAAGATTGCAGGTAGTGACCAAAAGCTAGGAGACAGGCATGAAACAGATTCTCCCTGAGGGCCTCTGGAAAGAACGAACCTTGCTAGCACCTTGATTTCGGACTTCTAGTCTGCAGAACTGTAAGAGAGTACGTTTCTGCTGATTTAAGCCACCTAGGCTATGGTAATTTGTTATTGGGAAAAAAAAAAAAATGGCAGCCATAGGAAATTAATATAGCCCTGTCAGGAGAGGCTGGGAAGGAAAGCTTTTGTTCTGAATCTAGCACACTTGTGTTTTGCTATTTGTGTGTGTGGGTTTTTAAAAAAAATTTTTTTAATGTTTATTTATTTTCGAGAGAGAGAGGCAGAGTGCAAGTGGAGGAGGGTAGAGAGAGGGAGATACAGAATCTGAAGCAGGCTCCAGGCTCCAAGCGGTCAGCACAGAGCTCAATGCAGGCTCGAACCCACAAACCGTGAGATCACCATCTGAGCCGAAGTCAGAGGCTCAACCGACTGGGGCCACCCAGGCACTCCGAGTCCAGCACACTTGTGAAGTAGAAGAAATATTTCTTCAGCAGCTTTCTGCCTCCACCCGGTTCTCCTTCTTTTGACTTTCCTGCCCTGGTGTCCACTGTGTCAGGCCTCATTCAGATTGCTCCTTTGTGAGTCACTCTCTTCCAAGTCACAAAAGTACCCTCATTTCCTCTTCAAATCTTTTCCTGTGCCAAGACCTCCACCGGTGATCAGCTTACAACAGCTTGTTCACAGCGTGGTAGAGAACAATCATGTGGGGTGTTGACCCTCTGAGGAAAATTCTTATCTTTAAAACAGATGGAAAGGACTTTACCACAGAGGAATTCTCTCTTCTGGTATAATCTCTAGAATTAACACGTGGGCGAGGTGGATACTTTTGCAGAGGCTCTTCTTCCGTCCTCAGACCTCCGTGCCTTCTCCCCCTCAACTCTTTGCCAGGAATCCTGGTTTCCATGGCTTCTTTAGAGTGAAAGAGGGACCCCACTATCTCCATCTACACAACTGCCCTCTCCAGGCACAGCATGCCATGGCGAGTGGGGGCCAGGTTGGGCAAGGCAGATTGGCCTGGAGGTTAAGGTTCGTGGAGAAACTGCTTTGAAGGAAGGGAGATTTTTTTTTTTTTTTTGAAAGAGAGAGAGAGAGAGAGAGGGTGCAAGTGAGTGGGGGGTAGAGAGAAAGGGAGAGAGATAGGGAGAGAGAATCCCAGTGGGGCTCATGCTCACCAGAAGTGAGGCTCAAGTTCACCCAATGTGGGGCTCGAACTAATGAACCGTGAGATCATGGCTCAGCCAAAGTTGATTGCTTAACCAACTGAGCCACACAGTCACCCCCAAAGTGAGATTTTCTGTGAAGGTCATGTGTGGGCTGAACGGCTACCTAATTTTCACAGCCCAGTACAAAATAAAAATGTGGGGCCCCCTGCGCATACATATTAAGAATTTCATCATGGTGACAGCAGAGCATTAAACCATGTCAGGCCCCCCCTCCTTCTTCTGAAAGAGAGAGAGTGCATGCAGGGGATAGGGGCAGGAGAGAGAGAGACCGAGAGAGAGAGAGAGAGAGAGAGAGAGAGAGAGAGAGAATCCTGAGCAGGCTCCACATTCAGTGTGGAGCCCAGTATAGGCCTCGATCCCATGATCCTGGGATCATGACCTGAGCTCAAATCAAGAGTCAGAATCTCAACTCCCTGAACCACCCAGGTGCCCCAATATCAGGGCCCTTCTAAACATGGGACCCTGTGCCACCACACAGGCTTCACACCCATGAAGCTGGCCCTGTGTGGGGGTCACTGAAAGCTTTGAGTCAGAACAGAGGGGCTGTGTTAACTTGCATCAGTAGGTGTCTATTTGTGGACTTGAGCTCACTCCAGAAATTGGTGTGGCACAAAGAGAAGCTGCCACTATCAGAGATGTGGGCTTGGCATGGGGACTCAAAGGAGGGGATGTGCAGGTTGGCTAGATGAGGTGGTGCAGGTGATGGAAGAAAAGAGAAAACAGAAAAAAATGGCCTGATACTTAAAATTTTCTCCACCAGGAGGAGCCTGGTATCTGGGGGAGTTCTTGTTTTTGGACCCCAAAGTCATCTTCTGCCAGTCCAAGAGCCAATTAGTTGGCATAAGCAAAGGGGTGAGGTGCATGTGATGGGAAATTTGAGGTGAAGAGGAAGGATGGGATACTGAAGCTGAGGGAGAAGCATACAAAGGCAGAGATTTAGGGGAAAAGAGGCACATCTAGGGGACTTTTTTTTTTTAATGTTTATTCATTTTTGAGAGAGAGGGGCACAGAGCACGAGCAGAGGAGGGGCAGAGAGAGAAAGAGGAAGACACAGAATCTGAAGCAGGCTCCAGGCTCTGAGCTGTCAGGACAGAGCTCGACGCAGGGCTCGAACCCATGAACCATAAGATCATGACCTGAATCAAAGTCAGAAGCTTAACCCACTGAGCCACCCAGGCGCCCCTAGAGGACTTTTCTAAGTGCAATTCTGTGTGTGAGTGATGTAACTCCCCTGCCTCCTTACCCCACCCCTAACTCCCTCCCTCCCCTCACCCTGGCAAACCTTTTATAAAAGAACAATTTCTTAGGAATCTTTGAGGGGGACAGAGAAGTGTTTATCAAGGGTGAGAGCAGAAGATGGGGCAGTGGGGGTTAGTATATTGTAGCCTTACTAGAATAGAGAAGTAAGCTTCCATAGAACTCACTCAAATGAAGGGGGAGGGCTGAGCTAACCAGCCTCAGAGAGATCACGAAGACAATCGCTGTACACTTTTTTAAAAATTTATTTATTTATTTTGAGGCAGAGAGAGCATGTGGGAGGGGCAGAGAGAGGGAGAGAGGCTCTGCCCTGTCAGTGTAGAGTCCAGTCCAGGGCTGCAACCCATGAAGCGTGAGATCATGACCTGAGCTGAAATCAAAAGTTGGATGTTTAACCAACTGAGCCACCCAGGTGCCCCTCTACATTTTCATTTAGTCCCTCAGCTTGGAAAAATACTGAGGAAAAAAAAAAGGAAAGGTTGGCAGGCACAGCCTGATTGGGGCAGGTCTAGTTACTAGGGAAGGAGGAGGCTAAGTAGGACTGATGGCGGTCTAGTTCTGGGGGCCAGGCAAGGAGTCCAGGAAGAGTACTGAAGCCTCAAGCCTCCTTCCTGACAGCAGATCAGATTTAGTCCCAGGGCTAAAGTCATGCTGTGCATATCCCTCCTGCCCAATTATTGTGGGCTATTTTCCTAGCCAGATTCAAAATTACTGCCCTGTAACATTCCCTCTGGCTACTGGATGTGTTGCTGAGGGGGTATAACATTATTTGCCTAGTCAGTAAATACCGGTAATTGACATGTTAGTCTAGAAAGTGCTATCTCTACACAACTAGTTGGTGGTTGTATGTCTGGTTGAACTCACCTGTGTCCAAACTGGTCCAAAGCCAGTGTATATTGTGGTAACTGCCAGTTCCGGAAGGGAACACCGGACATATTTTCTCGCTCAAGCAGCACAAAGAAGTTTTTATTTGCCCTGAGTAAAGATCCAACAGTATCCTACCTAAACAGGTTCTACAGATGAAATGCCTCAAGATACAATGTGTTCCCTAAAAACCCTGAGAATGTGCCCACTCATGTTGTTCAGTCTCTGTAAACCACACTGGTGTGAATGAAGGGGGCGAGTAGGTTGACCTTCGGCATTCTTGTGTAGGGTGGAGAAAGGTATTTCCAGTTACCTGCATCACCCCGAGGCCACCTCTAAGAAACACCCATCCCTTATCACTCTTTCAAATTGAAAGCTTCTCTGACCACAGCTCTGTGGAGATTCCCAGGCATCCCCACGTGCACATGACAAAGCAAAAAACAGACCTTCACTCCTGGCTGATGGTTTCCTCTCCACTCCTCAACGTAGAATTAACTGAGATATATAATTTCTAAAGCCTTCGCTTCGAATCTGTATGTGAGTTGCTCTCTGCTTATGGGACTGCTGTTTGTATTCACTCAAGCAGGCCAGAAAATATTAATATGATGAAGTCCTAAAGTGTCATTTGGTACAGAGGTTTAAATTTTTTTTTTTTTCAACGTTTATTTATTTTTGGGACAGAGAGAGACAGAGCATGAACAGGGGAGGGGCAGAGAGAGAGGGAGACACAGAATCAGAAGCAGGCTCCAGGCTCCGAGCCATCAGCCCAGAGCCCGACGCGGGGCTCGAACCCACGGACCGCGAGATCGTGACCTGGCTGAAGTCGGACGCTTAACCGACTGCGCCACCCAGGCGCCCCAAGTACAGAGGTTTAAAAAAGACATCGGTTCCTCACGTTACAAAAACATAGCAATACTTAGTTTTAGATCTCTGTATTGTCGGTCTGGGTTGTCTGTAACATTGGATCCCTGAAAAGGGTGTTTGCTAGTTTAAAGTAATTGCCTGTCTTTTTAATCCTTTCGCACTTGTAATTGCTCCCCCGTTGCAGCCCACTACTCCTCCCTCACCCCCCACCAAGAGAAAGCCTGCAGGAGGCCAGTGGTCTCACAGCATTGTTTAAAAAAGTGAGTGAAATCATCCATTTGGGGATTCCATCCATCACATCAAATGTTTGGGTTTGTTTTGTTTGGTAGATGAAGAAGCCCAAATTGGCTGTCTCCCAGTCCATTCCACATACCACTGTGTGAAAACCCAGACCCTGGGTCTTCCCAAGAAACAACAGAGAATGGGTCATTCTGTGAGCTAAGAAGCCAGCAGTTCATCCTTTCCATCAAAGCCTGTGCAAAATTCCAGCCTAGTTGTTTGTACACAGTCTCCAGAACGGAGGGCAAAGGAGTAATCACAGCAGTCAGGTTCACTGAGGCATTCATTTATTTCTTCGAACAAATACTGAGCACCGACAATGTACCACACACCATTGTGAGCCCTGTGGCTATAGCCATGTTCAAGATGTTGATGCGGAGAGAGAAGGTCAACCCTGGAGACAAGTGGAGTCTCAGAGCCTCCGGAAAGCACACTGTCATCAGGTGTCTCTGCTCCACTTCCTCTACATCCCACAACCATCCTGACAAGTGACTGTAACCAAGGGCAGAAAACCTAATGCTTTTCAAGTAAGACCATTCCATTTCCCATCAGTCCCAGCCTCATCCCCTAGAACTGCACAGAGCCACAGTGCCCCTTCCCACTGTGACCACCCTCCCACCATAAGAAGGCGGCTGCCATAGTTCTCATTCTTCACACTAAATGTAGGGACAGATGGCCCAGGCTGGGTCCAAGCTAAAATGCAGAAATGCCTGGGCTTTTCTGTCACGGCCCGGGGTATGTCTGTCAGAAGGCTGAATGAGGCTGTGAAGACCTTGCTAGGAATGAACTCATCCAGGGAAGGAATAAGCCTTAGGGACCAGCTTGACCTCTCACCACGCCTTGATCATTGAGGAAAGGGAAAAAACCTGAGCAAAGCCGGATCACAAAAACAGATGTTAAAAATACGTGTGGGATATGCGTAGAAAAGTGAGATAAATGTTAATATTTTTTCCTCTGGGAGGTGAGATTATGAGGGATTTTACTGTTTTCTTTAAACTTTTTTAGTATTTTCATTATCTCCTATAATGAATGTATAAAACATATTAATAGAATAACATTTTATTTTACAAACCATTTAGAAACCCATTTTCCATAGTGATTGGCTTATCTGCTCCTTTTCACTGTAGAACAACAGCCCTTTAGTTTACATAATAAACAACATTCAGAAAAATGCTGTTAATATTAGCAAATATGCTTCATAGAATTTTTCATCTGTTACTTATTGGCATTGGTCTCCTCTCTCTCCAAGCCTATGAAAGAAAGCACCGGGTACCAGGCCTATAAAGACACTTTAAAATGCCTTAATGATTTTCTTTAAACAGGTAACCAGCAAATCTTCATTAGCATCTGTACCGTTTGGGGGAAAAAAAAAAAAAAAAAGTAACCACCAATAGAAATCCATTCCCCCTAAAGGATTACAAAGTATCTCTTAGAGAAGTCTGAGACAAGGGCATTAGGACAAAATTTCTAAGAGCAGTTAAACAGTGCTTCTTAACACATAATCACATCAACTAAAATTGCTTTTCAGATGGTGGAGGGATTTACAAAACTGATCAAAGACATTCACACACATCAAAATTACCATCCAAAGAACTTAGGTTGTAGTTATAGGTCTTAAGGAAATAATAACTCTGAATTACAGTTTGTGACCAGTGATTATTTAATGCGTGGGATAAGATTTTCAGTAAGCATCTTAATGCGTTCAAGACTATGAATTTCGTTTTCCTTAACTCTGGGCTGGGTAGTCATCAGATTTTGTTTCTAATATGGTGGAAATCATACAAACATGCTGTTTTTTATTTCATTGCTGGGTTTAAGGTTACAGGGTGAAAATGTTGATAGTAAACCGGTTTTAAGACCGGCTCCCTTGCAACGTGCATTTCCAGATGGGCCCGGGGATGGCCTGGGATCTCCATGCAGGCCAGAGGCACCGAGGAGTTCCACAAAACAGGGGTAGGAGTAAATTTGACTCCGTGGCAGTTCATCAATCCACAGCTTTTGGTCTGGAAATTGCTCTATTAAAAAAAATTTTTTGGGGGGCGCCTGGGTGGCGCAGTCGGTTAAGCGTCCGACTTCAGCCAGGTCACGATCTCGCGGTCCGTGAGTTCGAGCCCCGCGTCAGGCTCTGGGCTGATGGCTCGGAGCCTGGAGCCTGTTTCTGATTCTGTGTCTCCCTCTCTCTCTCTGCCCCTCCCCCGTTCATGCTCTGTCTCTCTCTGTCCCAAAAATAAATAAAAACGTTGAAAAAAAAATTTTTTTTTAAGTTTATTTGGAGAGAGAGCACAAGCGGGGGAAGGACAGAGAGAAGGGAGAGAGAGAATCTCAAGCAGGCTCTGGCTATCAGAACAAAGCCAGAGGGGCTCAAACCCACCAACTGTGAGATCAAGATCATGACCTGAGCGGAAACCAAGATTAGGATGCTTAACTGACTGAGCCACTCAGACCCCTCGTTCTGGAAATTGCTCTTTAATGGAACTGAAATAAATCTTTCACAATCAAGGTGGTGAGGGGAGGATTAAAAAGATGAAAATGATTGCCCAAAACTTGTGATTTTCTGATCCAGTTTGGTTTCTTCTCCAAACTCTTATTTCGTCTGCTGTAATGATGGCTCCTTGCTCTTTCACAGCAACTTCACAGTTGCTCCAGAAATAGCTGATCTAAGCCTAACGCACTGAGGCGACTCTCATTTCTAGAAGGAAGTATGCACGGGGGTCTGTCTCACCTCAGAAGGAAGATAGGTTTAGAGAAAATTAAACTGAGAAAGGTTAACTCTTTAGGCTTTAATATAAAACACTAGGGGACGCCTGGGTGGCTCAGTCCGTGGATCATCAGACTCTTGATTTTGGCCCAGGTCTTGATCCCAGTGTCATAGGATGGAAGCCCAACCTCGCTGAGCATGGAGACTGCTTGGGGGGCATTTCTGTCTCTCTGTCTCTCTGTCTCTCTCTCTTTCTCTCCCTCCCCCCTGCCCCTCCCTGCTCACGCGCCCCCCCCCCCCACCCCCGCAAAAGAAGATAAAATATTTGGGATCCTTTAAAATCACCTTTAAGTGCACCCTGTGCTGCAGTCTCACTTGTGATCTGATAATTCACTGCTACATCCATTTGAAGTCCATTCTCTCCTGTCAGACACAACTGTGCTTCCAGAGCCTTGTTGCTAGCAGCACCATTTGAAAGTTCAGACTGTCAAACCAGACTACCTGGGTTCAAATCCCAGCTTCGCTATTTACTAGTTGTGTCAGCCTGATTGAGTCACTGAATCTCTCTGTGCTTGGGCTTTCGGCATCCGTAAAGAGGAAATAATAACAGTAGCTGCCACGTGTAACTGGTGTTAGGATTTAAAGCGTTAATCCACGTAAACCATTGAGAATAGTGCTTAGCAGGCAGTAAATGCCACAGAAGAGCTCCTTGCACTCTTAGTTCTTTGCAAACTGGCCCTCTCTCCAAAATGTGTGGAAAAAATCAGACCAGCCTTTGCCATTATTGTGGCCAAAGGGAATGAATATTTTTTCCCCTAAGTTTTTTTTTTTTTTAACTTTTTTTTTAAGGTTTATTTAGGTTTTTTTTTAATTTTTTTTTTAACGTTTATTTATTTTTGAGACAGAGAGAGACAGAGCATGAACGGGGGAGGGTCAGAGAGAGGGAGACACAGAATCTGAAACAGGCTCCAGGCTCTGAGCTGTCAGCACAGAGCCCGACGCGGGGCTTGAACTCACGGACCGCGAGATCATGACCTGAGCCGAAGTAGGCGGCTTAACCGACTGAGCCACTCAGGCGCCCCTATTTAGTTATTCTTGAGAAAGAGAGAGAGAGAGAAAGCGTGAGTGGGGGAGGGCAGAGAAAGAGGGAGTCAGAGAGAGAATCCCAAGCAGGCTCTGTGCTATCAGTGCAGAGCCCAATATGGGGTTTGAACCCACTAAGCCACGAGATCATGACCTGAGCCGAAGTCAGGTGGTTAACCAAGTGAGCCCCCCAGGCACCCCTATTTTTCCCCTAAGTTTTACATTTATTATCAAATAAAAAATCTGGCATTAGAGAGATTGCAACTCCATCTTTCGAAATCGTAATGGTATTTGTTTCCATTTTTGGTATTTTTTTTCTTTTTTGTGGTTCATTTGCAAGTGTGATGGATGTGACTTTTTTTTTTAAGTATATTTATTTATTTTGAGAGAGAGAGAGAGCAAGTGGGGGAGGGGCAGAGAGAAAGAAGGGGACACAGAATCCCAAGCAGGCTCTGCACTGTCAGCACAGAGACCAACACAGGCTGTGAGATCACGACCAGAGCTGAAGTCAGACGCTTAACCGATGAGCCACCCAAGCACCCCAGATGTGACTTATTTATTTGTTTATTTATTTATTTATTTATAAATTAATTATTTGTCAAATTGGTTTCCATACAACACCCAGTGCTCATGCCAAAAGGTGCCCTCCTCAATACCCATCATCCACCCTCTCCTCCCTCCCACCCCCCATCAACCCTCAGTTTGTTCTCAGTTTTTTTTTTATTTTTTTATTTTTTTTAAAATTTTTTTTTAAATTTTTTTTTTCAACATTTATTTATTTTTTGGGACAGAGAGAGACAGAGCATGAACAGGGGAGGGGCAGAGAGAGAGGGAGACACAGATTCGGAAACAGGCTCCAGGCTCTGAGCCATCAGCCCAGAGCCCGACGCGGGGCTCGAACTCACGGACCGCGAGATCGTGACCTGGCTGAAGTCGGACGCTTAACCGACTGCGCCACCCAGGCGCCCCTGTTCTCAGTTTTTAAGAGTCTCTTATGCTTTGGCTCTCTCCCACTCTAACCTCTCTCTCTTTTTTTTTTTTTTTTCCCAGATGTGACTTTTTTGAAGGGCATTTTAGGAATTTTCAACATGGGAGAAAGGCTTAAAATGTGTCAACTTTCTTCAGGCTAATAAAGCCTAAATGAGATTCTAACCGAAACCTTACATGGGAATAAGAGCACTTCCTCTAATATTGTACCGTCTTCCAGTTCACTCCAACGTCCTGTTTACCTTTTCCCCTGTGCTGCTTGCTGGCTGTTGCCGCTGTTGCTGCTGGGAAATCACCTACTAACAATACACACTTGGCCTTCCTGGTCTGCTCCACAAGCATTCTCCCCTGTCAGAGATGACCTTACTTCTATTTGCTTTTGTTCCCTTTTCCTTCCACAGTTTATTTCCCTTCAACTCCTCCTAGAGTTTTAGTGAGATTCTTTTTCTCTTTCATTCCCTTCAGTAAGTACCTGGAGCTTCCTACCTGTGGGCTTCACTCTCCAAATTCTGGTGCTCTGCTCCGCTTTGGAAGGCCTGCTTTTATATTTCTTTGGAAGGTCATCTGTGCAAATCATTACAGCTAGAGGGTTAGTACTAATGACCGGTCAACTCCATTAACGCAGTCACCCCTCTGTGAAAGTTTACTTTTCTGGTTCAGTGTCTTTTACTGCAGTGCTTGTTAAGTGCCTTTATTGCTTGAAGAAGGTGCCCCCTTGGAACCTCAAGAGTTCCTGTTTATACACAGTGCAAGGCCAGCTGAACTCTTGACAGGGCAGGAGCTCCTGAGCTTTGCCAAGGGCTCTGAGCGGGTCCCAAGGGGAGCCAGGATGAGGGTTTAAAAGCGAGTATCTGCATGGCTGCCAGAGTGGTGCTAGAAGCTGGGAGAATGTGCCCCGCCAGAGCTGGGGATAGGTTTGGTGCTGCTAGTGGACATGTCCATACCAGGAGGGCTGCCATGAACCAACAGGTGTCTTGGTTCTAGAAGAGGAAGAGGCACCTTCTCCTAGGCCCCAGGCTGAGTGGATAACGACCAAAGGCTGAGTTCTCATTTTGCTGACCAGACCGTTATCTTGAGCTCTGGTCCATACACATAGAATTTACAGAAAATCTGAACTTGCCCCAATCCCTTCCGCGTCCAGCAGGGTCTAGACAGGGTCATCGTCAGTTTGTGCTGCAGTGTGACACTAGTCACAAATCAGAGCAGTTTTGCAGGAGCTCAGCATTTCCTGCCCTGGCTGAATTTCTAAGCCCCACCCTGCAGTAAATGCTCTACCTCCAAAGCTGGCCCTGTGAAGTACTTTTACTCAGAATGCCAGCAAGCATGTGACTCCATGCAGGATCTTCTACCCTGATTGGGGGGGGGGGGGGTAGGATCCATTGTCTGGGGCTGAATTAATTGCTGAAAGCTGCCCGAAGGCATGGAGTCTCAACAGAGAGTCCTGGAGAAGAGCCAGGACAAACCCACAGGCCCCCTGCCACGGGGCTTGCCTCCAGGGTATCGAGTTGCTGGCATAGGAAGAACCAGATGAGATGCTCACCCACAGGGTCAGAAAAAGCAAATCCAAGGAACCAGTGTGCATTTTCCCTCATGCAGGAGGGAAGGAAGCCATAAGTATAGGATCAGCCCTCTGAGGGGTCTCAGCCAGGTGTGGAGAAGCCTATGACCCCCAAAATGCCCACCCTCAGGCCAGGTTCTTCCTCCCTAGCATGGCCTTCAATAAACCTGGCATCATCTTGCTTCCTGGCCCCCTTTTATCCGGGCTCCACACCACGTACTTTCTTCCTGTTGGTACAGTCAACCCTCAGGTAGTAGGGGAGATGCGGGTCCGTTTCCACCTAGTCTTCTTTGCTTCGATGTATGGGGTGAGTGTGCGGTGTTATTATTGCTAAACCCACTACTTGTATTCTTCCTTCCATCCAGGTTCCAACTGTGCAACTGTGGCACAAAGAAGAAGAATAGTCTTCCTTATATATCTGCCTTGGTCATCCTTTATATATCTTCCTTACGTATCCTTACGTATTAGTGCCACCATTGATCTCTTACCACAATAATCATGCATCATAAATAACCACAGAACCTCTGTGACATATACCAGTGGCCGTTTGTTGTGCTGACATGTCCGGGGTGGTCAGCCAGGCAGCTCCACTGGGGTGTTGTTGGCTGGCTGTTGGTCGGTTGGCGAGGTGACTCAGCTTGGCTGCACACCCCGCCCATCCTTCAGAAGGCTAGCCCAGGCATGTGCTCCTGCCATGTGGAGGAACACAAGAGAGAGACTGGAATCATGGGAGCTATTCTATCCTCTGCAAGATGTTGCTAACATCCCGCTAGGCAAAGTAAGTCGCAGAGTCAAGCCCGGAGTCAAGGAGTAGGCAAATAGACTGCCTCTTTAGTGAGAGGATGTTGGGTCAGGGAGTGTCGCAAATATCACCCTCATCCTGGACTCACCTGGTATTAGGCTAACTCCACCGAGAGAGTGAACTTCCATGACAGCAATCCCAACAGAGTGATGAGTTATAGCCAACAAAGTCAGTTCTTTGTCCCCATGAATGATCTAGAGCAAGATCTTTTCCTTGGAGTGTTTATAACAAAAAGTGTTTGCTACAAAGTTGTTTCTTCTTTGTTTTTTTATTGTTTTGGTAAGTGTTGGGAAATGATTCTCCATGGATCTCTCCTTTTCTTCATGTCTTGTGAGCAGAGGCACTAACTGCCATTTGCTCCTAATTATATTTTCAAGTATGTTTGTATAGCAAATAGCCTTGGAAGATAGAGATAGGGGCTCCCTGTGGAGCAAACAGCAGAGGGGAGATATCTCCCTCCAGAGCAAAAGTCAGGCAAATGTGCTTAGTCCCTTTATAAAAGATCCAAGTTTCCCAAGCTCAGGGTTTCTCATTTGTGACACAAAACCATTTGGTGTACGTGCAACATTCACCTGCGTCCCTCAGCATTGCCCCTGTGGGGTGTGGGGGCAAGAGACACCAGTGCTCATGCTGCTTGTATGCTGTGAGCAATACAATTCTTTGTCTCTGACTCAAGAGTCTCATGTCTCCTGCCAGCATCCATGAAAATATGGTAGACTACTTTGTTAGTCTGCAATTAGGGCCAGATTCCAAACCCTTCATGATTCTTCACAAGTTAAGTAATATCCTAGCAGGCTATCCATGTGCCTTGCTCCTGGTTAACGCCAGGATCTATTAGCCATTGCTGTAGATCCCTCTCTGTTGGTCAAAGCAACCTGTTTGTTGCCCTGGACTCGCTGTTCATTAAGATCATTCTGCCTTCTTTGTTCTGATTGTTATCTGCTACCATTTAGTCTCTTTCGGCATTCTGTCATTTCCATTGATACTAGGGAGCCTACTTCCAGGACAGGATCTCCTACTGTCAGCCCTGGTCCCTACCAAGGACAGCTACCATCAAACTTCTCTAGGATGTCAGTGCCTCCTTCACCTGTAATCCTCATTGTCTTAGTGAAGGGAACACTCCCTCTGCCTTCCTGAGGAATACAGGACACCGGTGGCTTCTATGGTCTTGAACAACAAATCTCTTCTAATATTCCCACAGACCTGAGCTTTCTGACCCCTTCATCAACACAATGCCAAAGCAGTTCCAGCATTTTTACTTCATTTCCTGTGGCCATTGTTTGAGCTAAACTTCAAGGAACAGTTATTACAATGTCTTAGGATCATTCCTGGGTATCCTTTCCGTGATGTCCAAACCATGGGAGAGGGCTCCTTTATCAGTTAATTCCCCCATCCAGCCTTATAATCTGCCATTGCTAATGATTTCACCTTCTCCCCTAACTGCTTCTTTTTATATCCACATCCTCATGTGATCCTTGGCTCTTACTGGTACATATGAACAAAGTCTCACAACATCTTTGGTGTCTATGATTTTTATTCCTGGAGAAGTATCTGTGTTTTCTACTCAGGCTACTGAGACCACATCTTTATTATTCTCTGAAGACACTAAGAGAAATAATATTGAGGAACATAGATATCAAGTGGGGCTTCGGTACTGTCTCTCAGCAAGGGCACTTTGTTCTCTCCTCTAGGAGAGAGGGTTCAGAGGAACACAAAGATTCTTGCTTCTCAGGCTCATCCACCCATACATCCCCATCCAAATCTCAGGGTCTTACCCTTTTTCTACCTTGAATTTGATACAAGAAATTTGTTGAAGCTGTGAATTAATTCCTTGGCTCCTTTGCCACTGTTACAATTAGATCCCCGGACCAATTGAGCACATTCTACTCTGTGACTGCTGGAGACCTTCTAGCTTTCATGTCATACCTTCAGTTGATAGTTAGCTAACCTGAATCATTGGTTTTTATGGCTTCCAGAGAGTTTAAATCAGACGAGCTCCCCAGTCTTTGTAATTCTCACCCCCGCTTCATTTAGTGTCCTAGCTGTCACATAACCCCGCATTTACCTTCTACCTGTACAGGTGAGAGTCTGTGACTGCAATGCTACTGCGTGCCTGGGGGTATCCCCACCACACTCCAGACTCCCATTCTGAGAGCCCGCTTTTTAGGACCACTGCTACCACTGGTTTGTATTTGGACCTATTTCTGGACCTTCAAGTCTATCTCATTGAAGTTTTTGACTATTCGTGTGTCAGTACCACACAGGTTGGCTTATTGTATTTTGATAACATGTTTTACTTTCAGAAAAATAAATAAATTGTGCTCTCGTCACTTTTCTATTTCAAAATAGTAAGCTTGTTTTTTCTAGATTTAACTGTGTTGCTGGGCCCAGACCTAAGACGGGGATCTGGCTCTCCAAGCTAACTCATGTGTTCTTCCCAGGCCCCAGTCCTGAGTCAGGTTCTCTTTGTTCTCCAGGCACAATTAGGAGATAGTTTACATAAATGTGAGCCCACTCATCCATCCCCCTTTGGCAAGGGCATCCCTAAAGGCCTCCACCAGTAGTGCTTCCAAGTTCTAGTGGGATCCACCCTCCTCTGGGCCAAACACAGGGCTTGAAGTACTTCTCTTGTTCAAGTTCTCAGAATAAGTTCTGAAGTTTGATGTTTTTCCCCAACTAATGTCAAATAGCAGGCCTGTAATTTTCCCAAATTTGAGAGCATTTTTCCCTGGCTTCCTGGCTGGCTCAGACTTGTGAAAATATTCTCCATGTCAACCTTGCTTCCTCTAACATTGTGCAAGACAGTGTGTGGCAAAGCCTTTGAATGTAAAACGTTTCTGACATTTTCACTCTGCAACTTGCCAGTTTTTCATTTGATTCTTTTTCCTTTTTATAAAGACAAATTAGAAAGCAATCACTGCATAACCTTTGGCTTTATTATTTCTTTATCCTTTGTACTACCCAGTCCTATTTCCCTGTCTATCATTTTTTATTGATTTTGGATCGTTTGGTGTTTGCCTTGGTGCTTTGCAAAAAGAACCATTGATTTTGAATAGATCTAGGAATGTCGGGAGCATTTGGCAACACAGCCAACCTTAGCGTTGCTCCTAAAGGCATTAGACACGGACTTGCAAGTGAATTTATCATCTCTGTCTTTGATTATGGAAATAAAGACTACTGCCGACTGTTGGCAAAGACCTTCAGAGTTACCATCTGCCTATCATGACAACAAGAGCCAGGAGTGACCTGTTGAGTGTCCTACTGAACCACCGACGTCTTCAATTTCAATTCTAAAAAATAGGATACGGTGTAATGGAAAGAGAACTTTGGATGGAGAATCAGAAGATCTGAATATAGTCTGGATGTGCTCTGTCTAGGTAAAATCTCTCACCAGGCTCTGGAGAGGAAGGCTGCTGAATAACTCATAAATAGGAGGTGGTTGCATACAGACTGTACTAGATCGTCCCTAATTGATAAGGGCCAGATTTTTACCCAGTTTCTGGAAGATAGCACGTGAGAAATTAGTGGCCAAAGGACAAGCAGTGGAAAAGAGTGAAAGGAAAAACTGAAGTCATTCTCAGGCTGGAGAACTAGATGCTAAGCAGTTGACAGTTGCCTGTAAATATGTAGGAAGGAAGACAGTAAGGGATGAGCTCAGCCCATCCCCCAGCCCCCGAGATGGTGCCAAGAGGAAGCTTTTGTCCAGGACCCAAGGTGCTTGCCGCTTGCCTACCTGGATCCTGCCAGGCTGACCTGCCTGGCCAAGTGTCTTCCCTTACTAAGGTCATCCCCATGAGTGTCTCTGCTTCTGGAGAAGTGAGGAGCTGTTTCTCCATATAAACTGTTTAGGAATTAGTGATGATGCTCCAAGGAAGAGGAAATATATCAAAATAAGAAATGCACCTGCATTTCTCAGCAGTGCAGAAATTACATTGGAAATGACTCAGCAATCTTGGGTGAAAACTTCAGAGGGCATTGATTTGAAAAACGGATTTCTCAGTTGCTTGGGCTGTGGTGCAAAATGAGACCGCCTTCCATGTCCCCCCAACGCCCCGAAATCATCAATAAATTCTGTGATTCTCAGGAAAGAGCATGGCTTTAGTGGCAGCTGAGGAAAGAGCTCACAAATATGGTGAGGGGTGAAGAGACAGGTGGCTGAATAGTAAGAGGCAGGATAATGACCCACAGGTTTGTGAGCTGACTCACCTGCGAGTCAAGCAAGATTTTTGTCCAGGGCAAACCTTTGCAGGGAGAAGGAGAAAATGTCTCAGGGACACCCACCCATTTCATCCCAGGCTGAGTCATCCTTAGTTCTTTCAGATTCATTCATGCCTTTTACCTTCCTGGATATTAAGGAGAAGTAGGAGTCCTGTGTCTAACTAGAAGTCAGAAGTCTTTTTGAGGTCATCTTGTTTATTCTTGATTTTCAGGTAATGGGTCAGTCTCACATTGATGAGTCACTGTGTCTCAAGTGGTCCTTTTAGCCACATCTGCCTCTTCCTTGAGCAGAGAGGCCCTGATTCCTCACTAATCACAGTAAGGGGGTGGGGAGCAGGTGTTTGAGTGCATCTGCAGGGGGCTGAAGAGAAACCCAGTGCACAACTCATCCCAATTTACCTTACCCAGGTTTCCCTCCCTCCTGATGAGGAAATTTCACTCACATTTACTCTTGGTGGAGTATTTGGAATCCCATAATCTTAAAACATTTATTTCAACTCACTTTCCACAATTTTTATCTGACTCAATATTTGAAGTGAGAGAACATGGGAAATATGGCATCTGGGTATAAACTTAGTTTGGGGGGAAAAACAGTTTTCTTTAATCTGATAAAGGAAACCTACAAAAATCCACTGACAAAGAATAAGTACATAATGGAATATTACCCAGCAGTAAGACTCAATGAATTATGGTGTGCAAGAAAATGGATGAGTCTTAGAAACAATGTTGAGCAAAAAAAAGTAGCAGCTCCCAGAATCCTTCTATATAGAAGGATTGCTAATTGCTATAATAACATAGCAATTTTATAAAGACAAAATCTAGCTAAATGAACCTTTTAGGTAGGTAGTTTAGTAGCACATATGTACAAAGCAAGGTGTCTGTGCATTAGTTTCCTGTGGCTGCTGTAACAAAGCATCACAAACTTGGTGACTTAAAATGACACGAATCATTCTCTCACAGTTCTAGAGGCCCAAAGTCTGAAATAAGTTTCACTGGGCCAATATCAAGGTGTCAGAAGGGCTGTGCTCCCTTCCTAGGAAAGAATCCCTTCCCTGCATTTCCAGCTTCTCGTGGCTGCCAACATTCCTTGGCCACATCACTCTGGTGTCTGAGCCTCCGTGGTCACATTGCTTTCTCCTCCTCTGTAGTCAAGTCTCCCTCTGCCTCCATTTCCTATGGATTATATTTAGGCCCACTTGGATAATCCAAGATAATCTCCCCTCTCAAAATTCTTAATTTAACCACATCTGCTGTCTTTGTCATATAAGGTAACATTCACAGGTTCCTGAGATAGGATCTCTTTGGGGTCTGTTATTAAGCCTACCACTATTTTCTCTTCCTTATGATTTTCTTAATAGCTTTTTCTTCTATGTAGCTTACTTTATTGTAAGAACATGGCATATAAAAGGGGTGCCTGGGTGGCTCAGTCGGTTAAGTATCTGACTTCGGCTCAGGTCATGATCTCACGGTTTGTGAGTTCAAGCCCCATGTCTGGCTCTATGCTGACAGCTCGGAGCCTGGAGCCTGCTTCTTATTCTGTCTCCCTCTCTCTCTGCTCCTCCCCTGTTTACACTCTGTCTCTCTCTTTCAAAAATAAATAAACATTAAAAAAATTAAAAAAAAAAAAAGAATGTGGTATATAATACATATCACAACAAAATATGTTTACATTTTTGGTAAAGCTTCCAGTCAACAGTAGGCTATGTGTAGTTAAGTTTCGGAGGAGTCAAAGGTTATTTGTGGGTTTTTGACTGTGTGAGGGTGGGTGCCCCTAAACCCCCACGTTGTTCAATAGTCACTTCCTCCTAGGATGATAAATACTAAGTTCAGGATCAGCGGTGCTGGAACCGGTTTCTACTATCTTGTAAGAGCTGATTACGCACATCTCTTCCCAGCTCCACACTCTGTCACCTCAGATTGGTAGCTTGAAGTCAGTCATGTGGGAGTATTTACTCCCCAGAAATCGACAAGCCCTGTAAGTCAGAGCCTTTCCCCCAGAGAACTGGTTTACACCGTCAAGAGTGATTGCTCTCTGGGTGGGGGAAGCGGAGGGTAGAATTGGGTTTGATACGCTCTAGTTTTTAAATCGGGTGATGTGTTCATAGGCGTTTGTCTTAGTATGCTTTGAACTTATATAAAACCCATCCACACACATATACACACCTATATATAATCCTGAATTTTTTCCTTTTTTACTTAAAGGGTGAAAAAGGAAGGTAGCAGGATGCCCCTGATCTTTCAAAAAAGAAATAACGCAATGCCAGCTGCTAGTGAGGATGTGGACATAGTGGATCTTTCATACACAGCAGGTGGAATTGTCAAATGTTACTGTCACTCTAGAAAATAGGGTGGCAGTTTCTTCCAAAACTAAACATACTCATGCCATACAAGCTAGCAATTGCACTCCTGGGACTTTATCCCAGAGAGATGAAAACGTTTTTGCACACAAAACCTGGACACAGTGTTCACAGCAGCTTTATTTGCAATAGCCCAAAACTGGAAACAACAAATATGTCCTTTGGTATGTGAGCAGTCAAACTATTGTGCACAATTATTGATACAGGCAAAAACTTGGATGGACCTCCAAGACGTTATGCCAAGTGAAAAAAGCCCATCACACAAGGTCACGTATTGTATGAATCTACTTGTATTACATTCTTGAAATGACAAAATGAAAGAGATGGAGAAGATATTAGTGGTTGCGAGGGATTAGGGATGGTGGAGGAAAAGGGTGGTAAGTGCAACTATAATAGGGCAGGAGGAAGAGAAGTGGTGGGTGTGGCCGTAAACAGGTAGTAAGAAGGAGATATTTGTGGTGATGGAATATTCTGGGTCTTGTATGTATTTACATAACCATTAGGGGCAACTGGGTAAACAGAACATGGGATCTCTCTGTTCTATCTTTGCAACTTCCTATGAACCTATAAGTAAATTCACGAAGTTAAAGTAAAAAAAAAATGTTCTTTAAACTTTTATAGGAAAAGCTGTGACTGCTGAACAGCACCTTTGGTTTTCCCTGAATCATCCTTCAAGAGTGCTGAAGCAGTTCCAAAAAAGTTCCAAATCAGAGCACCCACCATTGTTCAGCATCATCACCATGTACCCCATCTCTGTTTCTGAGAGCTGTCATTTAAGATGGCTTTCACTCACCTCTCCCTGTCTGCTGTGTGTACATGACCTTCCTCTAGCCCCCTTCACCACGCTTTATTTGAGCACACACCCACCCACGCTTCCTCCCACAGGCTGTTCGTCAGCATAGGGAGCAAACACACAGGGTTTCTTCCTCATCCTGACCTGCTGCCACTTTCCTCCTCCATGGCCTGCTTTTTAATCTCTGCCCAAGCCTGCCTTGCTGTCCTTTATCACAGACACCGACCACCAGGCAGAAGGTTGAAAATATTCTCTGAGAAAAGCAGCCCATTGAACTTGATGTGTTTCCTCTCCTTCTTTTGTTTCATATTTGGAATCTCCCTAGCCAGCTGGTCAATAATAATTCTTTGTTTTTCTCGTCTCTTCCCATACGCAAATTCCAGCCAGGATCAGTAATATTGCCTGCACCAGGCCAGGACATTTCAACTTTGATGGGGAGGGAAAGTAAATGGAGAACAGACTCACCCGTAGGGACTCCCAGCTTACGATACACAAGGACCAGAGGATCGTAATGGAGGGATCTTGCAGCCCTGAGATGAGGGCAATTTCAGGCCATTCTTCCCTTGGTATTTCTGCAAATTGCCTCTAGGAACCAATGCCTACTGATGAGCTTTCCACTTCTTGCCTGGGCGTTTTCTTTCTTTTCGTAAATTCATTTATTTAAAATTTTTTTTTTTTTTTTTTTTTTTTTTTTTTTTACTTTTGAGAGAGACAAAGACAGAGCGTGAGCAGGGGAGGGGCAGAGAGAGAGGGAGGCACAGGATCCAAAGCAGGCTCCATCCAGTCTCCGAGCTGTCGGCACAGAGCCCAACGTGGTCGAACGCACGAACCGTGAGATCATGACCTGAGCTGAAGTCGGACACTCAACCGACTGAGCCCACCAGGCGCCCCTGTTCATTTATTTTTTTTAATGTTTATTTATTTATTTTGAGAGAGAGAGAGCATGAGAGCGGGGGAGGGACAGAGAAGGAGAAAGAATCACAAGCGGGCTCCATACTGTCAGCGCAGAGCTCAAGGCTTGGGGCTCCATCTCACTGAACTATGAGATCATGACCTGAGCCAAGATCAAGAGTCAGACAGACGCTCAACTGACTGAGCCAGCCAGGCGCCCCACATTCATTTATATTTTTATGCACGCACAGAGCTAAAGTCAAATTGCCTTACAAGACCTGTGAAGGAAAGCAGCGCCCCTCCACCCTCTGCTCCAGTCTCATTCCCAGAGGTAACTATTCTTACTCTGTCACCTGTTTCCCTGGCAGCTTGCCATATTCTCAGTTTATCATCCAATCTTTCCATTGAATTCTTAACTTCAGCTACCACGACTAAAATTTCCGAAAGCATTTTTTCTATTCTCAAATTGTTGCTTTGTAATATCCATTTCTTGTTTCATAGACACAGTATCTTCTCCCATTTCTTTGAGGATATTAGAAATTTGGCGGGGGGGGGGGGGGGTGCGGTGTCTGGGTGGTGCCATTGGTTAAGCATCTGACTTCGGCTCAGGTCATGATTTCACAGTCCGTGGGTTCAAGCCCCGCATCAGGCTGTGTGCTGACAGCTCAGAGCCTGGAGCCTGCATCGGATTCTGTATACCCCCTCTCTCTTTGCCCCTCCCCTGCTCGTGCTCTGTCTCTCAAAAATAAATAAATGTTAAAAAAAATTTTTTTAAGAAAAATTTTAAATCTCTCTACATTATCTTGTTTTCCTCCATGTTCTGTTTTCTCCCATGTTCTTGTATGTTATATTCTCTGTCCTTCACGCAAAAGGTTTTCCTCAAATATCTGGATCCCTAGTTGAATGATCAAATTTAAGAGCAACACATCATACATACAGCACATTAAAAGATGTATGACTGGTAGCTTGTGCTTTAAGGTGATCAAGTGGTAAGCTGGCCTTTCAATGGGGAGGGGGTCCTAAAAGGTCAGGATCTGCAGGAGTTTTCATTGGAATCTTTAAGTTTTTTTCAAAGATGAAGACTCCAGTCTTCTGTGTGCTATGATCCTGGCTACCACTGTTTTGAAAGCCAGGAAGGAAAGGGGCTGAGGGACTCTTCAGTTAGTAGAAAGATTTTTATTCAACCTCCCTGTTTTCAGTAGAGCATCTCCCACCCATCTTCTCCTAAGATCTAAAATGCGCTGGTATCCCAGAATGAGGGGCTCTTTACATTCAAATTTCCAGAGAATAAACATCTAATTTCCAGACTAGGCAGTGCGGGGAAGGAGGTAGCTGCCTGCGGGGTGGGAGAGGGGGAAAGACACAGGGGTTTTCATTTCTCTTTACCTTTATTACAATTGTTGTGAAGATTTGAGCATCCTTGTAACACATTGAGGGAAAACCGCACTTCCAGGTTCTATTTTTAATAGTCATCCCGGCCTCCCATGACTCTTAGATAATATTGTTTCCTTAATTGTCCTGGATGAAACATGGTGTTCTTTATGCATTGTGCATGTCTGTCAAGACTCCAGTTATTTTCCTTGCTAGTTTGGAATGTCATCTGCCATCACTTTGTTTTGTGATTCATATTCCAAGCTTTGGTATTAAGGGTGGAATAGAAGCAAACATGGTGTGAAGTCATAACTTCCCAGCAAAAAAAAAAAAAAAAAAAAAATCATAAGCCCTCAGATCCTTAAACTCAAAGGCTAAGGGTTGGCTGCCTAGAGAGAGACGATGTTTTTTCACTAAAAGCAAAAGAACGATCTTTCTGCAAGCACAAGACTGTGTTCTCTACCTGTTGTATGAACCGTAAAATTGCTCAAGGTGGAAAGGGTGTCAACAGTGGTCCATCCCAACCACTCACACCATGTTCAGAGCCCCCACTCCCTGTCATCCCTCACTCCCCATAAAGAAGGGTTGTAACCAGGCTTGGGCTCCTCTGGGGATGGGAATTTACTCCTCCTTTAGGCAACCTCTTCACCCTTCGCAGCTTTAGCTATTCTTATTTTTATCATCTGTGGCTTATTGAGTGCCAATTATGGGCCCAACTCTCTGCTGAGAGCGTAACAAACATCGCATGTAATCCCCACCACAGCCCTGGAAGTGTTATTATTCCCTTTTTGCAATTCAGAAAACTCAGAGAGATTAATTGCTTGCCCGAGATCCCATACCTGGTGAGCAGCAGGGCCAGCAAGTGCATACGAGCCTATCTGGCTATAAGTCCTCATTCTTCCTATTCATTCTTCCTTTTGTCCAGCCCATAATACCCCCCTCTCCATAGCTTTCACCCGCTTGGACAATTTTTTCTCTCTCAGGAGCACAGAGGGCAAAGCCAACCTCTCTTCCACATGAGCTCTCTGCAGCTATTTCAAGATATTTATCTGATGTTTCCACTCCAGGCTAGAGCTTTCTTTAAAAAAAATAAATAAATAAAAAGAAGATCCATATCTGTTTTAAAGGCATTAACTGTACTTCTCCCTTCAGTATCTAAGTTCTTTTCCCCTGTATGGCACTGTAGGACCACTGGCTTAGCCTCATAAAAGGGCAAACACTAGATCTCTTTAGCGTGTGGTTAGAAGTCGCTGCCCAGAGAATGACTGAGGGTCTGGCCCAACCCCACCTTTGTGAAGGGCCCAGGTGGGTCTGGGTAAGCTGGGAGCTTCTAGTACCTCAGCCCCTGATGTTACACCACTCTTAATGGAGTTTCCTCAGGAAGAGACTCGGCTGAGTCCTGGGCAGGATTAATTGCTTAATAAAGGAGATCCGAAGTAGACTTTGTTGTGTGCTATTAAAGCAGCTTCAAGTGAAAGGATTGACACTGAGCAAATACCCATATAAATCCCCCCAGAGAGCCCGGCACCTTGGTTACAAGTAGGTTTGTTTTACAATGTCATTACCCAAATTTTCCTGATCATAATCCCTGGGGAGTTTATTTAAACCACAGCGTCCTAGACCCCACCCCAGACCTCCTAAGGCAAAATCTGCAGGGGGTGGGGAACTGAAATTTTAATCAGCCTCTCCAAGGGATTATCATCATCACCCAAATTTGGAAAACACTGTTTTGAGGAGTTCGTTGCCAGAAATTTTATTCCTTGTCTTTAAAAATTAGGGGCGCCTGGGTGGCTCAGTCGGTTAAGCATCCGACTTCGGCTCAGGTCACGATCTCACAGTCCGTGAGTTCGAGCCCTGCGTCGGGCTCTGGGCTGATGGCTCAGAGCCTGGAGCCTGCTTCCAATTCTGTGTCTCCTTCTCTCTCTGCCCCTCCCCCATTCATGCTCTGTCTCTCTCTGTCTCAAAAATAAATAAAAAACGTTAAAAAAAATTAAAAAAAAATTGGAGTAGGAACAGAGCTAAAGGAAGACTGTGATTAATTTTGTGTTTGTGTTATTTTTTTGTGTCATCTTGGCTGGGTCACAGTGCTCAGATACATAGTCCACCGTTGTTGTGGATATTTCTATGAGGGTGTTTTGGGATGAGATTAATATTTATTTATGTATTTATTTATTTAAAGATTATATTTTTTAAGTCATCTCTACACCCCCTGGGGGACTTGAATTCCCAACCCTGAGATCAAGAGTTGCACACTCCACTGATTGAGCCAGCCAGGTGTCCCTTCAATGAAACTAACTTTTGTATCACTGTACTTAAGGGATGCATGGGTGGCTCAGTCGGTTGTGCATCCAACTCTTGATTTCGGGTTGGGTCATGATTGCAGGGTCATGGGATCAAGTCCAGCGTTGGGGTCTGTGGTGACTGTGGACCAGCTTAAGATTCTCCCTCTTGGGACACCTGGGTGACTCAGTCGGTTGAGCGTCAGACTTCGGCTCAGGTCGTGGTATCGCAGTCTGTGAGTTCGAGCCCTGTGTCGGGCTCTGTGCTGACAGCTCAGAGCCTGAAGCCTGCTTTCGATTCTGTGTCTCCCTCTCTCTCTGCCTCTCCCCCACTCATGCTCTGTCTCTCTCTGCCAAAAATAAATAAACATTAAAAAAAAATTTTTTTTAAAAGATTCTCACCTCTCCCTTGGCCTCTCTTGCCCACTTGCACTCTTTCTAAAAAATCAATCAATTAATCAATGGACTTTAAGTAGATTCTCTCCAAAATGGGTGAGACTTATCCAATCAGTTGAAGGCTACAAGGAACAGAAACGCTGACCTTCTCCAAGCAAGAGAGAAGTCTTCAGCAGATAGCTTTGGCTTTGAACTGTAGCCCTGGCTCTTCGTTGAGGGGAATGCATAGAATATTTGCGAAAAGAAGAGATTAAGAGAGTTGTAGTATTCTTCTAAAGGGATGAGGGGAGTTGAAAGCTAGTTGCTGCTTTATGAGTGAACAAAAATGCCGTGATGACCTTGCTATAACCCTGCTGTGACAGCAGCCCATAATCAAATAATTTTGGAAAGCAGCAGGGGCAGAGCTGGGCCTATTTTTAATGCTAGATTTGCGTTTAAGTAAGACAAACTGAGGTGTAATTTACACACAATAAAACCACCCTTTTAAAGTAGAATGTTGGATAAGTTTTGGCAAATGCATAAATTCACATGACCGCTATAACCATCAAGATGCAGAATATTTCCATTACCTCAAATGTTCCCTGAATCCCTTTTGAGTCCATTCCCTCTGCCTTTCCCAGCCCCAACGACCCCAACCCCCAAGCACTGATTTGTTTTCTGTCAGTATAGTTTCAAGCTTTCTAAAGTTCCATGTAAAAGTAATCACACAGAACGGAGCTTTTTGTGTCCGGCTTCTTTCATGTAGCATAATGCTTCTGAGATACGTTCAACACCGCTGCATCTATCGGTAGGCTTTCCTCTCCCTTGCCGCGTAGTATTCCACTGTGTGGACGTCCACAAGGTATCCACTCACCAGTTAACAGACGTCTGGGTTGTTTCCAGTTTGGGGCTATTATGACTAATTCTTCTCTGAAGATTCCCATTTTCATTTCTTTTGGTTAAATATCTAGGAGTGGGGTTGTTATATGCTAAGTGTATGTTTACTTTCATTGACCAGCTATTTTTCAAAGTGGCTCTGCCTTTCGCATTTATGTCAGCAATGTAGTACCGGAGTTTTTCACAATGACTATTCATCTTTGAATTGAATTGACCTTGATTTTGTGTCATCAGCACAGACAGAGAATTAGCTTTGTATAAAGCATTGTTTAGGAGTGCTGGAGTGACCAAGTTGACAGTATTGCTTCTGTAATTCAGGAAAAGTCACTACATCTCTCTAAGCCCATTTCTCCCAATTGTGAAATGGTGATCATAATGGTGCCTCTGCTTAGGCATGTTGTGAGGATCAATTGAGATAAAACCTGTCAAGTGCTTAATACAGAACCTGGCATGTAGTAAATGATTAGTATAAATTACACTTGACCCTTGAACAACACAGAGATAGGTCTGCAGAACAACCCCCCCCCACCAGCCCCACGCAGTCAAAAATCCATGTATAACTTTTAACTGCCCCAAATATAACCACTTCTGCTCTTGACCAGAAGCCTTGCTGATAATATAAACAGTTGGTTAACACATATTTTGTATGTTATGTGTGCTATATGCTGTATTCTTACAATAAAATAGGCTAGCAAAAAGAATGTTGTTAAGAAAATCCTAAGGAGGGGTGCCTGGATGGCTCAGTCGGTTAAGCGTCCTACTTCGGCTCAGGTCACGATCTCACAGTTCGTGAGTTTGAGCCCCGCGTCAGGCTCTGTGCTGACAGCCCAGAGCCTGGAGCCTGCTTCACATTCTGTGTCTCCCTCTCTCTCTCTCTGCCCCTTCCCTGCTCATGCTGTGTCTCTCTCTGTCTCAAAAATAAATAAACATTAAAAAAAAAATTTTTTTTTTAAATCCTAAGGAAGAGAAAATACATTCGCAGCACTGTATGTACATTTACTGAAAAAAAAACCTGCATATAAGCAGACCCACACAGGTGAAACCCATGTTGTTCAAGGATCATCTGTACTCATAATCCTAAGTACGTTCTTTGGAAAAGTATGCTGTAGTAGGGTTTCACCATATGAGAATATATATACTACAGACTTTGCTTCCTTGGGGTTTCTTCTGCATAATAATTTAGAACTCAAGAAAGCCACAGGAAACTGGAAAGGATGTTTTATCACTGAAAAAGGTATCTGTAGTTATTTGGAGTGACCACCCACAAGTCTTTTTGCCTCCTTTCTAAACCTGCTGACCTCAGTTTCCTAATCTGTAAAACAGGGGTAGGAATTCTTACCGTGCCTCTCTCATAGGTTTGATGTGAAGCTCAGGAAAACTGAACACTGTAAACTGCAAAGTGTTATGGGCATATTTGCCACCAGTAAAAGTTTTAGAAAAGAACTTTTTTTTTTTTTTAACATTTATTTATTTGAGAGAGAGGGCGCAAGTGGGGGAGGGGCAGAGGGAAACGGGGACAGAGGATCCGAAGCCGGCTCTGCCCTGACAGCAGCGAACCTGATGCAGGGCTGGAACTCATGAATGGGGAGATCATGGTCTGAGCCGAAGTCAGACACTCAACTCACTGAGCCACCCAGGTGCCCCGAAGAGAACTTTTATCAGAGATTGAGTTGGAAAGTTTCAGGTCATGGTATCCTTTATAAAACGTCCTTTTCCTTACATTACAGGGGAAAGAATAAACTAATAGCTGGGAAAGATTGCAACCAAGTGCTACGAAAATAAAAGATGTAAGAAATTGGTACCAAGGAGACCAAACTACTCTGTTGGTCTCCAACCAGCACTAATGTACTTCCAGGGTAGAACACACACCTGACACCTTTCACACCCTACAGCAGGTTAACATGCTGAATTCACCACGGTATTTCAGAAGCTGCAGGAAAATGATTTGTCCATGCATCTGAACATCTCCTTTCACTTGCTCAGAGGACACTTGAGTTTGAATATGTTACTTGCAATCCTTTTGGAGCCCCTATGAATTGAATGAAAAAATCTTTTTGTGCAATGGAATTTTTGACAGCACCGGGAAAGTTTTCATAGAAATGTACGTTATTTAGCTTTCCATTGGAACCTTGTGGGGGAATAGAATATAAAGTACAGTGTTGCATTTGGGGACAGAGAGGCTATGTGTCTTCAGAATGGAAAAGAATTAATTATGCCTTCCATGGCATGAGTACAGCCAGACACTCAGCCTAAGCTTCTACGTCACGTCTTTTCTCAGGACCTGGACCTGCAGGGTCTGGTCCTGTCTTTGGAAAAAGGTCTGCTTCCAAAGAAGAGTTAGAGAAGGCGGCCTTTGACACAGCGTTGACACAACTGACCCTCAGGCTTATCTAGTTGAGGTGGACTCTCAAACGTAGGCATTTAGCATTTCTCATTTAATAAGTCACTTTTCTGCTAAATAAAAGAACATTTATCATGAACCTGAGTTTTTAAAACTCAGGAATAAATGAGTTGTGTTTTGAATTTGCTAATGGATGAATGTGTTCATACATTATCTTTTCCATGTATGTTTATTTTTTTAATTTTTTTAATGTTTATTATTTATTTCTGAGAGAGAGAGAGAGAGAGAGAGAGAGAGCGAGCGCATGAGCAGGGGAGGGTTAGAGACAGAGAGAGAGAGACAGAATTGAAAGCAGGCTCCAGGCTCTGAGCTGTCAGCACAGAGCCCTACGCAGGGCTCAACTCACTGACTGTGAGATCATGACCTGAACTGAAGTCAGATGCTCAACCGACTGAGGCACCCAGGTACCCCGTCCATACATTTTTAGTGTGGACATGCTGATATGTACAGCATAAACTGAAATTATTTGTGTGGGCAGACACGTAGAACATACTGTTTACTCAGAACCCAGCCTGAAATGCCATGAGTCCAAAGCATTCACTAAGCACTTGTCCACCTCCGGGCAGTTACATTCATACAGGATCACAGTTCATTCTCATGATAATTCCAAGCTAGGTATTACATTTATTTATATTTAATTTTGAAGATGAGAAGACCAAAGACCAGAAAGGTAAAATAACTTGCCCACAATGTCAGAGCTAGTAAGCAGGAGAAAGAGAACTGAAGGTGAAGTCCTTGTATATGGCTACTAGCAAGTAACAGCTACAAACCCCCAAAGAACTAAGGACACGGAAACTCTAATAACATTATATTTTGATTACGATGCCAAGGAAAATGGCTGAAATACCTCAATTCCCTTCCAAGGAAATCGACCTCAAAATTTGGGGCATGCATCTGAAATAGAACTGATTTCCTTAATAATCTGATGAAGGTCTTTAATCCCTAAATTTCCTAATATTTCTTAAATTTGTTGATAGTTCTAACCCAGACTAGCTCTTGCGATAATATGCCTTACATTTACGGCCAGTTGTGTTAGTCATTATTGCTTTTATATACACCTAAAACATTTTTCAATCTTCAGTGGGTATTCCCCATCTCTGGTGTTCTGAGTTTTGGGGTGCACATTCTTTCCCTAGCTATGCTTGCAGAGTTTCATAAAATTTGCTCATATCTTCCTCCTTAATTAAGAATATACAGGGGCGCCTGAGTGGCTCAGTCGGTTAAGTGCTGACTTGGGCTCAGGTCATGATCTCTCTGTTGGTGAGTTCGAGCCCCACATGGGGCTCTGGGCTGGCAGCTCAGAGCCTGGAGCCTGCTTCCGATCCTGTGTCTCCCTCTCTCTCTGACCCTTCCCCGCTCATGCGCTCACTCTCTCTCTTTCTCTCTGTCTCAAAATTAAAATAAATTTTAAAAATTACAAAAAATATTCAGCTTCTGGGGTGCCTGAGTGACTCATCAGTTAAGTGTCATGATCTCATGGTTCATAGGTTTGAGCCCCACATCGGGCTCTCTGCTGTCAGTGCAGAGCCTGCTTCAGATCCTCTGTCCCCTCCTCTCTGTCCCTCCCCACTTGCTCTCTCTCAAAAATAAAGAATATTCTTTTTCTGAGTCTGAGTCTGTCCTCCTTCGTAAGCAAGCCTCTTCATTACAGAAGTTGATTCTGAACATTTTGCAGATGAAAGAACAGGTAAAACCTATCCTATCTGGCTGCCTTCACAAGCCTCCCTTTGTTGGACATCATCTCCTTTCCCCCCCTGCCCTGCAGGTCTGCCTTTAGGACACCTGTTCCTCTCTCTCTGCTCAAGGAATGATAACCAATTAGACCTCAGGGTTTTTGTTGCCTTTTGGTATTCCACACCGTTGAAAGGCCAAATATCCCCTACCTTTCTGATGAATGCTAACATTTTAGTCTTAGCTATATTACATTTTTAAATAGTTTTAAGATTATATTTATATTTTTGCATTTTGTATTTACACATATAATTTTTATATTACATCATACATTCCTTTGAGCAAAATCAAGCAAAGGATGTGGGAGAGACAGAAAATGACCACTTTATCTAGCACTCGCAAGTTCAGTGGATCACAAGTCTACCTGCAGATTCCAGGGCCCGACCCAGACCTGGTGAGTAGGGATCTCTGGAGAGGAGTCCAGGAATCTTCTCTTTAACTGGTTTCCCTGGGGAACAATTCTGATGCCAGTGGTCAGAAACAGTGCAGTGATGTGTTTTCTTCTGGAAAGATGCAGTGTTGCTGATCTAAAACTGCAGTTATTCACGACCTCTGACTTGAGATAGAAAATCCTACGTAAAATGATGGGCGATCTCAGAGGCTCTTCTTCTGAAAAGTCTAAAACAAAAAACAAACAGAAACGCTCAGCCATCTAATCAAATAAATGCTGCCCGAAAGAATAGTGGCGGCTGTTCTGTCTCCTCGTCCATGATTGGAGAGAGTGTTTCAGTTCTTCTCCATAAAGTAGTAGGAAAATATTACATGATTAGAAATCTGTGGGCTCCTCCTCTGTGGGCCCTCTAGAAAACAAATATAAAATCTTTGGTCTTAAGCCCAACTGAGAAACGTTTAAAGGTCCACATGCACAATCAGATAATCCCCCAAATGCCTTTCCCCTGGCCTAACTCAATTCAGATAACTGTGTTTGTCTGTGAGAAACCCTCAGAGCAAACATTCAGGCCAAATGATCTCATGCCTGGATTTTGCAAAACAATATGTGCACAAGACCAGAATTTATATCATCATCAAGTAGGTGCCATTCCCAAACCAGCCCCAGGATTTCTCCAACAACATCGCTGCTTTGCCACCTCTGAGTCACTTCCTAGGCCTGGATCCAGGACAGCCTGCAGACCCCTGGCCACCTCACAGGCCACACAAGGAAGCAGTTCCATGCCGTTTCTAGAAATGGCATCTTTTAAAATTATTTTACACTTATCTCACCCATTTTGCTATCCCAGACATTTTTAAAAAGGAGGGTCAGCATGACCAGAAGTGATGTTTAATCCTTCTTCAAAACATTTACATGATGTTATTGTGTCCAACCGTGAGAAAAATCGAAGGTACACTGTGGTGGTAATGCCCGACAACCCCTGGAGATGCTGGACTGGTCTCTTGGGACAAAATTATGGAGATTTGTTTGCTGCCTTCAGGTATTAGCTACTTTTGGACCACTGTTTGAGGGGACATATGGGGGACTCAAGAGTATCTCTTCCTTTCCAGGGAGATGTGAAGACGCAGGAAAAGTTGTCCTGGACTCAACCTCTAACCACAAACAATAAATGGTAACACTTGTTGGTGCTTGAATGTGTTAGACTACATTTTGTGGTTGAAAAGCTCTGACATCATTTTCCTGGTTGTTGCTTCCAGAAGGGCTACTCTCCACGTGGTATATGTGACCTACCTATACGGGTATCTTTGTATTAAGGAGAAGAGTTAGGGAGAGTTACTCTGTGTCTGTCTTTGGGGAAGAGGCTATAGTTTGTAGACAGGCCTACTTTACAGGAACATCCTAGATGCTGGTATGGCTTCCTGGAAGAGGCACATTCAGTCTAGGGACTAGGGGATGATATAGCTGAGCCCAAACTTCCCCACACATTACCTGTTCCACGTACCTCCTTGGGCTTTCTTATAAGGTCTGAAACCCCACAATTAGATATTTATTCGAGTTCATAGATTTCCTCTTTAAGTGGTCAAATATGAATAGGTTGGGGCATCTAGAACACTCTTCCTGTGGCTCTTGTTGCTTTATTAACCCAGTTCTCTAAAGATCAGGTAACAGCTCTTGCAGAAAGCTTTTCTATTATTGGATCATTGGCTCTTCTATGGGCCCTGATAGTCTAGGGCTGTGTCGTCAATTCTTGCTGGTGGTGAGTGTTCTCTACTGGCCTCCTTGAAGGTAGGAACTGCATTATTGATCATCTTGTCTCCGCTGGGCCTGACACACAGTCATTACTGTATAAATAGCAGCTGAATCATCCCCAGTATCTTCGCCTGTCTTGGCGTGTCCATGAGATAATTTATATCAAAATGTTGCTAAACTGTAAAGTGCTATGCAAACTAAAGTCATAATAACTTGCTAGGAGGTGGGAGAGAAGTCTCAAAGAGGGGCATAGAAACCTCACCACTCTGAATGTTTTCCTGAGGCCTGTTCTGAGTGATTAAACCTAGAAGGCAGTATGCACAGGACTTTGCTCTGCCCTTATATCAAGCTCCTTTGCCCTGTGTAAACCTGAAAGGACTTATTCCCAAAGGTGTTCCCAGAATTCGTCTTTTTATAGAATACCAGAGGCTGGAAAATGAGATGCTAATTCTCACAGAATCTGTTTCATAACTAGTTTGATGGATACTTGCATTAATTATTAAAGTTAAGAGCCTGAGGTTGAGAGAAGCAAGAATTTACTCATTACTCAGGTGGACCATGATAGAGTGGGACACTGTAGGGAATCGTAGAAAAGATGCCACTCTTTATCCCCCTCATATCCCCTCCTTATAGAACTTGCCTCCCCTCCTGGCCCTGTCTCTCCACCAGGGATGGAGAGCTTATAGTTCAAGCCTTCACATTTGAAAGAAGTAAAGCCACAACAGGGCTCTACCATTTGGATCGTCAAGAGTTTGAACAGAGACTCTGGCTAGGAGTGTATTTTGGACACATGATCAGGGAGGCAATCTTGGGCCAGGCTTGACACTCCCGATGCCCACTGAAGCAAAAGAGCCAGATGTGACCCAACGCGCCATTTCACCAGGCCCTATCTCTGCGCCGTGGTCAACTTTCAGAAAGGGTATTTCACTTAAAAGATAGCTAAGATGTAATTGGAATGAAGAGCATTAGCAAGTAACATGCCTGTATCTAAACAAGACAGAAAAATAATAACAGAAAAAGCAGTGGTGTTCATTTATGATAAACGTTGGAGTATGCAGCAAGGAACCAATGGAGATTTTTGTGGAGCTTCCGGAGGGACTTTCTGGGCTGCTTCAGGTTCTTTAGAGACTGATGATGCTGGTGTCTTATGTTTGGTAAGTCTGTATGGAATATAAGTTGCCTGAGGTGAAAGTCAATGTTCTGTGAATGGTGGAAACGGAGGTGAAAAAGGACTCATGGGCAAGATTAAAATTGAGGAGATAAAGGAAGTGGTGGGGAAGGAACAGAGGAAAAGCTATTATCCACGCTTGTCATCTCTGCCATTTAGTTTGGCTGCTATCTGGAGTTGATGGGAAGAAGGATTTTGGTGGAGGTGACAAGGTTGGCTATGACCATGTAACCCATGCACAGCTTTCTTTTTTTTTATTTTTTTTTTTTTATTTTTTAATGTTTATTTATCTTTGACAGAGAGAGAGACAGAGTGCAAGTGGGAGAGGAGCAGAGAGAGATAGAGACACAGAATCTGAAACAGGCTCCAGGCTCTGAGCTGTCAGCACAGAGCCCGACGCGGGGCTCGAACTCACTTACTGCGAGATCGCCCAACCGACTGAGCCACCCAGCTGCCATCCCCCATCCCCCCCCCCCCCCCACCATGCACAGCTTTCTAAGGTGTACTCATAATTGGGTTGTGTCTGTTTGGAAACAGTTCTCCTTGAGAGAAGAAGGGATTCATAGGAAGTCTGGCTTGTTGTCACAATGTCAACATAAAACCCCATGTTGTCTTCACAGACTTAGAGATTATGTATCTTCAAATTTCAAGGCTTCTCAGAGACCTCTGCTGTGTGGCTATGTGTTTACTATCCTTGCAAATAGAGCTTCAGAGGCCCTCTTCTTATACTCACAAGGTCCTAGAATCCTGACTTGTACTCATGTTTTCTTTTCCTTTGCTTGTCCTCAACCCCTTTTCTTCTTTTCCCAAGTATTATACAGTTTTCACTTATGCTTTTCTTTCTACCAATGTCCTTCTTTTTAGAAAGTTTCCTTTCCAATTTTTTATCTTTTTAAAAATACTGGTTCTCTCAAACCCCCAACCAGGGAGAGAAAAAGGTAATGTTCTCCTTTCCTGGGTATTTACGTTGCTTGCTTTTTGGCACAATTGTCACACCATTGTGGTCTTTCAGGCCCACCACATCTTAGAGCAATAATGTGAAAAATTTAAAAGAACTGTAACCTTGGGGCCATTTGCGAAGTGTTTGTTCTGTAAATACAAAGTTTAGTGAGTTTGAATGTCAGCTTATCTCACATTCCCATTTGTTGTTCATTTAAATGATAAATACACTCAATTTATTGCTCTAATCTTGTACAGGCTGAACTTAGGATCTGCCTGAACATTTCTGGTCCTTTTCCAAGTCTACACAATTTCCAGTGATTGCCTCCTCACAGCGCTTCTCTGTGATCCAAGGTTCTTTATTTGCCAAACTGCGTATTACGTGGGGGGATTGGTGGTTTTCTTTTTGGCTACTCCTTTACTTTCATAAATAAAAAATAACCTATGCAATACTTTTAGGCAATAGGTAATCAAATCTATCCATCCTTTCTTTAATTAAAAGCTCAGTGAGTGCCTATCATGAGCCAGGCACTGTGCTTGATCCCAGGGTGCAGTGATGGCAATTGTAGAAACAATGACAACGATGCACCTGCCCTCATGGTGCTCATAGGGGCCCAGTTTAACACTCATCTCAGGAAAAGAACTGTATTGTTCAGAGAAAATATTTTATTACATCCTCCTGAGGGTCATTCTTGACATCATTATTAAAGTTAAGACTATTTTTTTCTTTTTTCCCCCTAAAGTTTATTTATTTATTTATTTATTTATTTATTTATTTATTTATTTAGAGAGCGCGCACGCATGAGCAGGGAAGGGGCAGAGAGAGGGAGAGAGAGAATCCCAAGCAGGCTCGATGCTGTTAGTGTGGAGCTGGATGTGGGGCTGGAATCTAGAAACCATGAGTCGATCCCACGAACCATGAGATCATGACCTGAGCCAAAATCAAGTCAGACACTTCACCGACTAAGCCACCCAAGTGCCCAAGACTGTTTTCTTATTCTTAATACAGTGAATACCTTTTCCCCAGCATTCTCCTAATGAGAATTCTACATATATTTTGGTAGCCTGGCTATCAAGCTGCCCTTTTCCTATTTTTGTGTTATATCATTTACTGCTAAAGGTCTTATTTATCAGGATTTCTTGCAGAGCTCATGGATATAGTCGAGCATCTAACTTGTCCCTAGGGGGTGCTTTTTACCCCAGAGAGAATAGAGCACTAGCATACATCCTCAGTAATAGTGGGCAGGACTTGAAAAAGACATTTGTAATCTTTAGAGGGAAAAGGACTATGTTCTGTAAGTATAACATGTATTTTCTTTTGGATAATGTATTTGTTCATTCGGGCCACCAGGCTAAAGAAGGGCAGAAGCCCTAAGTAATATATTTTTCATCAGCAGTTTTTTTCATACAGCCCAAAATCATGCCAGGTTTTGTGCAGCATTCAAAAGAAATTTAATGGCTGACATTATACAAATGAAAGATGTTATTATTATAAGCAGTGCTGTTGTTACAGTCTTGGTTTACTGAGAGTAATGGCTAACTCTATACATTTAAGCACTTCATAGAACCTGGAACACCATGATGTTATAACTTAGCCTCCATGACCTGTTTGAACATTCGCCATCGTTGACTTCTTAGGAAACTTAGCAATATACACAACAAGCCTAGTGCTTCTATCATGTGATAGCCTTCGGGTCTTTGAAGGCAGCTACTCTGTAAATCACATAGCCTTATTTTCTTAAGAAATTCTTATTTGCCATCCTGATTGCCTGTTCTGCATTCCAAGTCCTACATTTCTTCCTTTGCTCCATCTCTTAAATTGGTCCTTTCTTTATTTTCTATCATCTTTACCTGCACGTCTGTGAAAACTACCTCTCCGTAGACATGATCACCTGGCTGAAATTTTGGGAAATGCAACATCAGACTCATTTTTATGACTGTCTTTTGGAAGGCATGGGAATAAAGCAATGCATATAATCACTGCCAATCATCCTGGGACAGGATTCAACATGACATCGAGGTTTAGCTTGACTTGCAGTTGCAAAAAAGACCAGGACACAGGAAAGTAGTGTGCCTCTTTCAAGTCTGAGAAGAGAGAGAATTCTAGGCAGAGCAACTGCTTGCTGTAGAAACATTTTCGTATCTCCTAAGACACCCCTCCCTCAAAAACCGTCAATGGTTCCCCATTGTTTCAAGTATAGAATCTAAACTTCTGAGCTGCCTTTCAAGCACTAATAACTACCTGCTAAATGAATCTATTTCTTGCCTGTCCTGCCCCGAATAAAAGCTCTGTGTTTTCCTGCCTTTCCTCTTTGGTCTCTTTCCTCTTTAGCTGTTTCTTCTATCTGATATGCCTTAATTCTCTCAGCCTCACCAAAACCGACAATTTTCAACACTGATCACCTAAGTCAGTCACCCATGAAACGTAAAAAAGAATAAGAAGGAGGAGGAGGAGGAGGAGGGGGAAGAGGAGGAGGAGAAGGAGAAGAAGAGGAAGAAAAAAGAGGAAGAAGAAGAAGAAGAAGAAAAAGAAGAAGGAGGAGGAGGGGGAGGAGGAGGAGGAGGAGAAGAGGAAGAAGAAGAAGAAGAAGAAGAAGAAGAAGAAGAAGAAGAAGAAGAAGAGGAGGAGGAGGAGGAGGAGGAAGAGGAAGAATTATTCAGCAACAATACCCTACCCCAGACCTGTGTGTCACAACTCTGGGGCTACAGCCCAGAGAGCATATATTTCTTTGCATTGAGAACCACTGGCCTGCCTAATCTATTAGTGTTCAATTCAAATCTCACCTCTCCTGGGAAGCCTTCCCTGACCCTTGCCAGGGAAGAAAGTCCTTCCTGCTTGCGATTATGAGTACACTCACTGGCACCTAAGGCTTGTAGTCTTATTTGGCCCTAAGTTAGATCAGAAGCTCTTTGGCAGTGAAGCCAAGGCTTACAACCTACTATTCTCTGGCCACCAGCATAGTCCTTTGCCTTGGCAGGTATGACCAAAACTAGATAGGGAGCATGTGATAGAAGAAAACCAATGCTGGGGATCCAAGGCAGGATGTGGGGACAACAGTGAGTCTTCTAACCCCTTATATCCACAAACAAAGATAAGCTGTGTGACCACAGGAACTCATTTCAGTCCAGGTGAGCCAAGAGCAGGGTTCTGAGAGTGAAAGTCCATGATGATGGAGAGGAACTGCATACAAGCTGCATCTCAAGGGCTTGAGGAGACAGCTTTCAACTGGAGAGAGGGTACCCTCTGGCCCAGGCAGATAGGTGGAATCTCCAGGGTCTGAGGGTATTAGAGGAGAGACAGCAGATGTGGCTAAGGGACTGGAAGTCAGTGAAATGCAGAAAAGGAACTCTCCCAAGGTGGAGTTGGAAGAGGAAGTGAGAGATTGGAGGCAGAGGAAGGAGGCCTGCTTAGAGAGAGACAGATCAACTTCTTGAGCCATGTTTTCATCACTTATGAATTAGGTGAGTGGCAGACTTACATATTAATTGATTCCTTTATTCTCTTACCTAATTGCCTAAGTAGTTGGGCACTTTCACATGTGCTAGGCTGCAGTAAAGGAAGCCTAAGGGAGGGATAGACTGTCAGGGACCGTGTCTGCTGAGAACCGGGTGTTTTCCTGCTGGAGTCCTGCATTCTGAGGACTAGCCTGGGGCGGCCAGCCAGGCAGGAGCCTTTGAAAAGTCACCCAAAGAAAACCCTGCAAAGGAGCCTTCTGTTTGGGAACTTGCTGGGGTGCCTGTTTCATCACAAAGCCTTCCATTTCTGTGATCCCACAAGTGATAGATATTTTTTAAACAGAGGAACTAGATCTTTCTGATAACACATTTATTGAAACATTCCCACCCTACCACAGCTGGAAAAGTCCTCCAACAGAACACTTGATTAGAAACAAATTAAGAAAACAGTCTGTTGACCCAGGGGCATCCCTCTCCCTTGATGGGTGGGTCTCTGGGTAGTGGAGACTCCTGAGGCCTCATCAGTCAGTGATCTGGGGGTGGTAAGAAGGAAATTACCGAATGCCAGCCTTGTGCCTTCTTCTTCCCCTGAAAACCGTCCCCAAATCTCTCTCCTCAGCTAAACACCTGCTCTATGGTGTTGGGGGTGGGGACTTGTACCAGAGGCCTGAGACATAATACCTGTTTCCTGTGTCCCCACCGTGAGCAAGCTCTCTAGCTGCTCTGCACTGAGCTCATTTAAATGTCAACTCTGTGATATAGGTATTAGAATACAGATTTAGAGGGCAGGAAAACAAAGCAGAGAGAGAAGTTGAACACTGAGACTTGGGGGCAAGTGGAAAATAAGGGCTTTCAACCCAGGGCTGTCTGAGTCTAGTTAATAATAATGGGAACGCTTAACATGTATTACCTGTCAAGCATTGTTTCTTTTATTTTACTGAGATAAAATTGACATATAACATTGTGTAAGTTAGCTTAGCTAACACTTCTATCAATGTCGCGTAATTATCTCCTCTGTGTGCGCGTGTGTGTTGGGAACCATTAAGATTTAGTCTTTTAGCAATACTGAAATTTATAATATTATATTGTTCTCCATAATCACTATGCTGTGCATTAGATCTCCAGGACTTATTTACTGGCTGTGAGTTTGTCTCTTTAAACACCATCTCCCCCACACCCCCACCCACCAAACATTGTTATAAGCCCCTGCATGTACCCACTGACAATAATCCTATGAGGCAGGAGCTATTATTATCATTTTCCTCCTTTTACTTATGAGAAAACTGAAGTACAAAAAGATTAAATAATTTGTCTGAGATCACAGTATTATGTGGCCATGGCTGGGTCTGAACCTAGAAAAGTGGTCTAGCTGCTTCCCCTGAGAATCCTAGGGTCTCCTTTACTTGGCCTGCCTAGGCCTTCTCAGGCTGGTGGCAGAAGGTATCATTAAACAGCAATGTAGGGCAATTGGTATGATAGAAAATTAGGGTTTTTAAACAGATGAACACAGGGGAAGAGAAGGAAATAGAAGATAAAAACAGAGAGAGGCAAACAATAAGAGACTCTTAAATACAGAGAACAAACTGAGGGTTGCTGTTCGGGAGGTGGGTGGGGGGATGGGCTAAATGGGTGATGGGCATTAAGGAGGACACTTGTTGGGATGAGCACTCTGTGTTCTACATAAGTGATGAATCACTAAATTCTACTCCTGAACTCAGTATTCCACTATATGCTAACTAACTTGGATTTAAGTAAAATTCAAAAATTAAAAAAAAAAAGAAAAGTTTTTAAAAAAATGATTATTGAAATATTTGGGGTTCTTAACAGAGCTGTATGGAAACCGTTGGGGATTCTCTAATGGGATGTGCACTCTGGGATGGTCACCAGCAAGCACAGAAATAGGCCTTGCTTAAACAGGATTAAAATTGGAACAGACAGAATTTTTACTAACATGAGGAAATGCTTAGGTTGTGGTGTTAAGTGGGGGAAAAAAAGCTACAGGGCTATCTACAGTATGATCTCAGTGATGTAAAAGATGCACAAAAATGATGAAACCAGGGGTGCCTGGGTGGCTCAGTGGGTTAAGCATCTGACTCTTGATTTCGGCTCAGGTCATGATCTCACCATTCTTGGGATTGAGCCCTTCATGGGGTTCTGTGCTGACAGCGTGGAACCTGCTTGAGATTCTCTCTCTCCCTCTCTCTGCCCGTCCAGCTCTCTCTCTCTCAAATCAAATAAACATTTAAAAATGATGAAATCAATGAGCTTACAGTTTTTCAAAAAAGATGTTAAAAAATGTTTGCCAAGCAACAATAAAGAAAAATCTTTCTACTGGTGTACATTTCTTCTTTCTTTCTTTCTTCTTTTTTTTAATGTTTATCTTTGAGAGAGAGAGAGCGAGAATGAGTGGGGGAGGGGCAGAGAGAGGACAGAGGATCCCAGCAGGCTCCATGCTGACAGCCGAGAGCCCGACACGGGGCTCAAACTCACAAACCGCACCGTGAGAACATGACCTGAGCCAAAGTCGGTCACTTAACCGACTGAGCCACCACCCAGGCAACCCCCACAGGGAGTTTTGAGCACCTACTGTGTTGCTGGCTCAGTGACACGGGCACCTCTGCCTTGCCCAGAGAAGTCTGCATTCTGGTGCTGGTGGCTGGGCTGTGAGGTCTGCTCTCTTTCACCACCCTGGCTGGGCAAAGCAGCCTGAACTCAGCCTGGCTGGGAAGACTTTTGAAGTAAATGGAGGTATGCTGTACATTTCCTACCAACTCCTTCCTGAGTCCTGCTCCTACCACCCAGCCAAAATCCTGGCATATACAAAGGCGCTTACCATGTGTGGACTAAAAGTACGTCTCTCCCTTTCACTCAGCGTAAAATGTTCCTTAAAGCCGAACAACTCCATTGCTAATCATTTGCTAATAACTTTGAATGTTATCTTTATCCTTTTCCGCATTGTCTTTATCGAAATTAAATCGGGGTTATATACATACAAAGAAAGAAACCTTACCATCCTTTCCTCTTACCCTTCTACTTTTTTACTTTGCAAGATAAACCAGTGGGTTTTAATATAATAGAACATGAAAAGCTGATAGATTTGTTTTCAGATTCCACATCACAATTAACCTCTAAAAATCTGTTTGTTGAATTTTAGCATCATATCAGAGAAGAATCAATAGCCACTATTATCTAGAAAGCTATTAAAGTCTCCTCTTCCAGCTATATGTCTATGTGAGGCTGGCTTTTCTTCCTTTACTTCAACAAAACAACTTTGTAACAGTTCGAATGCAGAAGCAAGTATGAGCACCCAACTCTTTTCTACTAGGTCATAAGTAAAAAAAAAAGATTTGCAAAATTATAAAACAATGTTACTCTTCCCACTCAGTACTTTTTGGTTTCAGAAAATATGCTTTTTTATTTGAGATAAAATTCACAAAACACAAAACTCAGCATTTTAACTGTTTTAAAGTTTACTGTCCCGTGGCTTGCGTAGTACATTCACAAGGTTGTGCAACCACCACCACCACTGATTTCAGGACATTTTCATCACCTCCAAAAAGAAATCCCATACCCATTGGCAATCATTCACCATTTTCCCCTCCCCAAGCCCCTAGTGACCACTAATCTGCTTTCTGTCTCTATAGATTTGTCTACTCTGGGCATCTCATATAACTGGACTCCTCCGTGACCTTTTGTGTCTGGCTTCTTTCATTTAGCCTAATGTTTTTGACGTGTATCTATACTGTAGCATGTATCAGTATTTCATTCCTTTTTATGGCTTAATAATATCACGCTATATGAATATACCACGTTTAGCTTGGACATTTGGTTTATTTTTTACTTTTTGACTAACAAAACTGCTATAAACATTCCTGAACAAGTTTTTGTTTGGACACCTGTTTGCAGTTCTCTCAGGTAGATACATAGGAGTGGAATTGTTGGGTCGTGTTTTAACCCTATGTTTAACTTTTTGAGAAACTGCCAAACTGTTTTCTCAAGCAACTGCCTCATTTTACATTCCTGCCAGCAGTGTAGGAGGATTCCAATTTCTCTGTATCCTTGGCAGCACTTGTTGTTTTCCTTCTTTTTTTTTTTTTTTTTAAATTATAACCATCCTAGTGGGTGTAAAGTGGTATCTCTTTATGGTTTTGATTTGCCTTTTCCTAATGACTAATGATGTTGAATATCTTTTTATGTGCTTATTGGCCATTTGTATGTCTTCTTTGGAGAAATGTTTATTCAGATCCTTTGCCCATTTTGATTTGGGTTGTCTTTTTGTTACTGAGTTAAAAGAATTATTTTTATGTTTTGGATACTAAAGCCTTATTAGATATATGATTTGCAAATATTTTCTCCCCTTCTGTGAGTTGTCTTTTTACTTTCTTCATAGTGTACTCTGATGCACAAGTGTTTTAAATTTTGATAAAGTGTGATTTATCTTTTGTTTGTTTCTTGTGGGTGCCGTAGTTAATAATCCATCGCCAAATCTAAGTTCATGAAGATCTGCTCCCAAGTTTTCTTCTACGAGTCTTATAGTTTCAGCTCTTACATTAGGTCTTGTATCCATTCTGAGTTGTTTTATATGGTGTGAGGTAAGGGTTCAACTTACTCTTCTGCTTGAGAGGTTCCTATAAATTGGTCACAAGATATTAACTGAAGAGTAAGACTTGGGTCATTAGACACTTGGTTTGTGCTGGAACTCCCCACTCAGCAAATGATTCCATCATGAGTTTGTCTTAATGAGAGATATAGTCTAACATAAGTTCTCTCAAGATACAAATAAAATAAAAGTTAGAAATGAATCTTCTAAAAGCATTTTCATACCATCCAACTGCCACATAGAATGTTTGGTTAGGTTCTTTATTAGAAAAATGGCCTACAATTAAATCCTGGGCTTGCTTAGGACTTGGACAATAAACACAAAAATAGAAACCAACATTTAATTCTCTCATTCACCACTACCTAGAATGGCCTGAGATAATAATTGAATCACCATAGCTGCCATTTATACTTTGTAAGATGCCATATACTATTGCTAATAATTTTCATAAGATTTGAGAGACTTGGGTTATAAAAAGTATAATAAGAGTATAAATTTATTAAAATTCAACTTATGCATATAAACAAACATTATTAAATGGCTTGATTTTACAATGTTGAAAAATGAGAGATTTTCTCAAGGTAGTTCCCTGAAGGACACAATAAATGCACAGTCTCTTACATTAAAATATTAGCAGGTGGGGCGCCTGGGTGGGTCAGTCTGTTGAGTGTCTGACTTCGGCTCAGGTCATGATCTCCTAGTTCATGGGTTCAGAGTCCCACATCGGGCTCTATACTGACAGCTCAGAGCCTGGAGCCTGCTTTGGATTCTGTCTGTCTGTCTGTCTCTCTCCCTCTCTCTGCCCCTCCCCCACTCATGTTCTGTCTCTCAAAAATAAATAAATGTTTAAAAAAATTTTTTAAATGTTAGCAGGTTGTTGGCACTGTTACGTTCAGGCTTTGGCAGATTTCCTTCACTTACAATGTCATGAACGTAGAAGCTTTGGGAAGTGTGCTGGGCTGAGAGAAAGAATCTATGCTTCTGGACCACAGCCAGTTTCAGACAAAGGGTAAGAGAGATTTAACAATTTGTTTTCTAAGTTTGAAATGTTTCTCCTGAATTCCTTTTGTGTTATCAGTAAACATGGTAGTTGCTTTTTCTTTTGAGGGCTCTGAGGTTAAAATGCACTTTGAACGATTGTTTACTTTTCAACAGGCATATCATATTGTCTTTCATCCTATGCTGAAATGGCTACTTTCTGCCAGGTCAAAGAAAGTTCAGGTTTCTAAGGGAACTATGCACTGACAGAGTCCCACATTACAAGACACAGAGATTGTTTCTGATGCGGCTTTATTTTTAGGATGGTTTTACTGATTATTTTTTCATGTTAATTTTGATCCCATCAGCAATCAATAAATGCATTATGAGTTGCGCTGAAACTTTATTTTGACTTGAGAATCAATACTTCCATTTGGATGTGAAGGCCTTACCTGGTTTATAAAGTCATGGAGGCTCCTGAAGTAGTCGTATGCAGAAGTGCAAAAGAACAACTTGAAATAAGGGGAAATTTCTTTTTGTTATTAAGTTGTGGAACTAATTAGTAAGATGATGCCTATCAGGAAAGCCAGTTTAGACAACTGGTGCATTTCACATGTTCCCAAAATAAATGACAATGATATTTGATTCAACCCAACTTGGATAAATGTCTAGAGAGTCTCCCAGCCTCCATCAGAACCTGGACGGTGAAGTCTCTTGAGGGAATGTTTCCCACAGCCTGTTAACAATATTTCCTTTGGTTAGAATGCATTTAGTATGGTGAGATTTATCAGGCCTAATTGTTGGTATGGTCTGAGTGATTGAGAGAGAAATTGGTGTCTTCTAGTGCCTGAAGGCTTGCCCTTGACTCGGGTACTGAGGAAGGTATAACAGGACCCGACTCCACAATCTGGTGGCGAAGGGAAGGATTTGATCCTGGTCTTTAATGTTTCCAGGAGGGAAGCTCCAGTTCTGCCTATCCGTGGCCTACGACAACTTTGCACTCTGTAGGAGTCCTGATTCCATCTGTGGCCCTCCATCTTGTTTGTGTTTACTTGATGACCTCTCTTGCAGCTGCGTGTTCTGAAGATTAATATACATGCATACCTTACAAATACCCATTAAGGCCAGGAATGGGGGGAGGCTTATTTTGGCCTCCTGGGAATCTGTTAGAGATAGGATGGTTTTCCCCTTCCTGACACACAGGTAGTGCCACGAAATCTGATTAAAGGTTAGCTGTCAGTTAGGTACATGCAAACCCTCTGATTTCATGACAATGCCCTTATGTGTGTCCCCTCGCTCTGTAAAATCTAGACTAAGGTCCAGACTTTTTAGAGAATAACTATGCAGCTCCTGTCGATTGTCCTCTGCCCAGTCTGCCTACCGCGCCCCCCCACCCCAAGTAAGTTACCCTGATTAAAACTCTGTGTAAACTGGACAGAGTCACCTGATTTGTTTTCTGGCCTCAGAGTGCCTTCTCAGTTTGGGGGATGCTTTACTGTTCCTCCCCCACCTTCTAACATACTCATATGAGGGGCACCTCACATTTACCACACCTCCACTGGAATCCATCTCTTATGACATGTTTATTACCTCTGTGGATGACACAGCCTGCCATGTACCACCCGGCCTGGAAACCTGGAGGCCATCCTTGACTTGTTTTCCTTCACTGACCACCCAGCTGGTGCTGTGAGCCCACCATCAGCCCTGATAGAGGTCCTCATCCCCACTCTCCTGGAAGCGTGGTCTCTCCACTTCTGGTCTTGTTCTCATCCAGTTCCTCTCCTCTTACCCAGTTCCATTCCAGGCGGAGCAACCTACAACAAGACTGGACCATCCTGGGATTGAAAACTTTTAGCGGCTTCCTGGAGACCTCGGGTTAAACTTCATAGTGGGACTCATAGGAGTCCCCCACTCCCACTCCCCAGTCAGTGTCTTCTCATCTCTTGCTTTTCTTCTGTGTGTGTTCTTCAGCCTTGTGCTTGCTGGTCTTCAGGGCCTTTGTGCATGCAGTCTCCTTTATCTGAGTGGATTGCCTTCTACTTTTCACGTTATGAACTCCTGCTCCCTCCTGAAAGCAATGTCATCACCCCCAGAAGACCTCCTGTAATGCTCTTCTCCTTCTCCAACTGTTTTTCAATACTGATGAGCTTCTTTGGCACCTGCTCTTACCTTTAGCATGGCATTTTTACCGAGACGGTTCTCTATCACTCCAAAAGGCTGGGTGCCTATAGAGGGTTAGAACGTGCAAACTTTATATCCCCAGGCTTAGCATGGTGCTCAGCAGTGTGTATTAGATGAACACTGTGCATTCCAGTTATTTATTTAATTGTGGTTCCACTGGTGATCAAAATATGCATTGATCTTGGGGTGCCTGTGTGGCTCGATCGGTTAAGTGTCCAACTCTTTTTTTTTTTAAATAATTTTTTAATATTTTTTGTTTTATTTTTGAGAGAGAGAAGAAGACAGAGTGTGATCAGGAAAGGGGCAGGGAGAGAGGGAGAAACAGACTAGGAAGCAGGCTCCAGGCTCTGAGCTGTCAGCACAGACCTTGACACAGGGCTTGAACCCACAAGATACGAGATCATGTTGGATGCTTAACCGACTGAGTCACCCAGGAGCCCCTAACCATCCAACCCTTGGTTTCAGCTCAGGTCATGATCTTGGGGTTCATGAGTTTGAGCCCCACCTCAGGCTCTGTGCTGACAGCCTGGAGCCTGCTTGGGACTCTCTCTCTCTCTTTCTCTCTGTCCCTCCCCTGTGCATTCTGTCTCTCTCTCTCTCCCACTCTCTCTCTCAAAATAAATAAACTTAAAAAAATATGCATTGATCCTCATTGAACTATATCCATTCACTAGATTTTAAGTTCTTTGAGTATAAAGCCCATGCTTCATCATCTTTGTATCCTCCTTACACATAGTAAGCAAATGTTTGCCAAAATAATTCCTGGTTGTTGACAGTACAATCATTTCTCCTATCACCTTTTTCTTAATTTCTTTTTATAAATTGAGATATATTTCACATACCATAAAATTCACTCGTCTCAAGTGTATAGTTCAGTAGTTTTCAGTGTGTATTCACAGAGCTGTGTAACCATCACCACAATCTAATTTTATGAACATATTTGGGGCCCCCAAAAGAAATCCATACCCGTTAGTAGTCACTGCTCACTTCCTCCTACCCCCAACCTCCACCCCAGCCCTAGGCAACACTAAACTATTTTCTGTTTCCCTACAGATTTGCATATTTTAGACATTTCCTATATATGGAATCATACAATTTGTGCTCTTTTGCTCCTGGCTTCTTTATTTGAGTCATACTGGCGCGTGTAGTATGGTTTTGCATTTCCTGGTTTGCATTTCCCTGATCACTAATGATGGTGAGCATCTTTTCAGGTGCTAATTGGCCATTTGTATATATTCTTTGGGAAAATATTCAGATCCTTTGTCCATTTTTTAATTGAATTGTCTTTTTATTACTGACTTGTAAGAGTTCTTTATATATTCTGGATAAGGTGCCTAATCAGATACATGTTTTGCAAATATTTTAACCAGTTCTGTGTTTTTCTCCTACTTTCTTGATGGTGTCCTCTTATCATACAAAAGTTTTTAGTTTTTATGAAGTACAATGTATGTATTTTTTTTTTTTGTTAATTATGATTTTGGTATCATATCTAAGAAATTACTGACTTACCCAAGGTCATGAAGAGTTACTCCTCTGTGTTCTAGGAGTTTTATAGTTTTAACTCTTATATTTAGGTCTCAATCCACTTTGAGCAAATTTTCTCTATGTTGTGAGGTAGGGGTTCTATTAATTCTTTTGCAAGTGTATATCCAGTTGTCCCAGCACCATTTGTTGAAAAAACTATTCTTTCCCCCACTGAAATGTCTTGGCACCCTTGTTGAAAATCAGTTGACCATAAATGTGAGTTTATTCTGGACTTTCCATTTTATGCCATCTATGCTTATACCAGTACCACAGTGTTTTGATTCTCATGTCATTAAAAAAAAAAAAAAACAAAAAAAAAACGGGGCACCTGGGTGGCGCAGTCGGTTAAGCGACCGACTTCAGCCAGGTCACGATCTCGCGGTCCGTGGGTTCGCGCCCCGCGTCGGGCTCTGGGCTGATGGCTCAGAGCCTGGAGCCTGTTTCGGATTCTGTGTCTCCCTCTCTCTCTGCCCCTCCCCCGTTCATGCTCTGTCTCTCTCTGTCCCAAAAATAAATAAACATTGAAAAAAAAATTAAAAAAAAAAAAAAAAAACAGTATAGGAAAACTGTGTAATAGGCAAATTGGAAGAGTGGCCTCTTTAACTTGGAGAAAATTCTTTTTGCAGGAATATGGATGTCAAGGGGAGGGAATAAACATCTGTTGGGCACCTATTATATGTTAGGCATTTTGGTAGAAACCTTCACACACATTGTAATAACAATCATGTAAAGTCATAATAATTCCATGCAATAGGTAGCATTATCCTCACTTAAAAACAAGAAAAATAGGGGTGCTTTGCTGGCTCAGTGGGTGGAGCATGTGACTCTTGATCTCAGGATCATGAGTTCAAGCCCCATATTGGGAGTGGAACCTACTTAAAACAAAAAAAAAATTTTTTTTTTAAATATTTAAAAGGCAAGAAAAGTAAAGTTCGTGAAAGTAAAGTAACTTGCTTATGATCCTTTTTTAACCAATGGAGAAGGAAGTGGTATTTATACACAGTCCCTAGGAATCCAAAGTCCATGATCTTTCATAACAAGGAGCTTTTATTACTGCATGCTTAGTGAACACAAACTGCATCTGAAGGCAGTAGAGGTACTTGAATTCATTAATATCAAACATTTTTCTCATGACACTCCAGAAAATTAAAGAGGTACTTATATTATACTTATACTAATATATATACTATTTTGAGACCATTGTCTAAAAGCAGCATTTCACAAGATATTTAGAGAAATCATTTTTCAACGATGAAAACTAGTTTATTGGCTCACTTTAATTTCACAGCTAATGTTAGTTTCATTTATATGACTCAAAATGATTGAACATTATTTTGTATAATTAGCATAGCACAATGCCATTTAGTTGGAAGAAAAACTAGAACGAGTCTTAGTTGTGTGGGTTGGCCTTGTCCTTAATTCTTTTTTCATTGAAAACCTTCCCAAGGTTGTTCTGAAATGAACACAGGTCACAGCTGTCAAATGCATTCTATGTGAAATAATAGAAGGTTTATAACTGAGAAAGATTTGCGAAGTCAGTGAAGTAATGGCATTTTTTTTTGCAAAATTCATTTAATACAAAGCTTTTACATTTTTTCATTATTATTTTAATTTTAATTTTTTTTTAAATTTTTTTTAACTTTTATTTATTTTTGAGACAGAGAGAGACAGAGCATGAATGGGGGAGGGTCAGAGAGAGGGAGACACAGAATCTGAAACAGGCTCCAGGCTCCGAGCGGTCAGCACAGAGCCCGACGCGGGGCTCGAACTCACGGAGTGTGAGATCGTGACCTGAGCCGAAGTCGGCCGCTTAACCGACTGAGCCACCCAGGCGCCCCTTAATTTTTTTTTTTTAATGGAGGGCAGGGACAGTATCCTTTGGGTCTCAGGATCTAGAGAGTTCAGTTTAGATAATGCGGTTTCAGCCATGACAGAAACACAGTCTAGACAATTCTGTCATTTCTTGTGAACTTTTTACCCTCTCTGCTCTGCAGGGCACGAGTCTACTGCTTTGTCTCAGTGAAGATGCTGCACCCAGATGTTTAGATTGCCCAGTGGCTCTTATGTAAGGATTCCCATGATTCAATTCCTCTTAGAAGTTAATGCCAGGAAAAAGTTTGTCTAACTTGAAGAACAACTCTGATTCTTTTACCAGACCATGAGAACTGTATTATTCATTGTATGTCATTCTTGCCTTGGCTCTGGGAAGCCCAGAGCTAAATTTAATGCTCAAATGTGGTAAGTCAAGACTGGTAAGAGAACTTATTGCCTTCTATTTTTTTTTTAAGTTTATTTAGGGAGAGAGAGAGAGAGAGAGAGTGAGAGTGCAGGGGAGGGGTAGAGAGAAAGGGAGAGAGAATCCTAAGTGAGTGGGTTCGAACTCACAAACTGTGAGATCATGACCTGAGCTGAAACCAAGAATCGGATGCTTCACCAACTGAGCCGCCCAGGCACCCCTTGCCTTCTATTGTTTTTAATATCAAGTAACCCCAGGGCCATATGGAGATAGGCAGAATACATGTTATGGTCAATAATACTTAATAATTATATTACCAATAGAAAATAATGCATCTTCTAACTCTAGCACTGTGTGAAAATAGGGTATCCAGCAATTGCTAGTTTTATAGATATACATGTTGCACTTCCTGTTTTCAGAAGACAACTGAAAGAGAGGAAAGGAAAAGTTTTCCTTCAAGGCAAGGTTTTCAGCTTGGAGATTGGGTTTTTCAGTCTGGTCCAGATTAGGGACAAGCATCCTCTTCACTGCAAAAAACAGCAGTGGTTTCCTCAAAATCTCATCTCAGCATTGCTACTGAATAACACTGAGAACGTTCCAAATTTTATTGTAGGTACTAATGAGCCTAATTGTAAAATCTTACCTCTTAGAGGTTTTGAGAGCAACAGATAATTCATAATAGAAAAGATAAAGCACAAGTCAGGGACCAGATGTACAGCATTGTTGTAATAAAAGGCTAAAGCATGCTTTCATTGGGTGGTTTTATGCCTGTCATGAACACCATAAGACAGCTAATCCCCCAAGCTTCTTTGTATTTTGTACCTCTTCAGAGGAAAGTTTGTAATCCAGGAAAATGTCTGCAGGTGAATATTTGGAATGAATTTAATTTACCAGTTGCATGTTATTGAGCAGCTAAGAATGTTGCTGAATTTACATGCAACGTATGAAGTAATATTGCAGTTGAACATTCTCACTGTATGGAAATTTCCACCTCACTTCAGGGGTAATCTCAATTGGATGAGGGCCAGATGGATTTGTTTATGGTAGCAGTGACATAATAGGAGGAAATGAACAGAGCACCTTCTTGAGCTGAGTTTTGCTAGTCATGTGGAATCAAGTTTTGGAACTATAGGCAGGAAAGCAGAGTACTTCTTTAAGAGAAGTCAATGACAAATTAAAACCCTTGTGTCACTTACAGAAAAAAGGAAGGCTGCAAGGTAGAGGCTGTGGTTTGAAGACAAAAGTGGCCAACAACTTTTAGTTTTGTCAGAAGACAGCAAATGCCCAAAGCTCTGTGTGCTCTTTTCTTTTATGACTTAGCCACAGTGTATTTTTAGAACCATGTTTTCCTTTGGCTCCTGTGTGGACGGTGTCCTCAATACATGTGTGAAAATTAAGGAAGTGTTTTCTACAAATCATTGAGATTTTCTTTACCAGGAGCTCTTGGCCCTTTATATCTGACTTGGTCCTACTGCCCTCCTGTAATGCAGTTACTGAAAAATCCTACGAGCTGATTTGCATCTGTAATATTTGTTCTCACTTGGAGACATTTTGCTATCCTCATTCAACAAATAGCCTAGCATCTTGGTAATGAGATTTCAGTACAAATGGGGAAATTTCTTTAGTATTTACGAGCGCATGTTCACCTTTGAGTTAAAAACCGCCAGTTAGAAGCAGAAAATTAAATATGATATGGCTGAGTCCATTGGATACTTTGGCCAAGCCAATTTCTGTAGCCAAAAAGACCACTCTGTCTCACGTGGATGAGAGCACTGGTTTTAATTGGCCAGAGCCCTTTTTAATCAGGAGAGCTTTTCAAGTCTTTGTGCTCAAAACTGCCTTTTCTCCATCCATATTTGTCAAGGAAAATGGATTCTTAGAATTTCAGATGACTTCTTTGTATGATTAGATTCATGGGTAAAAACGCATAGTGATGGTTTTTAAGAGACTGTGACTTTTCACAGGATCTCAGTTTGGTGAACTGCAATTTTGCTAGTTTCCTTGAAGAGATTCTCTGCTTAAATCATTTCATCTTTCAGGTGATCTTCAAAAGACATTGATTTCTGAGTGTGTATCTAGATCATGGTTTAGGAAATATCAATCTCTAAAACACGGGGGAGGTGGATTTGAGAGGGTAGTTTTTATGAAGATGAATAGGAAAATTTAAAGTTAATCTATATTCAGTATGCTGACAATCATGAAAATATATCAAATCTGTCTGTTGTAAGTGCAGATTTTATTTGCATTCCAAGCAGATTCACACTCAGAATAGGATACAAAATGTTCGCACATGAAAAATACCTAGCCCTGTTGATGCAAGTTACATTAGGTGGAGTATAATGTTCAGAGAAATGAGTGATTTGTACAGGCAAGTAAGTTCAGAATCACAACATTTTAGCCAGGCACCACTATAATTTTACCTTGTGACCTATCTAGTGGCTCATAATTATTTTCTTCTAAGGCCTCCTTGTCATTTGACCAAACTCTTCAGGTACCCTTTAATTTCTTCTAATTTCTTCCTCACTCGTCTCCCATCAAGTGTTTCTTGAACATGTGGCTGGAGCACATGAAAGAAGCAGCATTCACAGTATCTCAAAGTTCCTCTTATTATCCCTCTTTCTCCAGCTACTTTTCCAGAAAACTGAAGTACTTTCTTCTTGAACTGGATCTTGTAGCATCTCTTTCCTCTGTTGTCCCTCCCTTTCCCATTGTTAATTTTCTCCTTCTCATCAAGTGTCATTTTTCTACTCTTCAGATCCAAATGATCCTATATGGGGGGAAATTTTAACCCAAATCGCAACAAACACAGTTCTGAGAAAACTTTACTTTCTGATCACTCAGGCGATTCTCCTGTGAATTCAAGGCATAAAATGAGCGTAGACTTCCTAATTTACATGTCCCAGTAGGTATTTACTGTGTCAGCCATTCAGAAAGATACAAAAACATAAAGCTCAACTCTAGGCTTCAGAGAGATTGAGATGTAGACGAGGCACTAATTTAAATTACACACATATGAAGTATGTAATACCACCCTGTGATGCCACGTTTAGGTACTCAGCAGAGTCCATGAGGGCGGACATGTTTGTGCTTCTCTTGGTTCATTGAGGCACCTTCTGTGCCTGAAACGGTTCCTGGCACATGGTAAGGTGCTCGATAGATGTGTGGAATGAAGTACATTCTAATTTCTAAACGTAGAATTAAGTCCAGTCTCCTCCATTACCAGCCTGTTTCTGTAATGAGAATATATGTAACACAAACGAACTCATTCGTGATTGATATGTAGGGAAAGGATATTAATAAACTGGGGTGGTTGTGTTGGTTCACAAGCAATTGTTCCCAGCGCTTTACTATTTCGCACTACCAAGTAACAGCAGCTACAAGCAAAAACACAGCAGACCGCCAGTTGTGGAGAATACACAGTGCTATGGCTGATGCCCATTCACCTTGTGTTCTTTCTTTTGGATTTTGCTCTCGCCATGAGTTCTAATTTGGGAGGGCTTATTGTCAGGGGGGGAATTCACCTCTTATGTTTAGGTTTTGTGCTTCTCTTCCTAATTGAACAGCCTCAAACAACTCTCCTTCCAATCTCTTCATCAGTTACCTGCATCCTTTTTTAAAGGTAAAGTCCTATATATTTACTGTAATATTTATTAGGAATTTAACACGGCCATAAACTCTGCTAGTATGTTTTTTGGATCCGTTACTGTTTTGTTAGTGTTCTAGTTGCAATGTTACATAGATTTGGGCTCGTTTGTTGCTAACCCTATTTTCCCCATAAGCCTTGTTATTTCTAGCATATGATTTCACAAAATGGGAAGAACACACACATCCTTTTATAGAAGAAATGTAGTACAAACTTCAAGTTCAATGAAGATAAGTAGGATTTAGCTGTGGGAGAAGATAAAAGAGAGCACTCCATTTCTGGCAAGAACATCAGCAACTCCCAAGTGGATACAGTATGGAACCTTCTGGGAGGAGGGAAGGAGTCCCAGCTGGCAAGTGAGGCTCTGAGGAGTGGGTAAGTGGACGGGTTTGAACACAAGAGGTTTAAATTCAGGATTTTCTGTGGCGAAGTGCCTCCGGAGAGCTTTTCAAACAGGAAGTGGCCTGCCTGAGCAGTGCTCTAGAACCATTACCCTGTGGGCATGTGCAGATGGATGCCCCTGCAAAGAGGTTCAGAGCAAGTAAGGGGGGCAAGGCCGCTGAGATCATTAAGGCCCCCGAACAGCCAGAAGCAGGAAGGTGGACTTGGACTTGGAAAGGACAGGGCAAGTGGGAAGACCTTAAAATGCAGAATCCAGTGGGAGCGGCTACGGCATTGAAAGAGAGGTTCCAGATTGACTGGTAGGGTCTGAGTTCAGGCGACTGGTGGATACAGGTATCCCAGACCAGAGGCAGAGAAGTTGGGGACAGGAGCAAGTCTGACAGGAAAAAAAGACAAGAAGGGTGTGCCCGGCCACGTCCCCAAGTTTAAATCACAAGAAATATTGCCACCTTAATTCGTGGCCATTTAACTGTAGTTTTTGGTGCCACTCTGGGGTGGCAGAGGGGAATCAGTCCCCTCTCCAACAAGGATGCCTTTTCAGACTGTCGGCTAAAGTGACTTAGGAATTCATCCTGAGAGCGTATTTTGGGCAGAGGAGAATGTTTCAAAACCCAAGCTATCTATGTACAATTATTCTTTGTGACGGCTTGCAGTTTCCTCACCTACAAAATCACAGGGCAAAGAAACGTATTCCTGGAGCCTCCTCTCCGGGAGAGGAAGGTGAGGATGGGGGTCCAGGCAGCCCCAACCCACCCTCCCGCTTTGGATCCCCGGGGATCACCGGACGGACGTTTTCCCTCTCCCCGCCCCGGCCTGGGGAACTGCTTTGGGCACTCCAGGGCCGGCGATCCGCGGAAGGCGTCCGGCCTATCACCCTCGACTCCGACTTTGCAGCTCCCCGCCTGCGCCGTGCTCATTGCCGGCGCTCCTGAGACGGTTTCCCGAAACTGCCCCCCGAAGGCTCCCCGCCGCGGCCCCGGGGTCCCCCGCAGGATTCCAGGAGGCGCCGCCGCCGCCGCCACCCGGCGGGCGCAGTGACCCGCTCCCAGGCCCCGGGGCCTCTGCCCCTCCTCCCGGGGATCCCCTTTCGCCAACAGCCTCCCGGGCCCCGCAGGACACTCCCCTCCGGAGGCCGGGCCTCGTCGGCCCGCCACCGCCCCCGCCTAGCCCCCGGCCGCCCCGCCCCGCCCGCGCGCCGCGCCGGGAGAGCCCCGGGCCCCGACCCCTCCCCCCGGACGCCCGGCCCGAGAGCGGGACCCGGGCGGCGAGGGTGACTGGGCTGCGGCGCGGGGCCGGGTGCTGGGCAGGGAGGCTCGGCGGCCTCTTTCTTTCTCTGCCCCCGCCCCTCTCTCTCCTTCCTCCTCGCTAGCCCCGCCGGCGGCGGCCGAGTTCGGCACTCTCGCCTCGCCTCCTCCCCCACCCGGGGACCCTCTCCTCTCCCCTCCCCTCCCTCGCCCGCTCCTCCCGCCGCCTCCTCCCTCCCGGAGCGGCTGGCTGCGAGGAGGCGTAACGGAAAGCCCCGGCGGGGGAAGGCTGAGAGCTCGGGGCCGGAGACGCAGAGCCGGGCCGGGTGAGTTGGAGTCGCCGGGCCCCGCGCGTGCTGCAGGAGGGAGAGCCCGCAGCCCCGGCCAGGTGGGGCCGGGCGGCGCCGGCGAGGGGGTACCCAGCCCGGGCGCTGGCGGAACCGTCGCGGCCGGCGGAGCCGGGGCTATGTGCGCGGCGGCTGGCGCGGGAACCGCGCTCCCGCGCTCCCGGAACCCGCCGGGAGGGAAGAGGATCGTCCCCGGGACTGGGACGGGTGTCGGGGGCTGGGAATGGCAGGGATCGGCTGTTTCTGCTCTCACCGCCGCGGCTGCCGGCAGCAGAGGTGGAAAAATTGTGCCTGGAACGGCGACTTGCCGGGAAGCCGGCGTGAGCCGACCTCTCCCGCCGCCACCGACGGGCTTCGTCCGGCCGTTCCCGCGGGCACCCAGGGCGCACGGATCTTGGGCGCAGCTCGGCGCCGGGCACTGCGCGCCTGGTACCGCGCCTCGGGGGGTGGGGGTCGCTGGCTGGTTGCCCGCTGGTCGCCCGCTTGGGGCCTGGTGTGTGGCGTGTGGGTCACGCCGGCCACAGACGTCAGCTGCTTTTCAGATCTGGGCTGCATTTTTGTGGGCAGCGCAGTGATTTGGGGTGCCTGCTGGAGGAGGTGGGCGTGTAGTGGGGAAGACTACATCTGGGATTGGGTGGGTTGAGCCCATGAGATGGGGTAAAGAACTGGAGGAGACTGTGTACTTGTTTCGGGATGTTTTTAGGCTCAGAGTCCCCCCCCCCCCCCCCCCCCCCGCTTTTTCCCTTCCATTCAGTGGTCTGGTGTTCTTTGAATTCAGAACAGCAAAAGGGTTTTTCTTCGATCCCGTTCAACTTTTATCTTAATCCAGGAGCGTCCTGAGTTTCAGGGGAGTCCGCGAGCCGTTTCAGTGGGAGTAATGAGAGTGAAGACAAAGTCTTATCCTCCACCCCCATCTTCACTCCCCCCCCACCCCCCCCTCGCCCCGGACCATTTCCTGTATTTCCCGTTTTCTCTCTGTGATTGTGTGCGTGCGTGGAGGTTGCCATCGGTGACCCACATGTGAAAGTAGAACTTCTGTTGGAAATCGCAAAGCAGCCCCTGCGGACCAGAGTGGGTTTGAGCCAGAGGGAGGAGAGATGTGAGGGGGAAGGGGAAGGGAACTGTTAGAGCCCGGTCCCAGAGAGTTAAACCTGAGTAACCAAGTTCGAAGGACCGTTTATCATGGGCACGTTGCTTTTGCTTCCCTCTGGAGCTTGAGAGCTCCACCCCCGCCAGGTTTAAGCCAGGATCGATGCTAATTTCTTTGGCGTTGCCCTTTCCTGCGTGTTTCTGATTCTTTCCTCCTGTTGTTCTTTAAAAAACGACTTCTTTTCAAATTTAGGAGATAGGGAGCACATGCTAGTAGGGAGATTAAATGTCTTGAAGACAGAGAAAAGAAATAAAACCCAAGATGACCATTTCTTTTTGCTGTCATACTGTGATAGGCTTGTTATTAATCTGTGTCAGAAATCTCATGCTGGTGAAATATTTGAGGGGTTTGAAGTCATACCACTATTATGTTATAATGCTATTTTTCCAAGTGGTCACACAGAGAGCAGGTAGTGTGTCTGGTTGTGGTTTGCAAAGGGTGCAGCAAACATTTTATAAAATGCCAGGAAAGAAGACACGGTGTGTTGCAGGAGATGGTGGGGGTGGAGAGGGAGAATCATTTGTCTTTGGAGCAGTCCAATTAGGAAGAATAATTACACTGTAAATGAACATTCTCAAATATAATTTGAATCATGATACACGAACCAGTAATTTGTCTTTAGTTAGGAAAAAGGCTCTTTGTGGATGAGAGCAAAGCGATCCCTTCTGGAAAAAGTAATGTGTACTGTTCATGCATGTAGATGGGCTCAAAATTGATGGAACCTGCTTACAAAGATGTGTAGAGTGATGAATTAAAGAAAGAGATTTCACTGCACAGAGTAGGCAGGGCAGGAAGGAAAATTCCAAAGGAGAAGACAGAGAAACAATGTATGAAAAGTATATAGTCTTTTTTAATGAACATTGTATACAGCTTCTTTAAATTGACAAAGGAGGAGGCTAAACCCTAGGAGGACCCAGACTGGTACTGTTGACTTCCTAGAGGTGCCACTTACTATCTGAACCTTGGACAAGTTATTTAATTTCTCTCAGCCTTGGTTTCTGTATCTATAAATTGGTGGCAGTAAGAGTGCAAGTCAAAGACTAACCTTGAAGATTAACTAGGATTACTTTTGCATAGGATTTAGGTGGTGCCTCCTGCTAAGTGCTCAGAAAACGTTAATGATGGTTGTCAAGTATTTCAAATGCCCTGGAAAAAGCAGTGCCATTCAAAGAGCTGGAATGGATACCTGATTTAGAGGAAGCTGTGGCTGCCTCAGGCAGACCCTGAGCTGAGGCTGTACCCCTGCCTCGGGCAGCCCACAGGCAGAAACACTTGATCTTTCTAGAACTTACCTGCCGTATCCTTTTGGCCCATGGTGGTCAGCCTTCTCTGGGACTCCAGTTCTGGAGAGTGTAGCACAGGCTGTGTTTGGCTCTGAGGGCAAGAGCACAGGTGTGGGTGTGCAACTGCAGGCCTCACTGACTCTGTGCTGGCAGGTTCTCAGGTTTCTGGTCCATGTTTGAGAGAACAAAAACAAAAAAAACAAACCAGCAGTGGGCAAGGTGCGTGCCTCTTTGGGAATCCTAAAAGCAACATTTTACTCAATGCATACTGCTCTTGGAAAGATACAAACAGTGAATATCCAATCTTTAGAATTTGTTCCAAAAAGCAATGGTTAAGGCATGTTTTGGGATTAAGGATACACTGGCCAGTTTTTATTGAGGTTGTATCTAACGGCTAAGTGAACAAAAGGCATTCTTAGCAAAACGCTAGTTCTTGAGCAGGGCAACTATACTGTATACTGCTCTTCTAACTTAGGAGGACCGCCTGTTTGGTCATTCACCCAGTGTTTTATCCTGTCATTCAGCAAATATCCATGAAGCCTGTCCCATGGGCTGGGCTCTGTTCTGGCCTCTGGTGACATAGCGAGAACCAAGAGCGGGCTTCCTCCTTCCCAGTGCATGCGTGCTAGTTGGAGAAGCAAACTCCATGTGCAAACGACCTCCATCAACCCGGGAAACTCCTTTTATGATTTCAGACAGCCTGTACTGGGAAAGCAGAGCACTGGGCGTGCTTGCCTTCCACAAACCAGCCTGCTCAGAGGGAAGGGACCTGGCTGCGGGTAGTGATGGGGGCAGCCGGGCTTATGGGTTCTCCCTCAGGATAAGGGAGAAAGAGACTATTTCTTCTGTGCTTAATACAAGTCTGTGTCCATTTGGGTAGTGGGTGAGGAGAACCATCAGCCAACATGCCATGAAAACAAAGAGCTTTTCTCAAAGGTGAGATTTCTGAGCCTTAGAAAGGCAAGGAATTAAAGGTCACTTCTGGTCATCACCCTGTAAAACCCAGGTGTGTCCAGGGAAGAATCTGGTGTGGCACTTGAGACACCTCACTCTCTCTTGCTGTATAAGGCGTGGCTGAAGGAGGAAAAGGAAGAGAGGATACTTGGTTCCTGGTTTTCTTTTTTATTACTTTTAAAAAGACATTAATACATGATGCAGTAATAATCACACGTTTGGAGTCTAGAAGGCTGGCAAAGGTATAAGGCAGGTAGGGCTCTGATAGTAGTCGTGTGTATGGAGGCAAGGTCAAGACGGAAGTACCTGAGGGTGCTGGGTTTGGGAGCTGAGCTGAGGAACCTGAACTTCGTCTCTAAAGCTGGCTGAAAGAGAATTTGCAGCAGGTAAATGACTTGTTTTGTAGTGCTTTAGAAAGAACTTGGTGGCCATGAGGTGGGTTGGGTGACAAGGAGACCAGAGTGGGGACAGAAGTTGAGCTTGAGAGGCTAGTGTGGGAATCCTTGAGGGACTTGGAGAGGGAGAGGTTGGGAGAGATTGCTTACCCTTCCCGGGTCTTCTCTCAGTTGTGGACACCAAGAGGGAGTCCAGGGTGACTGGTGTGGTCATGGCACCATTCACTGAGGTGAACAACTGTGGGGAACTTCAATTTGAGGAGATGGTACGGAGTAATGAGTTCAGTTGGATCCCGAACAGAACTGTGAGCCTTCCAGGGAGAGATGTCCAGCAGAGAGCTGAAAACACGGGCAGGAAGAGAGTCTGGAGTAGAGATGAAAGATGGAGTTGTTTTTATAGTAGTGGCAAGTAGTTGCCTGGATTGTTGAGATTTACTAAACAGTGCTCAGGATGGGAGTGATCTGTATACTTGTAACTGAATTTTTCTCTTTTATCCTTGCAACAGGCCTCACTGGGATAATTAAACCTCTGATCTTGGCCTTAAATGACCAGTCTCTCACTGTTATTTTACAGACCTGGTGATATCTGTTTATGTTACTTTGAACTGGGATCATTGAAAGGAATATATGTAGAATGGCTGTGAACATACTTAAGTAGCTAGGATGTATAACTGGTGAAATTGATTACCACTCCCCCAACACAGACACACACAGACACACACATACACACATATGTTATAGACCATGTTCTTCCCCAAGTTCATATGTGGAAACCCTAACCCCCAGTGTGGTGGTATTTGGAGGTGGGGTCTTTGGGAGGTGATTAGATTTGGATGAGGTCGTGAATCTGGACCTCCCTGGTGGGAGTAGTGTCCTTACCCAAAGAGAAAGAGAGATGAGAGCACATCAGCTCTCTCTCCACCACAGAGAGGAGGCTGTCATTGCAAACCTGTAAGAGGGTTCTCATCAGGAACCAAATCTCACAGTGCCTTGACCTTGGACTCCCAGCCTCTAGAACAGTGAGAAATAAATACTGTTTAAATTATCCATTCTCTGGTATTTTGTTATAGCAGCTTGGACCGATTATTACACAGGTATGTGTTGTGTTTAAGAAAATGTAAGATGACCTTTACTTGCTGAGGAAGTAAAGTAGTTTTGTGCACATCTAGAAAGTACTGAACATAGAGGTGTGTTATCTGTGTGTTTTCTTAGTTAAACTGTAATATCGTCAGCTAGGTCAAGAGAAGTTCCCAACTTTGACTTTGAGATTTGCCAGGTAAGAAGGAAGAACCTCAGTGTATTTGAGTTTTCCTCCTGTAGGTTCTGATTTTTTTTTTTTAATTTTTTTCAACGTTTATTTATTTTTGGGACAGAGAGAGACAGAGCATGAACGGAGGAGGGGCAGAGTGAGAGGGAGACACAGAATCGGAAACAGGCTCCAGGCTCTGAGCCATCAGCCCAGAGCCTGACGCGGGGCTCGAACTCACAGACCGTGAGATCGTGACCTGGCTGAAGCCGGACGCTTAACCGACTGCGCCACCCAGGCGCCCCTGTAGGTTCTGATTTTGATTTGATACTACATTTGTTGATTAAGTGGTGTTTTGGACCCTATTTAAAAAATACTTTCATCAAAATTGAGTAAGACTACAGAGGTGTTTACTTGGGTGAATTGTTGCGGTTCCATTTAGGACATCACATCCAAACTCGCTTTTAAAACTCTTCACATGGTTTCTAAAATAATAAGTACTGAATTCTGTAGTCAATTATAGTATTTGAATGAAGAATATTGAGGGTTTCAGCGGGTTCATTGCAAACAAAGTTTAACAATTACTGAGGTGACATTAGCCGTAAAAGCAGTTCTTTCCTTGTGTCTTCTGTATGTACAGAGAATGGTTCAATGACGTCACCAGGTTTCCTGGCTTTTGGCAACTTACGAGTAATACATTGAGGATTTGCAGCCTAGGCTAATATATGAAGCTAGGATGTTATAACAGTGAATATGTGGCCTTTTAAAGCACTCCCTGTTTGTGGAACTAAGGATATTTGATTACGGGCTGAATATCTCTCATCCTATAAGTGCACAGACTTGCAGGCATCCCTGGATTACTGGTAGGGAGCTCCACACACACTTGGGGTTCCCAGGTCTTTATTTCCAAATGCTCCATACACCCTTTCTCCCCAACACTAATTTTCTCCCTAACACTAATTTTCTCCCCTTAGAGAGGGTGGTCAGGCTTTCCCAGCCCCTGTGAGAAGACACGGGGAGGAGGCGGCTGTCTACAAGACAAGGAGAAGCCTCCAAATCCATAGGTGCCATGAGACCTTATATTGTGAGAACTAACTTTTGTTTTCATGTCCACGAAGGAGAGGCTTATCCATCTTCTTTTTTTGAAGTTACCATATGGCCCTCCAGGGCTATTGCTGTTAGTATGAATTTCATTCATTTGTGAAATAATTAAAAGTGTGCAAAACAGTCCCCAGTGAATGCTTGTTAAATTGCAAGCATGCTATTTGATTTGTGCGCAGCTATTACTCCCCTTACGGCTGTGGATCTAGGGTAAGGCCAGTGGGGGTGACTAATGATTGTCAGTCTGTGTAATGACCAAGAACATCTCCCCTCACCCTTGCCTGCTTAACTGGGGTGCCGTCGGAAGGAAAGCTGGTAGCCGTAGACAGACTCGAAGGATGTAGACTAAAATTTTAACTGTTCGCCTTGGTCTGGTGATTACAAGTGACTAGTTATTTTCTTTATTTTTCTGTTTTCTGTAATGTTTTCAGATTTTCTGTAAATAGCAGTTACTTTTTTATTAATTTTTTTAACGTGTATTGATTTATTTTGAGAGAGAGTGGGGAAGGGGCAGAGGGGTGTGGGGAAATGGAGAATCTCAAGCAGGCCTCATGCCCAGTGCAGAGCCTGATGTGGGGCTTGATCTCACAACTATGAGATCATGGCCTGAGCTGAAATCACGAGTCAGATGCTTAACCAACTGAGGCATCCAGGCGCCCCAATAGCTTGTTACTTTTAAAACCAGAGGAAAAGAGTTGGTGGGTCTGTGTGTGTGTGTGTGTGTGTGTGTGTGTGTGTGTGTGTAAACATGTTCGCCACAACACCGTACCTCTCCTTACATCTGTGGTGCATCCATTGTAAAGGAGGTTTTTGTCTTTAAAAAGAATTAAAATTCGTATTTGCTATAATTGTAGTTGCTCATACTGGGAGGCTAGGGAATACAAACAACCGTGATTAGGTGCTGTGATCCACAGCCAGAGTGGGACAGCTCTCTCAGAACTATACAGAAGCCGACTCCTTAGTGTATATTTTGTACGTTTTTATAAACATTGTAAATGTGATTTGAGAGGTGTTTCACTTATACATCTAGGTGTGTAAATGGCTGTCTGATAAGTCTTGAATCAAATCTGATAAGTACTGAATTAAATATGTGCTATACTGACATGTTGGGTTTCTTTCTTTTTAAAAATTGTTTCAATGTTCGGTACAACCCAAACCAACAGTGAGATCTTAAATATCCCTTTAGCAGCAACCCCTGCACATGCCTGGAAAATTAGAGGGGCTCTTTTTCCTCTACTGATTCTTTCGTTCAGCATTTTCTTTCTTTCCACACTGAGCTGTGCTGTCAAGGGCACCTGGGGTTCAAGCTTCCCTTCTCCTGGGACAGGCTGCAGTTGGGCTGGATTTCACATGTTGTTTTCCAGTTTTCAGGCAGTTAGCCAGTTGTTTAAGGATGGTTGTAACTGCATGGACAGTAGGGTTGTTTAATCTTTAGGTAAGTGGTGCATAGCACATACATATTGAGGACAAATTAACCTCTTAACAATTTTCAACTCCTTTTTTTTTTTTTTTCCTCTTGCTTGTAGAGACCGAATATTCTGGAATTAAAAATAATGGATAGTCTGGGAACTGCAAGCTGTACCAGTAAGCAGTGTTTTTGTCTTTATAAATGACTATTACTTGGGTATTCAATACAGACTTAAAAAAAACATGGGTCACATCTTTAAAAACAGTCTAAAATCACATCCAATTTTTGTAATGGCTGTCTATTCCTAGATGATGATCCCACATAGAAGTATGTCTAAACAGATACCTACTCTGTCATTTGCTCATTTTTATAGTAGTCCTTTCAAGGTTCTTCTGTACTAGAAGCTCATAATTTACTGGCCTAATTACTAATTCTGCATGGATTTATGCTGTACTAGGTAGCGTAGTGTGCTGGCTTAAACAGGCGATGGTAGGTCTTTTTGATCTGAATCCTTTCGGTAAATGAGTGTGCTTAGGTTGTCCTGTCTGTTTATGTGTTTTTTCGAGATGGTGCTTAGGCCTATAGTTCTTTTCTCTATTAGTAAAGAAACGACAGCTTCGAAGGAGCTAAGCTGATGTGTGGAATGTTTAAACTATAACTCAGGGTCTAAAAGAGCTATAGCCCGGTAAGGAGCCCACACTTTATTATAAGAACACAATTGGTAGTGGTGATGAAAAAGTGTGATAGGTTGTGTGTTCATCTGTGTGAACAGGTGGCTGGGGGCCTGTTTAGGATAGTCTTATCAGCTATGCTGCAGAGGGACCACTACTTCCTTGGTCTGGAAACCAGACTGGTGGACCCTAACACCAGTAAATTGGTTAGCTTTCTCAGCAGGTGTATTAGTCAACACAACTGGCATGTTTTAAAACATTTTATTTTTTTTATTTATTATTTAAAAAAAATTTTTTTTTTAACGTTTATTTTTGAGACAGAGAGCATGAACGGGGGTGGGGCAGAGAGAGAGGGAGACACAGAATGGGAAGCAGGCTCCAGGCTCTGAGCCATCAGCCCAGAGCCCGACGCGGGGCTCGAACTCACGGACCACGAGATCGTGACCTGAGCTGAAGTCGGACGCTTAACCGACTGAGCCACCCAGGCGCCCCTTAAAACATTTTAAAATGAGAAGTGCCATCATGTTAGATTCCTCTTGCTTATGTATGTGTGTTTGATTTTTTTTAAATCTTGACCATGGGAATTCCTGTTTCTGTCCAGATAATTCTGAATTCTGACCTGGTCATCTGCCATGTCAGCCATCCCTCTGGGCTGCCTGTTGTGTTCCTCGACACATTCTGCTCATCAGTCATTGAAGTTCTTTGAGTTATTTACTGGTACTGCTCTGTTAGACCTCCCCATGTCATTCTTCTGAGTCTTCTTTGTAACCAGGGGTGTGTCAGCCTTTGTAGGCGGCCAGAGGTTAGAGGGTTGGAGTCAGTGCCAAGATACAGAGGAAGCTAATCATGCTTGTGACCTTGCCCTCATTAACACTGTGTTGGAACCAAGAGAGCCAGCATTCCGTGGTATTGTTTGACTTTGGATTGTCTCTATTGATTTATGGTAATGGGCTCCCTATTTCAGAATGTAAGAGATGATCAGTACTTACTGCCTCTCTCTAACTACTGAAAAGTCAGGCTTTGGATTGTCAGATTAGTCATTGGACCCTGTTGATGGTGGTTTGGTCCCAAGACAAACCAAGACTGACAAGAGTGTGAGGGCAGAAGGCCTCTGAGAGTCTGGAGCATAAGCGGGTGGGCTGATGACCTGGGTGTTCCACAGGTGGGGGTAAAACACTCAAATTTCAGTGTGTGCAAGAATGACCTGGGACCTTGTTAAGATGTAGATTTGGATTCAGCAGGCCCACGTGGGGCCTGGGATTCTGTATTTCTAGCAAGCTTCCTGCCATGCTCGTGCTGCTGGTTCCATGTAGCCAGGCTCACACAAAGGTGGGTCGTGGATAAGACTATGGACTAGTCAGCTGGACGCTAAAACCTGTACAGTCTGATAACCAGGAGGCATCTGTGGGGTCTGACTTAGAATTGGTTGCCTGCTACCTAGGGCTGGCCTCTATTGGGATGAGACCAAGGGCCCTGAGCCTAGTCACTGTCCTTAGGACCCATAATGGCCACCAGGAGCAGCTGCACAGTGTTTCCCCATAGTCCTTAGGGTAGGGACATTCTGGAGGGTCTCTTAGGTGAGATACGATTAAGCTAAAGGGCAGGTTTTGTTTTTGCCAAGTTTTAGTTAAATTGATTTCCTCACTGCATGTTGAGTATATTCCATAATTTTAACTAGATAAAGAAGGCTTTACCTTTCTTTAATTAAACCTGCATTTTCTCATAGGCCCTGTAACTGCAGTTAATGTAATTACAGGGTTTTGTAAAAAGTTACCTCTTACTTTATTTGGAGCATTTTTTATGAAACTTGCTTGATATTCTGCTGGGCTAGCTGGCTAGAATATATAGATGTTCTCAGACCTCTCCCCTGAGGTTTTGAGTTTATAAGGCTGGAGTAGATCCTGGGGATCTATAGCTTTTAAACAAAGCTTCCAGGTAGTTCTTATGGTCAGGCAGGTTCTAGAAACACCAGTGTAAAGAAACATCAGTTTAGAAACCCATCTATCTGAGCCTGTGATGTTGACCATGTCTGGGGGATGGATGCCCTTACAAGTTCTTTTCTTGCCCTCTTGGGTACTTGGTTGCGGAGAACTGGTTTCTCTCCCTGTGGGATCACTTTAATTTTTATCTTGACACATGCTTTTATTCTTACAGAGGCCCTTATCTTGGGTGGAACCGAAGCAGAGAGTCCTTTTTCAACAGCGTAAGAGCTCAGTTCTGTGAAGCTGTTATTTTTAGGAAGGTTTTACAGACACTGACTATTAAGTGCTTTTGGGCATGCTTGGAAATTCTAGGCTTTAAGCTTTGGGCCTCTACGGAGAAGTCTTAGGAATGTCCTGCAGCTGACTTTTCCCACACCCTCTCCCACTTTGGTTTAGACAGACAGCTGGGGATAATGAGTGTCCCCTTTCTAAGTAAATGCTGACCAGAAATGGATGAGGAGGGGCCCTTCATCCTCCACAGACCAGTTTGGTTCTGATCCAGGTGAACTGACAGGTTGAGGAGTTGGGCTTTCTGTATCATTATATCAACATTAACCTCCCCTTTCTGCAAATGCAGGGTCCATCTCAGCCCCACGCAAGAGGCCAAGTCAGTTTGTGAAACAGATGAAGTAGGAAATGGTCTGTGTGATGAGATTGGAAGGGTGTGGAAAAGGGTTTCTTGCCTGGTGATTTGGACACCGTTACATTTCCATCAGAACGCACATTAGAAGCAGCCTTCATGCCCGAGATCTGAGGCTATTTGAGCCTTTATTACTAGTGATTTCCTGATTGGTACACCTGCACCATCTGGCAGAGAGATTCTTGTCGTTGGTGTTAAAGACGGTCACTGAGATTAAGAAGATTCGTGGTATTTCTGGAATCATGTATGACAGCATGAAAGCCCCTAGGAACTGCTGCATGGGAGTGATGAACTTCTTGATCTATTAAAAATTAAAATTAAAAAAAAAGGAAAGTGGAATTCACTTAACTGTTTTGCCTAAAATTCTATCATTAGAGAAATTTGGTCCAAACACTTCTCTTTAAACAACTCTTAATTCAACACATAAGGATCTGTATAGGACAGGTAGCATATTTTTTATTTATACCTTAACAGGAATAATTTCTTAACATGCTTCTCAAAAGCAGCTAAGGTCAGGGAATGAGAGAGGGGACTCTGACTTTAATGGGGTGGAGTGTGGGCACTGGACAAGGAGGGCAGTGCCACAGAGGATAGCTAGAGGCAGCAGGCACGCAGGCCAGCTCACCAGGAGCCAGGCTACCTAGAAGGGCCCGAGGCAAAACTAGTCCCTCTTTACTTTGCGTGTGCGCACACATACTGTGTTGTAGGGACTTGAATAGCCTTGATGATGTGTGTGGCATATTTCTATCGAATGGGGCTATTTCCCATATACTTGACCAGTTGTAATGAAAAGCCAGGTGATCTACATAAGGAAATTAAGATTAAACATCCCAGTTGTACTTGGGGTTATTTTGCTGTCTTTAAACAGTCTGTTTAATTTTGAGAACAAAGCTCAGGATATGATACTGTTCTGTGCCTACTCAACAGGTGAACTTGGCCAGTAGGAGAGACCTCCCTTCCTCTACTGAGGGGCTTTTTCCCAGTCTGTTTTGAGAAGGGCTTGATTCTTCTGAGACTCCATGCCACCTAGAAAGTGTGCTGTAATGCATGCCTTCTTGTCATGTCTGCAAAGAACAGTTCATAGCTCCTGGGTGAACTCTGAACTTAGATACCCTCTTACCAAAGCCAAAGCTTGTTTGAGTGATACAGTGTGTTTTCAGAAAAGTATAATGATGGGTTGGGAGATTATCTTACCCCCGCTGTCTGAGTAAGCCTGAACTAATAGAGAAGTTACACAGAAGTACATCTCAGGACCAGAACTCTGGGAACTTCTACGAAGACTGACCCACACTCTCACCCACAGCCATTTCCTGCCCCTGCTTCTCCTAGAGCCCCTGCTCTGTCTTTAGATTGGGCTTGGTGCCCCTGATTCTGAGATTCACAAGATGTTCCTTCATGCTCTTAGGGTCTTGAAATAAAGCACACAAAAAATGAATACATCCTATTACAAACAAAATACCTTTGTCTTCAAGGGGTACTGGTTTCCTGGTACCCAGGAAAGGTGGGAACACACAGCCTGTGAAAGTCAGAAAGCACTGAGAACCATCTATACTGACTCCTGTAGTGTGATCATTAGCTTGCTCTGTGACCTTGGACAAGTCATTTTACCTGTTTGGGCTAGAGACAGTTAAGGGATGAATCCAGGCCTGAAATTCTTATTCTAGGTGAGTCTGTATGTCTGTGTGTTCAGTCATTTAATCAACACAAGCTTATTAAGCCCCCCAGGGAGCTGACAGTCTGATAAGAGAGGCTGTAGAAGAGTCATTATCTTTATTTATTTTTAAAATTTTATTTATTTTTCAGAAAGAGAGAGAGAGAGAGAGAGAGAGAGAGAGCACGCCAGCAACAGAGGGGGCAGGGGCAGAGAGAGAGGGAAAGACAGAGAGAATCCCAAGTAGGCTCCACACCGTCAGTGCAGAGACCGATGCGGGGCTCGAACCCGCGAACAGTGAGATCATGACCTGAGCTGAAGTTGGACACTCAACTGACTGAGCCGCCCAGGTGCCCCAAGAGCCGTTACCTTAATGTGGGTAGCTATGTGTGCAGTGCAGGAGACATAGACCATGCAGGACATGTATGAAGCCTTTACAGTTGTGGGTTCCACATGCACAGAGTGAGTGGGGAGGCTGGAGAGCCGGGGTTTGCAGGTGGAGGCTGTAGTATAGGGAAGGTGCTAGGGATCTCTGCAGCATTGCTTGTTCCCCTGGACCACAAGTATTTGCTTGATTGTTATGGGATCTTGCAGCCCAGCCACCCTCTTTGTGATGTTGGCAAGAGGGGCAGACTCTGGAAGCTGAGTGTGGTTGGGGTATGCAGTATATGGCTATGATCTGTGTTGATCTGAACACTGTTTTTTTTTTTTTCATTAAACAAATTTTTTTTAATGTTTATTTTTTTTGAGAGAGAGAGAGCGAGTGTGCGCGAGCATGAGTGGGGGAGGGGCAGAGAGAGAGGGATACACAGAATCTGAAATAGGCTCCCGGCTCTGAGCTATCAGCCCAGAACCCAATGCGGGGCTCGAGCTCCTGAACCATGAGATGATGGCCTGAGCTGAAGTCAGATGCCCAACTGGCTGATCCACCCAGGCGCCCCTTTAATTTTTTTTAATGTTTATTTATTTTAGAGAGAGAGACAGAGCAACAGAGCGTGAGCAGGGAAGGGGCAGAGAGAGGGAGACACAGAATCCGAAGCAGGCTCTAGGCTGTTAGCGCAGGGACTGATGTGGGGCTCGAACTCAAGAGATGTAAGATCATGACCTGAGCTGAAGTTGGATGCTCAACCGACTGAGCCACCCAGGTGCCCCGATCTGAATACTGTTTTTATTAAAAAAAAAAAATTTTTTTAAGTCTATTTATTTTTGAGAGAGAGAGACAGAGACAGAGTGTGAGCGGGGGAGGGAGACACGGAATCTGAAGCAGGCTGCAAGCTCTGAGGTATCAGCACAGAGCCCAACTCAGGGCCCGAACCCACAAACTTGTGGTATCATGACCTGAGCTAAAGTTGGACACTTAACTGGCTGGGCCTTCCAGGTGCCCCTGTTTTTATGTTTTGGACCCCATTTCCCCCCCTTTTGTTAAGCAAAGCAAGAACTATAGAAACATAAGAATGTGAGGATTTGTCTGCTCTTTACAGAAATATCCTTTTTGTTGGGGGGTGGGAGGGATAATTTTTTCTTTCTTCTATGGAGACAATAGATACTTAGAGAGGCAGCTGAGCTGAGCTATTCTCATCCTGAATTACGTTATGGCTCCTGGGCACTTAAAGTAACATTGGGACGATACAGAGATTAGCACGGCCCCTGTGCAAGGACGACACACACATCTGTGAAGCAATCCATATTTTAAAAAGATGAATGAATGAATAAAAAAGAGAAGTATGTGTCCACTTGCCTGAAGCTGGAGTTCATTTTCCTGCCCTGAAGCAAATGGAGGCTGTAGAAGGGGATGGGGCACGTCTTCAGGAAACAAAATCCTCCTGCAGCACCATATCCCCACCCCAGCGGTGGGTTCTGGGCTCTCTACCCATCAGTCTGCAGGGCTAGGGGGGATTCCAAGCCTCAACGGAGTTGTGTGTTTTCTTGTAAACAAAAATGGACATTGTGGGTCATAGGCCAGGCCAGCTCTGTGCTCTGTACCCTCCCCAGCCCCTGTCCTGGCACTGCCCGCGTTTGGTGCCACTGCCTTAAGGGAGCATCCAGATCACTTGGAGGGCTTTTAATAACACATTACTCCCATCCTCAAAGATTCTGAGTTGCTAGGTCTGCAGTGGGCTGAGAATTTGCATTTCTAGCACATTCACAGTTGATGCTGATACTGCTGGTCTGGGGACCACGCTTTGAGAACCACTGTGACACTAGGCACTCCTTGACCTTCTGGAGGGTGTGTTGGGACAAGCAGACTCCACTCCTGATGGCGTGTCTACCTGTGGGGAATTGCCCGGTGCTGGAAGAGCCAGTATTTCAGAAGCAGTGGTTCATTGGAGTGCCACAGGGGCCCTGGCCCTAGAGCCTTCTCTATTGGCTCTTTCCACACAGACCAGGGATGTGGCATTTGGAGTTGCTGATTAGGGCTCTCATTGCCTCCATCTAAGACCTTCTTGTCTCAGGTGTTGCAGAAAACTTCCTGGACCACGTTGCTTTCCTATATAAGATCCTTCATGGGCTTGCCGTTGGTCTTAAGATAAAGTCCAAAGTCCTAAAATGGCTGCAAAGCCTTTTGTGATTCTCTACCTTTATAGCTTTGTCTCTTGCCAGCCTCCGTCTTGGCCTCTGAAATACTCCAGTGGTCACTAACCTCTTTCTTTTCTTTTTTTTTTTTTTGTAAGTTTATTTATTTATTTTGAGAGAGAGGGAGAGAGAGATCCCAAGCAGGCTCCGCACTGTCAGCCCAGAGCCCAGTGTGGGCCTCAAGCTCACGAACCGAGAGATCATCACCTAAGCTGAAATGAAGAGTCGGGCACTTAACCGACTGAGCCACCCAGGCGCCCCACTAAATTCACTCTTTTATGAACTCACATCCCATTTCAGGGCATCCCATTTTGCTGGTGGCTTTCCCTGGTATGCTGTTTGCTTGTCCTCTTAGTCTGACATCTCCTGCTTGTCAGACCTCAGCTTAGCTATCACTTGCTCTGGTGAGCTTCCGTTGACCCCTCTGGAACCAGTTAGGGCTTCTGTAAAGGTTTCACATCACCTCGCAGTTTTCTCACTTTGGCTTATATCGGCTGCATCAAGGTCCTGATTACTGCCTGTTTATTTCTCTGTCTCTGTGGAGGGGCTGCAAGCCCATCACATGATCATTCATGTGATCCCAGGCTTGTCATGGTGGTTCTGTGAGGTAGATACTGCAGGGGAGGAAACTGAGGCAAAGGTAGGTTAAGTACCTGGCTTACAGTTCAGTTACCCTGTCACTGAGTTACAACCCTGGGATTCTCATTCAGGTCTCTTCAACCTGACCCCCTAGCCAGGCTTCCTGCTTTGAGACCAAGAGCCCCAGGCATGGTCTGCAGACCTTTCCTGGGAGCATTAAAAGACTGGCTATTCCAAATTAACAAAAATGGTCCTTTCCTGTTGTTTTTTAGGTAAACTGGGAAGCAGACTCTTGAATTCACAGCTGGCTTGTGGTTTTTGCATCTCGTTAAAGCGCACTCATCATACAGGTAAGGGGTTAGTTCTTGGGACCTGCTCCTCATGCTTAGGTGGGTTGTAGGAAAACTCTAGTCATGATGATGCACCCTGGTATCTCCCAGAGTTCTCATTCAATAACAAGAAAATCCTTAAATGAGGAAAGGTGTGAGGTGGTCCCCACCCCTGTTGAGAGTTTATGGGGTGAAGGTGTTTACTTGGCTGGCTTTCTCCTGGGTGTTGCTGGCCTTTTCACCACCCAACATTCTTTTCTGTGTGCAGGGCTCCCTTCTCCCATCCATGTAAGCTGGTGCTTAATTCTTTTTCTAGGGGTGCCTAGGTGGCTCAGTCGGTTGAGCGCCCAACTTCGGCTCAGGTAATGATCTCGCGGTCTGTGAGTTTGAGGCCCGCGTCAGGCTCTGTGCTGACAGCTCGGAGCCTGGAGCCTGCTTCAGATTCTGTGTCTCTCTCTCTGCCCCTCCCCTGCTCACATACACTCTGTCTCAAAAATAAACATTAAACAATATTTTTTAAATTCTTTTTCTTCATTTAAGACCCAGTCCGAATTTCTTTTGTTATTTATCAAACTGCATCAGGAAGAGGCTTCTTGGAGCATAGCCTTTTCCTCACCTTTACAGCACAACCAGTCACTGCTTTTCTGCTCAGACAGCACACTTGCTTGCTATATGAGCTTTACTTAAGTGTTTGTGTGCATTTTTTTCTTCTAGTCTGTGAGTTCCTTGGCTGTAGTCTCCCATCTAGCATATTTTCTGGCATGAAACAGACTTTCAGTAAATGAATAAATATGTCTGACAAAACAAAACAAAAAACAAACAAAAAAACAACAACCCCTAGTAAGCTCAGCTAAGGCACAGCCACAAAAAAAAAAATCATGATGTATTTCTAAGCCAATGAAATGATATGTAAATTGCTCTTTTGGATTAATTCTGTGCCTGTTTGCTCATATAAACATGCATAATTGAGAATTTACCCTAATATATTAAATTAGTAGGAGTTTAGACTCTTCCCCCTAATGAAAGGGATAAAAAGTCAGGAGTTTTCGTGTCATTGTCTTTCTATGGAGTAATAAGTGATGTAGGTCATGAAGCACTAATGTGCTAAATGACAACCTGCAGCTCTGAGTTTGCTCTTGGAGAGACCATTGTCACCGGGACCCTGGGAGCCCTGGTCAGCTCTAGGGCTGGACATGTGTCTAAATGTATAGGCAGCAAGGGAGCAGTCAACAGACTTTCCCAATATATAACCTGGAGGCAATGAAAATATTTCTGAGTGGTTTGACCATTTGTTTTATTTATTTTTGGGACAGAGAGAGACAGAGCATGAACGGGGGAGGGGCAGAGAGAGAGGGAGACACAGAATCGGAAACAGGCTCCAGGCTCTGAGCCATCAGCCCAGAGCCTGATGCGGGGCTCGAACTCACGGACCGCGAGATCGTGACCTGGCTGAAGTCGGACGCTTAACCGACTGCGCCACCCAGGCGCCCCTGACCATTTGTTTTAAAACACAGTTCAGGTTTAAATAATTTTACAAAAAGCTTAAAAATTTTTTTTTTTAATTTTAGAAAGAGAGGGGGTAGAGGAGAGGGGCAGAAGGAGAACAGGGAGGGGGAGGGAGGGAAGGGGAAGGGAGAGAAAGGAAGGAAGGAAGGAAGGAAGGAAGGAAGGAAGGAAGGAAGGAAGGAAGGAAGGAAGGAAGGAAGAAAGAAAAAGAAAATCCAAAGCAGGCTCCATGCTCAGTGTGGAGGCCAGTGTGGGGCTTGATCTCATAACCTTGGGATCGTGACCTGAGCCGAAATCAAGAGTCAGATGGTCGGCCAACTGATCCATCCAGGCGCCCCTTTAATGAAAAGCTTTTAAATCAGTGCACCTCAATCCTCCCCAGACTTCTCAGGTCATTGGGTTCTTTGAGAGGTGCACTGATTGGCTTCATCCTGTGGGTTGGGATTAGCAACCCCCAGGGTGGTGGCTCACTGAATATTGAAGCCAGAATGGGGCCTGGGTCTTCATCTAGGAGAATATGGTATTGAGTCTTTACTCTTGCCTTCCTATCCTGTTCTACATTAACACTGCTCATTGTTCAACCTTTCTAGCTGCTTTGGTTGGGTGTGTGCGGCACTAAAGCAAAGAGAAAGAAGTTGTCTTCTGGTTTCTGCATTCCTAGTAGAGGTACTGGCCAATAAATCCACGTAAAAGCAATCACATAACTGTGGTTTCTTTTACCTGGTGCCGAGCCCCAGTTGTACAGCCATATGGGAGAATTTAGTGAAAGACAAAGCAGTACAAGAAATGTGACTCTCAGTTAACCCTACTCGTGTTCTTAAAATTTCCTAGGGCTTGGGTAGAGTGAGGACTTCAGCTTTGCTCAGGAATTTCCAGTCTCCATGTAAGCCAGTTTGTCTGCCATATTTGAAAAATAAATTAAGGAAATTAATTGCAGTTTAAAAGCCCACGTGTTAAAATATGAGGAGTTTTAGCTTTATAGTAGGTTTTGAAATTTGACTGTTGACTGTTTTGCACCATTCCTGCAGAACCCGAATGCAAGGTGGTTGTTGTGTGTCTAGTTTTTATGCTGCCAAATGCATGAGGAGTGCTTACAGATTGGTAAGAACTGGTAACGCATTGAGCTTCTGGGAGATGTGATTCTCGGAGTGACTCTTGTTTTACAATACAATTCTAATCTGGTTAGAAAAAAATGTGGTAGGTCAAGTTATTCAGCTGTCCTCCTCCATATGGGGTTCTCACACATAGGTGTGCATTCAGGCAAACTTCACTGCCTTCTCTGGTTGAATCTTGACTACCCCACATCATTTGGACTAGCCCAAGAAGTGCTACAGTTCTTGGATTTTCCTAGAGCTTCCAAACTTTGTGTTTTGGACTTACGCTGTGGTGTTCTTTCATGGAATGGTTACTGTTTCTAAAGATGAGCCTGCTAGCACCCCACCTGTAGAATTTGTGTATCAGGGTGTGTGTGTGTGTGTGTGGTTAAGATGGCTGTTTTGGAGCGCTGGCCTTGATCCAAAGACACTGTCCAGCCTGGGCCCCTAGTGTCCACAGTAGACATTTGGGAGCCATCAGAGCGAAGGCAACTAGCGGGCATAGCGACTGTTCTGCTGGTCTCAGACTCCAGTGTCATTAGCTTGCTGGTCTCTGACTGACCATTTCCTTTATTGCCGAAGTGTCTGGGAACCCAGTCTGTAGCTGGTTATAGACACATGCAAAAAGTAAATGGCACATCCCCCTCCCAACCCCACCGGGTGTCTTTGGTTTTCTCAGGTGAAGCCTTTATCGTTTCTTCTTCTGAAAGAAGCAGCCAAGTCTCCAAAATAGGCTTTTGAGGTTCATGGTAAAGCTGCACCCAGGCATTGACATTTATGGGAAGAGTTTGCTTTTTTCCATTTCCAGGGCACAATCAGTGCATCACTTAGGAGCCACTTTTTACTTTGATCAGGTCACTTCTGAGCTGTGATATGTGGGCTGGTCTGTCTTATCCAGTGTAGAAGCTTGTTGTTGATTTCAAAGATAACTTATAAGTACTTGTTTCCAGGAAAACTTGCTTGTAAATGGAATATCTTGGACCTTGCTTTATGAAAGGACTATTGTTTTGGTCACTCTCATGTCCCCTTTCAGTTAAGAAATGGCTATTTCCTGTTTCTTAGCATCTTTTTACAATTATGGACCTGAGTTGGAAGGAGGCCTTCAGATAACTAGTTAATAAAAGTAACTTTTCCAAAGAGGCAAAAGAGAGTGAAAAGATTTCCCCTTTCATCTCTTTTAATGACGAAGAATAAATATTCTGCATTTTAAATGATTCCTTTTCTCTATGAAGCATTTCTTACATTAAGCGGTTTCTGAGGCTTCCGGAATCCTGTTCTCTCAGGTTCCTTCTTCAAAGCTGGTGGCCGCCCTGTTTGGCTCCCTTTAGACCACCTCCACTGATGCTTATCTTTCTTCTCTTTTCTTTCCTGATGGGCAGGCCATGGTGCTTGCCTCCCTGCCTGGGGTGACTGCAGAGTATCCTCCTACCCTTGATGGTTACGAGCTGAAAAAGAAAACAAACAGCTGAAGCTCCCATTGAAGCCCAGCAGGCTGGGGCAAATAGTTCTCATTCTCCTTGTTCCTGGGTTCAAAGTGCACTTCACATTTTATGGGGGTGATCAGCCCTCCCAAGGTGCTGGTTTGAGGGGGCCTGCATCTGAGCCTGGTGGACAATTAACTGTGCTGACCTCCTCCTTTTTGCCTTCGCCTTACTGGCTGAGCTGACGTTAATGCTCCGAGTGAGAAGGGGCCCGCTGCTCCTTTGAGGGCTGGAGAAACAGTTGATCCTGTTCAAAGGGGATGTCTCTGAAGCATGAAGATTGAACTGATTGTGACCCCACCCTGGGGGAAGGAGAAGCGCCCTCTGGAGAACAGGCCTGGAGGAAGGGGCTGTCAGTTACTAATCTCATTGGCTTGTGGGTCTTCAGGGACTTACATCCATTTAAAAGAGAATTGGGGTTGAAGGTAATAAAATAGGCCTTAAATTAGAGGAGCAGGGGGTCATTTCATCTAATTTTGTGGTTGTTACTGAGGAATAAAAGGCAGAGGAGATAATTTCATTAGCCCCTTTGAGACCTTTATCACGGTGAGATGGCATTTGGGGATGAGCAGAGCCTCGTGGGTGCTGACCTTTCCCCTTCAGGGGCCTGACAGCTGGATTTCCTTGGCACCGGGGGACGGCCTGGGGAGGCACAGACACCATTCCGGGCACCGTGATCAGGAACATAGTTTCTCCTGCTCTGAGTGATGAGAGTTAGTGACTCAGGACAGCTGATGCGTGTCCCAACATACCACTCTGCCAGTGTGTCATCCACACTGAAAATAAAGAAATCCACCAGACGAGAGGTCTGTTAGAATTGGCATCATATCTTTTACTTCTGAGGAAGGCTTGCCTGTCACCTGTTGATGTGATTTATTTGGAGCATGATGGTCATGACATTCCTTTGAGCTGAGCAGTGTTCAAAGTGTTCAATCTTATGGAGGAGAGTTGGCGTAAAAGTGGAAGCTGTGCCTTCTGTTTGCTTCGTCCCGTTCTGTTCCTAGTGTATGTTCCCGTCCGCTGCTTCCGAAAGCCTCACTCGGTAGGTGGCTATTCCCATCCATGTTTGCAGAGAAGGGAGTAAGGCAGAGGTTCTGGGACTTGTTCTAGGTTCCCCAGGAGGGAAGTAGGGGAGCCGGGATTCTCTCTCCGGGGACTTTCAACTTTCAAATTAAGTTCTCTGTGATTATTATTGAAGGCACAGAGGAAAGAGGAGGAGGAGAATGATCCAGATTCTTCCAAGAGAAGGGAGAGAAAAGTAGTGGTTAATAGATAGTTCTCCACACCAGCCACCAGCTGGCACCATCCCTCAAGGCAGCCTGGTTTTTTTCTGAAGGGGAGAAAAGTGACCAGGGTGGGCTGGACAAGACGAGGTGGGAATTGGGGGAGATTGAAGAAGGGAGGGTGGGAAGGGCTATTTGTCTATCTGAAGCAGTCACAAAGCATTGAGTAACTTCTGGAAAGCCTCTGCATATGATCAGGAGGGACAGTGACATCAAGTCTTGCCTCTTGATAGTTTATTTCTGAGGCCCAGCTTTTCCCACGTCTATCTTCATTCGTGGTCTTATTTTCTTCTCTCTAGTTTCTCCCTCCCTGTACTGCATACATTTCTGCTTAATATTTGTGAACTTAGCTCTGAGCAAAAGAGCACTTCTATTAACCTTAACCACTGTTAAGTGCCTTTAATCCTAGATTCCTTTTGTGTAGTTCTTACCAAAATCGATTCCCCCATTGATTCAGGAGCTGATGTTTCCCCCTGTCTGTTGATAATGGAAAGTGTACACCCCTCCCTTTCTGGTAGATGTGGGGCTCTTGGGAACTTCCAGAAAGTAAAACTCCAGCCAAGTGTTTTCCTGAAATGTTAGCTGAGGGGAATGTTTCTGGTGGGTAGGGGGCATTTCACTTGTTTCACTAATGTTTCTCCATATTCTATTCAAGAATCTTTGCCCTGTGGTCCTTAGAGGCAAGAGTCCTCCTGCCTTGGCCGGGTGCTGTTCCTTTCCTTCATGACTGCGGCTAATCAGAAGTTGGCTGCACTTCAGTGCCTCTTAAAAGCTTTTCTCCGTGGCTGTGTCCAGGAAGTTGAAGTGCAGTGTCAGAAATGATGTGAGTTGATGAAGAAGAAATAAACAAATCCAGGCAACATGTGAGGAAGCCTTGGCAGCCCAGCTCCTGTTTTTATGTCGTTTTGATCTGAAGGAACCAGATTTCCTCCATGTGGAAGAAATGGGGCAGTGAGGGTCCCTGTGCCAAGGAGCCTGAGGTGTGCATGCCACTGGGCCTTCTAGAGTAGGGCTCCACGTAGTCTAATGAAACTCTGGGATGAAAACGAGTCGTTTTTACTTGGCAGAATGGAGATAAGTCACACGTCTGCAGCCTGAGCTATATGTACGTGGAATAAAAATAGCATCTGTTCAGGAAAGCAGAACATTCCAGAATGCTTCATTCTCCTCTTGGCGCTAAAGCAGAGAGGGAGGGGATAGAAGAGCTGGAAGGGACTTAAAAGAGCTTATCCAAGGCTTTGATTTCAATTAGAGGCACCAGATAACTTGACCAAAACCCCATGAGGGCAGGGACTCCAGACTGTCATGCTTGTTCACCTTCATAACTCTTGTTCCTTGCAGGTCGTAGGTGTTTAATATGCCCTTGTCGGGTGAATGACTGATATAAATGAAGATAGGACTTCTGACTCCTAGTCCAGTGGAGGTGTTTGAGGTGTATCTTTGAGGTATTTTTATAGGCTGAAAAAAGTGTAAGAAGTGGTGCCAAGTAACTTTTATGTAGTTGATTGTGATTACATGTCGATGAAAAAATTGAGACGTGGTGAGATTAAACTGATTCCTTAAGGTTGGTGGTGAAGTTGAGGGGGAGAGAGGCCTTCTCAGGCTTAGGGGTGGGGGGGAGGCAGGACTGCCACGTTGTTGTGTGTGTGACCGGTGCCTGGTGGAGCTGGGTAGGGCCTGGGCTGTGGAGAGGTGATGTTCCCCCTCGCAGGTTCCCCAGGGGGATCGACACAGCCATGGAACAGACAGGTCTGAACTTGTTCTTCCACCCACGCATAGTACCCGCAGCTGGGAGCCACCCCTCCTTCTGTGGCCCAGTGCCTTCACTTTCAGAGGGACGTACTACCTGGGGCTCATGGAACTTTGAGTCTATTTGTGGAGGTGCATGTGTACGAGACGCTGTGGTGTGACTGGAGGTCAGGATGTGCTTGAGCGTTTCAGGGATGGGAGGAGGACTCTGTTCTCTCTACTGCCAGGCCCCATTAGCCAGCAAATCGGGGTCTCTGTCACCACCCAAGCTCATTTTGAAAATTGCAGCAGTGGCTTCTGTCACTGGGCTCAAGCAAGTAAATGAGGTCACTGCAGTGTACTTAGTACTTAGAAACCCACCAGGTAAGCCATGCCATTGCTGTCAGGCCCATGAGGCAAGGCGTTGCTGTTAATTTCTCTCCCTTGTTTAACTTCCCAGTTAACCCACGAAATAAGATTTACCATTATGTGGAGTTCTAACATTTAGAATCATTAAAGGAGGTTATTTCAAGATTAAGAGTGGCCAGAGAGGGGGCACCTGGCTGGCTCAGTCAGTAGAGCACGCTTGATCTCAGGATTGTGAGTTCGAGCCCTACGTTGGGAGTAGAGTTTACTTAATTAAAAAAAAATTTTTTTTTTGTTTTCTAAAAGTTGCCAAAGAGATTATAAGGTCAAGATTTTTGTTTAAATTCACAAATATTGAGTAAGGACATGTTATTGTTTGCTACTTGGTGAGTTTCATCTACCCAATGAACCTGGTCTATCTACCCATCCCCCTATCTTCCCAGCCTGGATGGACGTGTATGTATCTCTTTAAATTGACCTTTGGGCTCTACCACACGACCTTAACGTCCAGAGTTGAGTGTGCTTCCTCTGGAACCCCTGGCAACTGACCACTTTCATGTGGAATTTTCTGTGCCACCTCTGGGAGAGAACCCTGTTTCTTCTGGAAATTCTTCCTCCCTATTGGTCCTTTCTCTAGTTCACCTGACTTCTGCTGCTTCATTGACTTCATATGATGTCTCCTGCTTCTTTCCAGGGACTATGCAGCAGACATCCCATCTCCCGGTGGGTCATAAGACAAGCTGTAGTCTGACCCTGATTGATGAGTACAGAAAGAATCAGCTGGGTTAGCAGCTTCTGTTCCGTATTAAGGATCACAGGGCTTATTGATCCAAAGTGGGCAGGCATTCTGCAGGCCAGAGGTGGGTCTGACCAGGTCTCTGTAGCGGGAAGAAGAATGATTACCATTGGCTGGACTATTAGAGCTTCAATAAAAAGAGCAAGCTTAATCTTGTCCAGTGGCATTAATCATTACTTTTGTGTGTGTGTGTATAAAAACCAGGCCCTGAGAAGTGATTCTCTGGTAGTGCCCTCATAGTCTGGTGTTTGAATTTCCCATGGGGGCTATTCTTTGGCACTGATGTAGTTATTTGTGAGCTGGTCCTATTGTGCAGAGCTAGCATGATGCTTTGGAAATGAACAGTGAATGTTTTACTTGAACTGAAAATATTCTGTGTGCAAAACCATGCAAATTAGAAACAAATTCAATTTTTAAGACTGCATATGTGTTGACAAAAACAGCTTTTGGGGAATATCTAGTTTCTTGAAATCATTTACATGTGGGGAAAACCTGATTATTCTCTTTAGGATTCTTTTTTTTTTTTTTTTAATGTTTATTTATTTATTTTTGAGAGGGAGAGAAAGAGGGAGAGAGGGAGGGAGGGGCAGAGAGAGAAAGAAAGAGAGAATCTCAAGCAGGCTCTGCATTATCAGATCTGTGAGATCATGACCTGAGTGGAGGAAATCAAGAGTCAGGTGCTTAACTGAACCACCCAGGCGCCCCTCTCTTCAGGATTATTACAAGTATAAACAAAGGTGGGGTGTGAGCCTTGAGCATTTGTGAAGGGTAATTTAGGAAGCAGACCTTTTAGTGGAAAAGTGTTTTAGCATTGCTTCTTCATGAAGGCACACTTTTTACCTCTTTACTTATTTTACTGCATGTAGCATAGTTTCATTTGTGTAGTTCTCCTTATCTTTTCTTTCTTTCTTTCTTTCTTTCTTTCTTTCTTTCTTTCTTTCTTTCTTTCTTTCTTTCTTTCTTTCTTTCTTTCTTTCTTTCTTTCTTTCAAGTTTTTAATTTATTTTGAGAGAGAGAGAAAACCAGCACGGGAGGGAGAGAGGAGACAAAGGATCCGAAGTGGGCCCTGTGCTTGCTCTCAGTGCAGAGCCTGATGTGGGGCTCCAACTCAGACCTTGAGATCATGACCTGAGCCAAAGCTGGATGGTTACCCGACTGGCCACCCAGGTGCCCCTCTCCTTATCTTTTTTTTTTTTTCTTTTTCTTTTTCTAGCCATCTATGGGGGTCTGTAACCACAGTGGCAGAAGAAAAGTTAATGGAACTTTATATAATACTGTTCATATTTTTAAAATTAAATGCTCAGATGTGATAGAATTGTGTATTCGTAGGATTCCAACTTACTGTAAAAATGTAATGTTAATAAGTTAGAAGATTGGTTCGTATTCATGATTTTTTATTGTGCAGTGAAATAGTATATATACACTCATTAATTGCTCCCCCCCAAAAAAGGTATAAATCATGTAAGTATAGTTTTATGGAGAATAGGAGTGTAAGAATCAAAGTTTGTGGTTATTTTGCAAGTATCTTGCTCTTGTTTTTACAATTCAGAGAGTTGTAAAATTTGGAGAAATCTTTAATGTGCTCCATCTGTCTTCTCTTGCATTTATTCCTTCTGTGTTTTCTCTAGCTGATCACTTCCCCTGCTGTGCTCTTTCCTGAGAACCGGGATTAAATCCCTGATCTCCACCCCAGTTTAATCAGCCTCTGTAATGCCTGAACTCTAGGGTCTTCATGAGAGGACCAAGTTTTTCCTCCAGTCTGGCCAGGTCCCAAAGATACCTTGGTCCTTGTTTTGTGGTCCTTACTGGAGCCCAGTTGTACCTCACAAGCAGCCCAGCTCACCCTGAACCTAAAGACCATGCATTTTCTGTAGCCTAAAAATGGTAATGATTAAATATACAGGATTGGATTTTGTTTGGTGATTGTGCAGTCTGATTAAGTGTTTTACCAATTAATAAATATTAGAGTAATGATAAACATTATTATCAGGCTCTTGGGAAAGAGAATGCTTGGGAGACAGCCCTTTCCAGCCCCATTTTGCCGCTGGGGCTAGGGCTGGACTGAGTGTTTCTGGTATTTGGATGGGTTCTGTGGTAGGGAAGACCCCGCCTAGTATCAAGGAAGCTTGGGTTCAGTCTCTGCTCTGGGTACCCAGGCTCTAAGACCTTAGGCAAGTCACTTCTCTTTCAAGGCTTAGCTTCCTTCTCTGTAAAATGGGGATACTTGTTAGGAGAATTAACTGAGATCACTTTTGTAAGGCATACCTAGAGCACAGTAAGTGGTAATCATCACTCCTACTACAATGGGAGCAAGTTGACCTGAGTAATCCAGTGATTTCTGAAATTTCTTCTTGAATTGTTGCCCCCCTCAGCTGAGGTGCTCAAAGCATTTTTGTAGCTGATGTTATTTTGAGGCCTGTAGTGAGTGTAATGGGGGGTGGGGGTGGGGAGTGCTGCTGTTTCCATATCAAAGCCTGCTGTGGACCAAGTTTCCGACAGCTCAGGGCCTGTGTTTACCCTTTGTCCGTGGCCGATACCTTTCATAAACGGGCTTTTCCCAGGGCGTCCTTTGCCTTTAGGATCAAAGGAGTTCTAGAGTGTGTATTTGACATGAGGTAAAATTAATAGTCATTTTGAAATTAAATGAGCCCTGTGGCAGCTTTGTTTGAGAGTCTGTGTTTGTTGGGAGGAATACCTACTGGGTGAGGGCCCTTGCTCAGTGACGATCTGCTCTGTGGGGCAGCTACGATTCGGCCTCCTGGAGTAAAATGTTAGTTGGAAAGAAGGATGCAAAGCCAAAAATTCTTCAGAAAGTGTTTATGTTTGTCCTGGGAGAGTGGCAACACGTCGCACGCTGTTAACGGGCCTGGCCTGCTAATAGTCCGGTGCCGCAGTTTGCACTAACCCAACAGTGTAATTTATTTCACTGAGGGACTTGTGGTTTTATGTGCCATGTATCGGTGTCATTGAGACCTTGTTTGGAGAGGAAAATAGCAATTAACGTTTGAAATAGGAAGTAGCTTTACACATTTGTGGTGGACGAAACCCAATAAAAATGACCATCAGGAGTTCCCTAAAGGTGACCATAAGAGTTTATAAATGGTGGTTTCCGTCTGGTAGGTTGACAGCTTTTGATTTGTAAGTATAAACCAGAGTATGAGAGCCACAAACAGAGCAAGGCATGCGAGGGAGCATGACTGCAGGGAGGATGGTGACTCCACGGGACATGCAGGCAGGTATCTGCGTTGTCGGAGGGGCGGGTGGCTGAGGGTGAGGGTGTGTTTGGCCAGCTTAGGCCATGTCTGCGTCGCTGCTGGGAGATGACAGATGTACAGGACCCTCCTGTACTGCACAGGTGCTGGTACTGAAAGAGTGGCTGCTAATTTGTGACTGGGTCTGCTTCTGCCCTTGCACAAACATTTCAGCTCATTATCTCAAGAAACAAAAGAACCGAGCAAGTTACTGAGTACTGAATCCTTTGACGTTTGTTTTCTGGTCTGTCTTTGGTGTTTCCGAATGACTAGATCGTCTAAATTAAAAGTAACTTTTAAAAATTAAAGAATGGTTTCCTGAGAATTAGGATTTTCAGGCTTGGGAGACTTCTTTTTAAAATTGAGATAACTCCTAGCGCTTGTGAGAAAGTCGATTATTGTATGTGCGTGGTTCAGAAACGGAGAGATGATGGTGACTCTAACGTCTGCTTAACAGTCTGCTCAGAGTGTGTGCCTTCGAGCAGGGTTGCACAGCTACTGACGGTAGCAGGGTTGGCACTCTTGACGTTTTGTGTGGAATAGTTCTTTGTTGCGGGGCCGGGCTGTGCATTGTAGGATGTTGAGGAAGGGTCCCTGGCCTCTGGTGACTAGATGTCAGAACTCCCACCCCTAGACATTGCCAGTTGTGCTGGGATGGGGGCAGGGAGGGCCAAACCATCTTGGCTAGAACCACTGCCTTGGACTGAGTGTGCTAGGAGGTGTTTTCATTTGGTTGTTCACCCAGGTGATCTTGGCTCAAAGTCCTCTCACACATCATCTTGCCTTATTGACTATGAGTGAGTAAGAGAAAATAAAATAGTGAGGGTAAACTGCAAGGGATGACTAAGAGATGATGAGTGGAAAGCATTAGGGATTTACTTACTCCTCAAGGGAAGGCAACCCCAGTGAAATATCTCCTGGAAATTTCTAAAGGCCAAAGCTGTACAAAGAAGAGTGATCGGTTCCGTTACACAACTCTTTGCCTTGTCAGCTCAGAATTTCTTGGTAACAGTAGGGCTCATGGCCAATTTCTAATCGGCCAATTTCCCTGCTGTTTTTGACCAGTTTTTTTTTTTTTAAAAGCTGTCACTCTGTTTCTTTTTTGTCAGGCTCAGCCCTTGAAACAAGCAATTCTGAATGTATATGTTCAAGGCTCGGTGCAAGTTACCTTTACTTCAAAGTCTTTGAAATATACGTTATACAATATGGCTGGGAAAGTTCTGGATTTTAAAACAAGTTGTACCTCCTCGAATCTGGGTGGGTTTGTCACCACTTGACCAGGAGGGTATGACAAAAATTGTCATCGTGTGACTTCCGACCCTAGGTCGTGGAAGGCCATGCAGTTCCTGCCTTGTTTGTGGGAAGACTGCTTTTCAAGCCATGAGCTGCCATTTAAGAAGTCTGCTCTGTGGCCATTGTGGCAGGTGATGGCGGTGGACCATCTCGGCTGAACCCAGCCTCCCATCCATTCCCACTGAAATGTGAACAAAGCCACCTCGATCCTGTAGACTGGCCCATCTGGCCACTGCATGCCACCTCTGACTTGCCCCGTGGAACAGAAGCATCATCCAACTGTTCCTTTTGCCCAAATTCCTAACCCGTGAAATGTGAGACACTATAAAAAACTGTTTTCAAAAATTAATTAATTAATTAATTATTCATTCACTTATTCATTTAATGTTTATTTACTTTTGAGAGACAGCATAAGCAGGGGAGGGGCAGAGAGAGAGGGGGGCCGGAGGATCCAAATCAGGCTCCACGCTGACAGCAGTGGGCCCGATGCGGGGCTCGAACTCACGAACCATGAGATCATGACCAGAACCGAAGTCCAACGCTCAACTGACTGAGCCACCCAGGTGACCCCTAAAAAGTTGTTGTTTTAAAAGACTCCTATAAAAACAGATCAGGTGCTCCTGGGTGGCTCAGTCGGTTGAGTGAATGTCCTACTTCGGCTCTGGTCATGATATTGTGGTTCGTGAGTTTGAGCCCTGCATTGGCCTCGTTGCTGTCTGTGTGGAGCCCGATTTGGATCTTCTGTCCCCTTCTCTCTCTGCCCCTCCCCTGCTTGCACTCTCTCTCAAAAATAACTAAACATAAATAAAAAGAAAAGAAAAAAAAAATCACATCAACCATTTCACCTAGTGCTCTACTGAAAACTTGTTCTAGGAGCTTCTTGAGATATGGTTTATTGGTCTTCTTGAAGAACTTTTTCAGGGGAATTATGACCATGTTTTTGCCTCATTCTGCTGACTGACTTTAATACCTCTCTGGCATAGTCTACTAAATTGTTAACAGATGTTTTAATTTTAATAAGTATTGCTTAATAGTAACTATTAACTAGACGTGAAGTTGCTCTGGTTTAACCTGGATATTAGGGTCATAGTCCTTGCCTTCATTTGGTGCCTTATTCCGGATTATTGCTCTGATGTGCCAAGACCCAATGACTCTTGGGGCCCTCCCTGAAGTGTACACTTTTGGCAGAGCTTTGCGGTTCTTAGAAGATTAGATCAGTGTGTCCTAAATCCTGTCCTGGGGTTGGAGGCACTCTAAAAGGTATCTTTTCCTAGAGATGAACAGCATTAAAGTATAGGTTGTAAAAATCACACCTTGGGTATATAACAGAATATCCCTTATGTTTAGCTGGTTAGGGAGGAGAGATACACAATCATTTGAATGCATCCTATGAGAGAACTAATAGTGTCCTTGTAAATGTGAAGTTACACTTCTAGGAAAGCCTGGAAATAACACAGTGACCAACATTAGAGGAGACTCGTGACACTTCAGATTTTGAGGCCTGCATCAGGAGCTCTCCCAGAAGCCAGGGTGTGCTTCAAGGAAGTCAGCATCAGGGATGGCTTCTCCTGAGTTAGGGCAGGCGGGCAGAAGAAGCTGCCTTTTTGCAGATTGGTGCCAGAGTGCAAACAAGTCCAGGTTGTGGGGGTGTGGACCTCCAGGGATGTCACTGTTAATGCTAACATCAGTGAGGAGGGTCAGGCTAATTAATATGAGGCATTATTGGCTGTGATCCTGCAAGGAGAGCTGTGGTTATCTTCCGCAAAGGCTGTGAAGGACTGTGAGGGTAAACGGGACTTCCTGAGGGTGAGCTGTTTCTGTCACCCTCATCCTGCATCCCTTGTAGCAGCCTTTCCTTTTCTCTCTGGGACATGTCAGCACACAGACCAAGGGATTAGGGGAGCTGAACATCTCCTGGCATGGTTTTCTGAAATCTGGATGTGACTGCTTTGGAATTCTTGGCAAAACCCTTTTCTGGCTCTGTGGTTTCTGTGTAAAGTGTCCTCAGAAGCAATCCATTGTTACAAAGGAAGCCTGGGGAGAGAGGGTTGGATCTGCCCAGGGATTGAAGAAAGGGGAAGAGAGGAGTAGAGGGCAGAATGAAGAGGGAGGGCAAGAAGAGGAGGGGTGAGTAGGTGGTGGGGCACTGTAACTCTTTTGTAGGTGCTACGGGTCTGAGGAGCACGAGCACCATAGGGCACTTCAAATCCTACATCCAAGCCCCAGCTTTGCAAACATAAACCTCTCTCTAGTCAGCTAGGGGAGCTGCCTTTGGCTGGTCTCTCCAGAGTGACACCACATTGGTAGAGAAGGGAGGGCAGCCTGAGGAAGGAGTATGGGTGTTGTGTTTGTTGTGTATCTATCACCTTGACCTTAGCAGTCTATATTTTTGAAGCCAAATGAGTGGTCCCCTTGTCAGAATATAGGTTCTTTTCTTTTTTTAACTTCATTAAAAAAAAATTTTTTTTTAATCTTTATTTATTTTTGAGAGAGAGAGAGAGAGACAGAGTGTAAGTGGGGGAGGGGCAGAGAGCGAGGGAGACACAGAATCCGAAGCAGGCTCCAGGCTCCAAGCTGCCAGCACAGAGCCTGATGCAGGGCTTAAAGTCACAAGCCGTGAGATCATGACCTGAGCTGAAGTCGGACACTTAACTGACTGAGCCACCCAGGTGCCTCGTAACTTTTTTTATTTCAGAGAGAGAGAGAGAGAGAGTGAGCAAGAAAGAGCGAGAGCGAGAGCAGGGGTGAAGTGCAGAGGGGGAGAGAAAATCCCAAGCAGGCTCCACATGCAGAGCTAGATACCCGGCTCTGTCTCATGACCATGAGATCACGACCTGAACCGAAATCAAGAGTCGCACTCTCAACTGACTGAACTGCCCAGGAGCCCTAGGATATAGATTCTTACTAATTGTAGCAATCAGGTTTTGAATCCAAATTCAATCTTTATTCTGGGACAGTCTGAGTTCTTTTAAATTAGGCTGAACACAGTTGAGGGCTTTTCACCATGCCCCCGTCAAGAGGTCAGATTTGTAGATTGAAGATTGTCTGGCAGGTCATAAGTTAATTTGAAATCTTGGGCTTAGAGTTTACAAAAGAACAGATTAAGAATGCCTACCATATATGGATTTGTTTTTAGAAAGCAATTTTCTATTAGCTGCTGAGTCTTGATGACTTTTCAAAAGTTTGGATTGTTTTTAGTCTAATTACCAGTTGAACAGTGCAGGAAAAGGAAGGAAATTTGGTGTGTGTCTTCCTTTTGTCTCTCATTTCTTTATCTTGTTAGCATTTCTGGTTTAAATTTTCTTTTTTATTTCGTTTTTTCATCTTTTATTAAAAATTTTTTTAAATGTTTATTCATTTTTTGAGAGAGAGAGAGAGAGAGAGAGAGAGAAAGCATGATGGGGTGAGGGAAGAAGGAGAGGGAGACAGAATCCAAAGCAGGTTCCCAGCTCTGAGCTGTCAGCACAGATCCTGTTGTGGGGCTCGAACCCATGAACTGCAAGATCATGATCTGAGCAGCAGTCAGATGCTTAACTGACTGAGCCACCAAAGTGCCCCCGTTAAAAATTTTTTTCCATGGTCATTTTATTTATTTTTGAGAGAGTAAGAGAGCACAAGCAGGGGAGGGGCAGAACAAGAGAGGGAGATGCAGAATCTGAAGCAGGCTCCAGGCTCTGAGCTGTTAGCACAGAGCTTGATGTGGGGCTCAAACCCATAAACCATGAGGTCATGACCTGAGCCAAAGTATGACACTCAGCTGACTGAGTAACCCAGGCATCCTGCTTGTTTAAATTTTCTTGATGTCCTTTTGATTTCCTTTTCTGTTTACTATAATCGTTCTCAATTGGAGCCTGGTTGCCTTCTGTCCTCTCCCCCTTTCTCCTCCATTTACAGGGGGTGTTTGGATCTGGGAGGGAGGTTAGACTGCCCTAAGGCTTTAAGAGAATAGCGATGGGGAATCCTAAATGCCTGCATGGGAATCACTCCTGAAATGTTAATACTCCCCGCATTGTAGATGGAAAGCATAGGGTCTTCTGCAAATTGGAATGGAGAAAGAGTCTTGAACTTTGATTTGTAAACTGTGACTAAGTGTAGAGTGGTTAAAAGCCCAGGCTTTGGAGTTAGACTACTGGGATTTGAAACCAACTCTAACATTTACCAGCTGGGTGATCTTTGGGAAGTTACTTAAAGTTTCTTTGCTTCAGTCCCTTCATCTGTGAATTGTGGTCAATAATGGCTTAAAGGTTTTTGTGACAATCAAATAGATTACAATAATACTTGGCTTATTTTAAGTATGTTCAATGATTATATCTTTTGGTAAAAGAGTATTATTCCATAAGGTTCCAAGAACCTTCTTCCTATGTCTGAATCTTTTAGTCTTTTTTTTCCTTTTTCTAAACATGAGCTATATTGATATTCCCATTTTATTTTTATAAATCTAGAAGTATTTTATATTTATAGATTTTAAGCTCAAATATAACAATAATTTTAGAATACTTCATAGAGACTTCTAATAAAATGGGTAGAGTCTTGCAATAGAAAACAGTAAGTTTGTGTGCCAGACAGTGTGAGGAGCACTTACAACAGTCTGATTTAGGACTGCTTTTCTAATTTTAGAGATGGACTTTGGAAGTAGGTTCTTTCTCTATAAGATGAGTGGGCTTTACTCAGACACTTAGATGCTCAGAGTATGGGAAGGAGGGGCTTTCTTGCTATCTCCCACTGTCCTGAGACCCAGTGGAGATGTGAATAGATTCCCTGGCCAAAGAAGATGGTTATAATGGGGCACCTGGGTGGCTCAGTAGGTTAAGCTCCCAACTCCTGATTTTGGCTCAGGATATGATCTTGCTGTTCGTGGGTTCAAGCCCCACGCTGGCCTCTGCACTGACAGCACGGAGCCTGCTTGGGATTCTCTCCCTCTCCCTCTCCCTCCCTCTGCCCCCTCCCCTGCTCTTTCTCTCTCTCTCTCTCGGTCTCTCAAAATAAATAAAGTTAAAAAAAAAAAAAGATGGATACGGTTGTTCCAGTAGCATTTCTCTGTTGGATCCTGTTCCTAAGGGGCCAGCTAGAAATGGTCCTGATTCTACTGCAAGTGCCCAGGCAAACCAGGCCAGTCTGCCCAGGGGCATTGAGGGTGACCAGACCAGATTCAGGGCCAGGACTGTTCAGGCATATTTTACCCATAAAGGCTCTTGAAACTTAGAGCTAACCCCTGTTATCCACTAATGTTACAAACATAGCATGGGCACCGAAATCAACATCAGTCAGCAAGCGTTATTTCTAAGGTCTGCTCGGCAACGATAGTGGGCTACCATCTGGTGCCCGGTGACCAAGCAAAGAAAGTGTTGTTATTAAGTGGCATTTGCTTAGGGTGTCCAAGGCCCCAGGGAGGATACCGACCAGGGTTGTCTACAAAGACAGCCGTTTACTCCCTGCAGGTATGTTCCCAGTAAGCCATTAACTGTGATGTTAATGTCCCACCATGTACCTGGTGAAACGGCATCACAGGTTCCATAAACTTTCCCAAGATCATACAACCAGGAAGTAGTGGAGCTGGGTTTCTGACCACAGCTCTGTTTGATCTAAACCCAGTTTTAAATCACCACCCTGGCCTTTCTGTTAGTATGAAGTAGATATGGGTAGTCCATTTTGAATGGATTAAAAAATTCGAAAGATACAAGCACGGAAGAATGGAACTCACTAAAAATAGGAGGAGGTTGACTTCATGCCAACAGAAGAGAGTAATAATTGGCATCTGTTGTATGCATTGAATGTGTAATGCATTGCACATTCATTAGCATATTTACATTTCACAACCTCCCTGTGCAGTATTAGACCCATTTTACAGATGAGACAGAGGCTCAGTGAATATAAGTCACTTGTGTAAATGACACAATTAGTAGGTAGCAAAGGAGGGTTGTGAATCCTTTTTTCACCATGCCATGCTGTGAAGAGTCTGGGGAAGTTTCCTTGCCTAGTGACTTCTAGTCATGTCTAGGGTGCATGGGATAATCCTGAATTTAGCGGCGCCTGGGTGGCTCAGTCGGTTGAGCGACCGACTTCGGCTCAGGTCATGATCTCACCGTCTGTGGGTTCGAGCCCCGCGTCGGGTTGTGTGCTGACAGCTCAGAGCCTGGAACCTGCTTTGGATTCTGCGTTTCCCTCTCTCTCTGCCCCTCCCCTGCCCATGCTCTGTCTCTCTCTGTCTCAGAAATAAATAAACATAAAAAAAAAAAAAAATCCTGAATTTAAGAGCCAGGATCTTAGAGAATCTAGCTTACAGAACCAGCTGCCTTCATGCTGCAAATTCATTTCTCATCAGGGAAGCTTGCCCATGGCTGAAGAGAGAAATAGCACACAATGGTGGTCGAAGGCTGGCAAAAGAGGCCTGGCCTCTAAGTTGTACTTGCCATGGACTTGTTCTCATTCCTATGGCCTCTGCTCCTCAGAAGCTGGGAAAGGGCTTATGGCAATTGGCACTTTTTGCACCAGTGGGTACATCTGCGCACGACTGCTGGCTCCACAGAGCTACCCCTCCCTTTTGGTGTTTTATCTGCCAGAAGGCCCTCAGGATTGCCGGTGTGCACATGGCCAAGCTTGCTGCATAGGAGAGGCTGGGATGAGTCTGTATGTCCTTGAGCAATTAACGGTCTATCCCACAGGCACCATGAAGGATGGTGCTTTCGCTCAGCCTTAATTCATTAGGAAATCACCATCTCCCCAGCTCATTTGGTGCCAGACTTCAGGGCGCTGTAAATGTAGGACCAAGTGCTACTATGAAATGGAGACTGCTGCTTTCAAGACTGTCCCTGACATCAAGCCTGTGGGCTATTGCGATTTACAGGAGCTGGTTTCGTAGAAGTAATTCCAGGTACTGGGGCAACGAATGCAGCCTTTGTGTAGATGAAACGTTCCATGGGTAGGTAGTTGACTGCTTATTAGTTTACTCTTGCAGCCAAATTATTTTTGTTGCTGTTAAAAATTAATTTTAATAATTACTTTTGGATCAAGCTGTTGAATAACTGAGCCAAGTTTTCACGCCCAATGAACTTTTATGGCAAACTCTCCTCTCTTTATGGGGTTATTATGAGGATGATATTTGTAAAGCACTTTAACTACTCAATGGAAGGCTCGAGATAAATGGTAGTCATACTTTCACGAGTTTTGTAGAGTGATTTTACAATGGCATTCCAGTTCTAAAAGGTGCAAATCATACTCTGCTACTTACCATTTGCTTTAGGGGCTATTTTCCTGTTTTTACTTTTTAAGGGGAAAGCTTTGCATAAGACGGGGGTGATTTCTCTATTTCCGTATCATTATTGAACTAGTTAAAAAAAATCTCCTTAATCTGAGAGGAAATGTTTTCACGGTATCAGAGTTTGAATAGTAAGGAAATAGTAGGATGTGCTCCAGTCAATGAACGGCTAACTTTGCAGTAATTGGTAACAAAACATCTTATGAAAGCACAATCCTTTGCTATAAAACAATACAGTTGACCTTTGAACCACCTGGTTTTGAATGGCTGGGTCCACTTAATATGTGGATTTTTTTTTTTCAGTCAACACAGTACAGTATTATAAATGTATCTCTTTTCCTTATGATTTTCTTAATAACATTTTCTTTTCTCTAGCTTACTTTATTGTAAGAATACGGTGTATAATACATATAATGCGAAATAATGTGTTGACTCTGTCATCAGTGAGGCTTCGCGTTAAGGGTCGGCTACTACTAATAGTCAGGTTTTGGGGATTCACAAGTTATACGTGGATTTTTTAACTGTGCAGGGGTCGGCACCTCTAACCCCCAGGTTGTTCAAGGGTCAACTGTATATTTTTTCTGTCTTACAGTTCTCTTCTGTCCTGCCTTTTGGAGGAGAAACACCCCAACATTGAAATTGTTGTTTTGTTTTTTCGGAGAGAAATACATTCCCTAGAAGGGACCGCCTTACAATGTACTGTTGGTTTTTAAAGAGTGTGCTAGTGTGCGTTCTAGGAGCTTATCTGTACCACCTGTGGGGAAAATGGATTAGGAAAAGGCTGTGCTTTGTGGCCTCAATACATTCTGAGTTTTAACAATAGATTTTCTTTTTTTTAACGTTTATTTATTTTTGAGACAGAGAGAGACAGAGCATGAATGGGGGAGGGTCAGAGAGAAGGAGACAGAGAATCTGAAACAGGCTCCAGGCTCCAAGCTGTCAGCACAGAGCCCGATGCGGGGCTCGAACTCACGGACTGTGAGATCATGCTCTGAGCCGAAGTCAGCCACTTAACCGACTGAGCCACCCAGGCATCCCTTAACAATAGATTTTCAGTAAAATTTGAAAAGTTTGATGACCTACATGATCTGTGATACACACACAACAGCTGTCAGGATTATTAAGAATGTAAATTAGGGGCACCTGGGTGGCTCAGTGGGTTAGGTGTTTGACTCTTGATTTTGGCTCAGGTCATGGTCTCTCGGTTGGTGGCATCGAGGTTGGTGGGATCGAGCCCTTGTGTTGGACTCAGGCTGACAGCACGGAGCCTGCTTGGGATTCTCTCCCTCTCTCTCTGCCCCACCTTCGTGGTCTCTCTCTCTCCCTCTCTCTCAACATAAATAAACTTTAAAAATGTAAATTAGGCTATAAATTTGACTACATTTGCATCCTGCTTGAAATCCTCCATCCTTCTCTTGTTGCACCAGGATAAAATCCAAATTCCTTGTCAGGATGCCTTCCTGCCAACTTCTCCAGCCCCTCCTCTAGCTGTCCCTGTGCTCCTCAGCTCCAGCCCTGACACTTGTCTTTCTGGTCCTTAGCCACCGACCTCCTGCCCTTTTCAGGGCCCTCCGTGTGTGCATTTTCCCTGCCTGAAATGCTTTTGCACCAAGCCTCTGTCATGGCTTCCTGGGGCTCAAGGCTCAACTCCTCACCACCTCAGGCTCTGGTATGTCAGTCATTGAGAAGGAAGCCCAGAAGAACCACGGGCCAGGGTCACATGGCGATTCTTACCCTGTCTGGGTGCAGAGACTGACAAGGAACAGAATTCCAGGCCCAGGCTGAGCTCCTTACCCCACAGTGATCTTGCCCTGCTCTGTACTGTCCTCCCACCTCCAGCTCATACTGCAGTTCTGGATCCACAGTGGGCCTCTTCTGGACCTATTAACTGGTAGTTTAGAGGAGCCAAGGAACCCTTGGCTCCTTGGTGGAGTCTTGCCATTGTTTGGTGGGCATGCATACTGATCTTACCAGACTGTCTTCCCCAGTGGCCTTTCGGCTGCATCTCTTGGAAAAATGGAACAGGCCTCAGGCATCTGGTCTTTTCTTTTCTCCCACTCTCTTTTGGTGAAGTTGCATTTAGCAATTCCCTGCTCAGTGCCATGGGCTGAGTACAGAGGCCTAGCTGGTATTTCCTGAACCAGGACCCACCATCCTACCCTGCCTCTCACGAAGTCCCAGAGTAGGAAGGTGAGCCTGTGCTGATGAGCAGGTGGTCCAGTGGCCTCAGTGGCCTCCCCTGGGAGTCACTGCCAGCTCTGATGGGGCAGTCTGAGTAGTTGAATCCACTTGTGCTGGGAACTATTAGCCAAGGCAGGTGCTTCACCAGCCTGAGGATCAGGTGATTTCCTTTCTGGAGCTTCTGATATATGGACAGTGAATTATCATCCTGTAAATAAAGCATGACTGTTATTCTCTCCAGAAGAGTATTGTTTTTTAAAAAATAGATGTATCAATGACCCCACCCCCAGTATAAAGAAAGAAGCTAAATTTTCAGTTGTGTGTGTGTTTTTTCTTCTGTTGTTTAAAGAAATGCTAATTATGGAAAGTTTAAACAACATGTAAAAGTACAGGTAAAGGGAAAATCATACCAAGTACCTACCTTCTAAAAGATAATTATTGCCCTTTATTTTTTTATGATCATCATGCACATATGCACACTCACAACCTTAAATATATAAGATTGTATTATAGGGCGTTGGTTTGTTTTTTTCTTCACAGTAGATTGTGGTAGTCTTTCCAAGTCAATTTAGACCCCTCCTTTTTAATATCTGAAATATATTCCATTGTATGAACGTGCTGTGATTTATTTGACCAATCTCTTAAAGATGAAATATTTTCCCTGTTTTGAATAATGCTTCATTAAACACCCTTGTACTAATCTAATTCTCTCACTAGACTGCCGAGTCACAATATAATAATTATTTTGGATTTTCACTCAGGCTGACAAACTACAGAAATGTTGAATCATTTTTTATTGTCCTAAATGAATGAAAACATGTTGCTGACTTCTTTAATGCTGTTCTTTTAATGTATTTTAAATGGTTAATTTTCTCGAACTCTTTTGCTACTTTTTTTTCTTGGCAAGTGGACTTTGGATAACTAATGGAGGGAGGTTTAATGATTAATTTTGTAGCTTCACTGGCTAAAAACCAAAATGTATATCCAGTGTGTATTTTCCCCTACATCATTCTTGTATGCAGTTGAATGGGAGGAAGAAATTTTCCTCAGGTTAGAAGCTTCTTTTAGCTGGACTAAGAATTAAGTTTACATGAGACAGATTAACAGGAGAAAAAAATCCAAGTTTTATTATGTGTACCCAGAAGCCCAATAATGAAATTGAGAACCAAGCAAGTGACCAAAGGCAGGCCCTTCTTATACCTTTAAGACAAAGAGACAGTAAATTGGTGGGGAATTGACAGGATAAAGAAAACAGGTGTTTGGAAGCTTTAATTAATAAAATGTTCCAAGTGGAATTTAGACTGAGATACTAGATGAGTAAAAAAAAGTAACAAAGTTTGATTCTCTAGTTTTCTCAGCTTTAAAGTTCCTATCTCTGCTGATAAGAATGTCTTTTTACTTCTTAGTGTGGGGAGGGTACTTTTCATAAGGGAGATTCATTTCCTGCTTTCAGGGGGACAGAGGAGGGATCTGAGTGTCCTTGACTGGCTATTTCCCAAGTAGCTTCAATTCAAAATAATCAGTATGCCATCGTGGTACATTTGGAGCCACCTGTCCTACGCTCTTACACAGTTATGTCTTCTTGCAATTCTGATAGCAGTTAATCATCACATTAGAGGTTATGCAATTAAAACCATTGTCCCCTTTAGGTCTTTATTGTGAGCAGTCTTTCATGGTCTGTACTTTCATATTACTCCTAAAACTTTGTTAAAGACAGCTTTTGACAATAAAAGTAACAAATACCACTTTGTAATTGGATAGGGATTTTTAAAAAATAACTCTTAAATTCTTATTTGAAGGTATAATCTTTAGGTGAGTATTCTAACATTTCTACTGTGGAAACACTGCTTTCATGACCATCTCTAGTTTCTTCTAGAATGTTTTCCCCATTTGTTTCAGTCTGTGAAAGTTTTCCCAGATCCGTGTGATTGATGACCTGTTGTTCTACCTCTTTGAACTTTATCTCCTTGATCTCATCTGTCCATCCTCTGGTGTCACCTGAAACTTTGACCAGTTCATTGGTTAATTGCTTATCTTTCTTTCACGCTTTCTTGAGTTCATCTAATGATAAGGCTATCATATATCATCTTAAAAAGCTTTTGTAGTGTGTGTTCTTTTACAGGTCAGAGTGATTCAATGTTTAACATTCATTATGTGCTCCCTTTGTCTGGGTGTTACGTAGATCTACGAAAGGTAGATTTGTATGTTGAGACTGTTGGAATAACAAGATGTAGGCAGTTTAGCTTAGGAGAAAAAGCACCAACTTAGTTTTCTTGGTAAAGTTATTTGGAATTTGAAGGGATGATTTTAAAGTAGTTTGGAAGAGTTTTTCAATGTCTTGTCTCCTCATCAGGTAAAGCCTTCTAGAGGGGATGGACTCTTCATGTACAGTTTTGATTAAAAGACTGGGATCATTAAAAGACTGGATATAAGGAATGGTTAGGGAAGAAACTAACTTAGAATACAACGGGAATGAGAGGTGGGAACCAAGAGGAGGAAAGAAAATAGGATATACAAAAAAAGACATTTTAAAGGAGGTTGTCAAGGGGCGCCTGGGTGGCGCAGTCGGTTAAGCGTCCGACTTCACCCAGGTCACGATCTCGCGCTCCGTGAGTTCGAGCCCCGCGTCGGGCTCTGGGCTGATGGCTCAGAGCCTGGAGCCTGTTTCCGATTCTGTGTCTCCCTCTCTCTCTGCCCCTCCCCCATTCATGCTCTGTCTCTCTCTGTCCCAAAAATAAATAAACATTGAAAAAAAAAAAATTTTTAAAGGAGGTTGTCAGAGTAAATACGGCAAATCTTATTTGTAATTAGATCATAACTTATTTTTATTTTTATTTTATTTTTTTAAGTTAGTTTATTTATCTTGAGAGACAGAAAGAGAGAGAGAGAGAGAGAGAGTGTGCGTGTGTGAGCAGAGGAGTGACAGAGAGAGAGTTGAGAGAACCCCAAGCAGCCTCTGGAACCCTAGCATGGAGCCCAACGCAGGGCCCAAACGCATGAACCATGAGATCATGAACTGAGCCGAAATCAAGCTCAGTGGGTCATTAACTCAATGACCCACCTAGGTGCCCTGATCATGACTTACTTTTAAATATCCTTCGTTCATGTCAGAATAGCAAAATATAAACCTGTGTGAGAAGATATACCACAACTTTGGGTGTGGATTGGTACAGGAGACAAGGCTATAATTGACTCAGTGAGGCTGCCATCTTGCCACACCCTGTACTCAGGCTACAGCCTGAATCAGTGCCAAGGACTTCTGGGAGGGGACACAGAATGAAGTGCTTGCTCATCCATCCAACTAAATGCTGGGATTCCAGGCTGGAGTTGGTACTGTGTGGCAATTAACATTGTTTTCCAGCAAACAGTGGGATTCCCCAGTGTCTAATCATGCTGGTGCTGAGTTGTATGGAAATGACTCTTTCAGGACACTAAGGTACCATTTAATGAACTGTTCCTTTAGTGTCATTTAATAACTCACAATCTTAGTGTGTATTAAGTGGTAGTTAATTACTGACTCTTTGAGCCACTGGGGAACCATTTTGTAATTACTACTTCATTGCCATTTAATACATTTCTGTCTTGTACATTAAATAGCTCTGAGCAGTAATTCACAGCCTGGTCCCTGGTGGCCTCTTCCAGAGATGCTCATCTGAAACCAGATGGTTGCTTAGGCATAGGGAGAATAAAGGTGCCATAAAAATTTTTTAAATCCATGGTCGCCAGACTTTTGTATTTAATGGACCACACTTTGTTTTTGTTTTTGTTTGTCTTTAATGTTTAGGGCCATACATAAGGTTGTTAAATTTTTTGTTTTATGGAGTTTTGTTCCCCCTAAGAAGCCTGACTCGGGAGCACATTGTCTAGGGCAGGGTATAGTAGGCATTCGGTAAATATTGGTGAAGTTAAATTAAGTTATGCATTTTAGACCAGAATTTTTGTTGGTGACACCTGCTTAATTTTGTTATTATTTTATCAGAGCTCATATTGGAGATGTTAATTTTTTAAATGTGTTATCACATGTGACTGCTTAAAGAGATTTCATTGTTTATGGGGATTTTGAGGGCTAAATAGTAAATGTGAAAACTTTGGAAGGACCTCAAACCAGATTGTGAATGTGAGGTAAGTAATATTGCCTGCTGACAGTAGTATGCAGAAATGATGAATTTTTCCATTATATTAAACTCTGGGGAATTCTAAGATGTGGAACTGATTAATACAAAAGCAGCTCTTACACAGATTGTCGTGTCTTGATTCCTGAGGTAAATTTGTGACAGATCAAAGGAGAAAGTGGGTTCATAAGGATGATTTAGTTAAAATTGATACCTTAAAACAGAATCATAAAGGCACTGCCTTTTCTGTGATTTTTCCTTATTGTAGGAGCTAGGTGTATTGTAAGGTGACGTGTCTGAATTCTATCCAATATCAGTAGTGTCATGGCCATGGTGGTGGTAATGATGATATAAAAGATCCTAAAAATCCTGGTGAGTATTTTGAAGGATGGTAGAAGGAAGGATTGACAGCCTGTGGCATGGAGAAGTGGCCCATGAAACAAGTTATTGGAATGGCTGATGACCCTGTGGTGCCATCTATTTCCTGGAAAGACACATGTCCTCTTCTTCAGAGGCTGGGCAATGTATCAGTGCTTTTTTCCTCTGAATGCCTGCCAGATTTGGAAGTTGCATTGCTTGTCTGGTTGTCTTGTAGAATGTCTGATTTTGTCAGCTAATCAACAGTTAGTTGAAACACTTTTCATTAAACTCCTTTTCCTAATAATGTTTAAACCATAATTTAAGCCTTAGCCAAGTCATGGCTTTTGTTACCTGGCTTCAGAGCCCATTAATATACACAAAGTTTACAGGGGGCTGGATAACCTTTTCTTTACTGGAAGTAATGGAAACCTCCTGTCATATTTTCTGATAGAACACATTTTAAAAGATGAATTTTCAGACACCATTATTTTGTAGATGTTCATTCAGCAAATTATCCAAGTACAAAACTGTTGTAAACACATTGCTCAGACATAAAGTTAAGTACATTCTATCAGAAAGTTCACTGCATCTGTAATCCTAGGCTTAGTGCTATGGTTTAAGTAAGAAGGGATTTAGAGAGTTCATAAATGCAAAGACTAGCATAAACAAAAAGGATTAAAGGAACTGTTTCCTGAGCAGCACTAATATAGAATCTCATACCTCCTTTCTCTCCAGGGATACTGTTGACTTTATTTTAAAGCCAGTTTTCAAGAAGCTATAGGGCAGACAGGTATTTTAATAACACAAATTAAGAAATTAGGGATGTCTGGCTGGCTCATTGGATGGAGCGTGCAACTCTTAATCTCTTGGACTGAAGCCCCACCTTGGGTGTAGAGATTACTTAAAAATAAAAATCTTAAAAAAAATTAATTTCTCTGATCAGAGTATGCATGTGATGTTGGCATGAATACAGGTTTCTTTGATTACATAGCAACCTATTATTGGTCTCCATTTTGACTTTCTATACTTTGTGTTTCTTCAGCAGATTTGAACTACCATAACAAACTATAGCCAGTTGAATTCTCATTTATATCATTCTCTGATTTAGTTCTGAAATTGTATCTCCGTGGGACTGTTTTATGGTTTTCAGTGGTGGGTACATATTATTGCACTTAAAATATTTAGCGTTATTGTAATTTCACATTCCATATAGCTGCATTAACTACATCCTCATTTTGAATAGCCCATTTAGTATTAATCATTTTATGTGTCATCATGTGCTCCACTAGCCCCATATTCGGGCATTCGAACTCTTTTCAGTTTGAGACTGGCATGAATAATCCTCCTGTAAGCATCTTTAAGCAGATTGCTTCCCCCTGTCTTCACCTTGGGGTCCTTCTTGGGAATATATTTCCCTAGAGAGAAATCCTTGGTAAAGAGTATGACCTCTTTTGTTGCTCTTGTTCCGTGTTGTTGGTTCTCCTTTGATTCAAGGGTCCTCTGAAGAAATGCTGTAAGAAAGGGGAGGGACGTCTGAGTGGCTCAGTCGGTTAAGGGTCCAACTCTTGATTTTGGCTCAGGTCATGATCCCCGGGTTGTGGCATCAACCCTGATTTTGATTTCAGCTCAAGTCATGATCCCACGGTCATGGGATTGAGCCCTGTATCGAGCTCTGCGCTGGGCATGCAGCCTGCTTGAGATTTTCTTTCCCTCTGCCCCACTCCCCTGTTCACACACATTCTCTCTCTAAAATAAAAAAAAATTAAAAACAATTTAAAAAGTGGGGGGAAATGGCTGCAAGGAAAAGGAATTGTCTCTGAGGTCTGAAAACTTTTCACTGGCAAGAGACCAACAAGTGAGACTTTGCATGCTATTGGCCAATCAATAAATTAGTGTAGTGGTTAAGAGCACAGCCTGTGTAGTTTAGCCAGGCATGGGTTCACATCTGTTGCTTTCCCGAGCCTCAGGTTCCAGCTTTATAATGTGCACATAATAACACCTGCCTTGTTGTGGGTGGTGTTGAGCTAAATGCTTTACTGTGCTGTGAGGCCATTACATGGCCTGGGCCTGGCTAATACTCAGTACTCCGTGCATGACATCTGCTGTGATTTGCTCTGACTGGGGGGCTGGGGCTGTGGCAGCAGGCCTCTAAGTTGGGTTTATGTAGTGTTGGCAGGTTGTTGCCAAAGTCCTTGGGCTCTAGGATGCTTCTTGGGTGTATCAACTGAATTCCGGGTTAGCCTTCTACCTGGGGTCAGTTCTTGCAATGTGCTCATTCTTGAGTTTGTATATGAATGGATACTGGTAATTGGTTTCTGTGACTTAGGCACCCCTGCCCCAGGCAGATGTTTGTTCTTTAAGAACAAACAAATAAGAACAAACAAATAAGAATATCAACCATCTCTGTAACAAACATATCATTTTCTTTCTGGTGTCATATTTTTTGTTTGGATGATAAAAGAATTTGAGAAGGATGTGTTCCTTCCAGTCCTATCTTTACTTAGCTTGCAGAAGATGCCTTTAGAGAAGCTCGTGTATAAAAATTTTAAGTTGTTTGGGTATTGTAAGAAAATGTTGCACCTTTTCCTTTCCTGTGACATTAATAGAAATCTCTCTACCTTACAACCACCTAATTTTAAGAAATCAAAGAAGCATCAACATCATGTGGGCCTTAATTTTTTTTTTTTCTTATTTCCCTTCTTCATTGCCATCATTGTCCCTGTTAACCATGTGTGTATTTTGGGATCAAGGATTTGTCATTCTCTCTCTTCCTTTTCTGGAAATTTCAGTGGAACCTCTTTTAAATGTGGTACCATATTTCATCAGTGGTTTTTAGAGATGAGTCTAAATGTGTGTGAGTATATGTCTGTGTGTGTGTTTTCAACATTAATATATATTTTAAAAACAGTTTTTAATTTTTTGGTTCTAAGGAGTTAAACTTCCTCACTCCCTGACTATTTCATATTGAGGTCCAGCCACATTTACAATTGTTCAGCAGTGTTTAGCTAGGGAGGAGATGGTCTACATCTGCCGGATGAACTGAGGCTCAGAGGAAAATGACTCTTGGGGAGGAGACTGACAGGTCAGAGAAGGAGCACCCCACACCCCTCTCCAGGCCTCCAGCTTCTCTTCTTTCCCTGGCAGGTTAGCAAGTGGCCTGGTGAGAATGCAGCCAACCCTGGACCCTGGGGAGTGCTTGTGAGGGTTGGAAGGTTTGTTTTGTTTTGTTCTGTTTTTTTTTTTTCCTTCTTTTTTTTTTTTTGAATTTTTTTTTGAATTAAAAAAACTTTTTTTCTACATTTATTTTTGAGAAACAGAGAGAGACAGCATGAGCAGGAGAGGGGCAGAGAGAGACGGAGACACAGAATCAGAATCAGAAGCAGGCTCCGGGTTCCGAGCTGTCAGCACAGAGCCCGACGTGGGGCTCGAACCCACGAACCGTGAGATCATGACCTGAGCCGAAGTCAGACGCTTAATCGACTGAGCCACCCAGGCGCCCCATTGTTTTTTTCCTTCTAGTGCTGTTGAATTGATTGGTGGTATAGGTTTGCTACATAGAGATGTCTGATATTCTTGTTAAGTTTTGTTCTTATCTGTTTGTTCTTGAAGAACCAACATTTCTTGGGAAATCTGCCTAGCTCACAGGGATCCTTCAGTATGAGTATTAATTCATATGCAAACCTAAGAATAATTTGCATGGCTAGTGGGCACTTACTCTGGGCGGAGGATTCGGGGAATACTCCATGACTCTACACTCTTGGGACCTTCTGCCCTGAGACCTCATTTCTCAATGGTGGCTTTGTGAACATGGTAGAATCATCTCACCTTCATAAATCTCAAGGCAAACCACATCAGTCCTTCCAGAAAAGGCATTTGTTCTGTTACCTTACCCTCACAAAGAAGTCAAGGGTCCAAATATTTATCATCCGCGATGACACCTCATTTTGCCTTTCACCACCAGACCAAATGGTAGGAGTTGTTCTGCTTCATTGTGTCTTCACAGTTTTTCCTCTGAGGCTCCTCTGTCTGTTGTTACTTGATCTTTCAGACATGAGTGCCCTCCTGGCCTGCAGGGTCACTCTTACATGGAGGTCTGGCAAATGGCAAACCTGCTCATCAAGTGTTGGGCAAATTTAAATGTGATTTCCTTTTACTTTTTAGCGTTTTCCGAGTTTCAGTCAATTTTTTTTTTTTTCTTTAAACGGCTAACTTGATTTCAGACACAGACTAAAATGGAGTGTTGTCCTGGTGGTCTGCTCTTGATTTTCCACTGTGGAAAGTATTCTCTCAGCCAGAACATTTACTTTAGTTACCACCTTCAGAGTATTTTGTTAGTAACATCTCTCTGAGGGGTAAGTATATTGTCTGCTTGCATTCACTAGTCATTTATTTCTCTGAAGGCTTTATGTTTGATTTTTGAAACTCAGAAAGTAGATAAATTATCTTTTGACCCTGGTCATAATTTTAACTTCTCTTCTCATGAGCCCCGGCTCCACACTGAAGAGCTTACTGATTAACTCTTAATGTGAAACTTTGCTATGGCCATATGCTGAGAGAGCAACATGAAATAACAGGGCTTTGTTAGAACTGGTATCTGGTCTGCTCACTTGACAAGAATATCTCTGTACGTTTTTGACTTGGAAGGCTCATCTTAAAGTGAAAAACCTCACCTTGAAATTTTCAAAACTACCTAGGAATGTAGTAAGTACAATGCTATCATCGTTAGTCTTTCAGTATACTTTTCACACACGAAAACGTTCCCATTATTTGATGTGCATTTCCCTAGGAAGCTTCTCTTTCTGAAGAGTGTATTGCTTCCTCCTTATTCATCTGAGTGAAAGATCGTTAAGGGTCACAATTAAGATTTGCTTAGTTATATAAAATTTCCTTTTGGTCAGATACTTGACTCTGAACAGCCACTTCAGAAATTATGTGTTTTCAGGCATTTTTTAAAGATTTATTGAAAAAATAATTTTTTTTCTTTTGAGAGAGAGCTAGAGAGAGAGAGAGAATCCTAAGCAGACTGCACCCTCAGCACAGAGCCTGATGTGGGGCTCTATCCCGTGATCCTGGGGTCATGACCTAAGCTGAAGTCAAGAGTCAGATGCTCAACCAACTGAGCCACCCAGGCTCCCCTTAAGATTTTATTTCTATGTAATCTCTGCACCCAATGTGGGGCTCAAACCTACAACCCCAAAATCAAGAGTCACACGCTCTACCGACTGAACCAAGCGAGGTGTCCCTTCAGGCATTTTCTAAAGAGAACTCCAGAAACTGCTAATAATTTGGGGGATAATTTGAAAAATCTCAATTTGAGGGTTAAGAAGTGCTTACCATTGTGCCATTACCTATGCCAAGTCACCAGCAGACAGGATCCCAAGGCTAGGCGGTAAGCTTTGACATTTGTCATTCGTTGTATCTTTGAACTGGCAGGTAGAGCCAGTATGTAGACATATGGTCTCTTCTTAATGAAGAAGTTCTATCTACTAGGAAGAGAGTTTAGCCTTGGCTTTTCATTCTTGGAAAGTTTTTATCTGTGGACATCATGGGAGTCTCAAAACGCAATTCGCATTAATTGAAGAAATAAAACCATATCCATAGCACTTGGGAGGACAAAGGAATGGTGTAGTATAACAAAATAAATAGTACTGCTGTGCCAAAAGGAGAGTAGTACGATACCAATAGTTATTGCAAGCTCAGCATTTCCTGTGACTCGTTGCTTGAAAAACTAGGCATAACTGCTTAGATTATCCAATGGGTCTGTATGTTCCAATTTTGTGAAATTCATGGGACTGTCTCCTGTTTGAAGGCTTTGCACAAATGTAATGATGCTTACTGTGAAAACAAGATAATTTATTGTCGTTTTACTTTGAAATGTTATTTGGAATATAACATGGAAGAAAATAATTCACGAAGTTACTGGCTTGTCAGTGGATAGACATTCATGATTATCATTGTTCTCATTTAAGAATACTTGGGAAAGCACTATTCTGGAACTCCTCCAGAATGCTTTTTCTGTCAGAATGCAACGTTAAATGTGTTTTGAGCAAGTGAATTAAGTTGTGCGGTGAAAAAAATCTCATTGTAAAATTGCCTTGACCCAGAAGTTTCCAGATTTTCTCTCTTTGTGGTGCTCTAAGTGTCTTGATAATTGTTTTTAAAAGAAATACCTGACAGTTTTTATTAAGCAGTTAAGCACAAACCAATTAGTATTTATGTCCTAATAATTGAGTTTCCATTTGAAAAAGTAAGACTTATAAACTTGTAAAAAACATATACTTTTCTCTTAAAACTTTAAAATTTATTTCATTCTTAAATAACCACTATTATTTACTGATAATGTGTCTACTTGTTGGACATTGCACAGCTTCTCAGACCTTGGAATTACATTAGACATCTCATGCTCATTTCCTGCTCCATATTGATTTTCAAATGACACTTGGGTTTTTATCACAGGAATTGCAAAACACACACACACAGACACACACACACACACACACACACACACACACACACACTCCTTTTCACAAATATATGAATGATGTCATCAAAAGGAATGTAATGCAATCTGTGAATTAACTTGAACAACACTTCACTATGTTTTCTCTGAGAAATTGGAATGCCCTCCACCTTCCTGTAAGCTCCCTCTGGCTCTCCAGGGCACCTTGGCACACGGTCTGGGGACCTGCGTCTTAATCTGTTTTTGTTCTCTGTAACCAAGTCAGAGTTGCCTTAAGGGGCCTGTATTAACTGTATTATCTAAAAATTGGCTTTTGTTGTTAGTTTGTGGTTGTCAAATTTTGGTGAACAACAAAAACATTTCTAGGTTCTGTATGCTAGAAATTCTGATTTATTATATTTGGGATGAGTCGATGGCACCCAGACACCTGCATTTTTTTAACAAGCTTGCCTGGTGATGCTAATGCATATGTAGTTTGAGGGCCAGTGAATACCATCACTAATCCCTTGAGTTCAGGGAGCTTGTTGCTCTTCACTTTAATCATCTTATTCCTGTAATGCACATAATGTACATTTGGCAGATCTCCCTGGAATGGCCTTAAACTAATGTCGTGTCCCTTACTTCACTTCTGTCTCCTTCCCAGCTTTAATTTCGCTTCTTAAAAGGAAAAAGGAAGGAAGGATTGGGGATCTTAGGGTTTTGTAACTTGCCAAGCCTCCTGTCCATGGTCTTCCCTAATCTACCCTACCAGTTCCTCACTTTCCCACACAAATCCCTCCACACTGTTGAATCAGTCTGCTCATCTACCCTGAGATGCGGTTGGCACATTTGTCTCCACCTTTCCTTGCTTGTGTCTGGTATTAAGAGTTGTAAGTGTCCAAAGTGGGAAAAAACTCTGGGATTGGGAGAAAAAATTTTAAATTTATATGTGTTAGGCTAGAAGATACTCTGATTGGTATTTAATACAGTGCTTCCATGTTAGAATTGAGGAAGCACATGGAAGACATGTGCTGTCCCCAAGGTTACGCAGGAAGTGAAAAGCCACGCTTAGAAAGTTATTGCCTGGCTCCTTGCCCGGGGCCTATCCACTACACCACAGCCCACCTGATCTCTGGAGAGCAGTACTGCATGATCATACTTAATCTCTGGGAGGCGGTCCTAAATCATCATACTTGATATCTGGGGGATAGTAGTGGATCATTCTACTTGATCTCTGGAGGGCAGAACTGGATCATCCTACTTGGTCTCTGGGGCATGGTACGGGATCATCTGTGACTTTTTCACGTCTCACAGGTGATTCTGATATAGAACAAGGGCTGAGAACTGGGCTTGGTAATTTGCTCATGAAAAGAACACATTTGGTGTGTTAAATATTTGTGATTTATTTAATCAAAACTTACAGATTGAATTTGTTTTTAAATGTTTGAATTTTGATTTTTATATGAATTTACAGACTTTGGACATGGGCAACTTAGTCACTCAACTTTTGTGGTTTAATTGGGAGAAGGCAGAAACTTGAAAGAGCAGATGAAACTGTCATTGTTATCATAAAAGGAGAAATTGGTCTTTTCTGGATGTTTATTTATAAATTGTATTCTATCAACATCAGAATATGATGGGGTATTGTTGGGATTTGGACAACATTTCCCTGCTCAGGGCCCCTTTCTCCTTCCCGGAACCTAGCTGGATTCTGAGTGATTGTGGTTCCGGGGGCCTGACTTTGGAACATAGCTGTAGTAGACAGTTTCAGGAAGGCACGTGATACCTTCATCCCTAAGCAGAATTGGAGTGATTAGATAAGAATCACAAGGATCGGCCAAGGAAGACCAGTCACTTTTACTGTGCTTCTCTCTATCACATTTCCGGTATATTTTAGAGGAGGTAAAACCAATTTATGTGTAGGGAAAATTGGGCATTGGGAGACTCATGAAAAGTACTCTTGGAACTTTGCAATCCCAGAGTTACTTTATTGAAATGTACAATCAATCATTCATTCATGCCTACATGCCTCACTCATTTATTTGACATTTATTCACTCATTCATTTTTTCTCTCTGAGAGGTCTTCCTCCAAGTGGCTGCTTCTCTCCTATGAGATGATGTGGAACTACGTGTTCCTTGGAAGTTCAGCCTTTTAGAATGAGAACCCTCCCTCATTACAACTTTCTTGAGAAGTCATCTTGTAGCTGTGCCTCTTTTCAATTCAAATTTCAGTTAATAATGTGCTTAGCTTCAATGGTAGATGTTATAATGATATCATAAGGGAGGGGGAAAAAAGGATCATTTGGGTGTCATATGAAGTTGCTTGTAATTTACGACAGCTCTTGTAATCTGTTTCTTCAGTTTAGTTGAGAATAGCTGGGGAACTGAGAGTGCTACCTTTTTTCTAATAAAACAGTGTCTCAACTTTATTAATCAAGAACAAATTGACTTAAATCCACAAATAAGAGTGACACTACTTAATACCATTACTGTTAATTTAAACCCCCCTTTCTCTTCTGGCTTTTCTTTGTTGCGAATCCCCTCTAAAGAGGGGCAGTTTCGGAAGGAAGGGGCACCATGGGCTCTCCTGATGCCCTCCTGAACAGCCAGGACTGCTCATCACGCCTCTTGTTACTGAGCCATCAGGTACCATGGGAGAAAGGGCATGCGAATCCACTCACTGTGCTAGGGTTGCTTTTAAGCACTGACGTGGCTTAAACTGCATTTGACCTGCTGCTTCGGATGCAAGCCAATAGGTGACTCATTATTTCAGATGTTTGGATTGTGCTGTTATAGTTGAAGCAATCTGTAAGGAAAATAGAAAAGCGTGTTGTAAAAATACGTTTGTCTCCAGGAAGGAGAATCCCTGTGCCCTGACTGGAGGTGGGGTGTCGGCACATGGCTTGTCAACTTGTTTTACTTCAGATCCTGGGTTGAAGCAGTCCTGGGAACGTCCACCGGTGCATGTTTAGAGGCATTGCCACTTTTTTTTTTTTCTTTTTATATTCTTGTATGTGAGCTCTGAAGAGGCTGGGTATGAAACTCTCTATCCTGGTCACTGAGAGATAGCTGTGCACCCTGAGGATAGGCCAGCCAGGTACCAGTCCCCTGGCCCCATTCTGAGGGCGAGAACCCGGTGCTCACAGCCATACAGAAGGTTAACGTCCTCAGGTAGTTTCTCTCTGAAGTTTAAGATGGGACGAGCCAATTTATATTGTTTCATAGGTCACTGGAGGCTGTTCATTTTCTAATATGGGGTTTGATAATTATACTTTCTAGAAAGTAGGCTTTCTAGAATCAAAGACTATTATAAAATGTCATTTTTAAAAATCTTTAATACTATGTTTTTAAGTAAAATATTTTGCTAACTTAAATTTGTGTCCTTTCTTTTTCTCGTGTCTTGGTTCTTATATCCCAGGGGAACTCTTAGGAAAAATTCTCAACTCTCTCCCCAAACACTATGGTAAAGGAACTGTTCAAGATTTGTAGGGCTGTGGCTATGAACCAACTATTACATGCCAGTTTAGACTAAGTCATTGCTTTTTTATAGAATTTTGATTAGTTTGTTAGATGGTGACTGTCAGATGCTTTTTTTTTTTTTTTTACATTGTATTTTTAAGTTATCTGTCTACCCATGTTGGGGCTCAAACTCACAACCTCAAGATCAAGAGTCTCATGCTCTACTGACTGAACCAGCCAGGTGCCCCTGTCACATGCTTGTTTTGAAAACTTTGAGCTGAGTCCGTAATAGCTTCTGTCTATTGAATATGTGCCAGGAACTCCGTTTAATCCTCACAGATCTACTAGGTGGCATATATTAGATGCAGTGGGTAGTCAATACTCAGAGAGGTTAATTAACATGCCCATGACCACACGGCTAGTAAGAGCTATAAAAGCTATTTACATCAGCTTGACTTGGAGGATGTGTCTACACAAAGCTCTACTGCCTTTCTCCCTGAAAACAAGGTCATGCTACATAGTGCTGAATGTCATTCAGCCTCTCTACTTGTCTATTGATACGTAAATAGCCCTTCTTTCAGAGAAGCTGGATAGCATAATGGTGAAGAACAAGGACAGCTGTCTGACTCCCACACTTAGTAGCTCTGAGACCTTGGGCAAGTTCCTTACCTTTTTATGTCTTGTTTTTTTCCCATCAGTGGATAAGACAGTACCTGTGTTTGTGAGGTTGAAATAAGTATCTATGAAGTGTTAGAAGAATGGCTCGTAATGATGACTATGCAAGTATTCGCTATTTTTGTATATTATTGCGAAAACTGATGGGCATGAGATGTCTTCTCCATCTCCTCTTTCTTGCCGCAACAAGCAAGGTGCCCTGGGTCTGCCTATGGGAATGCTTTGGAGTAGGGCGGGACTGGCGTCACCTGCCGCTTTGGGAGTGAGGCCTCTCCCATACACTGTCCAGTCTTTACCCCCTAGGCTGTGGGCGTAGCTCCCAGGTTCTTCTGCACATACCCGGTCTGTCCGGTCTCTGGTCTGCTTGCCTGTTCTCCTCAAAATGTGCATGTCCTCCACCTCTACCGCATGTGTTTTGAATATATCATTGCCGGTTCAAACATTGATTTAGTGTCCCAGCCTGTTGTCCATATGTTTCAGCTGGTGTGGCCACAAGGGTATATCATAAATTACGACCTTCTGGAGGCACGGATCAGGTCTGTGAGGACCTTGTAGAGCAGTTTTTTAAAAAAGCTTTGTATCATGCAAGTGATATATTACTGGAGTGTGAAGGTGAAGGGAGAAGTACCTGGGGGAGGCAGAAAACCACAAGGTGGAAAGACAGCATTAGGGGTCTTAGGGCCTGTGCTCTGGCCTTTCTGAGTTCTCTCTCCCCTTCTTTAAGTCAGGGAGGCTGAAGGGCTTGTCACCCATCCCGCTTCAGGGCATGAAGTGTTTCCCTTCTGATTTCAGGGAAGGGAAGTGAGTCAGGCATTCCTGGTGCAGAGGTCCAGCTGCCTGGGAGAGGACTCCCCAGGAGCGCGGTCCTGCCCACTCCCCACCCCACTCCTTAGCGCTGTGCAGATAGTGACCCAGTGCTGCCGCGGTGAGTGACTGCCGCCACCCAGAAAGCTTCAGTGTTGGAGGCTGTGCACAAATTGCCAAAACCAGATGTAGAAACGGCCTGTTGGTTTTTGTGTTGCTTTTTGTGTTAATTGTTGTAAAACACACATAACATAAAATTGCCCATGTTTACATTTTTAAGCATGTAGTTCAATGCCATTAAGTACATTCACATTGTTGTGCATCCATCACCACCATCCATCTCCAGATCTTTTTTTCCTTTGTCTTGCAGAATTAAAATTCTGTATCCATTAAATAGTTATTCCCTATTCCCCTCCCGGCAGCCACCCTTCTGCTTTCTCTCTCTGTGAATGTCACTACTCTAGGAGCCTCATGTAAGAGGAATTGTACAGTACTTGTTCTTTTATGGCTGGCTTGTTTCACTTAGTGTCATGTTTCAGGGTTCATCCATATTGTAGCTTGTGTCAGAATATCCTTCCTTTATAAGGTTTCACATTATTCCATTGTGTGTGCCACGTGCTGTTTACCCAACTCATCTGTTAATGGGGACTTGAGTTGCCTCTACTTTTTGGTTATTGTGACTGATGCCACTGTGACTGTGTGTATATCACCATTGGTTTTTGTTCTGACGGGACCTTAGGGATTCAGGAGTAGAGTCTCTTGTGACTGTTGGGGTAAAGGGACCTCTGTACAGCTCTGATTTTTTTTTTTTTTTTTTTTAATTCAGTAAGAACGACGACCTGGATCACCAGGAGCAATTCAGCTGATTATCTAGTTATATATGTACCGGGGCGTTTCACTGATATGAGGAGTGATCAGGCAGAACTTGGTGTAGAAGAAATGAGAAGCAATGAAACCGAAGGATGTTCCGAAAGGGCCAGTTCAGTAGGTAACTGTGGAACTCGCTGCCCCCACGGAGCGGAGGGTTTATGTAGTTTACCCTGGGAAATTTCAGCCACGCAGGAGACAGACGCAGGTCAGCTCTTCCTCTGTGGAATCACCACTGTCTTTCAGACAGAGGAACGGGCGCTAGGCTCAGAGGCTTCTTCTGGGAGGTGGTGCCCTGTCCTTCCTGAGCTGCTGGCACCAAGTGCCACCCGTGAGTCCTTCTGGTCTTTGCAGAGCTCCTGGGTGGAACTCTCTAACTTCCCTTTGATCTCTAACTGTAGGTCTGTGTTGCTTGTTAATAAGAACATCGTACTGTTTGCTAATTCAAGAATAGGTGTTCTTGACCACTGTGAAAAGACCGCCAACCGGAAATGATTTGAGAGGAACCATTTCTTTTCAGAAGCTTTCCAGATGTAGCCTACAGCGCATCCTTCCCAGCGGCCCTGTGCTGGCTCTCAGTCATCCACCCCATTCACCTCATGTTCGGCCAGTTGCACGCACCCAGATGGAACCGTGAGAAAATTGGATGGAGGGATGTGTTGCCCTTTATTATCTTCTGCCCATGTTTTAAATGTGCCTAGTTATGTTTTTGTTACCTCAGCTAACAAGCTGAACCCAAATGGTTTTAGCAATGCAAATTATTCCAAAAGAATGTCTTGTTTAATAGCTGTCAAAAAGAAGGAGCTCCATAAAGATAGGAAGGTGGAGATGACAATATTAAGGATGATGGGGCAGAAAGGAAGGCATATATTTTCTTCGCATTGGTCTCAGGATTCACTTTGAATTTTCCATGTGGTCATCCCATGTTTCCATCCCAACTCTTCTGCCTGGCTTTTTCTAGATGATTTTATTGAAAAGCAGTGGCAAAGTATGGCTCGTCTTGTCTGCTCAAGCTCCAACAGAGAGTTTGTTCCTAAATTTAAACGTTTCAGTAAGCCTTTTGTTTAGTGACTCATTAATTTGATGAGGGAGAATGTCCTAATAAAGATAAAGAAACTATAAACTGTTTCAAAAGCTGCCGAGGGAAAAATGTTAGGGCTCTGTAGGTCAACTACTTCTCCTTGTTCTTTGCATTTCATTTGTTGCTTGGTCATGGGAACAGATAAACTGGTCATTTAAGGTTATGTCCTCATCTTAATTCTCCTGTATAAATTTATACGCATATGAGTCCTGGGTGTTTTACTTCTGTAGCACGGCTTTCTATATGGACAGGGACTACGTCTGAGGAGATTTTATGAAAAATAGAAAATCTCTTTTCCCTCTTCTACCACACAATAGCAAATTAAATGTGTTACTAGGTTCACACCAAGAAATAGCTTGGTTAATTTTTACTAGTAAAGAGTTTGATTTTCTCAGAAGTAGCATGAACCCCAGGTATAAAGAGCCAAAGATCTCTAAGTGGAATTAAAGGCGTGAGAGAATAGGAAATCTCCCTAGCACTGACTGTGGTTACATAAGGCATAATCGGCATTATCCATTTGTATACAGTCATTCTAGGGGTATTATAAACTTCTGTTCTACTTAATTTTGGTAAGATTAAGTGTCCCAGCGTAGATGTAACTATTTCTAGGTTTTGTATGAGTGTTTAATGAAATATTAACATATTCCATGTAAAATACTCTCTAACAAAAGCACATTGATCTTTATTAAATCCATGAGGAAACATCATAGAGGTTTTAAAAACAATTATTCAACAGTTTTTCACTGAAGTTTCGAGAGGCAGTTGTATGCCTCTCTGATTCTCAACATTTCCAAGAGGAAGATCCACTTATAAAGTGGAAAAAAATGCACAAAATGAGAAGGAAAAAAATGGACTCAGTATAGTTACTAAAAATAAAAAACCAAGAGGAGAGACCAATTGACTTTCTGGCTGTAAGCATAGTATAAAGAACTTGGAGTTCATTTTACTAATATAATCACTTAATGCCTTTATCTAAGTTTGTATCTATTCTCTTGCCTGGTACTTTTCAGTAGGAAACATAATGATCCAAAGGTAATTTTTCATTACAACATACCTTTAAGCCTATTGCCCATGTTTTGGTTATTACTGATTGGGTTTTCTTGGACGACTCCCCCCAAAAAAGTATAACCAGGCACCAGTTATAGTCCAGCCATGTGTGTGAACGTTATGTGCCTTTGTGTTTGAGACAAGAATATTTCATAGTAGTCATGACAAGCCAAGTTTCATAATGGTATAAATATGCTTTACAGTTAGATGTCTTTCTAATTACATAGGCTTATGAAATGCTCTTTGTATGATGTAGTCTTCTGTACTACACAGATCATACTCTGCAGTGGCAAGGTTTGATTCTGGGCCCTTTTAACCTCTCTTAATTGTCACATCAGTCCTCAGTGCAGCAAGGATAACATAGATGGACAGCATTCATGCATTCATTGAGCCGACAGTGCTGTCCTCTGCCCTGAGCTGGGCATCCGGTGGGGCCTTGGGTTAACGGGAGGTCAACAAGAGGCGCTGGGCCTCAGGGAACCAGCCTGTGGTCTGTTGGAGGAAGACAGACACAAACCAGCCGGTGTGCTGCTGGGTGACAAGAGCTCTGCCCAGGTCCACACAGGCTGGGATGTGCAGCAGAGGCCCCTGCTCCTCTCACTGCTCACAGGGGTGCAGGTTAAGGAGGAACAGGAGAGCGAAGGCAAGAAGAATGCCCTTTGAGCTGAGTCTTGACTCTTAAGTCCAAATCAAAAGCTGTTTCATAACAATAGACTTTGAACCACACTGATTATATAAATTAGGTGACTTTCTCATTTTGAGGGAGACTTTTTTTATTCTCCCACTTCATATCTAATGGAAACAAGGCAATGGAAAGCATAGCCTGGGTTGTTTGCCTGCCTTTGAATCCTGGCTGCCACCTAGTAGCTGCTTGACCTTTCTGAGCTTCACGCAGAAAGGGGATAATAAAATATGCCTCATGTGTTGGTTGCATAGGAGATTATGTATGTAACAACGATTAATTTCTCCGTTGCACACTGAAGTTGATGCCTTGAAAAAGACAATTTACTTTGAAAGGTGCCTGGTGAAACAAGAAAGAAAGCAGGGTTAGGGGTGCCTGGGTGGCTCATTTGGTTAAGCTCCCGACTCTTCATTTCAGCTCAGGTCATGATGTCACAAGTCGTGGGAGCCCTATGTTGGGCTCTGCACTGACAATGCAGAGCCTGCTTGGGATTCTCTCCTCTACACCCTCTCTTCCCCTCCCCTGCTCATGCATTCTCTCTCACTCTCAAAAATAAACACACTTAAAAAAAAGAAAGAAAGGGTTAATTACAGGATAATGAGAGTAGGTTAATTACAGGATAAAGGTGCCTAATATTAGGCACTATTTTAATTTTTTTTAAATGTTTATTTATTTTTGACAGAGAGAGAGAGACAGAGCATGAGCAGGAGAGGGTCAGAGAGAGAGGGAGACACAGAATGGCAAGCAGGCTCCAGGCTCTGAGCTGTCAGCACAGAGCCCGATGCGGGGCTCGAACTCACAGACCATGAGATCATGACCTGAGCCGAAGTCGGACGCTCAACCAACTGAACCACCCAGGCGCCCCCATTTTAATTTTTTTTTAATTTATTTTGAGAAAGAGGAGAGAGAAAACGAGTGGGAGAGGGGCAGAGAGGGGGGACAGAGGGTCCAAAGCAGACTCTGGACTGACAGTAGAGAGCCAGATGCCGGGCTTGAACTGTGACATCGTGACCAGAGCCAAAGTCAGACGCTTAACTGACTGAGCCACCCAGGTGCTCCTCACCCCCACTTTTTAAAGATGAGAAAATTGAGGCGAGAGTAGTTAAATAACTTGTGTTAACCCTGCTTGTCTGGCTCTAGGGCTCTTAACCGTGGAATGGAGTTTTTGAAGATCGTAAGGATGACATAATAATCCTTGATGTTACCCGTCGTTCTCTGAGGAACACTTCTGTTTACCTTGTTACACGTGTTCCTCATAAAAAATAAGAGATGGCTAGAAATTGGGATAGAAAACCGAGGTTTCCAAGAGGGGAGGTGGCTTGCCCAGGGTTACTGAGTCAGTATGTGGCTGAATTGGTGAGAGAACTTGTCCCACCTGATTCTTGTGAGTGTTTCTAGAATAAAAGATTAGAACAGTACACGAATCCCGTTAAGAAGTGGATGCTATTAAAATTTTTAAATCCATAACAGGCACAGGGAAGTTCATTGTGTTGCTTAAGACCACATGTCATGCCAGTGGCCAACTATAATTAGAAAGGGCAGATCCAGCCCCAGAGCCACACAGCTTCTGAGCGACCCAAATGCAGGAGTTGGAAAAGTCCTAATGCATCTATTTTCTAGGCTACTTGGAGCCATCGTGCATCCTCATGCCTCCCTTTGGGAGTTTGGAGCCACCGGGGAGGAACCAAAGTGATCCAGGGACCCCCACTTGCTGTTTGCTCACACGGTCTCCTGCCACAGTCTTGAGGCCTCTTTCTAAACGTGCCTGAGCAGCCACAACCAAACAGGAGATGATGAGGATTTGTTCACGTCTGTGTGTTAGGGATGGTGCAGAGTACCTGGGCCTCCTTCTTCCAGTGCTAATCAGCTCTCTCTGCAAATTGAAGGCTCAGCGCAATTTTAAAGAGAGCAAGAGAGACAAGAAACCAAATAAGGTTGGGCCAAAAGCCTGCTGGAATTATGTGGTGTTTTTGCCCTGTAGCTGGGGATCCAGTTACAGATGCCTGTGATTATGGCCTTTGCAAACAGTTGTCAGAGAAATTTATAAGATTTCTAAAGGCTGCAGAGGAGCAGATGTGGAATTAAATTTCAAGAACAGCTACTCATAATGGCTTACATGTGAGTATAGGATATTTAGGATTCAGACCCGAGTCCCTGTGTCCAAGAGGTGTGGGATGCAGAGACAAAAGCAGAGGTTGGAGGTGTCGGCATTTCCTGGTGGTCTTTTCCTCTTGTATCATTTATTGTTTGCCCACAGGCCCTTAAAAGCAGTGAAATTCTTCCCTAACAGCTAGCGTGCAGTGTCTAACATAGGCTTTGGTTGTCCTATTTAGTAAGATGGGCCTGATCGGCTTCTTTGCCAACAGACATCAACAGTGCCAGCAGATAGATTGTGGAAAATGTGAGTCTCTATGACCCAACTTTAATTGGCTGTGCAACAGATATTTTAACATTAGCAAAGTTTTTAGACTTGCCTTGTTTCATACCTGTTTTTCACCATTCATATGGCAAAGGCTTTAATGACTGTAAGAAATGCCTTTGGTATTACTAATGAAGGACAAGATTGGAATGATAGGAGTAGTGATAGTCATCTAACAGTTGTTCTTTCTGAAGCAATAACTACTAGGTTTCTTCCCACCTCCAGTAAAGAAATATGCTTACTGAGTTTAAAAATCCATTAAACCTTCATTAGGCAGCAGAAATAATTAAAAAGAATATTCCAAGTCTTGGTATGTATAAAAATAAAATTCTAAGGGCACCTGGGTGGCTCAGTCGGTTGAGCGTCCAGCTCTGGCTCTGGTCATGATCTCAGGGTTTGTGGGTTCGAGCCCTGCATTGGGCTTTGCATTGACAGCATGGAGCCTGCTTTGGATTCTCTGTCTTCCTCTCTCTCTGTCCCTCTCCCACACTCGCTCACTCTCTCACAAAATAAATAAACATTAAAAAATGAAAAAAAAATTCTAGTTCTTGTTATACTGAAATGCCCTTTTCCAGAGCTTTTCAAATAATTGCTAGAAAACAGAGCTTATACTGTATCATTAAACAGAGGACCCTAAATTGAGTAGTGGGACAAAATTTAAGGAGCAACTCTTTTTTTCCTATAAAGTCCAGAAATTTATGCTGGTATTTTATTTGATATGTATACCTCCTGTCAGGGTGGGGGAGCAGGAGTGAGTCCCAGCCTTGCATGGGACCACTGTGGGGACACTTCACTGTGCTGAGTGTAGTTCTCTTTACAGACCCAGTTGCCTGAGCCTGTGAGGTTTTGTGGTGACTGAGATAAAGGGTGGAGGAAGGAGCAGAAGATGGATGGCAGGACAACACGGCTGTATGATGGCTCCATGTGCTGGGCTTCAGTTGCTGTGTTAGTGAGACACGGGTGCCACTGCTCTGTACTCCACACCGTGCTTCTGGAAATCGAGATGGCATAGTGCTTTCTGCAAAGAAGACAACGTGAAAATCAAATGGAATAGCAGCAGTTAGTCTTTGTGGACTGCCTTATCATCATACAACCATCTCACTGAATCCTTAACAGTTGCCTAGTGAGATTACATGATGGCGATTCCATGGTAGAGATGAGGGCAGAAGTTCTTAGAGGTTGGAGTAACTTGCTCCCGGGAAAGGAGAATAAAATGGGCAGTTACTGGCCACCCATGGGATCTTTACATCCCCAAATTGCAAATGGTGAAGCTGGTTTTAACGCAAGAATCTGAACTCCAGAATTGGTGCTGTTCTTCCTCCTCAAGTCCTTTAGAGACGGAAAAGCATTGGATAAAAATGGCCTTACCATTCCTCCCACTTTCAGCTCTGGTGTTGCCTTGCCTTTTTGACCACTGGGAGGTAGTGTGAGAAGGGTCTGTGCTACTTGTTGGCTGTATGACCTTGGGCAAGGTACTTGACCCATCCCACCCTAACTCCCAGTGTCCCCATCTATATAATGGAGTTAATGGCTTGTCTAATGTAATTGTTGTGGGTGTTCCATGGAGATAAGTGCTCTCTCTCTCTGTCTCTCTGTCTCTTATTTATTTATTTATTTATTTATTTATTTATTTATCACTTACATATAACACCCAATGCTCATCCCAACAAGTGCCCTTCTTAATGCCCATCACCCGTTTTCCCCACCCCCATCAACCCTCAGTTTGTTCTGTGTATTTAAGAGTCCCTTATGGTTTGCCTCCCTGTTTTTATCTTATTTTTCCTTCTCTTCCCCTATCTGTTAAGTTTCTCAAGTTCCACACATGAGTGAAATCATGTGATATCTGTCTGTCTTTGACTGACTTCACTTAACATAATACCCTCCAGTTTCATCCATGTTGTCACAGATGGCAAGATTTAATTTTTCATTGCCAAGTAGTATTCCATTGTAGATATATATCACATCTTCTTTATCCATTCATCTGTCGATGCACATTTGGCTCTTTCCATAATTTGGCTATTGTTGATTGTGCTGCTATAAGCGTTGGGGTGCATGTGCCCCTTTGAGTCAGCACTCATGGCAATAAATACTAAGTGTGTAGCTCCATGGCACCTAGCAAGGCCTCAGTCTTTGCATGATAGTGAAGAGAAGAAAGATTGTTGTTACTGCTAAGGTTCTCAGTGCTCTTAAGGTTTTGACTGCAGAAAATTCTCTGTGGACCCATGCGTGGCTGGGCTGTTTTCAGGCTGAACATCCCCTCTTGACCTTCCCATGTTACACACGCCCATGATAGCTTCCTGGGGGCTAGTTTCCACGGAGAACAGCTATTGAACTTCTTTTATCATCTATTTCCCATTCATTCCACATACCCCAGTTTAAACTTTGAAGATTCTTCTGCCTCATGCAGCAATGGAGATGGCTGGGCCTGTGGTGCCTGCTGACCCCCATGCCTTCCTGGGGCCGATGGCACTCATAGCCTCTGTCCAGAGCTAATCTTTTAATTCATCCTTTGAAGATTTATGGATCTTCATAATCTTCATATGGATGGGATATTTTCATCCCAAGGAGAACCAAAGAGGGACTTTATGTTCCTCCACATCACTTCTCCGGGACTTGGCAAGTATCATCTCATCTCATTTCCTAGAAACTGGTAGAGACAGGCCCACACGAGGACCCAAAAGCTCGGGTCTCCCCACTTCCCTCATTTTCAGTGTAATGGGAAGTACTTACCAATAGATGTTCTTGCTCTTTTCCTTACGTTTCTTGGTAAGTTTTTCATCCTTGTGTCTTTTCTTACTCATGGGGAACTTGAAAGACTAGAGGATGCTTCTCTTCTAACTTTGTCAGTTTTAATCTAAATTTTATGAAAATCCTAGACCAGTTAGCTCCTTCCCTCCCCAGCTACCATGTTCTTGAGCTTAGATTGCCTATTCCATATACAATGCCCTTGAAATCAGCTGCTTGCCGAGAGCTTCAAATCATCATTTAGGCCAGATGGTTTCCACATAAACTAAGACTAAAGATCCTTCATTTAGCATCTAGAAGAAAAAACATTTTTAAAACTATCACTCAGAAACACACTATCACACAAAAACAAAAACAGACAAGCAAAAAAAAAAAACCCCTAAGCCATTAATATTAAACTTAGTCAATGAAACTCTGAATGGAATGGGAACAAAATAAATTTCCTTGTTCTTAATTCTGGGGCTCGTGTTTATGCAGAGTGGCCCAGGGATAAAAAAGTAACCAGTGTGAGTTGAGCTGGATGAAATAAACAGGTTGAAGATATTTGTTTATTTGCTTACTTATTCCCTTTTACTGCTAGTATTCCATTGTAGATATATATCCTCCGCCATCACCATCCTCCAACATCTTGCTTCTCATTCCTGTAGATGAGGAAACTCCAGTGATTTGTGTGGGTTTTTTTCGTCACCTAGAGATCCCCATTGAAGTCCTTGATTGGATATACTGAGCTAGGATATAAATGAAATTTGTATTAAATGAGATGCTAAAGAGCAATCAGTCCAGCCAGTCAACAGTAGAAACTACTCATTTATGGTGGGCATTTGTGTAACTTCATCTTTATACTTGTCTTGGTCCTCAAATCTGAGAAGATTCCAGCCATGGCTCCAGGTGGTTGCACTGGTTCGACCTGCAGTGCAGGGAAACAACCAGGCCGTAACAAATGGCAAACCACTGAACTCAGGGCACTTCACAGGCCACACGAAGGCCTTTTTCCTTTGCATGAGGGCAATTTTCATCTCCTTTGTGGAGTCAGATTCAAAAAGGTGGAGGAAGTAAACTTCACGTTTGCACTGGCTTTTAGTTAGTGTTCACTATTATACCACCTTGCTTAGAAGGATCTACTTGAAATGAAGCTATTTGTGAATTGGCACTGTCCCTGCTACTGGATTACAGTCCTTAGGTGGCAGAGAGCTGAACTTGGTGCGTTGTTGATGGATCCGTATGGTAGTTTTGCCTTATTACAACGCAGGTAGTTAGGAGCAGATAGGCTCCTGGGAACCAAGAGTTTGAGATGGAGTAGAGTGAAATGGTGTCAGAAGCCTCATACCTAAATCATTTCTGGAAGATACTTCTCAGAGAAACTTGGCAGTAAAATGAAGCCATCAATCTCACCCTTTGATGTGTTGGTAGAGGTAAGTGCCAGGAAAGGTGGGGGAAGAAGTCTCTGAAATACATCTGACTTGGCTGTGTATTTATGTGTAATAAGCCAAGCCACTCCTAAGCAGGGGTAAATGTGACTGTTGGAAATGGAATTGCCAAATCTCTATGCCGGGAACCTTCCTTCTTGCAAGAAAAGGAAATTATCAACTAAACCCTAGCTGTAGGTGCCCAATTTCTACATTTCTACGATGCCACCTGCCAGAGAGAGCCCACAGTCAGCCTCATTTGGACTCTTTAATTGGCAGAAAATGGTTTTAACTCCTCCTCCTTCCTACCCTGTAGGTCACAGGTTTTGTTTTGTTTTGTTTTGTTTTGTTTTTTCTGCTCTCTCATTGCTTTTGAGAAACCCATAATAATCCTTTTATTCTTCCAGTGATTGGCATCTTGTTTTTGTCACAAAGATAGAGTGCTAGCATTTTATGTCTTTACATTGATCTTCTAAAAAGGTGAAGTATGAAGGACCATGCCAGAGAAGGAGGCGTAATTAATCTTTGTGATGTTGTCCAAGTTCTTGAGAAACTATTAGAACTCTATTAACTTGGTGTTTGCCAGTTGAGGTCAAGCCAACATCTGTATGTGTCTTTATTTCCCAGAGGGCATGACAAGAAAAGAGAAAGAGAAGAGTTCAAGGAATTAAAAACAGAGTCTTCATTAGGATAACATTTGGGGTCAGGTAAACATCTCTTTTGAATTTCATTGAAAAATTCCAGGAGGCCAAGGGCAAAATCTCCAGAAGACTTGTTTCAAGGAGTGTAGTTCAGTGGAAAGTTCACCTTAAAAAAATTTTTAGGAAACCTGAGTATGATACTGCTTTGGGGATTCTTAGAAAAATAGAAAAGGAAAAGGAAACCAAAAAACACAATTGCTTCTCATTTGGGAAGTGTGGAAGGCCTGGGAAAGATTTTCCCCAGTGACTAGGAAATACTTCTTTCTTGCACATGAGCTAGTTTCCTTCCAGGAACTGTACTCATTTCTTTTTTCTTTTTTTTTTTTTTTTTTCTTTTTTTAAATTTTAATCTAGCATACAGTGTTAGATTAATTTCAGGTGTACTATATAGTGATTCAACAATTCCATACTGTAGAGTTACTTGTTTTTGTACAATTTTTTTTTTTTTTTTGAGAGAGAGATAGTGTAAGCATTAGTGGGGCAGAAGGAGAGAGACTTTTTTTTTTTTTTTTTTTTTGATGTTTGTTTATTTTTGAGAGAGAGACAGGGCACGAGCAGGGGAGGGGCAGAAAGGGAGGGGGACACAGAATCCCGAAGCAGGCTCCAGGCTCTGAGCTGTCAGCAGGAGCCCGATGGGGCCCGAACTCATGAACCGTGAGATAATGACCTTAGCTGAAGTTGGACACTTAACCGACTGAGCCACCCAGGTGCCCCAGAGGGAGAGAGACTCTTAAGCAGGCTCCACGACCAGCACAGAGCCCGATTCAGGGCTTGATCTCATGACTGTGAGATCATGACCTGAGACGGAATCAAGAGCCAGACAGTGAACCAACTGAACCACCCAGGTGCTCTGTAGCATCATTTCGTAAACTTGTGAACGTGAGTCGTGAATGCAGACATATGGGAGGCACTCATCTGGGCAGGAAAGAACAGCGTGACCGGCTTTAGTACCTGGGGACGTTTCACCCTGTGCTTTAGCCTATAACCTAATTCTCAGTTGTTCACCTTTGTGTTGTTCCATTTATGAATTTCAGGGTTCAAATGACATCTTTCACAAGAGTTTAGTTCTTGTTTCACTTTTTTAAAAAAGTTGAGAGAACCAGTCCCCTTTGACTCTGAAGGAAATTAAACCACAAGTCAGGCTACCAATGGAGATTGTGGAATTTCTGTCCTGGAGGTCTTCAAAAGTAGAACATAAAAATTAGGTCACTTCAGTAAGGCTGCTTGGAATCTAACCAAGATGGCCTCCTGCAGCGTTCCAAGTTTATAGAACAACTTGTGTTAATATTCATATATCCGTAGAGCATAAGGAAAGTCAGTACTTTGCCACCTTATCTTTTAGCTTCTTAAAAATGTGTTGAGCTCCTGGTGCTTAGAAATGGCTGTGTCTCTCATTTGCATTGTGCTAATGTTGCCTGTGGAAACTTAGAGGAGTGAGTGGGAGGGAGGAAGTAAGAGCAGTTATAAGTGACATTCGATCTTTTCAGAGGATAGCACTGAAGAGGATACTTGGCTTAAGCAGAGCTGACTTGACTGAGCGTATTAACAAACTCCCCAAAGAACTGTGCTTAGTGTGAGGACACTTCCTGTAAAGAATTATTGCATTACTAAATGATTAGTTTGCTGGCTTTAAAATGCCTATAAAATGCAAAGAGGTTGCTTGGTACAATGTCATTGGAAGCTATTAACTGTAGAGAGTTAAGAAGATGGTCTGAAGCAAGATTTTTAAATCATCTGGATCCAGTATGAGTCTAGAATGACAAAAATTAAAAAGTCAAAGGAAAGATTCTTTGTGGAATGCCAAACCACAGCGAGCATAGTTCTTGGTGACTTGTTGGATTTCCAGTATCCCCAGGGCTTTCTCCTCCTTCGGCAAATTGTATCCAGCTCTAGCCTACCACATAGTGACAAACCAGTTTCCCTCCTGCCTACTGACCTTAAAGAGACACAGTTTGAGGGCTTATGAACACCTGTAAGAAGGACTTGTTTATTTAGGACATTGAAAGCAGGAGAGCAGAATATGGATTTTTTTTTTTTGCACAGTTTATGAAAATTCTTCTTTTTTCAATTCTTTTTTAGTAAGGATTTAGCTTAGGAATTTAAATTAGGAAGTTAATGTCCTTTGTGACTCTATTTCCTGAAATTGTGTAGTCAGTGCAATATGGATTTAAGACTTTCCCAGGGAGCTAGAAACTAAAATATCTCCCCTTGTTTTTCTTCTCTTTGTCTTTTTTGTTTTTTTGTTTGTTTGTTTATTTTATTTTCTTGGGCAGGCAAAAGTAAAGTAGAGAACTCTAAGCTATAACATTTGGTTTTAGTACTGTTTTCTTTCCTTGTTCTGTTTAAGAAAGGACACATTCATTAAAATAAGATCCTATGTTTTTAGTTCTTTCTCTCTTTTAACTTTCCTTTTATCTGAAGTTAGTTCTGCCATGTGGTGGTTTTCAAGTTGTTTGTTTATTTATAGTAAAACCCTTTCTTTCATATAAAATTTTGTGTTTAACCCTTATGAAACTGTAGCCGTTCTGGGGAATTAACCCCCAGCCACCTCCTGCCCCACGGTTTCTGAGGCACATCTGAACACACCCCCTCCCCCACCCTGGGGGGGCGGTCCTAAGGAATCTGGTTTTTAATCCCCTGACAGGAACACGGGATTAGGAGGGAGGGCCTCATTTGCTGTTCCCAGGCTGCCACCAATACTTTGTCACTTCACATCTCTGGACTGCTTTGGTGAAATGATGGCTTTGTGCTAGATCATCTCTGATGTCCTTCCTGCCCTAGGTAGTTCTGAGTTACTCATAGAAAGCATCGAGGTGGTAGCATTTTGGTGACTAAGGATTGCACACAGCCAGAGCAGAAGGCCTGGCTGAAGGAAGAGTCATCCTGTTCTAGCATGAATAGTCCTCAGTTCATGCAGATGAAATCTTGGGAACCAAAATTGATGCATCAGCAGAATTGCCTCAAGAAAATGTTTTCCAGAGATTTCAGTGAGGCATCTCCAACCCTCTAACACAGAAGAGTCTTGTGGAGAAAGGGATTTAAACCATTGTAGGTTCTTGTTTACCGTTGATTGTAGTCAAATTTGCTACTAAGTGGTTAGCTCTTAATAAATAAAACCATTTTTCCTCACTAGAGAAAATTATGTCCTATCACTTGTATATTTGCGTGTGTATGTGTGTGCGCGTGTTAGTTTGGGAACGCCTCTGAGACATAGTTCAAGAATCTGCAGCCAGTTAACACATTTGGTTAGAGAATGGGGATGGTGAGGCCAAGGTCAGGGTTCAGTTGCTCTGTGGGCCAGTTAGCTAGGCGGGGCTGTGTGGCCAGACTGTACTTTTAACCTCGACCAGCTGCCTCTCACATGTATACCATGGGTCCCAGGGAGGGTTAGAGTGTGGAAGGATATCCGGACTCAGCTTTTCCTCCTGGGACCTCGTAGGGCCTTTGTCCTGGTAGTGGACAGCTTGGCATTCATGTTGGTGGCTAGAGGGCCCCCAGCTTGCATATTTAACAGCTAAAAGGAAAATGTGAAATATTCGCTGTGAGCCAGAGTCTCAGTGCCTGCCGTTTGTGGGTCTCTCCGGTCTGAAGACAAAACTCCCTGTGCTAAGTTAGAGTAGAGAGTATTGAAATAGTGCTCCATGGTTCTCGACGTGAATATACTGTCCTCCTTTTTGGAAACTGGGAGAAACTCCATTAGAAGAGAAATTCACTTTTAAGTTCTTAAGATCATCATCCGTTTCCTCTACTTGTTCTCATTTCTTCATTTAAACACAGTTTTTTAATAAAAATTTGAAACCTTTGATTTGCATCTGTAAAGGAATAGGCATCTTACAGAGGTTGGGGAAAAAATATTATTCCAATGCATATAATTCCCCTAGAGAATGGTGCTATGTGAATAGGTGTTTACTATTAATTAAATATGGAACATTTTCTCTTGTTTCTTAGCACAAACACAGCAATGTATGAAGCCAAAGGATTTCAGTTTTGCCTCAGGAAGCAATTAAATTTAGTTATAACTTGTTTTCTATGAACAATAGGAAAGACAAGTAGTCTGGAATAAAGTATCTCAAACACTTTTTTTTTTTTTTTTTTTGGTGAGAGAAGTGTTCATTTTGATTCTACAGAATTCAAACATTACAGAATTAGAAAACTTACGCATCTCTTAATCACTGCACAAACGACCCCCACCATGATCACCATTAACATACTCTTAATGAGCCAATTGTGAAAATGGGTATAAACATTAGAATTTTAAAACTTTTGTTGCTTTTTATCCCCAGAATTAATTTTTGCCAGGTCAGTGGCTTTCAAAATGTTTGTTGTGGGGCGCCTGGGTGGCGCAGTCGGTTAAGCGTCCGACTTCAGCCAGGTCACGATCTCGCGGTCCGTGAGTTCGAGCCCCGCGTCGGGCTCTGGGCTGATGGCTCGGAGCCTGGAGCCTGTTTCCGATTCTGTGTCTCCCTCTCTCTCTGCCCCTCCCCCATTCATGCTCTGTCTCTCTCTGTCCCAAAAATAAATAAAAACGTTGAAAAAAAAAAATTAAAAAAAAAAATGTTTGTTGTAACAGTGAGTGCTTTCTTCAAACCCAATTTTCCGTAGAGTTCCAGTTTAGAAAAGAAAAAGAGGCAAAAGCAGAGATACTCTGGTTGTAGCTGGGGGAGAATTCTGCTCGCTTCCTCCTCTGCCCTGACCAGTGGAACCCTCAGGGTCCCTCCATGGAAAGACCCGACATCGCTTACAGCAGGCATTTGGCCCAGTTGCTTCAGTGGTTGGTTGCTATTGGTGTTGGACTTTGCCTCCTTGACTAACTCTTCTGAATGGGCCACTCATAGTGACGTTTGTCTTCCCATCATGGACTTTGGGTGCTTATTTTTAGTTAAGCTATAGTTAGCCACAAACTTAAAAGCAAACCACGTAATCCAACCAGTGATTGTTTTCTTCTTTCTTGAAATTGGACCTTTACATTTAACTCATCCTTTGAGTTTAGCACAAATGCCACATTGTCACTACTCTTTAGTCTGTGGCAGCAAGTTTTTTTTTTCCCGCCCTCCTTGTGGATGTAGGTCTAAATCTGTAACTACAGTGCTTGCACCATGGTAGACATTCATGTTCACGGACCTTGTAGCAATGAGTTTTTGCCTTTCATACCCCATTTCTGGTAATAGTGTTCCTGCCTGTTGTCTTTGCCCCACTAGATAATAAAAAGGAAGACAGCGTGGGGCGTCTGGGTGGCTCAGTCGGTTAAGCGGCCGACTTCGGCTCAGGTCATGATCTCGCGGTCCGTGAGTTCGTGCCCCGTGTCAGGCTCTGTGCTGACAGCTCAGAGCCTGGAACCTGCTTCAGATTCTGTGTCTCCCTCTCTCTGACCCTCCCCCATTCATGCTCTGTCTCTCTCTGTCTCAAAAATAAATAAATGTTAAAAAAAAATTAAAAAAAAAAAAAAGGAAGACAGCGTTATTTCATGCTCTAGGTAATGCTGGAGAATCTCTTCATCTTCAATCATACTGGAGTAACTCGAAGTCCTCCAAAAGGAAAACACAGCCTGTGTAAACATACAGTTCTCTAATCCACGTTATGCCCAAATGCTCTAGGCTAAGGTGGCACTAAAAATGGTCTTTATCAGTCTTAAAAGCGTTCATATATTCAGTAAGTATTTATTGAGCATCTGCTGTGTAATTTGGCTAAGCCTTGAAGAGATGGAGAGATTGGGAATTTCACAAACACCCATTCCTTCATTACAAGTACACACATCCCTATGAGGTAGAGGCTTTTAATAGCCAGCTCTTCCCTTACTCACTGCACATGGTTTTCTCAAGGTAATCTCACCGTTACCTATGGCTCCAATCACCTCCTATATGATGCCAATTCCCCAAACTATATCACCTGCACTAATCTTACCTCAGTTCCCCACCATGCCTGCTTGAATCTCCCTTCCCTGTTTGCCCAACTAGGACCTTCAAGCCTCAATGAGCAAATTTTTTTCCATATCCTCACCTGATCTCCTTTTTTCCCTTGGTTTCCTGTTTTGGTCAAGACATTATCATCTGCCCACGCATGTGTTCACCAATTGATACTCACTGAGAACTCACGGTCTCAAGTGCTACTCCAGAAATTAGGGATCTATATAGCACAAACTAAAGCACATTAAAGGTCTTGTCTTAGGGGCGCCTGGGTGGCTCAGTCCCGGTTGAGGGTCTGACTTTGGCTCAGGTCATGATCTCCCAGTTTGTGAGTTTGAGCCCCGCGTGGGGCTCACTGCTGTCATGTCAGAGCCTGCTTTGGATCCTCTGTCCCCATCTCTCTCCACCCCTCCTTCACTTTCACTCTGTGAAAAATAAACCTTAAAAAAAAAAAAAAAGGAAAATAAATAAAGGTCTTATCTTAATGGAGCTAATATTCTAGTGGACAAACAACTAACTTAAAAAACAACGTTTCTATCTGTAAATCTAGATATATCTCTATTATCCTTCTGTCTCTGTGGATGGCTGTTAGGCAGTGGGGAGAGCTATGGAGAAAAATAAGGCCAGGTGAGGATGGCAGACAGTGCTGCAGACTGAGAGGATGTGTGTTGTGCTTTTTTTATGTAGGGTGATCAGAGAAGGAGGTGACCTTTGAACAGAGACTTGAATGAGATGAGGGGACAAAGCATATGAATATCTGTGATTTGGGGAGGTCCTGCCTCACCCTCTGTTTTTTTTTTTTTTTTTTTTTTTTTTTAAGTTTATTTATTTTGAGAGAGAGAAAGAGATGGTATGAGCTGGGAAGGGGCGGACGGAGAGGGAGAGAGAGAATCCCAAGCAGGCTCATTACTGTCAGTGCAGAGCCTGAGAAGGGGCTTGAACCCATGAAACTGTGAGATCGTGACCTGAGCTGAAACCAAGAGTCAGATGCTTAACCAACTGAGCCACCCAGGTGCCCTTGTTAGTCTTTCCTAGTGAAGGACTGAGTCATGGCCATTTTTATAATGTTGCCTAAGACACCATTTATAAATGTTAGCAGTTGGGTGGATGGGCTTGGAACAGGGAGGCAGACAAGCAAATAATTACTATCTAGTATGCTGGGTGTGACATAGAACCATGCCCAGAGGTCTGCATGAGCTCAGAGAACGGAGGAGTGGGAAGAGGGCAAAGGCAAGAGTAACTTTAGAGAAAACTTCAGAGAAGATGGCACTTGAGTTGGGTCTTGAGCGGATTTTCATGTATGGAGATGGGGAAGACGTAGAGGCAAACGGTCACAGGCAGAGGCCCTGGAGCCTCGACACTGAAGTTTGGAGGACACGACGTCAGATTTGGGGTCAAAGCAGGCCACATAATGAGGGATCACAGTGACTTGTGACTTGTGAAGGAGACTTGTGACTTGTGACTTGTGAAGTCTTGTGAAGGAGAGTGGTCAGCAAATCCCTAGGATAAGTGAGCTGGGATCGGGTGTGTTCTAAGAAGTCAGATTCCATTAGTGGGACTTTAAATGCTGTCCTTGAGAAGGGAAAGATGGGAGAAAGAAGGTTAGGCTTTCCCCTTTCTCTCCTTCCCAGGTGCTGCCTCCCTGAGAGCATTGCTTCCTCACATCCCCCTTATCCTGTGTCCTTCCTTTCTGATTATAAAGACAATCATGGCAGGTTCTGGTTCTGAGAGCTGTTACAGAAGCCTCTGCCATCTTGGCTAGAAGATTAGTCATTTTTGTGTTTTGAAAAATCTCTGTTGTGTTGTGTCACAAGAAGACTGTCATACTTGAAAGCCTCAGGGAGGGAAGGCTGGTGTCCACCAGGGTGAGGATGGGGTATCTGGAGGGAGGGACAGGAAGGACATGCTGTGGCCCTTCTAATGAGGGACTGTGGGCTCTGGAGTCACCCTTGGTCAGGGTGCCCATTAGGAATGGGCTGAATGTGCAGCAGGGACCCTCCAGGAAAGCGCTGCCATCTTCCACACGCAGCTTTGGTATTATTTTGGTTTCACTGCATTTGCCCCTTCATTTTCTCTAATTTGTTAGAGAATTTGTTCCCCAACCATTTTAAGTTTTACTTGGAGTACTTTATAAATGCAGTGATTTAGTGATGAGATCTCTGTTATGTATGATAATTTTTATTCTTTAAAACTAAATCATTGTGTGTCTTTTTGGTGTGTACGTTCCTTTGCTTAGGTAAGAGAGCTATTCTGGGAGATTTCATGAGTAAGTATGCACCTCATCACCTCCCTCCCTGGAAAGCAGTGGTTGTGCTTGGACTCCCTTGTCGGGTAGTGCTTGTAGGAAGCAGGCCTCGTTACAGGGTTCCACTGGTGAGGTGTTCTGGGGTTTATTTTTATTGATAAATCACACTCTTCATTACTGAACAAGACTTAGCAGTAATTCATGAGTTTTATAAAAATGTTTACCAAGGGTTCATGTACGCTTTGTTTGGTTATGCTACAGAGATTTTACAAATTTCTTGAAAGTCTTCCCTTGGCAAGTGGCAAAAGCTTCGCCATACTGTCTTCACATAGTTTGAAGTGATTTTATTCCTCTGAAGTGATTTTATTCCTCTGAAATGTATTCAGAAGTCGTTCTCACTCCTATTGAGATGACACAGGCCTTCTGAACCCTCCAAGGGATGAGCGAATCTTCCTCTTCTCTGGCTCTGCTTCACCAAAATCCTGTTCCTTGCTCGCTAATGTCAAGGTTTTAGAAAAGCTCAAAGCCTTTGGTTATGTAGACTTGAAACTGACGATGTAAGTGCACCTGGAAGAGATAGCAGTGACCCGCGTATGTTGTGGTATACACGATGGCTGCCAGACGCTTCGTGGGTCTTGGGACCTTGTCTTGGGACCCGTGGACCCTTGGGACCCGGCACCGAGGCAGAGGACTGCTGAGGGTGCAGGAGAGACAGTACTTCTCTTGGGAGTAGCAAATCACGCCTCGTTTGTTCTGGTCACCCTGGTGCTTGGCAGGGATTGGGTGCCCAAGAGATAATTTTTGATAAGGGGTGGATAAAGTAATGGACAGATAAATGCTTTTAGCATATGCAAGGTAATGAAAAGGATAAATACTTTCGATATGGGAGCCGGGCCTCCAAAAGCACACTGTCTTTTATCACTAGAATCAGCGTTGCTTGGATGCAGAGACTCTCGGATTTCTTGCCTTCTTTTGCAGGAGATTTCAAATCCTTTAAAGGAAAGACGTTTCCAGAATGGTGAGTTAGCCTGTTTTGATGGTGTAACAGCCTTGCCCCCTCAGTGAATTTCACCTGTGTGAAAGTGATGCTATGCAAGGGTCTTGGTGTCTTTCCACGGGCCAGAAGGGCTCATTCCTAGACTTTAAGAGGATTATAATTGATGGCCAGCCTGGGAACAGTGTCTCTACTTGCTGTATATATGCTCTCACCTGAGTGTGTCCATATTACCCTCTTTGGAAATGTTTTTAATATGTAGACATTGTTTATTTCTAGTTTAAATCTTGGCATGTTTTTCAGAAATCTTGGTCTGTTATTATCTCAAGTTTATGCCCAGATTTGGAATGCAGACTGCTAGGAAATGTCACACAGAGAAAGGGCTTGTCTGCGCTTTTGGACCACGCTACCTGAATGGCTGCCCGTTAGCCTTGGCATGCCCTCTGAGCCTGCTGCACTCCCCTGTCTGCCTCTTAATGACCTTTGTCTGTCCATCTTCAATGACTTATTCTCAAACAAGTGCTTGAGGTATTTGATGAGGCTTGCCCGTTGCCAGTGCTCGACAATATTCACAAGTGTTTCTGTCTTGCAAAATGATCACATAGCTGTATTCAAGGTTAAAAAACAGAAGACCAAGAATATTAAGAGTAGTTGTCATTTGGAAGAGTATTTCTGAGAATCACTAAAGGACTCTTTATACATACTTGCCCTGGTCACCCTCTTCCACCACTTGTATTCCAAGGATATCATGGAGGTTGGTCTAGACCTTGGTATTTTGAAACACACCCCACTTGAGGACTCCCCCTGTGTGGTCAGGGTAACCACTGCCTTCCATGCCTGCCAACTCATCCTTTGTCTCTAGTACTTTCTCCTCCTGGATCTCCTGCTGTCATCTTTGTGATGATTTTCTCCATCTTGTCAAACCCGTATTTCTTTCTTCCCCCTATCCTGCCTTTTCTATCTGTAGGAAATAATCCATTTATTTATTTAGTAAACATTTATGGAATGTCTACTCTGTGCCATGCAGTGTGCTAAGTGCAGGAGATACGTAAAGGAGTAAGCTAGAGTAAGGTGTAGTCTCAGGGAGCTTCTGGTCCAGTAGATTTATCACTAAATGTTGGGGAAAGGCTAACAATTATGTGAATGAACATGGTGCCCAAACCTGATGTGTTAAAAGGCAGTATAATTGAGTCAGACTTGTTTCTGGCACACTGGTAGGTTCCTCTGTTGTTTTCAGATATTTAAAAACTTACCCTTTAACAGCCTCATGTTGATGTGATTTTTGAATCAAGTAGTTTCTCCTTCCTTAAGAGCGAAAGGAAGTTTCTGTGATTAACAACATTTGGCTTATAGACTGTGAGGTCTCTAGAAACTTGAACTTCAGTCATTCACTGTGCGGCTGAGTGGCAGGGCGGGCATTGTAGAGGCTCAAGTTCCCAGCCTTTCACATGAGTTAACACAGTCCAGCCTTTGGCGACCTGCCACTCTCTCTGCTTGTAGACAGGTTTGTGAAATTTGACACGCTCATGTCTTTCCTTAAAAAATCTTGCAAGGTTCAGCAGTCTTCAGTGACTGACCCATTTCTCTTAAACTCCCGTTGTCAGACGTAAGTGTGAGGTTCTCCTGGACCTGTCTTTGAACAACATTTTATGCTTTGGATGCAGAAACGGGACCCTGCTCTTCGTGTCTGTTAGGCTGCCACCGACTCCCCTTAAAATGTGAACCATATACAAGCATATAGGGTATCAACAGAGCGTTGTGAAGTAGGATTTGGACAATTACTCCTTTAGTCGATACAAGTAAAGCAGAGCCTAGGGAGTTGTCTACTAAAAACTCCAGAGTACTTCTTAGATGGAGATAGAGTAGTTTGTAAGAATAATGGGGCTCTTACCATATTTTGCTTTTAGCACATCTCCTTTGGTTTCATTTCCATGCTTCAGGTCTTTAGGGTCCCTTCCTTGCCCTCGTCCTTGATGACTAAGTATGATGGTTGAAAAGCACCATGTTGCAAGGACCTAGCATTTACTAATTGTGTGACTTAGCGTAAGTGGTTCAAATTCCTAGTCTGTAAAGTAGGAATAATAAATGACGTCTGCCCCGCACCCTCACTCCAACTGCCTTCTGCTCATCGTGTGGGTCACATGAGAAAATGAGTTGTCAAGTATCATTTAACTTCTCTAGTCCTCTGCCGTGGGAACTCCTGTTCTCGCCAAGGATGGGTGTAGGGAACTATTATTGCGTGGTTCATGGAATGATTCTTTCCCCTTCGTTGGCTTTTGTGATCATGAGCTGCTGCCTCTTAACCCACCCCAGAGGCAACCTGGTCCTCTGCGTGGCAGCTCTGTTTATTATGACACTCTTTCTTCAGTTGAGCTGAAATTTATCCCTATAACTTCCAATATAAATTACACTTGTTGGTTCTAGTTTTACAGAGTTACATGAAACAACTCAAATCAGCACATTTCAAGTCACAGAAAATTTATAACTGAGAAAGGGGTCTTACAACTCTGCTTCCTGTTTTTGGCGGTTCAATTCATTTCAGTAAATAAGAGCTGGTGCCTATCACGTGGGTGCTGTGCTCAGGCCCTAAAGGCAGCTATTGTTTCTCCCCCTGATCTCCGGAAGTGGAACAGAAGGGCATGAAGGGCACGCAACCCAAATGGAGATGGATGGGAAGGAAAAACTTTTTAACTCTTTAATGTGCAAAAAGAACGATGGTTTTAATTTCATTTAGGATACTTGGTAAGTAAATAATGCCTGCCTTTCTTGGGTTATAAATAATTGCAATGGTCAAGGAGACTACTGATCTATAAAAATGAAGATGAACGAATGATAATAATAAAGACTTATATTTCTGCTTTTTATAAGCTCCTCTGTGTTTATTAACCAGCAAGCGAAAACATAATTGCACAAAGAGAAATGGAAACCGGCGAAATGACAGCATGATTACACCTCTGTACGCACTACACTAGATGTTCTTATAGTGGCCGCGGCCCTTGGGAGGACCTTGAAGTGTCTTCTCAGAGATTAAAGGCAGAAAACGCTGTCTTCATTAAGTTACATGTTTTTGTTTTGTTTTGTTAACGTTTATTTATTTTTGAGAGAGAGAAAGAGACAGAATATGAGTAGGGGAGGGGAGAGAGAGGGAGACACAGACTCTGAGTCAGGCTCCAGGCTCCGAGCTGTCAGCACAGAGCCCGATGCACGGCTCGAACTTGCACACTGTGAGATCATGACCTGAGCCCAAGTCGGACACTTAACCGACTGAGCCACCCAGGTGCCCTGAGTTACATGTTGATTAACAGAATTTAAAACAAAAACAAGCAAATAAAAAAAAAAAAAAAATAGCGCTGACGCTGGAGTTGGATGCCCCGGGTTCTCTTCTTGACCCTGTTGCTGACTGGCGGTGTGGTTTGGGGGGAAGTCAGTCTTTATTCCTCAGAGTTTCATTTCCCTCAAATTTAAAATGGGGCTAAATTTATTTTGCCCTGCCTGTATAATTCAGCTGTTAGGAGTAAGTGTGTTCCTTTGCACAGACTTGAATCTTCACTTCTTACAAGCCGTGTAACTTTCAGAGAGTTCTTTAAACTTCTCTGTGCCTGCTTCTTCGTCTTTAAAGTGGGATAATATTAGTACCTACTTCAGGGTTTTTGTGAGAAGTGAGTTAATTCCCACCAAGGATGTACAACAGTGCCTGAAAGTTCATGCCTCATACAGTAATTATTTTTTTGTGAACTTTTGAGGGCTCTATGACTTAGTATATTGTTAGTCTACCGAAGTTATAAAATAACATTTTTAGAAAATAAAAATAACATAATGCCCTATTGTCACATGTTATCTTGTCATTTTGGTGATTTTACAAGATAGGACTTTGTTGTCAGAAAAGGTTAATCGTGATACTGAAAACTTATTCTCAAATGCGTTTTTTCTTCAGAGCTTCAGACCAAATTTATTTATTCTAGGAAATGCGTTTTACTGGCAGTGTGAGTTTAGAAAGCTTTAGGTGGGAGTCAGGATATGACCCTGCCTTCTCTATTACTGTTAGAGGCTGGAGATCTGTCCTAACTGTCTAGAGTTTTCCTTGTGTTGTATCGAACAAAAGATTTTTTAAATGTTATCTTTGATTTTGAACTGTGCTGATTCAGCTTTGAGGGGTAATGAAATGTTGATCAAGAGCTCCATCACAACAGATCCATTTGTAATAATCTTAGCGGCTTATTTCACAGAAGCAGTTTTCAGATAAAAATACTGATCATGACTTCCTGTGACTTTCCCTGAAGGGGTGAAATTAAATTGTGGGAAATGCTTGGAATTTAGCTAGTAATTAACTTATAAAGAACCATTTAGAAAAATCATAACTCCCCTAAGCTATTATAACAAAGACCTTGTGAGTTTAGAATTCTTCTGTGTATTTATGTTTTATAAAGTGGAACCTAATGACCATTGTTCACTATCTTCAAATTTGTTATTGAACTAGAATGACGGATGTAGATGGAGGAGCCTTTGAGCCGCTTGCTGGCTTTTCAACCTCAGGTCCCGTTTAGATTAATACTGATGCTGCTACTGTTAAACTAGTTATCTGGGTATAAATGTGGAAAATTTTAGCCTGATATTATACACTCCATTATCAAAATTTGATGATGGAATATTTGAAAGTTTGATGATAGAAAATGGACACGAAGATTTTTCCTGCTTTTCTGTTTATCAATAGAATTGAGGCTGTCAAATATTTTGTTTCACCTGTCTTATCCTGTTTGTGTACTTACCATTTCTTGAACTCTAAACCCTTTATTTCTAAATGTTTACTGCTATACAGTGTTACATTACAGTTCCTAAATAGCATGATTAGGCTAACCATTTTGAAGTGAAGAAATTATTTTTAAGCATACAAAAAGCACAAGTTCATTTTATCTGCTAGTTGGTTTCTTTTCCAGAGTGTTTGTGTTACGGAATGTCAGGTTTCTGTCTGGGGAGGTGGTGAGTAGATTAGCAGGTGTTAGGGTAGAAGGTGTTTTCAAGGGGCTGCACGGTAGGATGAAAGGATTGCAATTTGGAAACCCTGGGTGTATGTGATGCTGGCGAAGTTTCTGTGTTTCTTTCATTGTTAGTTTTTTCATCTGTCAATGGAAATACTGCCTGTCTGGACAGGTTATAATCTGATGTCACATTGTGCTGATCTTACATATCAACATATGATACATAATGTCAGCATGATGTAACTGATCATGTAAAATGACCAAATGATAACTGTGATATTTTACATTAGAAATTTGTTTCATTGATATTTAATATTTCAAAGCCTTGCTGAATAGATATTTTTGGATTCTTTGTGAATATATTAATAGGCTTATAATTTTCTAGGGTTACCACAAGACTTTGAGAACACCAAAAGGAATACTTGATTTCTAAATAAACTAATCACTGAAGAAATTCTTATTTCTTGACTCCTTTATTTACTGTGTTAGAGTTGTAATGACCATTTTTCCCTTTCTCCAGTTTTGGACATCCTTGTGAGTTTGCCTTTTAAAAAAAGTTAACAGAGTAACTGAAAAGGATATAGAATACTTCCAGGGTAGTTTCCTCATTTACAATTTTATATTTCATTCCTTAATTTGTTTCAGAATTATTTGAACCTTTTATGGCTGTTCATAAAGTGCCCTCAAGGATGCAGTACCTTCAAATTGATGTCCTTGTGAGAGGAAAAGAAAGGATGCAGTAATGTCCATATTCATGGGCTGTACCTTCCCCACTGTTCTCATTTGTTCTGGTTTGGACCTTGTGTTAGTATATCAGTGTTTCCAAGAATGGGTGACTACGTTCTAATGCAGGTTGAACTGTCTCCTGCCTGGGGGCCAATATTTAAAACATCACATATTTTAATGAGACGTAAAATTGTATGCTAAATCTTCTTTATGTTTAAAAAAAAAAATCGGGGCGCCTGGGTGGCGCAGTCGGTTAAGCGTCCGACTTCAGCCAGGTCACGATCTCGCGCTCCGTGAGTTCGAGCCCCGCGTCGGGCTCTGGGCGGATGGCTCAGAGCCTGGAGCCTGTTTCCGATTCTGTGTCTCCCTCTCTCTCTGCCCCTCCCCTGTTCATGCTCTGTCTCTCTCTGTCCCAAAAATAAATAAACGTTGAAAAAAAAAATTAAAAAAAAAATCCAAGTTTTTTTCACTTTGTTTCTCCAGGTGGCATTTTTCTGAAGTTGATCATTGAGACTTACCAGCATTCCTACAGATATAATAGGTAAGTGGTTGAAATCAGATACCCTTATTATGATGATTCCTTGGATATACTTTCCAGCTGGATAGCAAATTACTTCTTGAAACAGGTTCAGTGTGTCAAACTTGTGGACTTGAATGGTAAACACTAGTTTTTGTTTGTTTTATGTTTTTGTTGTTGTTAGAAATACCTCTTGGATGAATAGACACAAATGTTATAAAAGACCCTGTAAAGTTTCAAAATGGTATTAAATTTAATGCTATAATTTCCATGTTTCCATTCTGACACCTTTGTTCTGTCACTATTCATAAACAAATTTCAGAATTCTTTATGATGGGCTCAGGTGACTTTAAGTTGTCTTTCCTTTTGAGTTTTCTTTGGGCCACGTTACCAGTTGTTACCATTTCTCTGTGAAAGGGGAAGTAGAGATGACCAATTCAAATTACCCAATTTTTTTTTACTGATGACAGCTCTGGTAGGGGAACTGCCTAAATAAAAGTTGAAAACAGTTGACTAATAGGTGACTTGTGCTTAAGTCTATAGATTCTGGTTTATAAAAGTTACTTTTAGAAAATATTAGTAATAGTTACCAGGGGTTAAGTAATCTCCTACAGTATGCATTCAGGAAAATCAATTACATAATTATCTTAAAAGACTTTGATCCACCACTGCTTCTTAAAGGGAGACGGTATTCAACCTGGTCCTCTAAGGACCTTGTTATGAACTTGAGGATGTGGCTCATGCCAAGGGAGCCAGGATGTGGTTTGGATGTGGGACCCATTGACACCCCATCCGGGAGGGTCTGCTGTATGCAGGGAGTCCATAGAATACGTTCACAGACACCATCTCATTTGTGGAAAGGTGATTTTTTTTTTTTAGGTTACAGATTCTGGGGAAGGAAAAATTGCTCTTATACCATGAATTAAACTGTTGATTTCTCAAATGTTATTGAATTGTTCTAACAGTTACTACTGCTTGGGTTAGATTAGGAAGCTTGGGTTGTCCTTTTTTTTTTTTTTTTTTTTTTAATGGGAACTGTAAACACTTGTGAATTATGAAATTATTTGAGCAAAGTTCTCATGGGAAAGCTAGGGCTGACCCAAGATGGGTGGGTGTCCTGTGAAGGTTAATCATTGGCACCTTACCAAACTGATAATCTTTAAATATCTGTCCCATATTTATTTACTAGGAATAGGTGAAACTGATTTTCTATTAATAAAGACTTTTAATAAAAATATGTATCTTTTCCTCTGTGTTGAAAATAAGGGATTTATTACATGTGATTTTCTGAACATGTGATTTTCAGAAGCCTGTTTAAAACTTGGTTAATAATAACACTCTACCATGTATTGTTCAGGTCTAGACTTCTAGATGCTGTCAGCCAGGTGATATTGGGGTTGGTAGTGAGGCCTGTTTTCACTCACACAGTTCTTTGAGGGGAAATGTTCTCAACAGAGACGGGTCTGTGCCAGTGAGGAGTGTGTTTATTTCCCCTCCCAGGCACTGTCTATTTGAGTGGAAACAGGTCCAATTGTCATTTTGTCCATTATATGAGGAGAGTCACATGTGAACCCCTGAGTTAAGTGGCTCCATATTTCCCATGTATTCCAGTGGTGATTTAGTCTCCCATTGTGGGTTGTCGCCCTAGATCACTGCCAGGATGGCCTGTTTAATCCAGCTCTGGGGAAAAACCAATGCCATTCTACCAGTGCCTTCAGAAGCTAAGTCATGTTCACCCTTGAAATCCCCCTTTCTGAAGATTTAGCCAGATAAAACTCACCTTCTGTGTCTCTTTTTTTTTTTTTTAATTGTGAATTCATCCCATACAAATACAATAAAACTTTATGAAGTCAGACATAACAGTAGCCTTCCTGAAGTAACAGCATGTGAATTACAGAGCAATGTGACTACTCACATTATATCCACTTGGTGAAAGGTTTCTCTTGAGCAAAGAGTCCTTGTGGTCTGGGGAGAGCCTCATCATCAGGCGGTCCTAGGCTGAGGCTCCATCTTTGCTGGACACAAACCCAGGTTGGGACCCCAAATGTGGTGCCAGTTGGCTATGTGACCTAAGGCATGTTCCTTTACCCGATGGATCTCCCATCTCTTTATGTGTGGATATCCCTTCCTCCCAGAGTGGTTTGGAAGATTCAGAGAGGCAAAGATAGGCTGTGTGGTATAAGAGCAGGCAACAAGTATCCCCCACCTGGCTTCCTGACATCAGGAACCTTGGAAGGAACTCCGGACACGGGATGGAGGAACTGCTCTGCCATGTACCTCCTTGCCTCACTGGTAGAGACGCAAGTTATACTTCCTCTGTTCTGCCCTGCTTACTCTGTGAGAATTGTGAGAAATATTTGAAAAGTGTGAATTTAGGGTATTGGTTGGTATTAGAAGGTTTCTAGCGGGCAGGCTTTAAAAAAAATCTAGTCAGACTTTCTGGGCTTGATTCCCAGCTCTACACCTTATAATGAGGTGTATGACCTTGAACAAGTCATTAACACCCTCTCTGGCTCTCACCTGTCTCACAGGATTGCTGCAAGATTAAATGATGTACTCTGTGTAGAGTGAGACATATGGAACTAGCACCCAGTGAATCTCAATAAATATGCTCATAAATTCGCCAGGACACAAGAAGGGAGGTGGACAATCTGACTCGAAAACATTTGCATGGTTTTAGAATCTCGTGAGTTTGAACTTTGACTTAAGGAGCTGCCTTTTATATCATCTTATGTTATTTAGACCAGGAAGGATCATCTTTTTCCTGAATAAACTGAGAGTGATCTTATCCTGCGGTGTGGGATTCCCTCATCAGAAGTGTGCTAGTCTTCTTCAGTTTTCTGTTCATGAGTGAATGCATCTTTCCCCATCTGGGGGAGTTCTTGATGGAATTGACCAAAGAGCAAAGTGAAAGCTCTAGGTTTGCACTGCCTGTTATGGTAGCCATTCTCTTGAGCACTTGAATTATGGCTAGTGCGACTGAGGCATGGAATTTTTGATTTTATTTCATCTTAGTTCATTGAAAATTTAGAACTGATGGTTAATTAAGTTGTTGGAAAACATTTAAGTATGTTTGGGATCATTCGGGCATGCAGATTTATTTTTTCATCTGTACATTTTACATAGTTTAATCAGATCAAGTATTTCTGCTGAAAACTTAGTACCTGAATTGAGATGTGCTTTAAGTGCAAAATACACAGCAGATTTTGAAGTGTTAGTGTTAAGGAAAAAGGATGTAAAATATTTTTAATATTTTTTGCATTGATTATGTGTTGAAATGATAATGTTTTGGATATGTAGAATTAAATACATTATTAAAATCAATTTCTTCTTTTTAAATGTTTCTACTAAAATTAAAAAAATATTTAATGTTTATTTATTTTTGAGAGATAGCATGAGTGGGGGAGTGGCAGAGAAAGAGGGATACAGAGAATTCAAAGCAGGCTCTGTGCTGTCAGCCCACAGCCCAGCATGGGGCTTGAACTCATGAACCCTGAGATCATGATCTGAGCTCAAGTCAGATGCTCAACCAACTGAGCCACCCAGGTGCTCCTTTACTAAAATTTTTAAATGCTGTACATGGCTCACATAATACTACCATTGGACAACAATACTCTATAAGATCCTTGAAAGAACAGGGTAATTTTTTTTTTAATGTTTATTTATTTTGAGAGAGAGAGAGAGAGAGAGAGAGAGAGAGAGAAAGAGTGAGTGTGGGGTAGGGACAGAAGGAGAGGGAGAGAGAATCCTAAACAGGCCCTGCTCTATCAACACAGAGCCATACGCTGAGCTGGATCTCATGAACTGCGAGATCATGACCTGAGCAGAAATCAAGAGTCGGATACTTAACAGACTGAGCCACCCAGGTGCCCCAAGAACAGGGTAATTTCTAATTTATTAAATAAATTAGTTTTTTCCAGTAGGTTGTGAGGAGTATGAAAGTGGTTTTTTTTTTTTTTAATTCTTTTAAAGTTTTTTTCACAGTCTGCAGTTAAGAGGGGTATTTTTAAATATTCAAAGTTGGGAAAAAAAAAGAAAAGAAAAGGCACATCTCTGATGTGTTGCCTGAACCTTATGTTATACAGCCCAAGGCTCAATTCTGATATCTTTGCTGTAGACCTTTCCCCTCGCTTTCTTAGGAAATGTGCCAAGGGAGGTACTCACCACTGTTCCACCAGGATAGGAACCCAAACACTGCTTTTCAGCTGAAAGTTCTGCTTCTTTGATGATTGTTAACTTTGACATTTGATGCAGGTACCATGTTCCCAGGGTCACATTTTGATATGCCCAAGAGAGATCAGTTTAGGAACCGTCATCCATGAAAAAAATGACTTTTAACCACCTACATGAATGAGCATTCTCTTCTTACTGTGGCACCAGAAATACAGAGATATATTTTCAAGGGAGTGATTGCTGGCTCCATGCTTAGTTGTCACCAGTGTCTGTATGAAACATGAGAAGGTAATGTAAGCAGGGTTATCAGTGTGTTTCCTTCTCATTCATGCCCTGGGTGACACTTAAGTGTATTCTAAGAGGTGGGGGAAGAGTGTTTGACTCAGAATCATGATGGCTGGCTCACAAGGTGATGGTGGTGAGGTTTCCCGAGCTCTCTCTGATTCTGCTCCTGTGTAGTTGGTGTCAACAAACACCAGCCACTTTCTGTGTCTAAATCTTGCATTGTGTGTACTTGATCTGTGACAGCACATTCCTTTGTGTGATAAACATGGCAAATACATTGCCATCCTCATACTTTTCCAGGCGGAGTGAATGAATGAGAAGGTTTACTTTCCAATGCTGTTCCACCCAGGAATTAAGCAGGATTGATATTTCTGTATTAAATAGAAGCCATTATACATTTTATAATGAACCTCTAGCCACCAAAGAGTGGCTTTTCCTTGCATAGAATTTAACTGTTATGACACTGAGACTTTTAAGTTCCAGTGGTAGAGTATAGAATTCATTTCCACCGGTAGTTTGGAAGCACTTTACAGGAGAGGATGAAATAGCTTTCTTCCTTTACTGAGGATAAATTAGACTAAATAAATGGTGTCTGGAAAGGAAAATGATAAAACAAAGTAGAAATAAGATTGTGATTTTCAAGATTTCAAAAAAAACAAATCAAAATAATTAGATATATTGAAGACTGAAAATGAAAGCAGTTCTTTTTCTGCTTTTGTTACGTGAATGTTGACGGCTTCCCTTTTTTTCTGATAAGTTTTGGCTAGACCTGTGCCTGTTTGACAAGAGAGTCCTGAGGATTCTTCTGAGCAAGGACAGACTGAAAAGTTGCTTTCCTTGGTAGACTGTGAACTTTTGAGGACTGGTGTGAGTCTTTTATTATATCTTCAGTGCCCAGTACATTATCTAATGCATAGTAGGTGCTTGGTGAATATCGGTTGATGGATGGGAGGTAAATGTCTGTGCTTAGACCATAGAGCTGAGTCTGTAACATTCTCTGAAGAAATCTCTACTTCAAGCACATTATGGGCTGCCCAGCCTAATGTCTGTTATAGGTTATGTGCTCGGTAAATGTCGGGCAAATGGAGGAGTGAATGTGGGCTGATGTATAACTTCCAATTTATAAGGGGTTGTGGCATTTTGACCCATTTATAATTTGGGAAGCCACAAAGGTACTTTTAAGTAGGGAAGTGAGGTTAAACATTAGGAAGACACCAGCTTAGCAGATTGGACAGAGGCTAGGAAACCAGGTAGGAAGGGGTCACTGGCAAGAAACAATGAGGGTGGAAAGCGAGGCTTCAGAGGGTCGGGTGGGCGAGGCTGCAGCTAAACTGAATGGAGCGCAGTCCCAGGGGGTGGGTATCTATCTGGTTAGCTTTGGATAGGAGCTGGGGTGGCTCTCTGGATAGGAGAGTTACCATAAATAAGCTTTAAGTCCAAGGAATAGATAGGAAGAGTATTCTGGTGTACTGGCCTAACTTCTTCTGAAAAGTAGAAAAAGTCACCTGTTGAGGGGGATTAGGTGAAGCAGGGGGTTAATGCTTCCCTGTGTGGAAAGGAACTCTTCTCGGTGCTGATGTGGCGAGAGCATCCATCTTCTTGTGAATTCTGGTCATCTGTCTGGTGGATTATTCCATGGAGAATTCAGGTCCTCCATCTGATGGGATAAGTCCACAAGGATGTTCTGGATCTCACATCAACAAACAGGTAGTTTTGTTGTGATCAAATGCTAAAGTCTGTGAAAGAGGCTCTAAAAAGCTCCTCCATCAAGTAGATTTGGTTCCAACTGGTAGTCCTCTTATCACTCCAGCTACACAAAGAAATGCCATGATCCTTAAGTAGAAAGCTTTTTCACCTTATTGATCCATTTTGTAAATTTCTCCTTGAAAGGAAAGGGTTGAACTCACCTCATCTGAATGAATATATACTGCGATGGTCTAGAGGTGTCTCCTTCACTGTTACTGTACAATATGTGTGTGCTTTTACATGAAGCTTGTTAACGTAGGTAAGTCATAGCTGTATATATTTTTATCATTTCCCATGTCAAACCACAGCAACCCCTGCTGACCACTAAAGAAGGCAGTAGTAGCTGTGAAGTTCTGAGATCCTGCCCCCATAAACACCCTCTCTGCTCTTTGAAATTTCATCATGATTTCCTAACAGAAACTGGCTTCTTTTGAATTAAATATTGATTTAATCTACATTCCCTTTTGGATTAATTCAAAAGCCAAAATAAAGTTTTTGTAATCATTTCCTTTCCTTGTGCTCTCATGCCTACGGGAAGTGCCAGTCATACATCGATACTGTCTTTTAAGACACCAGCCTCCTCTGAACCACAGGCTAGCCACTCATCACATATCTAGAGTTAGGGTGCCAGGCAACCTGTAAAGATGGGATTGACCCCTAGTCTCTGTGCCTTCTGTTACTGGCCCAGAACAGCCTGTGAAAAACTCTTAAGAGCTAATTGGCAAGCTCAGATGAACTTAGAAGTGTACCTGATTCTGATCCAAATTAATATGTATATGCGGCCAAGTTGTGTTAGGAAATGAGCTCTTCCTGTCATTAACTCACAGCTTAGGTCATCTCTTTCATGTAATGAAGGCAAATATGAGAATTCACTTTAGAAATCTAGTGTGACTAATCTGAAAGAGCTGGTCCCACTCTGGTTGCCTCATCACCACAGTTCTCTCTTCCTGCTTCATTCCCAAATTGCATCCCTGTTTCAGTTGAAGTTCAATCCATTTTTCTCCTATTCATGGACTAGCTGTGGACTGGCAAGACACAGCCGGCCTAGCATGGTGGTCAGCTGCTTTCATGGACTTCCCATCATTGTTTATTGTCAGGGTACCCATCTTCTTGACCATTTACACCCTACACCAGGTACATTCTGGTAACCATCAGGCATTTTGGTATAAGGGTAGTTGTAGAGAAGGTCACTTGGGCAGACGTCCAGGAGTTGTATTTTTGTTTAGCTGCTGTGATATTGTATGTTTTATGCTTGCATATTTATATTATCTGCACATCTCAAAGCAAAGGTAGTTCTTCAGCTGCCCAAAGGTCACACCTCAGTCTTCCCTAGTGCCTTGTGTACTTTTGAAGCCAGGCAGCAACCCTTATGTGCTAACTATTATTGCCGGACTAGAATTGCCAAAAGATGTGGATCTGTGTTTTCTCCCAATTATCAAAATAATCCAGGTTCATACAGGAAAGTGTACACATTCAGGAGAAAAAAATCAGTCTCCTTGGAAGTCACCACTTCCAATCTACTGGCCAGGCTCCTAAGAGTGTCTCTTTTTGTACATTTTTTTTTTTTTTGAAGTTTATTTATTTATTTTGAGAGAGGGGTGGAGGGAGGAGCAGAGAGAGAATCCTAAGCAGGCTCCGCGTTGTCAGCACAGAGCCCACCGTGGGGCTTGAACTGTGAGATCATGATCAAGGATGCTTAACTGACTGAGCCACCCAGGCGCATCGCTTTTTGTATGTTCTTTTCTTTACATAGTTGAGTGCTTACTCTGTATACAACTTTGCAGTCACTTTTTTGTTTAATATGATGTTATATTCATTTCCTTGTATCATTAGAAGTTTCTTGTTAAAAGAAAGTATTTCACTGGTTGAATATTGTATCTGTGGTATATATTTAAATCATTGTAACCTTTTATTTTTAATATTTAGGTTTTCTGGTTTTTTAAAATCCTTGAATATAAACCTTGAATGTCCTTTTATAGACATTTGTTCGGTTTTAAAAATGTGTTCCAGAAAGTTGGGCTGTCAGTGGCAGTAAAAGACAGTGCTTGTTTTAAGCCCACTGTAAGGATCCCTAAGGACCCAAATTTTTGCCAGTTTAGAAAGTAAGAATGGCACCTCATTTTAATTTTTACCATTTTTATTACTAATGAAGTTGGATGTTTTTCAGGAACACAGTACCTGCTTGTATTTTCTTTTTTGTGATTATGTCCTTCTTTTCAGGTGAAATTGTCATTTGTGACTTGTGATGTTTATGATGTTGACCCATTTTCCTAGAAAGGTTTATTGAGATGCATAACTTTGCACATACTGTCATCTCAGTTATGGTTAATTGCATACAAAATTGTCCTGTATTTGAGGTAAAATCAGGTGTGGAATTGTTGAAGAGAACATACCTGGAGGTTCTCGTGTGAGTACTTGGTTGTGACTGTTAGCATCTGGAAAGTCAGCTCTAGCCAGTGAGCACCAGACTTTGTGGGCACTCCAGTCATCACCCTGCCTCCTACCCTGGTACTTCTCCTTCCCCTCTGCCTGTCCAGGGTACATGTGGTGTAGCTCATGTTGACAGAATAATAACAATAAACACAAAATGCTGGCTTATAATAGAGTATTCACCGACCCATGAAGTGATTTGTACCTGCTTCCCTCCAGCATTTCTTCTCAGACCGCTTGGCTGACTTCCTTTACCTCTTCCTTATCATTGTTTCCAGGAAGTCGTCTCCCCACTTCTTTCCTTCTTCTCCTTGCATTCTCCAAATTACGTAGCCCACCCCATGACTTCAACTGCCACTCATGGGCCAGATCTCCCCAGACCAAATAACTGCTCCAGGCTGCAGGCCCGTATAGCCACCTACTCACGGTAGATCCGCCCTTGGTGTCCCACTGGCATTTACAATACGTCATGCCCCAAAATGACCCTATTCCTTCTCTCTGACTGGCTCTGTGGCCTGAATTCTCGCTCCTACTAAAGACATCCAGTCCATCCACCAAACCAGACACCGGGGCAGCATCTTGAGATCCCTCTTTCCCTCATTGCCCACATCCCATGGGTTCTATGAAGACCTGTCTGTTCTACCTCCTTCATAATGCTTCATCTGCACCCCTGTTCTTCCTGCCCCTGGTCCAGGCTGGACTCCTAGAAGCAGTGAATGTGTGGTTTTCCAATTAGATATGGTCTTAAAAGGTAAATGTATATTTTAAATATTATGTTATATATTATTTAAAATAAAAATTAATCAGGCTTCTCTAAAATAAAATTGGTATTTTGCAAGGCATGGTATTTTAATGGAATATTTGTGAATTTTTAATGTAAAGTGAATCCTTATCCATGAATTTACCTTTTGTAGAAACTTGAATTCTGTACCTACTTATTTGTTTTAAAGCAAAGTATGCCTCACATAATATGTAATACATATTAGTCAAATGAGAGCCTCTGGACATTACTTTCCAGCTAAAAGGCTTTTGATTTGAGGGCTTGACATTTTTTCTTTGGATATTAAGTATTTCCATATTGCAATATGTATTATTTTTTTGTAATATTGGAATTATCCTGTATTAGCTAGCTTTTCAACTTCACCTCCCAGGGAACTCAGGCAAGAAATACAAATATTTTCATAAGATTCTTTGGAGGAGTAAAATTAATATTTTTGAGAATGAAATATGGTGAATTGTCTCCTAAGGATTGAAAGACTTTATTAAGATAGCAAAATATCCTTCCCCAGGGGTGTGTTTTTTCAGGGCTTATTGGAAATATGGTGCCGGGAAGAATAAAAGGAAATTTAATGCCATGGAAGTTGGAAACAGCCACTGAAATCCAATCCGTTTTTAGAACACATATAACACACTAATTCCCAGAGATTTAAGATCGCTCTCTTCGCTTCCTGAGGCTGTCAGGCTTATTATGACTATGACACGGAAAGGTTCTTCAGCACAAATATGCCATGACAGTGTTTTATTTACTGTGAATATTTACTACACTTGAAGGTGGGGTGTCCCTGTGGTCTGCCTTCCTTTATTGGTATCAGGTTGCTTCAGTGTTGGTATTTTTTCTTTAGATTGACTTCCCCCAGACCAGATTCTGTGACAGGATTCAAGGTTGTTAGGGAGGTAATCCTGGAAAGCATCATTAAGGGAATAGGTATGTGAACTAGGGATGAGAAGGAGGGTAATAAAGGGATGACCTTGAACAAGATACTGCTGTGGGCACCTGGGGCTGAATCCCTGGTGAATTCTAGGAGGCATTCTTCAGAACCAGACCATCGGAGGGGCCAGCCAGCTGGGATTGGCCGTCTCCACCTCACATCCGTCACTGACTGCTCTTGAGGCCAGCAGTTAAATCCTGCTCTGTGCTTGGGTGGTTATCATGGGTGCTTGCTGTAAGCACGTGTGGGAACAGGGAGCTGAGGGATAAACACGGGGCACTGATGGTGCCTACTGAGTATACTGCTTTAGTATTTAAAAATTTTTTTTTTTCAATTTTTTTACATTTTTTTATTTTTGAGAGACAGACTGAGACAAAGTGAGAGTGGGTGAGAGGCAGAGAGAGAGGGAGATACAGGATCGAAGCAGACTCCAGGCTCTGAGCTGTCAGCACAGAGCCCGACGCGGGGCTCAAACCCACAGACCGTGAGATCATGACTTGAGCCGAAGTCGGATGCTCAACCGACTGAGCCACCCAGGCACCCCTGCTTTAGTACTTTTAACATTGATAGACAAGTTCACTTGAGGGGGACGTCTCAGGTGGTCAGAAACAAAGCACATACAGAGACTGCTAGTAGAGTGTAAATTACATCAGTGTCTGGTAGATGTTGAAGTGAATTTAAAATACTGAGAATTTGATACCATTGAAACTGAAACGGGGAAGAGATTGTAGGGTCAGTCTTGGAGAGGCGTCTAGGTGTTGTTCCTAAAATGACATATTGTGCCTCAGTAACAAACACGGAACGGCCATTACAGTAACAAATGGAACAGCTGGATTGTACAGGCCTGAGGTTTGCTCATTGCTAATCAGCCTATAGAATTATAACCAGGCCCACAAGGAAATTACGATTTTTTTTCCATGCACTCAGATCTGGAAGAAAACAAAATTCTGACGGAAATCTGTAGCCAGCCAAGTCTGAACAGAGCCATCTACATTACTTTGGGAAATTCCTGGGGAAGGAAAGAAGGTGGCGTCCAAGCCGTTAGTGCACCTTAAAAAGAGCCCTTCTCTATTATTTTTTTATTCCTCTCTGTTACACAGCAGTCTTGAGGATGCATCTTAAAATGGAAAATACACTCTAATATCCTGCTGGCTGTTCTTGAGTGTCATTTAGAGGATGAGTGCATAAGATCTTGAAGCCACCAGATACCTAGTCATTCGGACCTATTGTGTGATGGTGAAGCAGTGAAGAGTAGGAGAGTGTCCCTGTCCTTCAAGAGTTCCCAATCCAGCCATGAGAAGACAAGCAGAGAAGTCACTGCTTCAGTGATGAACTGATTCTATTGGGGACAGAGGAAGGAACAACTAATTCTGCCATTCGGAGAGGGCATCCCAGAGCTGTGACATTTGACTTGGGCCTTATAGATGACTAGGTTTCACTAAGGGATGAAGGCAGAGAATGGCATCCAAATGGGGATGAGTGTGGACAGAGGCAAGGGGGCTAGGAATATGGTGTGTGGTCAGGGAGCAGGGAGTGGTTGCTGGGGCTGTGTGCAGTACATGACGGAGTGAGAAATCCGTGAGCCTGGAAATACAGGCAGAAGAAGTCAGCTGGTCAAAGTCCCAAGGGCCTTGCCACTGCCTTTACGGTCTCTCCCACACCGTCAGACGGCAGATGGCATTTACAGCCAAATCATTTCTGTCCATTTCATTTTTTCCCAGCCAACATCCTGCTATCATAGAAATAACTTAGGGTGATGAATGGAGCTTTTGCAACCTGTGTGGGGTTCAAAGTTCCACAGATGAAGCCTTTTTGGTAGTGCAACCAACATTTTGTGCTCAGTGGCTGATCAGTGATCCTGTATGGCCTGTGAGTGCCTTGTCGAAGGGGAAATCAACAATCTTCATGCAGGTAATCATTATTATACAAGTATATATACACTACTTAGCCTCTTTTTGCCATGTATTTTCTATCACTCCAACAAGCTGAAGTGTTCTACATTTCTGGAAATATCTAGCTGTACATAATAGAATATAGAATTCTTTGTGTTTATTTTTTCCTAATTTCCTCCCTTCTCTGCTCTAGTTGTGTCCTAGAAAGAGTGTGGTGGTGCTTTTGGCCATGCTTCAGGAGCGCATCTGCTCTTAGAATGAGAGGGAAACCAGTTGGGTTGAGAAAGGGAAGCCAGTTGTAAGCTGGCCGCGGGTTTTCTCCCATATTACAATAAGCAGCTGAATACCTTTAGTTGTTATTTTTGTCTTTTGGTTCTAATGGAGTAGCTAGCTACCTTGGTAGAGGGAAAGCCCACTCGATATGGTGTCTAGGTCCTGGGACTGTTTCTCAGGGTGAATTGGGAGCAGGAGCTAAAACTGACTCCCACACACATCTCTAGGATCCCAGAGGAAGTTGGTCCATTACTATCTCACCGGATCCTTGGGCTGACCTCTTGCTGCTTAAATTCAAAATTGCATGTAGTTCATCCACTCTCAAAAAGGCCCCCCCCCCCCCCCCCCCCCAGTGGCTGTGCTGTAGAGAACTCCCTCAGCCAGTCACCTTGTTTATTTCTTAGGCTGACCAGTGTGCTCACGATTCTTTCTCCCGTAGGAATTTCTGCTTCCTCTTTCATCACTCATGGGGTGGTTTTTTTCCCATGGAATTCCCCTGTTTCTCTGTAGATCCACTTTTATCCCATCCTTGGAAATGGCATTCAGGCTTCCAGGAGATGTTTTCCCCGATGATTTCACAGCAGAAGATAAAGACTTAAAAGTTTTCAATGCCAAAGAAAGAAAGATGGAGATGTCTTGAATCCAGTGTAGTAAACTGACTCCTGACAGCTGTATATCTTTGGGTGAATCACTGTCCTTTAGTGAATGAATGTAAGAATAATCAGTTCTAAGAAACTGTTCCAGTAGCCAGATGCATAGATTATTCTCTCTACTCCTTGTGAGTCCCTCTCCCCAATACAAGAGAAAATACAAAGGTAAATAGGATATTTTTTCAGTTTTATGTGTAGTATCCAGCATTGCACTGTGCCTTCACTGTGCACTGTACTCTACTCCATGGGCAGGGACTGTGCGGGGGGTCTGGTCCTTGAATTTGAGAAGACTGCTCTTGTCGTTCCTGGTCTTTTGAGCGCACACGTCTCAGCAGCTCTAAACCGTGATTTGACTTGGCCCGGCCCATGTGAGTCTTCACTCACTGTTAGAACCATTATGGTCTCATGACCAGAGCACTGGATCATTTTTTTCCATATTATCACTGTTGAAAGCTGCCAGTGGAGAACCTCTTGAGGATGAATGAGCTTTTTCTTTCTAGTTGAACAGAAACTTGTATGGGAGGGTACAAATTTATGAGAGGATACGGGTTGGTGACCAATGGGCAGATAAGAGATAGAGTTGTTCATTAGTGGTTAATCAGCTTCTGTGGAAGAATAGCCTTTGGCCTCCCGCTCTGCTATTGGTTATGCTGTTTTCACTGAGTTTTTAAACTTGTGAAATTTAGTCATAGTGAATGTTCATGTCCATTCTGTAGGAAACAAGACTAATATCAATGCTCAAAAAGTGAAGAAAAAGCCTCCACACCTTTGTGCATACAACTTTTAGGAAGGTTTTCTATGGCTAATCAAGATGATTTTGAGTGGAAGTTTCCTCACCTCTAATTACCTAACAGATAACTGTGATGACTTTTAGTTTTATAACCCCAACTCAGTACTCATGGTACTGTGTACCACTTCCATATTAGAAGATGTGACATTTCTGGCTTGTTTCACAGGTCATCAAGAGCAAAGCATGTGAAACAAGAACTATTCCTAAAATTCAGAATTTATGGTCAAGCTTTCCAAAATAGCGTTATGGGAAAGTAGTCTTCTTTGGCTTCTTTAAACTTACTTGTTTAAGGGCACCTGGGTGGCTCAGTCGGTTAAGTGTCTGACTCTTGGTTTAGGATCAGGTCACCATCTCACAGTTTGTGGGTTCGAGCCCCGTGTTGGGCTCTGCTCTGGCAGTGCGGAGTCTGCTTGGGATTCTCTCTCTCTCCCTGCCCGTCTCTGGGCTGTCTCTGTCTCCCTCAAAATAAATAAAAACTTAAAAAAAAAAAAATAACCTGTTCATTATGAAACAGGATTTATTTTTACTGTGTCACTTTTCAGAGACATTAACCTGCTAATGTGCATAGCAGCCTTTCAAAAGTGGGATATAGGATTTGGCGTTTGTCCCGAGACCCCTTTGGTGTAAGAGCGCCTGTGATCATTGCTCAGAACTCATGTCACTCTGACACACTGGGGGAGATGTGGACATGTGGTAGATGTGAAACCGTCACAGATCCTTTTTTGCTCTTCTCATCCAGAACTGCAGCCCTATTTCCCTACTCCTTGAGCCTGGACGGGCCTTCTGGCTCTCTTGGCATGATCGATGCAGCGCAAGTATTATGTGAGTTCCAGAGCTTAGACCTCGAGAGGTCTGGCAGCTTCTGCTTTTGCCCTTTTGGGACTCTGCCTTGGGACTTTCATGTAAGGAAGCTAGTCCTCCCCACATGAGGATGAGAGAGAGGCATGTGGAGGAGACCTGCCCCCATTGGCAGGCAGTATTAACCACCAGATGTATGAATGAAGCCTTAGTGGGTGTCCCAGCCTAGCTGACCCAGCTGAGAGCAGTGAGCCTGGACAAAACCAACGGAGGGAGCTGCCTAGCCAACACGTGGAATTGTGGGACATGAGAAATCACTGTTTTAAGCCACTGAATTTTGAGAAGCTTTGTTACACAGCAGTCGTTAACAGAGATACTGTGACGTGAGCAGTAGCACCCAACTAAGAACTGAAACAAGACAAAAAATGTGGGTGTTTATCTAATCAGATACTTTCTGTGAGGCTTTCCTAGCTGCAAATGAAATTTACGGACAGGGATTTTCTAGAAACCCGAGTCGAGTGAATAGTTAACAAGAAAAAAATGTGTTTGGCACATGATTAATGGCACCAGAAAATGGCCTCCAGGCCCGGCGTGAGTGACCCAGTGCGGGTGGTGCTAACACTGCCTCTGGAAGAACGTTAGAGGAACTGATGGAGGACTTACAGCCTTCTCCCCTGCTGTCAGTGACATGTTCCCGAGGCCTGTCTGACAGCTATCTCTGAGGTGACCAGGGTCACTTAGGGCTCATTTTTTCAGCCTCATGATTAGATTCAAGCAGACACAGCTTCGGATGCGGCCCATCTGTTCCACTCGCCGGCCAGCTGCGGGGATATGAGACCTTGCCAGCGTTCCAGCCATACGGCAGGTTTAATTACTACCGGCTCCTAGGAGCAAATCTGATTAGCAGATGTCAGAAGGCCCCACTGAGATGTGGAAATGTGAGAGGCCCCGGGAGGTGTCCCTCACTGAGGCCTGATTGCTGAGTGCCCCCGGGTCTGGTAGCTGTAGTCCTCTAGGTACTACATTCACCAGGTTTTTAGTGCCCTGGGGCCAGGTGGGGCCATTTACATGGTAGCCAGGACTGGAGGCTCATTACTGCAGCTGGGAGGCCTCAGGCAGAGCCACCTCAGTAGCTAGGCTCGGGCCTTAACGTGCTCACATGGGAGGATTGTGACAGTCATGCTATAGCCATGCTGGCCACAGTGAGTTGGGAAGAAGCAGAAGGTTCTGGGAATCATGGGAGTTGGAGCTGGAAAAGACCCACTTGGTCATGAAGCCTCTTCCTCCGTCATGGCCTGATCATCCCCCCCCGGGATACTCTGGAGTGGTTTGTAAAATATGTTTCCGAATGACTCAGGCTGGGAGTCTTCCAGCCGCCCCCTTGGGAGATGGAGTGGCTTTTTCTGTGGAGGAAATATTTCCCTCACTATTGGTTGGGATCTATTGTTGGTTGGCTCCAGCCCCATCACTCCTGGCCAGTCTCCCTCAGACCACCCTGAGCAAGTCTCCCTCTACCTCTTGCCTTCCCACAGTTAAATCTCTGTCTTGCTTCCGCTGAGCAGCAAGGGGGCTGAGGAGGAGGGGCCTGCTTCCTGGTCTTGGCGCTTTCTGAAGTGATGACTTTCTCCAGCTGCTTCGGCATTCTGAGTCCCCTACGCTGAATTTCTCCCTGATATTTTCGTCCCTGTAACATTTCGTGTTGTGGTACTTCATAAGTACTCTAAAGGTGTGTATTTTACCATGAGAGTGGCATGTTTACTGAAGATTTTTCAAACATTCTTTTGAGTCCTTGCTAGACTGGATTGACCTTGGTTTGTATGTCATGGGCTAAAGGGTGCAAAAAACTGTAAGTGGAACACGGCTCCTCCAGAACCCAGTAATAACGATACCAGACATGGTGCATACTGGTTGGCACGTCCATGTGCACACTGGAGTCCTAAGGCAGTTCTTCTGGGGAGTTGCTGTAACTCAGTGTACAGTCAGTAAAACAAAGACAATAAGAATCTGTGTATCTGCACCGACCACGGCCATGTTTGGAACGTTGAGTAAGCAAGAGATCGTGGTTTTGTGGGTCTCCGAGTTTGTTGTTCCTGACGGAGCTAGGAGATGAACGGCAGGAGCTCACCAATGAGACTCAAGTTCAGGCCACGTGGCCTGTGATCCAAATCAGAAGAGTGGTTTAGATGCGTGTTTTTCTGAGCGTCTTCCACAGAGTGCTACAGTATATGTAGGGGCATTCTAGGGGCTCCCTGGAGGTGATGGTGGTCATGGCAGCAAGGTGGCCCTTGTCAACCCCTGATTTTATCAGCAGCATGACTCTGCTTTTATCTGTTTCATATACACAACTGGGGTTGTGTGTCAGATTCTGTTTGATAAATAGTGTTCCATGCTCAGAAAGAAAGTTTGCAAACCACAGGTTCAGAGGACTGACTTCTAGTAAAAACAAACAGAGAGAGAAGCCTCTTTAGCCAAGCAAATAACGATTACATTTCTGGGATCCACATAGATCAATCCACAGACGTTTGGAAGCAGCAAAGGCAAAGAACTAAACAAATAGATATTTCTGGGTAACTACTATGTCATCAGGGAACCCTTCATCAGTATAAACAGAACATGCGGACTGTGACCTCTAAGTGGCAAGGTGAACAAGAGGCTAGTTCTGGTCATAAGTGTAGGTGACTGCACATTGTGTTGTTCTTAAGTAAGCACAGGCGAGTCCTGGAGTTGAGGTGAGTAAGAATCACGTGATAAAAGCAACCGTTTATTGAGAGCTTTCCATTTGCTGGACACCGTGCCTCAACATGCGTCATCTGTGCTAGGAAACGTAGGTCCTGTTATCCCCATTTCACACATGGGGAAGCTGAGGCTCAGAGATGAATTTGCCCAAGGTGACACAGCTGATAAAGTGGTGGAACTGGGGATGGGTTCCTTAGGGTAGAGTTCATCTCCTTAAATATTCTACTGTATTGTCTTTCTCTTTGTGTGTGTGTATGTGTATGCATGTAGGGATATTTTTCCCCCTCCTAATGGGTTTGGTGAATGGAGTGCCTCAGGATACCTAGTGTGAGAAAACGTCTTTCTTATCACAATTCCATCTGTGGGGCGTTCTATTCAAAGTTTACTCCATAGAGAGTGGAAATTTAGTTCTACATGCAAATAATCCTCTTTGATAGAAAAAAGAATGTAGAGAAAAGGAGCTAATAGTGTGTACTAATACTAAGCAGACGTGTGTAGCTCCATAAGTATGTTTGTGCCTGGATTTAATGGCTCACAGACAGTCATGCAAAGTTTTATTGGTGCAGTAGAAATCAGACCTGACAAAGCCCATTACTAAGGCAGAGGGGAATAACATTTCACCGGTTTTCAGTTTTTAAATACTGGGTGCTTTTCTCAGATTTCTTAGTTTCTCCAGTTCATCCTTTTAGCAAAAGCTGGGTAAGGAGGTGTCTCTTTTGCGGGGGGGGGGGGGGGGGGGGCGGTCTGCTTTTGGCTTAATTCAAGGCCTTCCACACGTGCATGACCTTACTCCTTGTGGTGGCCAATAACCAGATTGTTCGAGCAAGTGTGTTCGATTCTGCTGAAACTTCTCTCTGGTCAGTTGACTCTGTTGGAGCAAAGTAGGTCCCCTAAAGAGTGAATTTAACGGGCATTTAGTTTTGTTTTTATAGGTGCATTTGGAAAAGCTGGAACTGTTTGAGAAACTATTTCACAGCACATCCAGGTGGCTCGAATGATCTGCCTCCATGCAGCACACCAATTTTAAGCAAGACGAAAACTTGTAGTGCATTTCTCTCCTGGAGCAAGCGAGGCCCTCAGGGAGAAACATGAACTTATGTGGGTGCTTAGGAAGTATTGAACAATAACTCTTTAAAGCCACGAGGGCCCTGTTTGCCTAGCAGAAATTTATGAACAGTGCCCTGGTGGCTTACAAAAGTTCATTTTCTTTCCCAAGTGCCTGGCTCACTTCCTGAAAGTAATGTTTTCATTGAAGGGTTTGACCATACTAGATCCTTACAGAGACATTCCCGAGAAGCCCCACCCTAGATTCTGTAGCCCGTGACAATGACTTTGCTGAAGTAGGGCCTTAGAAGTAGCCTCCTGATGGGGAATGTTGGTGAAAGGGGACCTGAAGGAAGAGTTGCTAACCTGCAGAGTTCTAGAACTGATCTCATGGAACAGATATCTGAGGTCTTGCAGCTCATGTCGGAGCGGGGTGTGCAGAGGCATTGGACCCGACTGGCTGTGAAAGTGTGTGATCTGCCTCGCAGTGACAGGCAGCTTGTCAGGGGTTTCCAAAACATCTGTTTCAAAGAGGGCGGCTGAGATTCCTACAGGGGAGTGTTTCCATTCATTGTCCATGAGAAACAAGAGTGAGTAGGCGTGAGTGAGACACAGATCAAGAGGAAATGAGTCTGCTCTCCACTTGGGATTACAATACAGATGAATTCCATATTTTGGTCAGGGAATGTTTTCTTTTAGAAAAAGGAAGGCAAGAGAGACAAGTTCAGATTCTGACCCAGTTACTGAAAAGCAGATGAAGAGGCCGTTAGTTGTACGCTTGCTGGAATAGTCACTTCAGTGGTTGTGTCTTTGTTTTCATGTTCTGGTGTGTGTGTGTGTGTGTGTGTGTGTGTGTGTGTGTGTGTGTGTGTGTGTGTACATGCCAGAAAATGGTCTAGGACTTACTGGCACACTTTTCTGCCGTGGGCTTTCCCATCACTGTGGCCCGATCTCATGAGAACAAGCTGCTTTAAAACTGCTGTCATCGGGGTGCCTGGGTGGCTCAGTCGGTTAAGCATCCGACTTCAGCTCCGGTCACGATCTCGCAGTCCATGAGTTTGAGCCCCGCGTTGGGCTCTGGGCTGACGGCTCAGAGCCTGGAACCTGCTTCCGATTCTGTGTTTCCCTCTCTCTCTGCCCCTCCCCCGTTCATGCTGTATCTCTCTCTGTCTCAAAAATAAATAAAAACGTTAAAAAAAAATTTAAAAAAACAAACTGCTGTCGTCATTGGAACTGTGGGTCCTCCCTGAATCTGTACACATCAGTGACTTGGGGATTCAGAGAAATAATACGTATTCATCCTAATGACAAAAATCACAACAGAGGTTTTCCTGGCTAATTTTTTTTCTGAGAAATGGTAGCCCCCTAAGAAGGCACCTTTCGATTTTGATTTGGAGATTTTATATGCCCACCCTGACCCTTACTACATAAATCCTGGAGTGGAGAGGCTCATTTGCTGTTTGTACTCTGTGTTCAAAGTGTGCTACCTCTCATGATTCCAAACCAAAAATCAGTTGTTTTACCGCTGAGGTGTCATTCAACAGGTCATTGTTGGACGCCTGTTGTGTGCACCAGATGCTGTGTGAGGTTGTGATGGTGAGTAGGGGAGACACACATGGTCCCTGCCCTCTGGAGTTTGCTGTCCACAGCAGGCTGGGCAGTGAGGCTCTCACAGGCTGGGGGCTTGAAGTAAGGGAATCGCACAATGTCTAGAAGAGAGCCACCCAAGGAGCTGCAGAGCCAAGGACAGGATACTCTCCGTTGGGAAGTCAAGTGTCTCCCTCTCATTGCTACCCCAGCACTGGCGAGTGGTCAGTGATTTTCCTCAGCCGCCCTCAGGCCTCCTCAGCCTGGTCCCGGATCGGTCAGCCGTGTGGTCTTCTCAAGACCCAGGCCAGAGAGTGCTTGCAGCCCACCTGGCCCGCTGGAGTTGGGTCTGCCCTCTAGCGTTCCGGCCTGGAATTGCAAGACACAATCAAAGCCTGTGACAGACTGCCCCCTCCCGCAGTCACCTTTTCTGTCCTCGGTGCACATATAGCAGTGGCTTTTATGCCTTGGCCTGATGCTGCGGATATTTTATCCTTGTTGGCACCGTGCAGATCTCCCTCTTTCAGGCCTCCAGCTGTGTGTACCTGAGGATGGCTTTCTGGCTGAGGAAAGGCGCTTTTTCTCCCCTTGTGTCTGGAAGGCCAGGCCTGAGGCTGCGGATTGTGTTAGGGACAAGGCTGTGGCCATGACCATCCTGCTGTGTGCTGCCTTGTCCGAGGGGCAGCGAAGGAAGGTGGGAAATCTGGAGAGCCTTAGCATGAAGGATGGGAGACTGCCATCCCAGCGCCTGCTCCGGCAAGGTCTGTGGACCCCTGCCGCCCTCCCTACAGGCAGAAACAGAGCTCTGGGGAAGTTCCCTTAGGTGCTTACTGAGTAGGCACTGAGCGTGCATCCCTGCTGGCTTGGGACGGGGAGTCGGGTGAGGATTTGGAGCTCAAGAAGTGTGTGGGGCTGTCCAGTAAGGGAGAAAAGGTGTTGTCTGAAACCCCCCCTGCTATAGAAAGTGTTGTGCCATTGAAGGGGTACAGATAAAGGCTGGATCCCATTCAGTGGAGGCAGGTGGTCTAAAGGGAAAGGCTTCTGTGGAAGAGATGCCATGGGAGCTAGACCTTGAAGGCCACACGGGAAGTCGGCCTGTGGGGTGTGAAGGGGTAAGGAGACAACAGCATCGGGGTGGGCACCGGCAGGCCACCTGCTTGACTGGAGGTCTGAGAGCAGCGGGGAAGGCTGAGTTGTGTTCCGCACCTCCCAGGACACACACAGGGGCCGTAGCAAAGAGGAGCCCAGCAGGGTGATTCTTGAAAGTCCCAGGAAGCAATTCACAAGCTCCCTTTGCTGGCAGATTCCACAGAGGGACAAAGGCAAGTGGGTTTGGCAGCTCCGTAAAGATCATCCCGCTGGGCTCACAGCAGCGTTTGCCATTCAGAAACCTGAGCCTCTCAAGGGACCCTTCTGGAGAAAGCGTGCTCTGGAGTAATGTGAGGCTCAGTAGAGATTGTTAACTTTGCTTTTCCTGATGGCAAATCAGAGCCATCACACACAATGCTGGAGAATTTATTTCCCAAGGATGTAGAGGTAGTTGGACAAAAGCTTAATAACTACAATGGTTTTTTAAAAATATCCAAAGGTCACGGAGCTATTAAATTTCTGTAACTTAAGGATTCTGGAATTACAAATGGCTTCCCCCTTAAAGTGAACCTTTGTCGTAATTCAAATCAGAGCATACTAATGTTATTTCTGCTATAGAAATGCATTTTAAAAATGGGGATGATTTTTTTTTCTTTTAGTTTAATTTAACCTTAGTGGTTAAGCCTTCTGTCATTTGTAGGCCAGGTAGGCACAAGTTCATGACAGTCCTCATCTAAATAGGTACCGGGTACTTGGTGCTGCTTTAATTATTACCATGTTCCTGGGGTGCAAGTCTGAACTGAAAGTTCTCTTTTGTGTAGGTTTTGCAGCACAGTTTTCCTTTATGGGTTTATTCTTTATTCCCCCCACGCTGAGTGTTACTGGGTCCCCAGGATCTGTTTCAGTAACAGATTTATCAGGTGTCAGGCTGGCCTTAGTACGAGAGTTTATGAAAGGGACCCTCCCCCCTCTCCTGAGGCCTTTGTGACTGGCCCAGCCAGGAGTCCAATGGGTTGTGACAGTCTGCTTCTGTGTTCTCTGTGCAACAGTAAATGAGAAATGGTTTCTTTTTTTTTTTTTAACGTTTATTTATTTTTGAGACAGAGAGAGACAGAGCATGAATGGGGGAGGGGCAGAGAGAGAGGGAGACACAGAATCAGAAACAGGCTCCAGGCTCTGAGCCGTCAGCCCAGAGCCCGACGCGGGGCTCGAACTCACGGACCGTGAGATCGTGACGCGGGCTGAAGTCGGACGCTTAACTGACTGAGCCACCCAGGCGCCCCGAGAAATGGTTTCTATAAGCAGCAATCACAGTTGCAATAAGAGCTTTGTAGCATCCTTCGGTGGACGCCCACATCTCCCGGCTGCGCTGCGGGTACTTGGGCAAGAAACTACAAAGGAAGCGCTCACAAGGCCTTTGGGCCTTCAGTCAGTGTGTTCATACATTTTTTTTTTTTTTTAATTTTTTTTTTTTTCAACGTTTATTTATTTTTGGGACAGAGAGAGACAGAGCATGAACGGGGGAGGGGCAGAGAGAGAGGGAGACACAGAATCGGAAACAGGCTCCAGGCTCTGAGCCATCAGCCCAGAGCCTGACGCGGGGCTCGAACTCACAGACCGTGAGATCGTGACCTGGCTGAAGTCGGACGCTTAACCGACTGCGCCACCCAGGCGCCCCAAGTGTGTTCATATCTTGTTGTCAGTAGATGCTTAGAAGCTGCCCTTCCCACTTTTTCCCATCCCCTCCAGTTCCCCAAATGTTTCCTCTCTCCCACCTTTACCACCAGCCAACTGAAAAGTCCCGTTAGACAATTTTCAAAGCAGCTGGGTTAGCATCTGTGTGCAGAGTGAGTGCCGTGCAGGTCGGGGCTGAGGTGGGGGTGATGGATAGAGGTGTCGTATACGTGTATGTATATGTGTGGCTGCCACTCACTGGTGATATGTCAAGCAGTTAATAAAGGGGCACACGCCCTCTCAGTGGGGGGTAAGGGGTTTTCTGTTCCTCTATTCTTAGTGCTAATGTTCCTGCATTTTCCCTCTTGGAGACCTCAGGCTCTGCTCAGAATCCTTTCATGGCAATGCTAGAGGTCAGCACTCCCTCCTCACAAAGACACATTCAGGTTTCCTTATTGCTAAGGGCAGTGGTGTGGGGGGGAGATGACAACTGTCCATGTGCCCCATAGCAAGGTGACAGCTGCCTGGCAGGACTGTGAGGTTTGTTCAGACAAACACATCGCTCCACATCCACCCCGGAGAGCCGCTTCAATGAGACCATTGTCTGCCCCATGGAGGAGGAACTGTCATCTAGGACTGCCATTAAAACAGTGAATTTTGTAGCTGTTTTGATGTGCCACCTAGGAGTCACAGCTGGTCGTGGTGTGGCAGCAGTAACAGGATGCTTGGATAAATGCCGGGAATGGTCCCAAACACCTCTACTTCCTCCCCATTACTTGGGGAGGCTAAAAATGACCATTGTGGTTCTCTCCCAGCCAGTGCCTTCTAGTGACCACCAGGCCCACTGCCTTCTGCAGGCTGTGAATGGGAGGCCGTTGTGGTTCCTGAAAAGGACAGCCGAGACCAAGGTCTGTGGCCTCTTGAAATCAGTGATGGATACTTTAGAACTGAAAGGAGGAACTAGCATGAAACCATTGTTTTTGGAAACACATATGTTTTTTCCGCCAATTTTGCAGCGTTGGCAGATAAAATGCTGCAGCCCAGAGATCATCACCAGTCGCTTTTTAAGGAAACAAACAAGGCAGTGACCTAATTCAGTCCCTTTTCATTTATTATACATTCAAACATTACCAAAGAAAACTGGAAGGATTCCATTTCATAGTTTAGTTAACATGAAACATGTCTCTTCGCACACAAGGGAATGGGTATTAATGGGCATGGCATGTGTTTTGTTACATTGCTTAGCACTTTGCTGTTGCAAACTAAATGCAAAAACATTTATTGTTATGCTGAGAAGGGAATTGTTGTATACGCGTATGTACATATGTGTACTTTAAGAAATACCTTCTGCTTGCCACACATTGTGCTAAATCACCTTTAGAGGCCACTTAGACTTTTTCTGAAGAGTCATGGGGTCTGTATGAAATACTGAGAGAGCGTTAGATGCTAAAATGTGTGGTCCTAACCCAGTGCATTTAGAGATCTGAGAAGGGAGAGATTTATATGGGTTGGAATGGAATTAAAAAATATATCTTAACTTCAAAGGGAGGCATATGGAAATGTTAATGACTTAAAAAAAAAAAAAAGTAAAAAGTTGGCTGGTTTGAGCGGATGTTGTGAGCAGGGATAAGGACCGTGCCCAGCATAGCTGTGCGGCTTCAGGTCTCTGTCCCAGCAGCCCGCATCCTCAGAGGCTGATGGGGGCAGGCTGTCCAGGGACGACTCCAGTGCCTCTTTCCCACCCTAGGTGACAGCATGGAGGGTTTGAAAGCTCTCTGGTTCTCTGGGGGGTAGGATAGTCAAAGGTGATGGGAAGGTCCATGGCTTAACAAATGTTTGTTGAGCACCAACTGTGTCTAACGATAGCAGTAACCACCCTTATTGAGTGCATAGATACACTACACAGTATTTTGTTTGTTTCCCTCAGTAACTCAGTGGAATAGTGATGAAGTGCTTTCCCTGATTTCGCAGAGCAGGGAACAGGCTCAGAGCGTCTGCCTAGGGTCATCACACCGCTCCTGAGTGGCAGAGCCAGGAATTTGAACTAGGCTGCAGACCTATGGCTCATGCTGTCGAGGACTGTGTTTCCCGGCGTGTGCTTGGTGCTGGGCGCTCGGCAATGGAGAGGCTATGTGGTGTGGGGTTGCAGACCTCAGGCGACCCTTGGATCTCAAACAGGACAGGACTATAGGAAGACGTGGCTCCCACGGCTGGGCTCCTTTGCCCACACAGGGATGTGATGGGGAAAGTGCCAGTGCAGATGTGGCTGCTTACCTTCCGAATTAGTGAGAAGGGTTGAAGGGAAGGTTAACGCTACGGGCAACTGTTCTTACTGATTTGGGAAACATTATAGCCTCCACTGTGCCTCCACAGTCACACATTTAGGTAGGCAGCAGGAAGGAGTCATGTAGGCTGCTGTGCTGTGTAGCAATGTGGAGTAGTGGAGACTGAGGTAAACTAAGGAATTCATGCCTTTTCTTTTTTTTTTTTTTTTATGTTTATTTTTGAAGGAGAGAGAGACAGAGTGTGAGCGGGGAGGGGCAGAGAGAGAGGGAGACACAGAATCCAAAGCAGGCTCCAGGCTCTGAGCTGTCAGCACAGAGCCCGACGCGGGGCTCAAACTCACAGACTGCGAGATCATGACCTGAGCCAAAGTCAGACACTTAACTGACTGAGCCATCCAGGTGCCCCAAAATTTATGCCCTTTCTAAAAAGACGGGCCACTTCTTTAGTCATCTCTGTCATGTGGAAATGTAAGCCCAGTATTGCCAGGTGTATGGGTTCTTTTCCTCCCCCCAAAAAAGCCAGAAATCTAGATTTTTACATTGTCTTTCAATCTTTGAATGCTACTAATTTTTTTTTTTTTAATTGATGGGTCAGCTATTGTATAGAAGCTGCCAGGTTTTCAAGCCTCTGAAAAAGTTGGAATAGAAATAGGAACATACAAGTTGGACCCCCCCAAGACAAGAGACCAGGCAAGTACATCTCACTTTGTGAGCCCACGCCAGCCCTTCTCAAACTTCCGTGTGCATGCAGTTCACCTGGGGTCCTGTTCAAATGTACAGCCTGGGTGAGGAATTCTGGGGTGGGTTTTGGGATTCTTCAGGAATAGGGACTCGGCAGAAAAGGATTCTAAGACAGTATCTAGGCTCAGTGGCAAAAAGCACTGTGATGAATTAGTGCCACCTACTGTGAGCAAAGAAAAGGCACATGGCCTGACACGCTGGCTGGGCCTGTAGCACACCCAGATATCAAGGTGGATCAGCTGCTGATGGTCACTTCCAGATCCCCTAAAAAGTCAGAATTTGAGAACACAGCTAGTCAGCAGCTTTTGACTTTGCATCCTTCCTTCTTGGGCACACTCCTCCATGCAAGAAAAACTTGGATTCACCTCTCTATCATCTGGGAAATTGGGATTAGACTATTAAGGTTTCAACTTGGGTGGGTTGAAAGAAAAAGAGTTAACTGATGGGCTCTCTATTTTTCTGCTGTATTTAGAGGATAAAAAAAATATGTCTTGCATATGTTGGTGTCCTGTTACTTCCACGTGGCCTTGGCGTCCCGTCAGCATGGGGTCCATGGTGGGAGGAAAGGGTGGGTGCTGAGGAAATTGCTTTGAGCAGAAATCATCTTGTTTCCATTCACTAAGAGCTGTTCTTGGAGCCCTCTCCATGTCCCCTGCCTGTGTTCAATGCCCTTGGAACCGTATGCCAGGAAACAATATGATCTTTCTAATTGGACAAGTGGGAGGAGAGGGACTGGGTGAGCCAGGATGGGCTGGCCGTTGACACCTAAAAATAGATCTTTTTCCTCATGAATAAACATTTTTGGGGGACAGAATGCCTTGCACATCTCTAACCATCCCAGACAGGTCATCGGAGGAGGCCAGCTGGGCAGGGTGCAGCCAGGTGTGTGGGATGTCTGCAGAGTGGGGTTGCCATGGTGACTGGGCCCCTTGGAAAAGCTTCAGTGACCTCCAGGGAGCATGGGCTGGTCTCAGATCTGAGGCCAAATTAGACGTTCAAGTAGAGGATGGGTAGAGGGGCGTGAAGGTGGGAGGAGAAAGGCCTCAGAGCAGTGCTTGTTATGCTTTGCTGCGGCTGCGAATGTTAACTACAGATTCTGATTCAGGAAGTCTGAGATTCTGCATTTCTCGCAAGTTCCAGAGCCATGCCCATGCTGCTGTTCCAGGCAACATACTTTGAGCGGTAAAGGGTTAGAGTCCACTGTGGTCTTCAGGCCTCAGAGGAAGGGTGAAGGCACACAGACAGAGGAATTACCCCACTCCACTTTTATCATCTTGTCTTTGGCCTAAGCTTTAAAAAAAAAAAAAGGCAAGTACTTTGATAGCTGCTTCTGGTCATACTGATAATGTTTCCCTTGCCTGGTCGTGCTGAGGACGTTTAACATAACAACAAGATTAAAAGTGTTGCATATTATAATTGTCCTGGTAACAAATGCGTATGGTTGGGCAAACTGACCACTATAGATGTAACGACTAACTCAGCAAAGCGCAAATCTGTGCTGGTTGATGTGTACGGAGACTTTTTTAAAACAATGGAGCAAACTTTACCAAAATCGTAAGGGCAAAAGAATAGCCCAGACATTGAAAGCCGTAAGGTGAGGGGTGCCTGGGTGGCTCAGTCGGTTGAGCGTCCGACTTCGGCTCAGGTCATGATCTCACAGCTCGTGAGTTCGAGCCCCATGTCGGGCTCTGTGCTGACAGCTCAGAGCCTGGAGCCTGCTTCGGATTCTGTGTCTCCCTCTCTCTCCGCCCCTCCCCTGCTCATGCTGTGTCTGTCTCTCTCTCTCTCAAAAATAAATAAACATTAAACAAATATGTATATATATATTTTAAAAAGCCATAAGGTGAAAGTCATTTTGATAATTTTAAAGCCTTCACGAGCATATGTGTAGTTTGCATGGTGGCAGAGGAATAAAACCATTCCTGGAGAAGTTAGGGTTCTTATCCTGTCTGTAGGAGAACAAGAATGATAGGCCCTGGTTGATACTGGGGGGGAAACTTGGGCTGACTCTGTAAGCTGCTGGGGTCTCTTATAGAGGCAAGGAGGAAACCGTACTCTTCTGTCTCCTTGAAAGACTTCCCTGGAGGGTCGTCTTTTTGTTGTGGCATCTGGCTGACTGAACAATAGAAGTAACAAGAGTTGGCAGAGCCCTAGCCAGGTTCCACTTGAATACTGACAGCCCCCCACCCCACCCCCCACCGCCTATGGGAGTTCATCCCGCATGCTCTTTTGGGCCACCCCCACTCCCCATGTGATCACATCTGGTGCCTGGGCTATTTTCAGTCTGTGGCATTGGTCTTCTTGGCACGGGCCCCTGAGGAAATGTGGTGAAATCTGGCTGCAGAAGCCAGAAGCCATGACTGGGGGGATCTTCATAGAGGGAAGTCCGGTGAGCTCCCTTTGCATGGGTCTTTTGGTTGACTTGCACTTCTCTGAGGGAGAATGCCTGTCTCTTCCAAAGGCATGATCAGCCAGTGTGATTATTAAAACTCTGAGGCCAGTAAACTCCAGCTTGTGATTTTGATTGTATTCTAGATTGTTAGCGGTTTGAGTCAGAATCCACAGCCCATTGTCATGTGGAAATGGTGTGGTCAGGTCTGTGGAAGGGCCCATAGCCGACCCGCCCTGGGGTAAGGAACTGTAGTCAGGGAGTCCATGGCCAGAAGTCATGATGTGCTTGTGGTTAGTGTATATGGGAGTTCCACAGACGGCCCCAGCCAGGCTTGGCAGGGGAGCAAGCACTAGACTTTCCTCACTTCCCATACACGGGGCTCCAGGGCTTGGAAGGCATTAGCGAGTGGGTGGGACTGGGAATTCGCAGGCTGATTGGGGACCCAGACAAGGGGGCTGGCTGGGAGGAGCCCCTGTGGATGGCTTTTCTCCCCCTGCTATACCAGCTCTTGGCTCTGGTGGGGAAGGGGTCCTACTAGGTGTTTACCCTTCTCAATTGCCCTCTCCCCTTTGTGGGCACCTGGGGCAATGAGACAAGCAGGAGCCGACTGAGATGGGGAGGGGTATCTCTGCAGCAGAGAGGGTTTTTTGAGTATTATCTTGATCTCTGGTTCCCCCCACAGTGATTCAATCAGGGTCAGAGTTCATTGGAAGGCTGGGGGCGCCGGTGCCCTTGGAGGCTAAGTGTAGTGTTCCAAGTCAGGGCTGTCTCTGATTCCTTGGTAGAACCACTCCTTTATGTCTTACCTGTGGTGTGTGCAAAGGTTCAGAGGAAGCCTCATTTCCTTTTGTGCGATACAGAGAACTGAAATGTAATGGGGAGCAGTCCTAGGACACTGGAAAATGGGGTTTCTTCCCAGTTATTCCTAAGAAGTCGAGGGGTTTTCTTCCTGCATTCCAGCAAACTTGTTCAACTTGAAGCAAAAATGCTATTAAAGCTTTAAAGTTTTGCCGTGGACTTACAGTACCGGGCAAAAAATAATATTCCAAGATTCGAAAAGCTTAAGTTGAGGCGGCTTTGTGATTTTGGCAGTGTTTGTCCAAGTGAAATTGCTGGGCCTCGTCACGGCCCCCAACTCCCCCGTCACAGGTTGGCAGGAACGGGGAGTTTTGCCAGAGCCAAGCAGGGACAGCAAAGGCCTGATAGGGCTTCAGTGGTGCCCTGGGGACCAAAGCTTAGGCCACTGCTCCCCCAAGGATCTGCAGCCAGTTCAGTAACGCGGGAAGTAGGGAAGATTGACCCCACATCTGGCGCTCTGCCTTTACGTTCCTATTTTGCTTTGAAACCAAAGGATGGTCAGGAAGAAAGAAAACCCAGCAGTCACAACATGAATGAGTCAGCACCAGGGATGGGTGAGGCTTGAGGACAGGGAGTCACTGAGTCATGGACGTTAGAGTCCAGAAGGTCCTTTGACCGTTTGCTTTCTAACAGCCTCATTTATGCAGGAGTCCGTAGAGCCCCGCCCCGGAAGAGCAAAGCAATCTGCCCAGGGACACACAGCTGGTTAGGGGCCATACTGGAAGGGGACCCGTGTTTTGCTGGACTCCCAGTTTACTGCTCCCTTCAGTACTCCCTTCTCTGCACCTGTGTGACTCCCACTGACCTCCTGTTTCTGTCTGTGGCTCCCAGCACACTGCCCTGTCCAGGCCCGCCAAGCTGCCCTTGCCTGTTCTTTTAGCCTTTGGCCCCAAGGGGCTTCTTCTGCTTTTCCTCTAAGAGGGATTCCAGGTCTCCCAGAGCTCCCTTTTGGAAACCTGGCGGCCCGTGCCATTTCCCATCCCTTCTTCCGCCAGCGTCTAGCACCACAGGGGGTCTGGTCACCGCTGCACCCCTTCTTCTTCCTAGGGCGCCATCTGGGCACTGCTCTTCTGCCTTGTCAGTCGCCCCATCCAGACTCCCGGCTGGAGTGGGGACGTCCACACCCCACAGGGCCGGGGGCCGCTCAGGGGCCCCCAGTCTTTGTTCGGCAGCCTCTTTGGTGTGGTGTTTCCCCACTTTCTTAGAGCCATGGCATATAATCTGAGGTAGTGCCTGCAGGTTTGGAGGGGAGTAGTGGACCTCAGGTTTATAAATTTAATAAAGCAGCTTCAGTTCTAGGAATGAAAAGAAACAATTTTAGGTGTTGATAAATGCTTGGCAGAAATCTCTTCCTCTTTTCAGAGCTGATCCTGCAGATTAAGGTTTTGGCACAGGGCTTATTACTTAACAACCCATACAAGCAGGGAGAAATGTAAATGACACTTTCTTTTCTTTTCTTCTGCTGAAAAGGGGGCTCTGACCTTGGAATAGGAGCCTTCAGTTCCAGCACTGACATCCTCCTAGCCAGAGAGAGCTTTCCCCCCACCATTTCCTTTGTTGAGGGAGATTGAAAAGTTACACGCTTTTACTTACCTTCCTCCCCACCCACCCCTGGGGCCCCACACCTCCCACCCCTGCTCTCACAGTGTTAGCAGTACATTTACAAACTAATACTTATTTTTCTTCTGATTTATTCTCACGTATGTATGTCACAAGTCTTCTAAGGAATGTCACCAGGCAACAGTTTGTTCGTATGGTTTGAATTACTGCCATACCTGATGGAACAAAGCTTCATCTGTTTAAAAAATAAAAAATATGTCAAGGCTTAATGTCCAGTGCTCCCTGGTACATCTTCCATACGGAGGTGTTACTTTTTGGTGGGGAGATCGATACCCGGAATGTGAAAGGTGCCTTCTAAAATGTTGGTTTTTGAAAGGTGATTGCACTGAGCTAAACCTAGGTTAATTGTTTGCTGCGGTTGACCAGTGAATCCCGAACGTGCCAAAGCAGCAGAGGATTTCAGTCTACCGGACCTCGTTGGTAAGGCTATAAGTAGACCCAGTAGAGGAGAGGTCAGGAGAGGAGCCTCTGAAGTCACTTGGTACGCTGCCCGGTCCACACCAGAATCGGGCTCTTTTGGCACCATTGGCTTGGCCAACATGTCTACTTGTCAGCACGCGGCAGGTAGGAGTGTGGCCAGGCTGGCACCGGAGCCCCTGCTCATGATTCCAATCCATACCCTTCCCTCACCTTTGCCTCTTTGGTTCCTTGGGAGGCCAGCAATGTGCCCTTCATGATGGTAAACTGACACTAGAATCATTTGGGTGGAAACATTGGGGTTTTAATTAATAAGATGAAAGAGAAGTATCTGAGATGTTTGTGGTATCGCTTCAGAACAATCCCGTTTAAGTGAAGGTGATGGCTTTATCACTGTGATTAGCCTTTTTTTTTTTTAAGTATTCCTAGTTAAGAACTGTGTTTATCAGTTAACTGAGACCCACTTACAGTGCTTGAAACAAACTAAGAACTGTGTTGTTTTCAGGTAATAAAGAATCCTGAGAAAGACTGACTACGATGATAGCTTCATGACATTGTCTTCTTGTCGCACAGCAAGACATTTCGTTCTTGATGGCCCCATTGGAGCCTTTAAGGTCACTTTCCCCAAAGGGGAAAGGCCGGTATCAAAGCTGAGTCAGGTCCTTTGCTTTTTATCAGGTTTTTTTTGTTTGTTTGTTTTGTTTTCTACCCCCCCTCCCCCCGCCCAGCTTCATCGAGGTATAATTGACAAATAAAATTGTAACAAACTTAAGGTTATGATGCGATGATTTGAAAGAATTCCCACCACTGGGTTAGTTAACACATCCCCCACTTAACATAGTTACTTTTGTGTGTATGTGTGTGTGTGTGACAGAGCCACGTCCTTTAGCTTTCCCAGAAACCTCTCCCCATCTCGTCTATTTAAATCTCATTGGTCACCCTATCTGCAAAGGGTGGATAGAATTTCTTTCAGGGCCAGGAGTAAGGTGAGGCAAGTACGGCACTTACCTTTGTGCACAATTTAAGGGAACACCAAAAACCCAGTAATTAAGATAAATGGTGTTTTAATACAATGCTGCAGTGCTATATTTGAGCCTGAGGTAAAAGGAATAATTGGTAATGCTGACCTGGTATTTATTTAAAATTTTATTTTGGTTCATTGTGGAGTTTTAAATTATGTTGATTTTTTTTTGCATGATTGTATATTAAGATGTTATTTGTCATAATTCATCGGGTTTTGGCATCCCCTTAAATTCTGTGCTCAAGGTGAGTATCTTACTTTCCTTACCTCAGTTCTGGCTGTAAGTTTTCCTAGTGAAGGAGAGGAGGATGGATATTGGGTAGGAACCTGGAAGCTTCTGTTGGGGAAAACTTACCTGTTACTTATTCAAGTACTTAACCCATTGGTGGTTGTGAAATGAGTCAACTTGGGGTTGGGGGGATACCCCTGGAAGGCAGGGCTGTGGGGGCATTATTCCCATCACACAGGAACTGCTCAGAAATAACCCTGGTCCTTTGGGTGTCACCTAGAAGTAACATCTTTGTTTCTGCCTCTGGAATTCTCAGAAGGGTTAGGTGCTGTTGGTGACCAAGGATGAGTCCGTGTGAGTGTTGTGGTCAGTCTGGCGTTTGTGTTGTAAAAGTGATTAATGATGTCTGGCCCAATAGATTCAGAGTCAACAACCCTGGAGTTGGAACTTCTTAGCAGAACCACTGACTCAACATCTTACCAGTTTCTCTAGAACACTGGGCACATGATTTCGCTAAATGATGGGTCCTTATCAGGAGAGAAATTCATGAAGATATCATATCAGGATGAAACTCTCCAACTCTCCGTTCCATGTGTAGACGTACTTCTCAGAATGACCATTTATCGTTCAGGTTGGTTTCATGTGGACCTTAGTGGTTAAGGCCTTCTCCACAAAGGAGTATTGGAGAAACAGTAGACTAAAGCCACCTGTATACGTAAAACCAAAACAGTTAATTTGATGTTTTTAAATCCTAATGATGTAATTTGATCATAGAGTTTAAAATCTGGGGGTAATATCACATGGCATTTCAGAGAAGCCCATTTAAAATTTCATGACAAAAGTATCCGTAATTTTAGAAAAGTTCCTGTTGATGGTGTTTAGCTATGAATTGGAGTGCTCTTGAGCAATTACTAAAGGTGCTTATTGGATCTTAGGGTTTGACTTAGTATATCATCAGAAGGAAAAACATGATAATCTCTCTTTTTGGTAATACTTCTGGTGTAGACAAAATGGCGTCCAAACAGTCTGCTGTACTGGGGTTTAGTTTATTTTGCTCCCTTTCGTCTTCTAGTTTCCAGAAATCATATCTCACGTAAATTTTATAAATTATCTTTGCAAATCATTAAATGAGTCAAACCTAAAACAGAAAGACAAGTGCTTTTGGAAGAGCTCTTGCATTTATGGGGTGGATTTTTACAAGAGTGTTACAAAATCATTTTGTGGCTATGATTCATACCCTGGTGCTTTTATAAATTCTTGCATTGCACAAATTCATGATTCAGTCTGTCAGATGGTTTCCCTTCTTGCAAATATATACTATTTCAAACATTCAGTGACCTGTTTCACAAATCCTTTCACCTGTCTTCTTGTGTAATGCTTTCTATGTTTAAACCTGTGAGCATTTTATCACCCAGCTCGGTGCCGGCCTTGATGCATGGCTGGGCTCCATCCTGGATGAAGCCCTGTTGCCTGCAGACCACAAAATGCTTTCCAGAGGCAGTGTGAAAGCTTCATGCTTCAGGGGAAAGTGCTATAGTTTATCAGTTCTTTTCAATCTTTCACAGGAAGGCTGAAGCAGTAAAATGAGATCACCAGGAAAAGTACTTTGGTTCTTACAGGATTCCAGGTGTTGGTATGGGTAAATTTTTTTTTTTTTTTTTTTTTTTTGGTATGGGTGAACATGTAACTTTAAGGTATGAAGGTGCTCGACTTTGACAGGGCTCTGCTAATTAACATGTGGTTGTTTGTGTCCTGTTGAAGAACAAGTTTCTAAAATAGTATTTCAGATTATTTTAAGGTTACACTGGTTAAAATAGAAGTACTTTGTTTTTGCGATTCATTAGTATCTTTTTAAAAAATGTTTATTTACTTTTGAGAGAGAGAGAGTGAGAGCACAAGTGGGGTAGGGACACACACACACACACACACACACACACACACGCATGCACGCACACACACACGCACACACACAGAATCCGAAGCAGGCTCCAGGCTCTGAGCTGTCAGCACAGAGCCCGACATGGGGCTCAAACTCACGAACCGCGAGATCATGACCTGAGCCTAAGTTGGACGCTCAACCGACTAAGCCACCCAGGCACCCCTATTAGCATCTTTTGAATGTGGATGCTGTATCTTGGATGTTGGAGGGAATGCTCTGTATTCATTGATTTGCTTAAAAGGCCCTTAGCTCAGTGTCCTCATCTGTGAAGCAAGAGAACAGCACCTATCTGGAAACTGTGAGGGAGTTCAGCAACAGTGCACGCATGGTACGCAGCATAGCGCCATTGGGCAGCATGGGCCTTGGTAAGGCCTGTATAGGGCACCATCACTGTTAGCTATTGCTGCATAAGCATATTCTGCAGCACATGCACAAACGTGGCTGTGAGTCAACAAGCAGAGCTCAGGACAGTCTGAGAGCGTAAAGTAGGAAGTGTGCAAACAGAGTTGTTAGGGCAGTCTGTCTGATAGGTGTATTTTTAACTCCAAAGCCCCCAGCAGACACAGTTCCATGGGCGACTTCCCACGTGAAGTGCCTTGGTTCAGACATTTCAGGATTTTCTGTTTTGGGGAGCACAGCTACCCTAAAGAGAGATCCAGTTTTAGGCAGAAGGTTGTGGTTTAGAGATCAGTTGTAACGAATGAAAAGTCCCGAAGTGGCTGTCAGTTTCAGAAAATGAAAAAACAGTTATCAGAACTGAGAAACAAGAGAAAGGAAACATTGAGGTTGGTGGATATTGGATGTTATTCTTCATCATCCCAGCTCACGTCCATTGCTTACTGTTTCCAGGACTCAGCTGGATGTGTTGCCGACTTCACGTTCTTATCCCGGGAACTCCGTGAACATCGTGTATGTGAATAAATAAAGCTAGGGTGGGAGGGAATAGAGGACAGATAGCTGATTTTTCCCATTGAATGACATTTCTCCGTTCCTCTTTTGATGGGAAGGACTGTTGTGATAAGGACATTTGAAAAGTCACGATATTTTCCCCTCCTTTCCATGTGAATGAAGTAAAATCTAAAACCCTCTGTTCCTTAGCTCCACTAGAAGTACAGTGGCTACCTAGATCGGCTTTTAGGCAGAGACTTGGTGTATAAAATTTGGAAACACAAGACGGTCAGGTGGAAATGAAGCAGGATGCTGATCCAAATTCCTGATCCTTTTGAATTGAAAAGTATCCCAAGCAGTGGAGGCGGACTGGGCCTTCTGGGAGGCAGTCCATGTTGCCATTTGTTAGCCTTCTTCCCTTCTAAGCTCTTGATGACTTCTCATCTGGGCTTTTGAGAAAAGAATCTCATCAGCATTCAGAGCTTCCCTGAAGCTTGATCTTCTGAGTCTTGCTTCCTGATTTCCAGACAGAACTGAGTTTAAAACATAGTAACTGGGTCCGTTTGTTTTTCGGTCTCCAAGGCGTCTGGCCCCATGTTAGTCCTCCCAGCCAAGGCAGGAGAGGAACATTTGGTTACTCAGATGGAACGCTGACAGCAACCAACTATGGAAACGGTGACTTGACAGAATGTTGGCTGGGGAAATCCAGTTCTTCAAGCAGGGCTAACCGATTCCCAAATTAATTCTGACACAGTGAGTTTACCATTCAACTTTCGGGAGTTTGTCACAATGGTTTAGGATATTTTAAGTTAACCATATATCTGTTGCCTGTTATTCTAGTGTCTGACTTCTCCTAGGTGCGGGGGACTTTATTTATGTCAAACTTTTCACTTTTTAAGCTCTGCTGTAGAAGTCTTAATCTTACACAAATTACCCTGGAATGTAAATGTCACGTAATGTCTTTGATTTGATGTCGGGGTCAAATAGAGGGCGCTGCATGGCCTTCCTTCAGGAAAGAACGGAGGGTTGTCTTGTTTTCCTCATCTGGTTCTTAGAGCGCATTCAAGTGACGACAACATAATAGGAGATCAGGGTGAAAAATCACTCGCCTCCACTGTGGTTTTGAGTGGACAAGACTTAGGCGTGGATGATAGATGTGTGGGCACTTTGTTGAATGTTAACGTGTGCATCCTTACATGCTGGGCACAAGCCTCCTGCTATTCTGGGTTATTTCGTTTACTTTAATGAAAAAAGAAAAATATGGTGCACTTGAGTGACATAATAGACAACTGCATGTTATTGAGATACATGTAAAGCAAGGTCAGAAAAAAGACACCGAAGAGGTTATTTTGCCACATACTTCCAGGCTTTGGCTCACAAAGGCTTGGTTGTGTTTTTGAATGGCTAATTAGGAAAGATCTCCAGTTTAGTGTTGCATTGTCTGCGAGTCAGATGACTGTTTGAAACAGCTTCTTTCAGACTCCAGCTACTGGATAAAGTCTCTGTCCAAGTCCAAGAAGGCTTGGATGTTGGTTCACTCTGTGCTTGTGTTCTGATCTCCCATGCAAAGCCAGGCTGTGAGGGAATGAATCACAAGCCCCACCGGCTGAGCAGGAGAGGTGCTCTTGTGTTCTTTCTGTGTGTGTGTGTGTGTGTGTGTGTGTGTGTGTGTGTGTGTGTGTGTAGGTGGTGGGGGTGGGCTGGGGTGCCAGCGGCCGAGGGAGGCTTCTCTCAGTCTCCAAATTCAGCATGTTTGCTCTAATTTGTGGCCGAAGTAGTTTTTAAGAAGTGTGAATTTTACCTTGTCCACTTTGTGTCTGGTTATTTTTCTCTGGTATACAGCAATTTTTCTATTTCATTTCTTTTCTCTATTCTCCTCCCTTTCATCCCCAAAGGGATTAAAGCAGCTTGATTTCCATCAAGGTTAATATTAATAAGTGGTTGTGTTTCTAGCATATTGGCCATACGTGCCCTTATACAGACTGTTTAGACATGAGCTCTCTGGGGGGTTTGTTCTTACCTTATGGCCAAATGAGCAGCATGCTCCTCCATCCTGTCTTCCCGAGTCACAGGTCTACAACTCTTCTTTAACCACTGTCTTCGCTTTCATTTACTGAATGTGTAGGATGTGCCGGGCTCGGTGCAAAGCATTTTACATGTACATCTCATTTAATCTTCATCTCAACCCTATGAAGTGGGCAGTATTATCCCCCATTTTATAGCTGGAGAAATTGAGGCACAGGGAGGCCATTACTTGCCCAACTTTATTCTGCTAGTATGTCCCACAGCCAGGGCTTGAAGCTCACCTTAATCTAGGTCCTGTGTCCTTAACCACAGTGGGTACCTTTTTGAGCAAAACTGTCCCTGAAGGGCATTTGGAAGTATCAAGACACTTTTCTTTTCTTTTCTTTTTTAATTTTTTAAATGGAGAGAGAAAGAGTACGAGTGGGGGAGGAGCAGAGAGAGAAGGAGACACAGAAATCCACAGCAGGCTCCAGGCTCTGAGCTGTCAGCACAGAGCTTGATGCGGGGCTCGAACTCATGAACCGTAAGATCATGACCTGAGCTGAAGTCAGATGTCCAACTTACTGGGCCACCCAGGCGCCCCTCGAAAGACATTTTTCATTGTCACAACTGGGGGACTGCTACTGGCATATAGTGGGAAGAGGCTGGAGATGCTGCTAACACCCTCTGACTTGCAGGACAGCCCCTCAGAACAGAGAATTCTCCAACCCCAATGTTAAAGGTACGAAGCTTAAGAAACCCTATTATTAGTTACAGCAGAGCATTTATGTTTAACAGGTAAGGGGCCCCTTCCAAGTGATGTTCTGAAACATCCCTTACTTCAAGAAATACCCCTTGCTTGCATAGGTACTCAATAGGGAGAAAAATATATAACTGTTTACAAGAAAAAAATATTTCATAAAATTCCCAAGTTGTGAAGTGCAAAGGATTTCTAACAATTCCTAATCCTCTGCTGTGATATGGTTATTGGAACAGGGCAAGTCCCGTGGATGATTATGCTAGACATTTTTCCTTGGGTCCCACTTAACAGTCTCAGTGCACATAGGTTCTCTGTGAGATAGCAGCAGGGAATTTTTAAATTGTGAAATTTAGTGTGTTGGCCTTTTTGGTCCCGTGAGTGGGTGCGGCTCTTCTGACTTCACAGGCCATGCACCCCCAAACCCTATGGACCAGCCTGGAGAAGAGGACCACAGGCTGAGGGAACATGGTCTGGACGCAGGGTGAGCCAGGCTGGAGTTTCTGTGTGAACGAGGCTGCATATACGTTCTGCAACGGCCTTAATCACAACCGTCTGTTTTTGTGTTCCAGTCATGTGCTCAGCCCCTCTGCTCATCAGGCAAAACGGAGCGCTCCCAGTTGGAGAAGTTTAAGGTCTTCCTGTTTGTCTGAACTCCTGGCAGCGAAAACGTAGACATCTGTGCATTGTCCAGCTCATTTCCTTCCCTCCAGCCCTGCTCCCCACGCCCCCCAGCAGCATCTACAGCACTGTATTGTTCACATTCTTCCTCATCTTGACCTTGTGCTAACTGCCTGTTTATTGTAATGACTTCTCCGATAGATTACTCCTTGGGACCTTTTTTTTTTTTTTTTTTTTTCTCATTTAATTAAATGCTTGGGGCTGGCAAATTGAGGATGTAGCTAAAATGCAATGCGTGACATTCTGAAGTGTATCTCAGACCACAGTGGGACCCACTTTAGTTCCTGCTCAGGAATCTCTTTACTGCTTTTTAGGATCAAATGTTTGTTTTGTAGAACATGAGTGGCCACTCCCTCCCATCTCTCTCCATCATACTTTCCAGGACACATGGTCTCCTCATTCTTCCCCCTTGGACTGCTGCTTGTTTCTCTGGCAGTTTTCTCGGATCCTCAGGGCACTTACCTGGCCCTGCTGTCCTCTTATTCCATACCCTCACCTTTGGAGAGTCATTCAAACCCCTGCTGCTCCTTACTCTGGGAGCTCCTACATCCCAGTGCCTGGTGCACATCCACAGAGATCTCAAGTTCCTCCTGACCCAAACTAGACACATGATTTCCCTCCACTTGTTTGTTCTTCCTTCCATTTCCTCCAGGGAATGGAAGCATTCAGGTGGTTAGACAGAAACTGGAGAGTCATCCTGGATTCCTCAACAGCCTCCATGTTCAGTTAGGGTCGGAGTCTTACTGTCCCTCTCAAACCTGCCCCTCCCCCGGCAGTAACTCAGACTCTTACCTTTTCTCACCTGGATCACCGCAAGAGCATCCTAAAGGCCTTGTTCCCCCTCCCTGCCATGTCACTGAAGCCCGGGCTCTGCCTGGCTTCTTGGCAGCAGTCTCCCAGATATAGGGTTCAGCTGCCCCCTTTGAACGGTCCTGGGGATCGCCAGCTCTCCACAGATCCTGTGTGTACCTCTGCTTGCATGTGTGCAAAGTGTATACACAGACATACTCAGGGCACTTGTACTCCTTCCTGTTACATGGCTAACCCTTGCAGGTATCCTAGAGGTGATCTTCCAAAATGCAAACCTGATTTTGTCACTTTTAGACTGAAATCATTCTGCAGACCATTCTTGAAAATGTGTTGGGCAAAGTTCAAAATCCCAAAGATGTCCCGCCCCTCCCTTGATGGCTCCTGCTGTCTTTCCCTGTCACATTCCTGCCTGCACCACCTTTGCTTCATGGGACAGTGCCCATGTGAGCAAGGTGTGTGCTGAGCACTTGTTCCCCGTGGCCTCACCTGCCTCCAGGTGAACAGGGCGCCCCATCTTTACTGACAAGTCAGTGTGCCCACCTGCTGACTCACCTGTCGCCCCACGAACCTGTGTGTGCTTTGAGGACGAGGACTCATCATTTTGGTGTCCCAGCCCTGCCTCAGATCCAGGCATGGGGAACAGATGTAGGTTAATGCTGATGGTATGTGAATATGATCTTTCACCCAGAAATGAGATCAGTTCACCCCTTGGTGCCTGGATTTGGTACATGGCTTCTGAGGAATGGCCACTACCATGCAGACTGCTGCAGCTTTTCTTTCTTTCTGATGAGGAAATTGGGGTACCCTTGTCCCTAATTAAGTTGTCTTTCTTACATAAGATGGAAAGCTTGTACTTTTCTCAATCATATCCACTGAAGCCCCCTTCTTCGTCTCCTGAAAATGTCCCACGTGGTCAGGAGCTACTGGAGAATTTAGCAGGAAGGGACAGCTTGCAAAAAGGGTTGCAGATTTGTTTTTGGAATCACACTGATATTTACAAACTCTTCCAGTAATGTGGTCTTTTATTTTTTTTCCTGAGCCAAATATAAACACGCACTTATTCTGTCACATGCACGCTGCTTCTTTGAATGATCGAGTCCCGCTTGCACCAGTGTTTCAGGACCAGAGGGTACCATCCTCTGGAGCAGAAGTGGATGAAGGCAACGCAGACCTGCCGGGTATACCCCCCTCTAGCTCCAAAACCAGAATGAGCTTGAGGCCAAACAGAACATGTTTGTCTCTTAAAGCTGCCTCAACCTGATGTGTTCTAGGAGCTTCTTTCTTGATAGAATTTGGATGAGAAACCCAGACTCGCTTAAAGTTCATCATAATGGGGCGCCTGGATGGTTCAGTCAGTTCAGCGTCCATTTTCAGCTCAGGTCATGATCTCATGGTTCATGAGTTCTAGCCCCCCCCATTAGGCTCTGTGCTGATAGCTCAGAGCCTGGAACCTGCTTCAGATTCTGTGTCTCCCTCTCTCTCTGCCCCTCCCCAACTTGTGCTCTCTCTCAAAAATAAATTAAAAAAAAAAAAGTTCATCCTAGTTCCTTGAAATAATTATAAAAAGTTCACAAATAATTGTCAGTGACCAAATGCATTTGAATGGGGAAGAGGGTCTGTTAGAACATGGGTCAATTTTAATTAGTTTGTTTAAAATTCATCATATTATATAGGATTAAATCTTATTCTCCCTCTCAGCCACCATTTCTACTTGGATACACCAAAAACCCCAGAGGGTGATCAGCTACTTCTGTTTTTCTCACAACGTAAGGGGTGTCGGCAGGATCCACCCATTCAGCCTTCCTTTAAGAAGTGTTTTTATGCACGCATCTCGGGTTATCCAACAGAAGCAGAAAAACCCCCTGACCTTTTCCACCAGCTGCAGCTCTCCCTTCGATTTACTTCCCGGTCATTATCTTCCTGTAAGACCTTATCGTAGTCAAGATTCTCCCCCCTCCAGTAGTGCCCCCTCCCTGACCCACCTTCTGAGTTCTCAGCTCCTGCTCCTCAGTGGCCTGAGTCTCTATTGTCTGTTTCTTGATTCCACTTGAGGGCAGTGAGCGTCTTTGTGTCTCCTCTCCTCCCTCCGTGACCCAGTGGATTGCTCTACGTGCCTTGGACAGTCAGTCTTGAACAAGGTATTTGTTTCTAGAGGGAACTGTCTTACCGTATCTCTTGAGAACTTGAGTGCTTGGTTGCTAATCCCAGTGATAGATAAAGGTAAATAATGCACCTGACTATGACTTCGTCAGTTTGGGGAGCTGGCAGCCTAAGACTCCTTACGTGCTTTGTTTTTAGCACAGATTTAATGAGCATTATTTTCAAAGAACGGTGGGGTTTAACGAGATGAGAGCAGAAGAAAACAAAGAAATCAGATATTCTGGGGCCCAGGAAAAAGAAGAGTTGTTTTTGCAGGATAGGGCAGTTTTACGATTACCTCAGAAATTCATTCCTTGTGTCCGTACAGCATCTGGGCCCTGGCTTTCTCAGTCGGGGTGGGAGGTGTTTCTGTGCATGTGCACAACTCATTTATCAGCATATTAGCACCTGCACGTAGCTGGCCTTACATATGGGCATTTTTATTCCTTCTTCATCACAGATGCCTGATAGGGTTCAGCACTTGCTTTTATGAATTGCCACCTCCGCTAAAGGGCATTTGGAACAAAGTTCAGGAAGTTAAGAGGGGTGAACGTGGACGCGTTCGTGAGTGTTGTTCTTGTTGTTGACATAGCTTTATTTTCACTGCCCACACCTGGAGCCTGCCTGCCAGTTTAGGATGTGTGTGTTTGACCACCAGATGATGTGTCTTACCAGCACCTCTCCCCGCTGGCCTCCCCCTGGCCTTTGCTGTCTGTGGTTTCTAATCAGATCGATTTTACTGAACCTTGATAAAATATTGCCTTTGACATCATTGGGACCAAAATTCAAAAAAACAATTTTTTTTCATCCATCCATGATCTCACTGATAATGCCAAAGAAAATTGGAAATCACTTTAGATTAATGTGGGTTCAGCAGCTTCATCGCCAGCCTGTCGGGTTGGAGTGCTGAATTTTTAAACATCATTTGAATCACTTGGTTGATCATAACAAAACAAGACATTTTATTAGATCATTAATAAGAGTACTTATCAGAAATAAGTGCCCCTGGATGGATGCAAATCAGCCTTCTGGGGCCGTTTATAACTGAGCAGAGAATTGCACTGGCTGACTTTAATAATTCACCAAAGAATAGAGAATAAACAGTAGCAAACATTAATTTTATAGGACAGTTTCATACGGTTTATGTTTTGGAATAAAAGGGATATGACTTTTGACTCCTGCCTGAAACTAAACGCCTTAAAAAGGAGCATCTCTTATTGCTGGCTTCTCCATCTGGAGAATTCATACTAAGGAGCATCTGTGAATCAGCTGGTACCCTTTGTAAAACACATAAGAAATCAACATATAAATACTTTAAAATGATTAAAACTTTGTATTCTATCATGTCCTCTGGCATATGGCTGTGAAATTCTTCATGATCAAGCATTTTACTTGTCTAGGACAGGAAGCAAAAGTATTTAAGAAAGGAAGGAGGCTTTGGGTGCCTGGGTGGCTCAGTTGGTTAGGCCTCCAACTCAGTATTGGCTCAGGTCATGATCTCCTGATTGTGGAATTGAGCCCTATTTTGGGCTCTGTGCTGACAGTGTGGAGCCTGCTTGGAATTCTCTCTTCCTCTCTCTCTGCCTCTTCCCCGTTTGCACACTCAGGCTCTCTCTCTCTCATAATAAATAAAATTTGGGGGGAAAAAAGGAAGGGCACTTTTTATGACTTTGAATTTTCAGAACTGAGTAAGGGTTCTCCAATTTCAGGGTTCATCTCTGAGGCCAAGGACAGGAGGGGGCCTCATTTGTAGCTGTTAGCCCAAAGACTCGAGTGGGGGGTACTGCTCTGCTTTGTTTCCAAGAATAAGAGACATCCTGGAGCTGGAAATGAAAGGTCAGAGCTGGGTTGCCCCACCCCAGGCAGAAAACAAGAAGATGATGGGAAGAGGGAACTAATCTAGCTCAAGCCCTCTAACCATGGTCCTTGGACAATGTCCCTGTGCACTGCCCAAGGGCGTGACCCCCAGACCCCACAACCCCAGTGCTGTGATCAGATGTGACCTTCTCTTCTGCTGCCTTTTTGTTTTTTAATGTTTATTTATTTCTTAGAGTGCAAGCATGGGAGGGGCAGGAAGACAGGGAGACACAGAATCTGAAGCAGGCTCCAGGCTCTGAGGTGTCAGCACAGAGCCCGGCGTGGGGCTCGAACTCACGAACTGTGAGATTATGACCTGAGCCGAAGTTGGATGCTTAACCGACTGAGCCACCCAGACGCCACTCTTCGGCCACCTTTCAGCCACTGTGTTTGGCATTCCTCATAACCTGCAGGGCCTCCCCTCTGCCCTCCCTTGCAGGCCTCCCGCTCCAGAAAAGTAGGACGTGGGGCCGCCTGCTCCAGGGGAGCCCCTGGTCTGGGAGAAGGCAGTAAGAGGTGGTCTTATGCTTGAAATGACTGACTTTTGGCACCAGAAGTGACAGTGGTGATCCGCAGACCCATCCCTGTCACTTTGTGGCTGAGACATCGAAGCCATAACAGTTAAAGTGAGCTGTGCTGTCATATGTCAGTTGGGCAAGAGCCTAGAGCGGCACCCATGTTTTCCAGGCTTCCCATCAAGTGCTTTTTTCCCACGTATTACTTTGCCATTGGACAAACTTCCGTCTGTAGAGAGTTACTGATACAGGAAGGTGATTTTTTGCGGCCATGTGGAGACAAACAGCCTTTTGAGAGCAGAAAAAATGTTGACTGGTGATAAAAGTAATGCTTCCTACCCCCTAATGAGTACTTATAGTTAAACTTTACTTCACGTGGACAGGTTCTGTAATCCTGTGTGACAGCCTGTGAGGTAGATACTTTGATCACCCCCACTTCAGAGAAGTGAACTTCATTGTCCAAAGACACAGAGCTGGTCCATGGCCAGGGTGACAGCATTGAATGTAGACCCAGCTCCATTTTGCATCCTTCCTGCTTAGGACTCCCACATGGAAAAGACTGGTATTTGAAGGTGAGGGAAACCACCACATGCCAGGTGGGCCTTAGAACAAGGAGATCTAAATGGCAAAAGGAATGCCTCAGGCACAACCTCAAAAGGGACCATTTGGGTGCAAAACCCCCATCGGGGGGGATGGGGAGGCTGGAGCCTGTTCCAGGGAGGGTAGGCCAGTGCCTGGAACACTTACCATGTGCCAAGCACTCTTCTAAGCTTGTTATTTATTTTAACTTAGTAGATCCTTACAAAAAGCCTGCGTGGTAGGTTGTATTGGTACCCCAGTTTACAGACACAGGAACTGAAGCACAGAGGCAGGTCTGTGCCAAAGTCACCATCTAGGAAGTAGCAGAACCAGGATTCAAATCCAGGCAGGCTGACTCCACACTGAATCGCCCCCTGGTGCTGCCTTTCTGGGGAGCTCAGTGGTCTAGTCGGGTGGAGCAGCCTGTGTTGTAGGAACTTTGAGATGCTGACTCTCGAGCCCACCCTCATCCTGTGAGGAAGCCTGAGAGACCCTCCCCCAAGCCCTGTCCAGCCCATATTTTATGTTGGAACCCAGAATTATCAGCCACCCTGCTCATGGAAGAGCTTGGCGTTTCACATGCAAAGAAAAGAACTTTCTCTGCCATATGTGGGTATCATCTCGTGAGGCTGGCGGTGATCGGGGCTGTGGGAAATGGCGTGCTGTCAGGAAGTCTGTTTGTTCTCACGCCCTCTGTGAGGTATGTTCCGACTTCTCAGGGAAGCTCCATTTTCTTACCCAGCCAGATACAGTTAATTTTTTTTTCCCCCACGGATTCCCCCAGGCTTTCTTGCCTAGCACCTTTCTCTTACCGAGCCATGTGGGTTCTCAGTGAGTCATACACTCCAGCGGGCACGTGCTGGGGAGGAGGGTGGCAGGAGCCCAGTGTGGCACTTGGAGCCCACAGCACTGGATGTGTGTAAACCAGGACAGGCTTCCTCTTTGCCAACCTTGTCTATCAGCCCTTACAGGGGAGAAGCTGGGAACAGAGGGTTGGGGCGTCTCTTCTCATAGAAGAGCACTTTTCCCTTTGTTTTTAAGCAGCCTGCCCCTCTGACACATTCTCTCTTTTCTGAGACATCCAGTTGAACTTTATCTCTGTTCACTGTGCCTTGCTATTGTTAGAAACCGTAACAATAAATCCCTGTTTCCAGAAAGAAAGTACTAGATCATATGATCAAGTACAAGGGTTCAGACTTCCAAAACAGGGGGTTTTCTCTGACCATCTGGAACTTTGAGTCTGCATTGACTCCATCTAGGCTGCAGTGCGGGAAGCTCATCGGACCGCCGCGGCGGGCGCGTTCCTCCGTCACTGGGCCAGTTCGGTAATACAGGCCGAGGCTGTTGCCTGCATTTGAGGACTTCTCTGTCTTTGCAACTATCAGAAGTTGCTGGCAGCTGTATATTGAGCACACTTTTCCTCGAAGAGCGCGCATCCCTTTGGGAGCTACGCTTAAGCCCATCTGTTTTCAAAACAGTTTGAATTCTAAATATCTGGGGAATTCCTCTAGTTAATAAATGAAGACAGTTTAAACCTGCTTATGGTTTTGAATTTGGCATTCTCATTAGGGAACGTTGACAAATGCTGGATAGCTTGATGGCTGGCTATGAAATCAGTGAAATGGATAGTGTTTAATGACCTGGATGTGGAGGCAGTATGCAAATCTGTCTTGCTGATTTTTTAGATGTTTAAAAAAATCCAATGTTACAAATATGTACGTGTGTGCACATTCCTGATCACACAGTATAATTCATAGGTCTTAAACGGACAAGAGGAGGAAGGCTCTAGAGAGGGGAGATTTCTGATACATGGAGTTATAAAGAGCCATGTTTGTGAACACCCACCTTGTACTTTCTATTCTTTATTGCATGTGTGTTCGGTGCATAAAGCTTTAGGCTGATGTCAGTTCCTTCTCCGAGCCCACTGGCATTCAGGAAGTGTGTGCACACAGGACAGGGTGGCTCAGACTGTAGGCGGCAGGTTGTGTCTTCAGTTGCAAAAAGCCAGTATCGATGTGAGCAAAGTAATAAAAAAACGAGTTTGAACATTTCAGGGTTGCCCTTAGAAATAGGAGTATACTCGGGGCGCCTGGGTGGCACAGTCGGTTAAGCGTCCGACTTCAGCCAGGTCACGATCTCGCGGTCCGGGAGTTCGAGCCCCGCGTCGGGCTCTGGGCTGATGGCTTGGAGCCTGGAGCCTGTTTCCGATTCTGTGTCTCCCTCTCTCTGTGCCCCTCCCCCGTTCATGCTCTGTCTCTCTCTGTCCCAAAAATAAATAAACGTTGAAAAAAAAAAAAATTAAAAAAAAAAAAAAAAAAAAAAAGAAATAGGAGTATACTCTACAACAGATTTTGGCCCTTTTCTTTACCTCATTCAAAAACTTTTTAAAATTCTACCGCCGGGGCGCCTGGGTGGCTCAGTCCGTTAAGCATCTGACTCTTGATTTGGGCTCAGTTCCTATGATGGTTGTGGGATCAAGCCCCACATTGGGCTCTGCACTGAGGATAGAGCCTGCTTGGGATTCTCTCTCTCCCTCTCTGTCCCTCCCCCACTCACTTTTGCTCACATGGTGTCTCTCTCTCTCTCTCTCTCTCTCTGAAAATAAATAAGTAAACATGACAAAAGGTAAAATTCTACTGCTTAGCAATATTGGTTAGAAACAGAAGTGACTTCCGTGAGAGTATAAAAGGTTTGAAAAGAGGGTGAGTAATGTCTTCGTCTCAGGGTAAATCCAAAATTATTAGCCTCTTGGTTTCTAAAGATATGGGTTGTCTTGCATCTTTAGGCCCGGTTCACCAATAATAACCTTTAGTGGGTATTTAGAAATACATCACTCCACAGAGAGCTCTGCAAGCAGAGTGGACGGCAGCTGGCAGCTTTGTGCTGTGCTTGTTTCAAGGGGATTCTGGGTGAAGTTTGCTGCCGTGGTGAGCTGCTCCTGCCCTGTGCCCTTTGGGAAGTTCCTGGGTGAAGGTTGCACCAGCAGGTGGGAACCTCTCCTCTGAGTCATGTAGCTGGCCTGTCCCCTTGGCCTCTAGGATGAGGTTTCTACGGCACTTCTGCTCACACCCATCACCTGCTTAGCGGCTGGTGGAACCTTGGCACCGAGGCCCGGCTTGAACATTAACCTCTCCTGTTTTCTTGTGTCAATAACACTGATGGGTGAGATTTTCAGGGCCAGTGGGGGTGCAAGGAAAGGAAAACTTTTTTTGCTGTTTTTTAACTACCAGTGACTGTTTCCAGATTAACGTTTATGTCTAGCACTATTTACTGAGTTCATAAAACGATACCATATTGCTGTTAAGAACAACAAAAAAAGACTTGGTTCACAAAGAGACAATACCTAAACTAAAACAAGAGCTTTGTTTTTTTTTTTTTTTTTTTTAAGTAGGCTTCACACCCAGCACAGAGCCCAGCGTGGGGCTTGAACTCATGACCCTGAGATCAAGAGTCAGACGCTTAACCGACTGAGCCACCCAGGAGCCCCACAACTTCATTTTTAAAGTGACAGATATTCTCATGAGTTGTTGAAAGTCTTCCTCCTGGAAACCACCAGTTTGCACCCAGCTGCTATCTCTGAAGTGACCATATTCCTAGAGGGAATATTCTGATTCTCATGGTAGAGATTACCTGAAAGAATTTAAAGTATGGTCATGGCTGTCGCCCTGTGGCTCACTGCTTCCACCTCGTGCATCACTGACTTTGCCCTCTCTCCCCTTTGGCTGTCCTGCCTTCTGGGTGGCCATTACTTCTTGTTCCACAGCCAGAAGCTCAGGGTCTGAGTCCTGCCCCGCCCAGTGCCCTCAAGGGTCTCTTGTCCCCTCTGTCAGTTGATACACTCACTCCAACCCTATGGTTTCCAGTTCCTTGCAAAGACCTGCCCTGACGCATGTTGCAGACAGGCCTGTGGGCAGCCCTCACCTTGGTTTTGTGCCGACATCTGGTACCAGCTTGTCCTGCAAGGGTCTCCTGCACTGAGCGTGAAACCTACTTGGGACTCATTCATTAATCCATTCATTCATTTTCTCTTTCTCTCTCAAAATAAGTAAACATTAAAAAAAAAAAAATGCTGCTATGGCCCAGCCTTCCCCCTCAGGCAAAGGTCAGAGGTCCCCTGTGCTAAGGGAGCAGACTTCCTAGCTGTGGTCCCAGCCAGAGGCAGTGGAAGATGGCTGGAGCTACCCCAAGGGTGGAAGAAATAGAAGCAGAGAAGGGAAAGCTGAGGCAGCTCCAAGTGAGTCAGGGCTCTGGGGTGAGAGACCTCAGAGAAGCGCCTGATGTGGAAGCGATTCTTCAAGCTGGCCCTCTGAGTCACTTTGTGTCTGCATTTATTCAAAAGGGAATTTTTCTTCTGTCTTAGTACTTCCATTTATTAACCCTAAGATAAATATATTGAGAGGAAGATCTGTATTGTAGCAGCTTACCTCACTGAATTGTACAGTGAGTACTTCTGAGATAGTTGCCAAGCTTTAACGTTTCTCATTTATCATTGTTTAATCTCAGAAAGTTGTTTGGCACGTGTGTGGTAGAGGATGGTGAAGTAGAATTTAACCTGGTGCCAAAGAGAGTCAGGACAGGCAGGCGCTCGGATCCCAGCGGGAGCACTGCCGTTGGAAGAGGTCAGGTTGTGCTGTGACCCTACAGTCTCAGCACCGGCAGTAACACGTTTGGTTTTTTTGCCCACACTGCATGTTTATCAGGGATCAGGGGCCCCCGCTTCGTGTTGTCAGGGACCCAGGCCGATGGGGCGGCCTCTGTCTGGGATCTTTTTGATCTCGTGGGAGACATAAGGGAGCTGGAGAATAAGGCACTGGCTCATGAACTCTTCTGCTTAGAAGTGGCCCATGTCACTTCTCACATTGGCTGAAGCCAGTCCTGTAGTCGGGCTTGATGTCTACAGGGTAGAAAAATAGAACCCTCCTGCAAGGAGAGACAGTATGTTTGAGGGAATAATACAGTCTTCCACAAAAGCTTTCACAGAAGCTTCTGGTCAGAATGAGACTCTTGTTCTAGTTGATTCTTGGGGTTTCTGCTGGTTTATGAGTTTGTGTGAGAGACTCAGAAGTAACAGATGGCATAATCCTCTCCATTTATCATGTTTGGTTTTTCTTAAGCTGTTGGAAGGGAACCTGGCCGATGGCATTGTGTCTTGTGAACAGCAGTGATTCTTTCAGCCTGTGTATGGAAAGGACTAGAAAGCCTGCAGTTGCTATAAGAATGAATGCCTGTGCTCCCCAGTGCTGGGAGAAGCTGTCCAGCTGTCCACTTAGACAAGCCAGAAGCCTGTTCCCTAAGGGTTATTTATTCTCAGAGTTGAGGCACTTAAACAGAGGGCACTTGGAGTCTCTCGTGTTCATTGGGCGTTCAGGAAGAAGGAAGTTATATATCTTGATTTTTATGTATAAGTTCTCCTGAGCTTTCTGTTCTCCAAACTTTGTTACTTTTCTCCATTAAAACACTCTACTTTCTCATTGATCGTGAAAAAACTAACGAGACTCACTTTAAGACTTATATTTTGCCTGTTGTCACAGAATTCATTATGATCTTGAAAAACACCTTCAGTTTAAAATTATGTACCATAGTGACATAAAAAGGCAACTCTTGAAATTCAAGTTCTAATTCCATTGAAACAAATCAAAAACATTTGGACCCCACAGTATGTTCAGGGCATAAACATATGGCCCCTGGCTTATAGGATGTGAGCTAGAACAGACTTCATGAGATTGGTTCTTCATTCCCTCCTGTTTGATAGAGTAGAAGACAAGTATGGAAAGACTTGGCTTCTAAAACTTTTTAGATGATGAGGTTTGTGCAAGGAAAAAGTTACGAAATAAGTTTGGTGGACTTCAGAAATCTTAAAGAATAGATCATCTAGAAAATAGGACGAGGCAAGTAGACCAGCTCCCTGTGGGTTCTGACACCTCAGGGAAAAAGTGTAAAAGTCCATCTCTAGAAATGGGTGCTTGGCAAGCAGATGGACTGGATACAGAGGAGCGAGAGCGGGCATCAAGAAGGAACTGTGTGACTGGCCAGGAGCAGGGAATTAAGGGGCAAGCTTGACAGTAAGCAAGAGATCACTGGGTGCTCCAAGCCTAGGAAAAAAAAAAAAAGGCTTGTTCAGTTGCTTTTGGAGGGGCGGGGTCCTTGCTGCCCTGGGGGGGTCCCTCAGGCAGCGGAGGCTGCTGAGAGGTCCAGCTGGAGAGGAAGGCGGCTTGTAGAGGAAGCCAGGGTGGGGTCAGGTAGTAACTGGAATGTTTGAACACTACCCAGGGCTTCTTGGGAAGTTCCTTGAGATTTCCTGGCATTTGGAGTGGCCACCTGAGCATGGGCTGAGTGGACAGCCCGACTCTGGACGAGGGGGATTTGACACAAGTTAGGGCCATGTGGTCAAACTGAAAGTTTTCTGAGGTAGTCCGAGACCTTCAGGGAGGTAAAGAAAGCAGCAAACGGCCTCCTGCTCTTAATAACCTGGGCGCCCTATTTTGCAATTTGCAGAATAGAGCTGACTGACAACAATAGCTGGCTTTTGTATGTGGTCCAAACAAACTGTCAGGGCCCCAGGAGAGGCAGGGTCAAGGGCACTGTCCCTGAGTGTGTTCCCTCTGGCAAGTTGGAATCCATGTCCTGTCAGCTTGCCATCTTGGGCACACAGACTCGCATGGACCTTAAACAAAAATTCAGAAAAACAGCCAAAAATTAAGTAAGGTAGTTAATACTGTGACTGCCCATCCAGATTGTAGAACATGGCTTACTCATTAGAATAGACCTTTGTAAATACTACAGGCATTAGCAATCTGTGTCATGTTGTGCCTCCAAATGTAACCGTTGTTCTATATGCAGGAAGCCTCTAGAAAAGGATTCTCACTGTTAACACTGCTGACATTGCCCCTTTTGTGGGGCTGGCCTGTGCACCGCAGGCTGGTTAGCAGCATCTTTGGCCCACAACATGCCAGCGGCACACATTCGTGCCCACCGCCCCCCCCCCCCCCCGCCCCACGTTGTGACCACCTTAGAATGTCTCCAGACATTACCACGTGCCGTCTGCAAGGGGGAGGGAGCAAAATCGTCCCTGTTGAGAAGCACAGTGTGACTTTTCCCAGTGGGGTCAGAGCTGAGCTGGAGGAGGTAGTGAGGAAAGGAGGGTGGCAATATCCTGGAGGATTTGAGCGTGTTGAGACTGTAACTCCAAGAACAATAGAACTCTTAGAGCATTTGGGCCCTCTTCTTAAATATTGTCAAGATGTTTACATTTCCCTAATCTGTGTTTTTGAGGGGGCGGCCAGGGCAAATGAGAGTTTGCAAAACCTCCTTTGGTAGCTGACTTTTTTTTTTAAGTTTATTTTATTTTATTTTTGAGAGCAAGAGCGAGAGCGAGAAAGAGACAGAACCAGTGGGGGAGGGGCAGAGAGACAGGGGGACAGAGGATCCGAAGCAGGCTCTGCACTGATAGCACAGAGCCCGATGTGGGGCTCAGACTCATGGACCATGAGATCATGACGTGAGCCAAAGTTGGACACTTAACTGACTGAGCCACCCAGGTGCCCCCAACTGTTTTTTTTAAGTCATGCCAAGTGCTGATCTTTTTGTACTGGCACTATCCATCCATTCTGCGAGCTGCTTTTGTGCTCTGAAGAGAAGGTCCTGAATGTTTGAGCTCATTCGCGCTGTGAATGCAAGGACCATTGGACAACATGTGAACGGGGAAGCAGCTTCTGTCCCTGTAGAATCATTGTTCCAGAGATGTCTGTGACGCCATGAGCTGTGCCAAGGACAGGTCATCTGGCTCTATCCTAATGAGCCAGGCCAAGCTCTTCCTGACCTCTTCTCTTTGGCCCCTTCCCCAGCTCCAAGATACCAGCGACCTCACCGAGTGCAAGGCTTCCTCCCAATGGAGTCTTAGACTTTACTGTGTAAAGAATCACCTGGGGGGTTGTTACAAACACAGTTTCTGGTAACACCTCCAGAAAGTTTGATTCAGTGTGTGGGGATCAGGAACTTAGGGTTTTTAAAACAGGTGGCCTACATCTCCCTCTAGGAGGTGGAAGGTGATCCAGGGACCACCCAAGAGGCAGTCCCTAGAGGGACTTTCCAACTTATGGAAGGCAAAAGCACAGAAACTCTACTCACCTAATCCTCTTAGGCTTCCAGAAGACACTGGGATGGAGACCATATTGCCAGAGAAACCACCAGTGACGTGGGAGCAAAATACAATCTGCTCGGAAGTGTATTGATTCTTTGGGTCACATGGGTCACTGTAGTAAATTTATTATGTAGTCATATGATCATGTGATTCATATGATGATGTGTTATCATTTAATCACATGACAATGATTAATAATAGCTAACGTATGCTAAGCACAATGAACGGGAAGATATGCTGATTATTCTCCATATGCCATCTCCTTTAATCCTCATGGCCGCCTTTGGAAGAAGATGTTGCTTTCTTTTTTTGCAGATGAGGAAACTGAGGCTGGCGGAGGTTAAATCTAAATAGCCTGCCCCAGGACACACAGCTATTTAGTGGCAGAGCTGAGATTGGATCTTGAGTCCGTGTACAAAGCTCTTAAGACACTCTCACAGTTTAGTGGCCTCTGCTCAACCTGGCATTGCCAGCACCTGATGCTCCCTCCAGACTGGCTGAGGGCAGGGGTGGTAGGAAGAGAGCAAGGCCGGAGGGAAGCTTCAGGGAGCCCAGATCTGTCCTTTTTGAGAGGGAGGGCTCTGAAGTTAGAGGAAAGATGCCCCCTCCTTCTTTCACGCAAAACCCAGGCTCTGTTGGCTCAAGTCAATCCTCCTGGAAAGGGCTCTTCAGAGTTGTGTCTTACTCCCCAGGTTTGCAGGTATTTCTGTGTTTTCATAAGTAGTATATAAAATGTGGTTCCATTTCAAAGAAATACAGCAAATATTTCTTAGAAGTAAAATCCCTTCGGTAAAGAGCTTTAAGCTTCTGGGATGGCTGGGATGGCATTTTTTAAGACAGGGCTTCTCAGCAGTGGCTTCAGAACTCACCCAAGGAGCTCTTTGAAACATACAGAGCTCACCCAGCCAGCCTTTTGCGTGCTTCCTCATCAGAATTCTGGTTGTTCAGGGCCAGAGAGGACCCTGGGTATGTTGTGTGTCTGTCTTTTTTTTTAAAGTTTATTTTTTAAATTATTTTGAGAGAGACAGAGACCGCAAAAGTGGGGGGGAGGGCAGAGAGAGAGAGGGAGACAGAGAACACCAAGCAGGCCCCGCACCGCCAGTGAGAAGCCCACTGTGGGACTCAAACTCATGAAACCGCAAGATCACGACCTGAGCCGACACCAAGAGTCGGACACCTAAGTGACTGAGCCACCCAGGCGCCCCTGTCTGTCTTGCTTTCTATATATGTATGTGTATAAAGATACACACACACACATACATATTCATGTATGTCCATTTATGTATAAAATTATTCTGATTCTGAGGTATAGCTCAGTATTGTTCCTCCCAAATGTGATATAGCAGGAATAACAAATACGGCATCACCTACAAAGAAGTCTCACCAAAATATTTAAGGGGATTCTAAACTAGCCTTTAGATTTAACCTCGTTTCTATAGAGCAGGGGTAGAGAACAACTTTAAATGACAGCATGAGGATATAGACAAATCTACATTGTTGAGTATTCTAGAATACAAATGGCCCGGTATCCTCAAAAAAAAAAAAAAGTCAGCGTCAAGGGAAAAAATGCAAACAGGGTTAGAGGTGAAAGGACTATTTTTTACTAAAAGAAACTACAGACACAAAGCCAAATGCAGCGCATGAGTCTTGACTGAGTCATGGTTTTAAGAAAACAGCTGTAAAAAATGGGGCAGGATAGGGAAATTTGAGTGTGCACTAGGCTTTGGATATAAGGGAGGTATTGTCAGTTTTTTGGGGTGTGTTAATTTTATTGTGGTTTTGTAGGAAAATGTCTTTATTTTTAGGAAGTGTATTACAGTGTTTAGGGTTCAAGTGTCAAGATATCTGTGGCTTGTTTTCACATGGCTCAGGAAGAAAAAGGCCGAGTGGTAGAGTGAGGCTGTATACTGGCGTTGAATCTGAATGTTCATAGTCTGTTCTTTTCAGCTTGTATCTCTGTTTGACGATTTCCATAATAAAGTAGCAAAAGAGAACCAGGGTGAAGAAGCAAGGTGAACAAGCAAAACTCTGTCCTGGCCTTTGCTGCTCTAGTAACGGGGGCATGCTCTGGTGATGTGAGCCTCGCTGTGAAGTCCTTTCCCTCGGCTCCTTCGTTTCTGTTGTGGTTTCCTGACCAGCCGGCCCAGGGCGATCTTGCTTCACCCGTACCTTCTTCCCTTCTTACTGACAGCAGGAAGCTGCGAAAGAGAGGACCCTGTGGTGGAAGGGACAAACCCAGCTGGGCTCGGCTTACTAACTTCATCCTTGTTTTAAAGATGAGGGCTTTGAGGCACCTGGGTGGCTCAGTTGGTTAAGTGTCTGACTCTTGATCTTGGCTTGCATCATGATCTCATGATTTGTGAGATCGGGCCCCATATTGGGCTCTGTGCTGACAGTGCAGAGCCTGCTTGGGATTCTCTCTCTCCTCTCTCTGTCCCCGCCTCCCTGCCCCTACTCATGCTCTCTCAAAAAAAAAAAAAAAAAAAAAAAATTGAAAAAGTTTATAAATATGAGGGCTGTGTGTATATATTATAATATATATATTATGTGACTCCCATAGCCAAACCATTAATCAGTTTCCCCTTGCTCTGCATTCTGACTGTAATATTGCTGCAGGTTACTGTAGGTTTCTGCAGGATTCTCTTTTTGGTTGTTTTTATTTTCTTCTTATTGCTTGCTAAGAGGCTTTACTCTGTGGGCCTTTGTGATAATCATAGCATCATTTTCAGAAAGTCAGAGGACCGTCCAGATTATCCATGACCATCAGGGAAATGATGGTAAACTCAGCCGTCCTGGAGTGGAAATGTACTTAGTGGCCTATGGAGAGAAGACTTTTACATGGAATGTCAATTAAGTGAGTTTTGGAGAAGCAGGGATTACAGGGAATAGCAGTGGATAGCATATTGAGGAGCTCTGTGCTGGAATCCCGACAGTTAACAAGATCTACGAGGAGGATCTGTTTCCCCTTTGCTGTGGATTTTGTCCCAGCAGGTGCCTGTCCTTGCACATGTGACATGACCAAACTGGGACGCTGTACAGAGCACAGACTTGATGCCTTTCCAGATTGTCCGTTGTGACATCGACCTGAGGACTTTTCTGGGATGCACAGGAAAGCCAGTCAGTCAGCCGTGCGTAGCATGGCTATTCTACTTATAGTAGTAATTAGCAAACTTGGCTGGAGAGACCAAAGCATGTTATCTCCCTATTCCAAACAGAAGAATAAAAGCCTCATTCCAGCCACGCTGGCATGGGTGTGAGAATTTGGTGCAGTAGATAGGGGATTGTTGTGGCATGGATGGACAGAGAACTATGTTTTGTGAACTTAAGCACATGGCTCCCTAAATAATTCCGCCCTAAATGTGGCGTGGACTGTTTGCTAAGCCTCAATGTGCCGCTTTCTGTTCTCCCAAAGTTTCACATGCTTTCTCTTCAGAAATAGCAGTCTGATTGCGGGCCTGACTCTGAGCCAAGTTTGCTGACCAGCACAGTGGACATTTGGCACGTTCATTACAATCCAGGTCACCTGAGAGGTTGCAGCAGAGTCCTGAGGCTCTGCAAGAGGACAAACACATAGAGGTTTTATATTCACATTGAAATTTTCCCATTCAACAGAAGAGGAGCAGGGATTGAGATCAGCTGGCACATCAGTGAGCTAGTTGTCTAATCAAATGGAAAGACTTTGTAGAAGCCTCGTCTTCTCCTCATGGGCTGGCTTTCCACCTGTTGATTCAAAGCATCTGTGAGCCTGGCGGGTGGGCAGGTGGGTGCAGCTCATGGGGCCTCCGGGAGTCATCGGGGGCTTGTTTCTTGTTCTCATTCACAATGATTGTTTCATTCTAAACAATCTCCCCCAAAGCTTTTTTGTGTTGGTAACTCTTTTCTCAAAAGGCATTTCTCTGTGGTGGTATTTGGGGTCGAGTGGGGGTGAGATCAACGAGTGGGAGTAGATTCTGCTTCTGGCCTCATGCTAATTTATTTCACAGTTGAGTTTGGCAGCAGGGTAGGCAGTGGGGAAGTAGGAAGACTAGGACCCTCCCAAGAAGCCCACCGTGGAGGCTGACACGAGTGACCTCCTCCCTCCGTCTCTAAATAGCCTGTGCTTAATCTTTGATTGTGTGTAAATAGCCAAGTTTCTGTGATGGGCAGGGCACTTCCAGCAGTTAAATTGTTATCTGATCAGTGTTCTCCATGTTGGAGGAAAGGCTTCTAAGGGAAAGGAGTTGCTATTTAGTGAGTGTTTATTCTGCCAGACCCTGAGGTCTAACAGATTCTTGATAGTTTCTCGAAGCGGGATACCTTACTGTTTCCATGTAGGTGAGGAAAGCTGCAGCTCTGAGAACTAGGCGTCCACATGGCCAGTTGGTTGTGGGGCTGTTTTTGGAACCCAGACCTGATGGACTCCAAAACTTTTGGGGTGAAACGCACTTCTCCCTTCCCCAGCACTCAGGAGAGCTGCGTTACACACACACACACACACACACACACACACACACACACACACACACACACACACACACACACACACACACACACACACACACACACACACACACACACACACACACACACTGACAGTCATTAATGGCCTGTGTTTTTAGTACTGTGCTAGGTAATTTCCCCAAACAGCATCTTGTGTAACTGTAATGACCTGAGGATTTTTAAATTTTTTTTTTCAACATTTATTTATTTTTGGGACAGAGAGAGACAGAGCATGAACGGGGGAGGGGCAGAGAGAGAGGGAGACACAGAATCGGAAACAGGCTCCAGGCTCTGAGCCATCAGCCCAGAGCCCGACGCGGGGCTCGAACTCACGGACCGCGAGATCGTGACCTGGCTGAAGTCGGACGCTTAACCGACTGCGCCACCCAGGCGCCCCGACCTGAGGATTTTTAAATGTACTGTGTTTTATGAGATAAGTAGTTCTCTGTCGCTACACCTTGTCAACCAGCATGGTGTAGAAGCTTTGAAGCTTTGACTCTGGGCTTCCTTCTTTCCCCACTTGCCTTCCTCTTCAACATCTCCTGGCCCCACCCCACTGCCAGCATGCCAGAGGGCTCTTTGTGGTTCTTGTGCAGTTGACGTGACCTCAGTTAATAAGATGTCATCACTCAGAACAGAGCCTTGCACCCAGATGTCAGATGTGAACTGTGCGATTCTTTCTGACCTTGGAGAAGGGGTAGCAGATGGGGCTGCCGATGAGCACTGTACCCCTGTTTCAGGGTTCAGGCCCCTCTGAAAGAGATTTGAGCTGTTAGAGCAAAGCCCTCTGGTTATGAAGCCATTTGTCCCTGGGAACAGAATGAGCCCTTGTGAGACCAGAAACAATGGGCATGTTGAGTTGCAGACCTGGGGTGAATCAAAGCTCAGGCAGAGGCGCATGGGATGAATCGGGACAGTTCAAGGAACACATTCTTCATACGCAAGTTTCTGTTGTCAACAAGTCCACTCAGTGGTAATGACACTTAGTCAGTGGTCATTCATGCCTCTGTTTTGAATAATTTCCCCAAATGACTAAGTCATGAACTCTTCAAGGTTTTCTTTTCCTCTTCTTGAGTTTTAATTAGTGTAGTTTTTTTGGTCCAGAAATCACCCTGTGAGAAATGAATAAAAATAAGTTTGGGGAGCAGTGTTTTGTAATTTTTCAGAGCATTGTTTTCTTTTGTATCCTCATGCACCTATGAAGCTGATACTCTTGTGTCTGTGCTACTAATTTGATTCCCAGCAATACAAGTGGGTGTTGCTACTCTCTATCTTTAACCAAAATCTTTTGGTGCAAGTTTGTCAAAACTTAGCTCATTTAGTACCAAGACAGCAGGCAGAGGGTCCCGTAAGCTCTTAAAAAACATAGCCAGTCTGTTGGCAAGGTTGACTGGAAGTCCCATCTAGTTGTTGCTGGATCTCCCTGCCGTTTGACGTTTTCGAGTGAGAGATGATGGAGCAGGAGCCACACATCCCAAGGGTGCAGCAGCTCGGGCATGAGCTCCTGTGCCAAAGGGTGCGCCTGGGGTGGGTGCGGGAACGGGCACTGGCCTGGAGTTGTGCTGCCCGGCGATAAGGGAACCAGCGCAGTGCGAGAGCACGGGAAGGGACGACTGGAAACAAAGAAAACCAGTTAAGTGCGCTGCGAACGGCGGCTCCGGCCCCGGATCGGCCACAGCTGGTTCTGTCGGAGGATGGAGGTCGGAGTGGCGGCACCGGCCGGGAGGGCGGGGAAGGGCGGCCGCGCGGGAGCAGCCTCTTGGCCAGCGCACTGGGGCTCCGGGACCCGCGAGTCTGCTGGCGGCGCCGCCGCGGGGCGGAGCCTGGGCGCTGCTAACCCCCCTCCTCCCTTCCCTCCCGTAGGTGAGGCCGCGCTCGGAGCTCTGACATGGCAGCATGACGGCCCCGGCCCGCGCTGCCACAGGCCGGCCAGAGGGAGCCCCAGGCTGTGGGAGTGAGCGCCCGGAGCAGCGACTTCCTTCTGCGGCCGCCTGAGCCTCCTTCCCCCCACCCCGGCCTGCTTTTATTATTCACCCCGTGGACTCCTGACTTTTCCGCCTGGAACATCAATATGTGTCATGTTATTGTCACCTGTCGCTCGATGCTCTGGACCCTCCTGAGTATTGTGGTGGCTTTTGCAGAGCTCATCGCCTTCATGAGCGCCGACTGGCTGATTGGAAAAGCCAAGAGTCGCAGCGGCGCCGCGCCCGACGACCAGAGCGGAGGCTCGTCGGAGCCCTACCACCCGACCTTGGGCATCTATGCCCGCTGCATCCGCAACCCGGGCGTGCAGCACGTGCAGCGGGAGACGCTGTGCGGGCCCTACGCAGAGAACTTCGGCGAGATCGCCAGTGGCTTCTGGCAGGCCACGGCTATTTTCTTGGCCGTGGGCATCTTCATTCTCTGCACGGTGGCCTTGGTGTCCGTCTTCACCATGTGTGTGCAGAGCATCATGAAGAAAAGTATTTTCAACGTCTGCGGGCTGCTGCAAGGAATCGCAGGTAAGCGTGCAGGGAAGAGGGAGGGGACCCAGGCACCCGGCATCGCATGTGCCGCGCACCCCCTGCCGCATTCCTTTCCTGCCCGTTTTGAAGACCGGCTTCTGTCCAGATTTGCTGTGTAAAGAGTGTTCCCGCGCAACATGTGCTCCCCTCATCCCTCCCGTTTCCCTGTTACACTGTCCCCTGTTCTTTATTTCACGTATTTCTTCATTGCTTATTTCCTTGGGTTCTAAGCCGTTGGATTTTGTTTGAGTAACTTCTCCTGGTTTTTTGCTTTTCCCGTTAAATTAAAAGCATGCTTTCCACATCAGTGCATCCCCTTTTGGAAACATGGTGTGAGAGGCCCACCTGCAGCAGGCGCTCTGTGCTGGGAAGGAATGTGAGTGTGGGGCGTTCGTTCCAAGGCAGTGAGCCTGGTCCTGCCACCCGCCCAGCCCCATCCCCAACCGCAGGGTGATTTCAGCTTTAGGAGGAGAAGCTGCAGGCTGGGAAGGAATTAGTATCAGCTGCTCTGTGTTTAATAATGTTCTGGTTTAAATTGTCTGTCTCCTGGAGCCTGACAGAACGTTCTCTGCATTCGGATCAGAAAATACAAACTAAGTGTTCCACTTTCAGGGAATTTCTCACTAATGAGCTTGTTAGAAACTGGTGGAAAGAAAAGTGATCCCAGAGGGGCAGCTGTGAGCTGCGAGAAAACTTCAATGCCCACTAGCACTTTCATAGCCTTTCCCGTAAGGGTTTGAAAGGTGGATCCTGAACAGAGAGGGTGTCAATCAGTCTGTCTGTCTAGGCTCAAGGGCTTTGTTCTGGTTGGCAGAAATACACACACGTAGACACAGATGGGGCAGTTTGTAGACATCCTCGAGGAACTAAAGGAATAGAGTCGTGCTTTGACTTTTTAGGGGGAAAAAATCACTTTTTGAACGATTACAACCAAAGAATTTTTTAATCTGATCTCTAACAGGAGAACAGTAATCCACCTGCAACCCTAACTGAAGTGCACAGGTGACTCATCCCCCAGCAAATCCTAAAGCTTTGTATGTGGGACTCTTGGACGGTGAAGAGAAACATGGAGCCTGGTGTCCAGGCCTGTAAAGAAGCAGACCCCAACTGAATTAACTCTAGTCTGCCTAATTGAGCTCAGCAGGGCTGGCTTCCAAATCAGCAGATCAGACAACAGTTAGGTTCCAAACAACTGATAAGTTCATGTTTTCTGTTTCTCCTATCTTAGAGGAGCCCACATATATATGTGTGTGTGGAGGTTGGTAGATAAGGGGCCTAGAGAAATAAATAGACGACCTGCTCCCCAGTCCTGATCTGCCTGCATTGGGGGATACCCTCAAGGCCTTCATCTCTTGATCTGAGAGGAATAGCCTTACCACGAATGACTCAGGCACTTCTACGCACTCACAGAATTTGGGAGACCAGGATTCTGATTCTCAGTTTTGCTTGAGATCAGTGTGCCACCTTGCTGGACTTTTGCATTCCTCTTCTCAAAATCAGGGAGATTGCAGGGTGCCTGGGTGGCTCAGTTGGTTAAGCAGCCAGCTTGGCTCAGGTCATGATCTCACAGCTTGTGAGTTCGAGCCCCGCGGTGGGCTCAGTGCTGATAGCTCAGAGCTGGGAGCCTGTTCCGAATTCTGTGTCTCTGTCCCTCTCCCTCTCATGCTTTCTCTCTCTCTTTCTCTCTCAAAAATAAATAGACATTAAAAGTTTTAACAAAAAAATAGGGAGATTGGAAAATATGACCTTATCTTCGATTTTTGATTCTGTGAAGCTCATTATCCCCTTTTTGATTCACTTCTGGAATCTGCAGTTCATCCCCTTCAGCTTGGTGTTTTACCTCCCAGAAATGTTAAATCAGATTCATCTTTTCTTGTCGGAGAAATGCCCCTCCTTTACTGCCGTGGGACACACAGTGCCTCAGGCAGTGCACACATGTGCATATATGCCGTGTATATCTTAAAACTTTGGCTGAGAACTCTTACCGAAGGCTTTTGAAAAGCCAGAATAAACATGTAGATGAAGGGAAGGCAGCATACACAATTCATTAATCCTGGCTAAGCGCCCTGGTCGACCAGAGAAGTGGATTTCTGCGTAAATTTTCCTTACTATGTTGTGCTTCCTCATCCTTGATGATTCATGCCTTTACTCTGAATTTTATCGAAGCACTGGTATGCAGGCAAAACTCCTGGCTTATCATTCCTAAGAATGCTTTTCATCCTGAGAAACTTAGTGCCTTCTAGCAAATCAGTGGCCATTTATAGTACGAGTGGGGCCTCTTGGAGGGGGGGAGGGAGTAACACCACAAGCTGTCTTTTACACTCATTCAGAAGCAACCTGTAGATACCCTTTCAGTCTTACTGTTTACGTGCAGTTTTTAATAAGGTGTTAGTCCAGCAAATTTGATCTCTAAGAATGAGGGTTGGTCCAACACATCTTTTGGTGCTCTTGTTTGCTATTTCACATAGATGGCAAGAAGATTCATTTTGGCACAAAGACCAGTACGTATCTTAGGTATTATTCATACACTCCAGTTAACTACTCCTGACTTTTCTCTTTCTGGCTGTGTCAGGCCTCTGGGAAGGATGGTTGAGAAGAAGGAAGTAGGAGCATACCTGAGGTGCTAGTCTGTTTGTCACCTGTCCAATTCCCAAAGTCTAGATTTTCTAAGAGAACTTTCTCCCCATCTTTATCGCTTATGTTCCCCGTGCATACACAGAGCACCCCAGAAAGTCTGAAATTACTTAAAAATTGGAATTGGCAAGCGGCCGGGATTTCTGTGTAGTCAGACTACCTCTCCAGGGCCTACCGATCTAAGGCTAAGAACTGAAGTACAGGAAGTAGTTTGTTTTCTCCTGCCAGCATGGCAGCGCCCCTCTTGGAGCAGAAATCATGGGGAAGATGGACCAAGCACTCCGCAGGCGACTCATGTTTCGGGGCAGGCGGCACATCTGTAAGGGATGCTCAGTGGGCTCTTCCCTTCCTCGTGGAGGTCTCTACCAGGTAGTTCAAGGCGGCATCCACGGCAGCCATGGTCCTTAAATCTACAGCTGAGAAAGTTGCCCCCCCCCCCCCACCCCGTGTCTGAAACCGCTGACTTGCTTTCTCTCCCGTCAGCCAGTATGTGATAGCATCTGCTCAGCCCCAGCCCCAGCCTCAGCCAAGGACTTGTTGCAGCTGTGAGCATCAGTCTTTCCCCTCCCCACAACCCGTTTCTCAGCCCTGGATCTATGTGATGTTGGAACAAACGGTGAGAAAGGAGCTGTTGCCAGGGCAACAGAAGCATTCTTGGGAAATCGACTCACACCGTGTTTGTCCTTACAACTTTCATTTTGGCAAAAGTGACACTTTCGTAAAATAGAACTAGAAGAAAAATGACAAGCTGTTGTAAGCGTGTTCCTTTGTTACGACTAATTTTAAAGAATAAACGGGCCTTAGGTTTGTGTGGCCTCATTGCCTATAGAAAGTGTAACATAAATCATCAAAATCTGGATATTTTGAACTTAGAAGTGGGTGTGAAAGAATTTGCTGTCTCAGTGGAAATCTCAAAATCTCATTTACTTAAAAATAACAATCAAATACACATATTGACTATTAAGTTAACCCAGATACAGGATTTGCCTTCAAGGTCTAGCCTACTGGTGGGCACCAATCTGACACCTCCGAAATCCCTATGCACAGATGCCCTTGGTGTTCAGTTTTCCAGTCCCAGCAGCGATTAGACGTCAAGCCTCACCTGCTCCTGGGTCAGTCCTGACCTCCCTTACAGTGGCTGTGAAATGTGTAGTGATGTACCTCATTCTCTAAACCTTTTTTCTCACTTATAAAATGGGTATAATAGTAGTACAACCCTCAGGGTTGTTTTGTGGATGAAATTAGATAACATATGAGAAGAAAGGCTTAAGCACAGTTGGCACACGGTAAATAATAAGTGGTAGTTCTTTGGCTACTAAAGTGTGTCTGCTTTCTTGGCAGGTTTTAGTATTTTTTTATGTTTCCTAGAAATGCTGCCTTTTTTTTTTTTTAAGTATTCTTTTATTTATTTTATTTTGAGATTGAGAGAGACGCAGTGTGGAGGGGGCAGAGAGAGAGGGAGAAAAAGAGAATCCCAAGCAGGCTCTGCGCTGCCAGCACAGAGCCTGAAGTGGGGCTTGAACCCACGAACCGTGAGATCATGACCTGAGCCGAAACCAAGAGTCGGACGCTTAAAACCAACTGAGCCACCGAGGTGCCCCCTAGAAATGCTGCGTCTTAAGGAATAGTGGTCTTTACTTTAGTCCTCAGAATTGACCTTGTTCTCTCGCAGTCAAACATGACCGTGTCGTGTAGGGCCGCTCCCTGGCCCGTTCCTAGCCTGCCTGTATCAGGGCTGAAGAGCGTGTAGAGCAGTCCTGCGGCATTGGTGTGACTACGGGTGTTCTTGGGGCTTTTTTTTTCTTCTTTTTTCTTTTTAAGCAGGAGATAGCAGTTGAATTGACAGGAAAACCAAGAACTTCTCCTCTTCCCGCAGACACACACAGTCTGTAGTTCCTTCCCTTTCTGGCGTCCACTTCGAGCAATGGAGCCTTGACTGCAGGTGCCTTTGCAGGCTCCCCCCACAGAGTAACTCACAGGTCGACTGCGTGTCCCTAGGTGAGGGCTTGTTTGGCAGAGCCAGCAGCACACATCAGGCCCTCGTCCTCTGGGATTGATTACAAAGGCTGGGCACGCAGCCGGCAGGGTCGTTGCTGCCAGCTTCTCTTCCTTAGGTTGTGACCTGGATGTAATCCATAATGAAACCATAGAACGCAAAGATCCAGGTTTTCCATGACAGCATCGAGCGGTTTGTTTTTAGAAACGCATGGAGGGCTCTCTTGGAAGTCCATGGAATCCCCAGTGACTCAGGTTTGGGACAGAAGCCATTAAAATGAGCTCAGGATTTGGCTCACTTGCACTGGCTTGGACCGTTCCACTGGCGTCGCCGTGAGGGTTGGACTAGCACATGAGCTGCGGGGCCTGGCTGCCTGCTGTCTTTTCAGTCTTCCCTCATCTGCTTGTTTGCTCCTTTGTGTCTGGTCGGCCCTCACGCTCTGTACTCCCGTAGCCCTCTGTCTTTCTACATCCATTTCAGTCCTAGAGGATCGCCTCGGCAAGCTGCCCCACCAGTCTGACCAGATAGATGGCTGTGGGGCTGACCTCTGCCTGCGCTGGGCTTGGCACAGAGGGTGTGCTCATGGGAGTCGCTCTCTGTCGCCATGGCTCAGCACCTGGGGGGTGCAGGCTCAGCTTTCTGGGAAATGAGCAGTGACTGAGGATGAAGGAGGACGATATGAAAAAAGGGAAAGGAGTAAAAGAAGAATCGGTGAGAGCAGACAAGGAGAGGTTTTACCTTTGCTGCTTGTGGAACTGCTTTGTCGTAAATCAGAATGGATGTGCAAGTATGGATAGGCATCTAAAATAGACCATGATCATTAGCTAGGATTTGGTATTCCCACGGTTATTTTTCACAGGGTGAACAGTAACCTTAGCATCAAGAAGATAACCATGACTCACCCCAATCTCAGCATCTATTCTGACTTATCCCGTGCTCTACCCATTCACTTCTGGGCCAAAAAGATCAGCCATTGGAGAGGAGAAAAATAAGAACGGGGACTTAGAAAGCATAGGGAGAGGGGAAGCGATTCCTGGCTCTCACAGAGACCTTGTCCCGTAGTTTCACACCTGAAAAATTAACTTGGCTTTCTCCACGAAAGTAGTGTGACCCTGATTATCCAACTTCAGAATAACCTCAAAGAAAAGGCATGAGGAAAATAGAGGAAGCATCCCCTGCTTTTCCTTCTTAGAACAAGGCACTGGAAGCTTCTGGCCATCAAAAGGAGGCTCTCCATTCTGGCTCTCCAGACAGAAAGTGCCAGAGGTTGGGTCTAGCAGCTCTATGTCTGAAACAATTTAAGAAAACCATCGATTATGACATATGTACTCATTCATCAATCTCTGGTAATCCCTTGGTGAAAACTGAAGAATGCAGAAATGTTCTACAGCAGGGTAGAATTAAATTTCAATTCAAGGAGCTTTTATGGGATGCCTAGTAAGTGCAAAGACCAGGTCTACAGTTTTTTGAGTTTCTGATCCCCAGCCATATTAGTCTTTGTTTTACAAACTGTACCCTAGATAAGCAAAATGTGTGTGTGTGTGTAAAGGGAACAGAGAACTCAACCATATTGTTAGATACAGAAAACAAGCAAAAAAAAAGACCAAAAAAAAAAAAAAAACAAAAACAAAACTATTCCCTAAAAGCAAGTGGACCAAGCAGACACCTAATTTGAATAAATCTAGGAACTGGGATCTGTTTTTGAAGAATATATAGGATCCTGCCCGAGTACATAATGGGAAAACAGGCAAATTTGAAGCACTGTTAACACTGAGAGGTTTTTGAGTCAGGGATGGCTTCCCAGGGAAAACAACATCTTAGCTGAAATCTTAAGAATGAGATGGAAATAGGGGCACCTGGGTGGCTCAGTCGATTGAGCATCCGACTTCAGCTCAGGTCATGATCTCATGGCTCGTGGGTTCAAGCCTCACATCGGGCTCTGTGCTGACAGCTCAGAACCTGGAGCCTGCTTCAGATTCTGTCTCCCTTTCTCTCTGCCCCTCCACTGCTTGTGCTCCTCTCTGTCTCTCTCAAAAATAAGTAAACATTAAAAAAAGTTAAAACAAAATCACTTGGAAGGTCTGGAAGAAAATTGCAAATTCTCTTAAAATTCAGATATAGCAATTGATATGCATATATAAAATGTGGAAAGCCGTTTGCCATGGCAACCACTTAATTACAGATGTAAATTATCATGAGGCATGGATGCTGTATGTTCAAATTCCATTAATAATCACGTTAAGTATGGCTCTGAATATTTACATGAGCAGTTCAGGTACTCTGTTTTAAGAGCTTAATGCAATGATGGTTTTCTAGGCTGCATTGCCACTTGAAAAGTAATCTGCATCTCCTCTGATGCTGTGCTATGGCATAGTCAGCCATTATTTATGAGCTCAGTTACTGTATACAGTCTCTCCAGTAGTGTTATTAAATGTCCAGGAATCAGTCTCTTTTTTAAAAGACAGCCCCCAGTACCAATGAAATCTCAAATAAACATAGGACATGAAGCCAGTATTAAAAACTTTAACACAAAACGCACAGTTGCTATGTGTTGAGAGTTTTGAGGCTAACCTCAGGGCCCTAGTGTTGAAAAGATGATGTGTGCTTCCCTCTAGGAATTATTTAACGTGATCTGGACCCTAAGACCTTTAGCAGGCAAGAGATTTACTTATTATCCTAAAAATTTCATAGCTCAACATTTTTTAAAGTGTCTTTTACTCTGCTATACACTGCATTTTATTTTGGAAGTTTATTTTGAATGATCAGTGTAATTTGGTTATAGTCAAACAGGAACTTTTTTTTTCCTTTTTTTTTTTTTTTTTAAAGAGAGACAGAATGTGCAAGCAGGGGAGAGGGGCAGAGGGAGAGAGAGTATATCAAGCAGGCTCCATGTTCAGGGAGGGAGGGCGGGGCCGGGGGTGATGCCATGACCCTGGGATTATGACTTGAGCCTAAACCAAGAGTCAGAGGCTCAACTGACTGAGCCACCCAGGTGCCCCAAACAGGAGCTCTTTCTTAATCCTGCATGTTGGATGAATAATTTATCAAGAAAATATTTCATAAAGTTTTCCCAGTTGCATGTAAATAGTTTAAAAAATAGCTTCTCACTTAGAATGAAAGTAAAACTGTATCAGTAATTCACAGGAAGGAATAATCTGAGTAAATTCTTCTTTACCTGTGTTTGTTAGGATGCATTTTAAGAGTTAAGGCTTTAGAAACTGGTGAAGTAATTTGCATATAAATATGAATCATTGCTGAGAAAGACTTCAAGGAGGGTTCAACATGAGGGAAAGTGCATCTTTCTTATAGATTGTTTCTCCATATATTCTAAGGGCATCAGACAATTCTTAATTGGTGGTCATTAATTCTGAGTAATTATAACAGAAACTTCCTCTGGGGCCTTGGTTGTAAAGCCTCTTTGTGACAACTATGCTCTGATGGTCTTCCAAAGAATTCCCTTTATGTTGCTCTGTCATCCGCTGTCCACCCCCCACCCGGGAAAAGTATTTTTCTTGCTAATTATAATTCCATGGGAGTGTTTTTAGTAGGAGACAAGTACCGTACTAGACCCTTCTGGGAGATGGTGGGAGTCTTAATAGACCTTTTTAAAAAAATTGACACCTGATCCTTTTCTTCTCCTTCCCTTCAGAAAATCTTGGTGAAAAACCTCTAATGTTATTAATCCTGTAGGAAGATGACATGTAGACATAATCTGCATTACAAAGACACTGTGGTCATCAGTCAAAAACCCTTTCATTACCCGTGAACACTTTGACCTCCAGTTCCTGACCTGGCTATCAAAGCAGAGTTATTAAATATAAGAGTTGAGCCTAGTCTGGCTTGTCCATAAACTCCTGACATTTTAAAATTCAGTGCAGTAAAAACAATTTTAGATTTTGGATTCCAAAGAGAATTTGAAAGAGCCTCTTTACTCTTGAACCTATTAACTTGCTTTTTAGAAAGGTGTCCCCAGCCTGACACAGGACCCTCTCCACCTCCCTTCCCTCTCCTCAGATGGGCCTCTTGCCCAGCAGTTACTGCCTTTGAGTGAATCCTGGTCCACTCTGTGCGAAGGTTTCCACTGCAAAAGGTGCACAGCAAAAACGAGAAAGATAAGGACAGTGTAGTAAGATTTCTTAGAGCTGCATGTATTCAATTTATAGAACTGTCCTTCATTGTCAGATTACATCCTTCACTGTTTTTGTGTTAAAATATCCTTTCTTTTATGCAATGATGAGGAAAGAAGATTGTGGTTATTTTCAGTGTCCTTATATTGGCAAAATAAAAATATTGGCCTTCCAGTAACTTTTCTGGCTATTGTACTAGTGTGTGAGGTCCAGAAGTGTGGGCAACACTCTTCAAGAATGTTAAAGGGTGTAGATTGTGTCTTTTTCACAGTTCTAGTTCTACTACTCAGAATGGGCCTCAGTAAATGTATGTTCACTGATAAAAACATGATCTGTGTTATGATCTGTACTAGCACAGCTATAAGTTTCTAGATACTTGAGAATGAGTAAAGTGTTTACCAGTGCTACTGAGCCCCATCCTGACATGACCTCTGCCCGCCCAGACAAGGCATAAATAATTAATGGAGCCATCACCTGGAGAACTAAAGAATCATTTCAGAACCAGCAAGCACCAAAACCAAATTCTGTTTTGGCTTTTGAATAAATTTTCATTGAGAACTTGAAAAACCTTAATGGCCAAAGTGATTTCAAAGGTATAGGTTAACCAAAGGTGGCAGTTCTTGGGCAGAAATCTTTGATTTGCCTTATAACTAATACTTAATTACTTGTTTATAAATACTATTCAAATATTCCTGACTCTGAATGGCTAACTTGACATTTTGGAACTGAGGATAGTGGCCTGGCATCTGAGAAGTCAAGCAGGCTGGAATACATTGCTAGTTAGCTTTGGAACTTGGGAGGCATGGGAGCAAAACTCTCCTTGGGTGGAAAGAAGGGTCCTGGGAGCCACCATCCTGGTGTTTGCACTTGTGCTAAGCAAGATTTTATGAGAGCCTGATGCCTAAGATTGAGGGCAATATCCCGGTCCTGTAGACACCAAGACAAGCAGATTTCTCACCAACACATGGTTAGCTTAAGCCTATGATGCAGAGACAATGGCACAATGATGGAGGAGGAGGAGGTCAAGAGAGACAAAGATCATCAGCCATATTCTATGGATTAAGAAAAGCCACCTGAAGGGGGTGAGATGGTTAAACAGTGGCTGACCTGCTGGAGGAGGATGTAATTTGGGGGCTGAGAATGCTCTAGGTGCTGTGTTTTGTCTAATCGGCTGTCCTGGGAAGAACGTAGGAGATGTTTTCTTGTGGATGACATTGTTCTGGGTGGATGTGCAGTTTTAGATGGTCTCCAATCATACAGAATCTCGGAGCAAAGACAAAAATGTGTATGGATTGTATGGCTTACATTTTCCCCTCTAGTCCAATGGGGTTTATGTTTTGCTTGCAGTTTTCTCACACAGGTGTTCCACACCTTCAGAAGAGGACATCACCACAGACTTGAAATTGTTCTCACTTGGTCACTAGGTTTTCCTCCTAGAAGCTTCTCTGGCCAGGGACAGCATTCCCAGGTGACATCTATATGGCAGTAAGGAGGTTGGTGATACTCAGACTGTAATGGAAGAGAAAGTCCTGTGGATGGAACTTCTTTACCTTTTGGTTGTCTTGCTGTACGGTTAGCAAACCAGCCTGTCCTCACCTTTTGGTGCAGTCTCCCTCTCCCCACCACCCCCTCACAACACTCCTGTGGTTCTCTCACTTGATAAGTGTTCCTCATCATCTGCTCTCTAACCTCTTGTAGGTGTAAGGAAGCCAGCCATACGAGTCTCCCCTCTTCAGCTGGACACATGCTTTTGTTTCAGAAGCTAATCTCTGGTTTGCAGTGAAGCAGCAGCAGTAGTCTAGCACGAGGGCTCAGGAGTGGACTCTGGAGCCATATTGCCTGGATTGGAGTCCCAGGGCCACCACTCATTACCTGTGTAACCCTACTTAATTTAACCCCACATGCTTCCGTTTCCTCATCCATCAAATGATAATAGTGCCAACCTCCGAAGATTGTTAGAAGGACTAAATGAGTTAAAATGCTTCACCAGTGCCTGGCACATTATAGTGCTCAATGAGCATTAATGCTTGTCACTGTCATTTTTTTTTTTTTTAAGTTTATTTATGTTTGAGAGAGAGAGAGAGAGAGCACACATGGGGAAGGGGCAGAGAGAGGGAGACAGAGAGAATCCCAAGCAGGCTCTGCACTGGCAGCCCAGAGCCCAATGCAGGGCTCAAACCCATGACCCCGTGAGATCATGACCTGAGCTGAAGTCGGACCCTTAGGCGATTGAGCCAACCAGGTGCCCCTGGTTGCCCTATTAAAAAGTTCTAATCATCCGTATAAACTTCCAACTTTAGTTATAGTTGTGAATGTGTAAAATGGGGAGGGTGTTTATAGCTTTAGCTCCTTGTCATCTTTACTTTGAATCTACTATTTTGCCATAGAAGACCTTTCCAAAAGGTTCTGGAAAAGATGTTAAGACTAGAAAGAAAACAGGAATAAGAAACAACTTGTGAATTTGGGTCAAGAACACAGCATGTGTAGAGGAAAATGGCTTAAGGACTGAGTGTGGATTTGGGATAGGGATGGAGACACAGAAGCCAAGGAAAAGGGACCACACTCCTTAGGGCTGTTAACAAGTTTACAATTGAATGGGAGTCCATCTGAGCCAAAATCAATACTGTTCTTTTATGGGACAAATGCACATTATGTTAGAGTTAAGACTTCTCTTTTTTACTACCCTTGTTCTAGATAGTTTTCCAGATAGTTGGTTAACCCTATACTTGCACCTTAAAATTTCATAGCTAAAATTGTTAAATAAAAAGTACACTTCGGGGCACCTGGGTGGCTCAGTCTTGATTTCAGGCCATGTCACAATCCCAGGGTCGTGGGATCCAGCCACAGGTCAGGCTCCATGCTGAGTGTGGAGCCTCCTTAAGATTCTCTTGCTCTCTCCCTCTGCCCCTCTCCCTTGCTCAAATGCTCTAAAATTTAAAAACAACAACGAACTTACTTTTCTTCTTTCTTAAAACAGTAGAGAGAACCTAGCGAAGCCTTGTATCGTTACTGACAGCAATCAGTACAGAAATGTCTCGCACAACCCCTGCACATGAGAAGTATACAGGTTCATACCATGATGATTGGGATAAGAATAGCTTGATGACAGGGGCTCCTGGGTGGCTCAGCTGGTGGAGCGTCTGACTTCGGCTCAGGTCATGATCTCATGGTTCGTGGGTTCAAGCCCCGCATGAGGCTCTGTGGTGACAACTCAGAGCCTGGAGCCTGCTTCAGATTCTGTATCCCTAATTCTGTGACCCTCCCCTGCTCACACTCTGTCTCTCTCTCAAAAATAAATAAACATTAAAAAAATTGTTTAAAAAAAAGAATAGCTTGATGACAGATTCAATGGGTGGGAACTGGAGATGGTCTGATACAGTGTGCCTTCTTCATGATGTATGTTTGCCTTGGGGTACTGTAAAAGAGAAGTGTCTTCACCTAGTAACAGTTGATGACCTACAAATAGCCATTAAGGATGGCCAAAATGACTTCCGACTGTCAGCATGAAAGATGATTTGGGGAAGAATTCAAATTTAGACAGAAGAGAGAGCTAAACATCCAGGTAAATGTTAACCAGCATCCCTAGGTTTGTTGTAAATCACCCTGTACATCAGTTGTTGTACCACATGATGGTTCCATACTTAGAGGTAAATAACTCAACATGGTATTCCTCTCCTGGAATGCACACCACACACATCAGATGCTAACATGTGACCCTGCCTTCTGGGCTGCTGATGAGGTGGGGGCTGGGGGGAGTCTTTTCCTGGGCTAAAGAGCAGTTCTGTGTTCTCTGCCTTCAATTCTGGCACCTTCTGTCTGTCTTTACATTCTCCAGACTTATGCTGCTTCTAGGTACCACCCTTACCTCTTTGCAAACTGCCATGGTCCACCTCCTTCATTTACCCTTGTATCCCTCTGCCTTCTGTCACCTGCCATTTTCCCTGAACTTCCCCAGGTTTATCCCTGCACTGATTCCCTCCCCTCTGGTGTCTTGGAAAGTTCCCACAAGTCAGCCACAGCTTCGCTGTCTTTTTAGCTGTCCTCACTGCAGCCAGCCATTGTTGGAAACAGTTTCAGAGTTTTGAGGCTAAACTAAGGCTAACTGCTAGATAACTGATAATCTGTTACATTTAATTGGCTTAATACCCTTTTCTTTGTGTTCTCCCAAAGAACATCATTTTCTATAGCTAGAAAGGAGGGTTTCCTTGCCTGCAGTCAAGTAAAAGGCCAGTACCGTGGTTTGGACCTTGTGTGGGTTTCATTAGTAAGTATGGCTGTTGTGTTGGCCAGAGTTACCAACACCAGAGATCCACGTTATTGACTGAAGCTTTTCTTCCAACCATTTAAAAAACTTGTCAAGTATATTAGTTTTCTTTAAGATGTGACATCTGCATCACAGCACTGTCTTTTCATCCATCCCACAAATATTTACTGAGCACCTTTTATATGTCTTACATTGTTCTAGTCAATTGGGATAAAGAATAACCTAAGTTCTTTCTCTTCATGCAATTTACACTGAAGATGGCAGAGACACAGTAAACCAAATAAATTATTTAGTATATTAAAAGGTGATGGATGCTACAGAAGAAAAAAAGGTGTAGCCAGGGTAAGAAAGGTTAGGTATGCTGGGATGATAAGAGGACAAATTCTAATATGAAATAGGCTAGTCAGCATAGAATTCAGGGAGAACAGATTTAAAGACTTAAAAGGAGATAAAGGAGTCAGCCCTATGGGTAATCAGGAGAAGGAGCTTTCCAGGCCCAGAGAACAGTTAGAAGGAAGGCTCATAGGCCTTGCTGATAGAGAGCTGTGGACTCTGAGAGAAAGAGCAGAGTCAACAATGATGCTAAGGTTTTTGGCCTGAGCAGGTATAAGAACTGAACTCCTATTTGCAGGTATGAAGTCCACAGAGCAAAGATAAGCTTGTGAAGTGGCGAGGGACAAGAGTTAGGGTTGCACATAATTTTCAAGTACCTTGTTAGACATCCAAGTAGAGATCAGGTAGACAATTGGATATGCACATCTGGAGATGAGAGCCTAGAGTATTTAAAGCCATGGGACCAAGTGTGATCAATGAGGAGAATACAGAGAAGAGGACAAAGGATTGAGCCCCGGGCACTCTAGAGTTAAGATATTGGAAAGTTAAGAACAGCAAAGGATGCTAAGGAGAAAAAGCCAACATGGCAGATGAGCTAAAATTCTTGCAAGGACTGTTTTGCTTTAATCCTTTACTGTCGGTACTTTTTGAACTTGTTGATTGGAGTTCCCCATAAGCCTGGAATGCTCTCTGAACGGTGTCCTAGAATGGGGCTGGGATACTAGAAGCCAGTCAGTCATTCTCTGGTCTTACTTGCCTTGCTTCTTACTAGAGAGATGGCTGCCTTGGAGAAAGGGAATGAGGTGTAGGGGTGTGGTGTCAGGGGCAGCCTCCTGGCATTATGCTGTGGTGAACTGAGCTGGGTCCACAAAACCTGGAGCCAGGCTAAGCTACGTCCACATCTCAGACCTCTGAGTCACAGGGTAGACCTGAAAGGGGTCCCCAGCTGTGTTCCTAGAAGAGTCAGTGGCTATTTCAAAGAAGTAAATTGAACTCTTGACCTCTGTTATCCAAAGTTAACTGTGACACACCCATCAGGTTTGTGGTAAACGCTAAGACAAAATTGTGATGTATACTAAGAAATAAAATTTTCTGCCCTCAAGGGGCTCAGAGTCCTACCAGGGTACTGCTGTATCCTGAGGGCTGAGTATAATGACTGGCACTGAGGAGAGAACTCAGTAAATAGCTGTTGAATAAATATACAAAAATAACAATGTGATAAAGAGCTGAGGAGGAATATGCACAGGGTAGTGAAAGCACACAGAGAATACCATTCTGGCAGGAAGTGATGACACATGTTTCACATGGAGGGGACATCTGAATTGGGGGACAGGGGATATTTCCAGGTAGATGACTACCCAAGGGGTCAGCAGGAATATAAGGCCCCTTGTTCAGGGAATGGTGATATGTGTGGTGTGACCAGATTCCTTGAGGATTACTGGCCTAAAAGCATTTAAAGCCTATGAAACCCTACATGACCCCAGTCCTCTACCCCTGCTGTGGCCTCTGGACTGTGTCGGGCAGCAGGACAAGTACATGGTATATACTCAGCACACACTCCCCGTGACTTACCTAATTGGAACCCAAATTTATCTAAAGGTAGTAAGCCTACTGTCAACTATCTGCTGTATGCTCACTCTCCAGAGACATTAGGATATTTCATAGCTTTAGAATGAGCTTCTTGATTACAATGTAGTGGAGGTTCACTGTTGTGTCCCTCGCTGGGGGCCTCGCTACAGGTTGACAGTAGCAGTAACAGATGGCCTTCTTTTCTTCCTGTCCTTAGAAAATTGCTTTGCAAACTAAGGTCTAGCCTGTCTTGGCAGTTTTGTCTGGAAGCCTGTCTGAAGAGGAGGTAGGAACGTGATGCCCAAAGACCCACTTGTTTTTCTGTAGAGGAGGAGCCAGCCTTTGGTTCTGATGTTTTCAGCCCAGGAAAAATGGCTTTCTTCCACAAAAATGGTGGGTGACCCACAAAAGACAAGAAACCTTGAGTCCATACCCTTGGCCAGCTGGTGGTGAAAGAGTGACAATTGTGTGGTTGATCTTGAGGGAAGGAGGCGATGCTCTAACAGCCAAGGAGAGACTGAAACAGCATGGAGACTTTCTTCACTTCCTCCACAGACTAAAGAGCTATGGTTCAGACTGGGCTCCCCCATTCCTGGCATCTCATAAAATGTGAGGTAGTCATCTTCAGCTCAAGTAAAGTATTATTTATTATATTCAGCAACTCCTAGTCTTTCTAAATTTGGGGGCTTGGCAGGATTATGGAGATGTTCGTCTTCCCACCTAAAGGATTTCCTTAAAATGTACATTTGCTATCATTATTTGATTCCAGGGCAGTAGTCCAAAAATTACATAAGATATACAACTCTGTGGTTGGTCTAATCACAGTCAATGAATGTGGGTCACAAAGCAAGAGGGTGAGGACTTTACTCTTCTTGGTGCATTTCATTCATGTTTTTTTTTTTTTTTAGAACCTCCTAGATTTTAGGCACTGAAAATGCTGTAATAAGACATAGCTCCTATCCTCTTAGAGCTCATGTAGTTTAATTATTTGAGTTAAATCCAAACCACATATTTAGGTTGACCACAGAGACTGAAAACTCCTATGCAGCAAGATCACACAGCTGGGAATCCAGGGTTGAATCTGAAAGCTCCATCCAGGTAGGGGTAGATATTACTAAAACAGCAGAGGGGCGTGGTGGGCATCGCATCGTGATAGCTCATGTGATACAAGACACCAAGACACCGTGTGGTTGGCCTCACTGGGCTTGTCAGGGCTCTGTCTCCGGCCTGTGGTGGCGTCTTGGGTAGTCCAAGTAACTAACCACCAGTTTCTTTTCTTTTTTTTTCTTCCCCAAAGTTAAGTCATCCCCAGGTGATCCCATGATGAGCAGATGCTGGCATCTTCTAATCCTCTTGGGGCAACAAACTGGGAGGCTGCTAGCAAGAGACAAGATGGGGTACAGAGATGAGGATATCTTTTAAAGTTGTAGAAAATGGTACCTTCTTGGGTACCGTTCTAACAAGTTGAGCCATGGCAGAGGTTATCAGCCCTCTGAGTGACTTCCTGTCTCTTTCAGTGCTAGCTGTTTTCTTTGGTCGCTGGGCAGTATCATTCTCCCTGCTTTTCTTCCTCCCAGCTGGGCCAATCACTGCTCAACCAGGCACATGGGGAGATATGCCAGTCAGAAGAAAAGCAAAGGCCCACTGGCCTAGTCCCTTTCTCTATCACCCCTCTCCCCAAACAGTAATGCTTTAGGGCAAGGTGATAGACCCCAGAGACAACTACGGGCTGACCTAACTTCAGAAACTACTTTTTTTTTTTTTTTTTAACGTTTATTTTTTTTATTTTTGGGACAGAGAGAGACAGAGCATGAACGGGGGAGGGGCAGAGAGAGAGGGAGACACAGAATCGGAAACAGGCTCCAGGCTCTGAGCCATCAGCCCAGAGCCCGACGCGGGGCTCGAACTCACAGACCGCGAGATCGTGACCTGGCTGAAGTCGGACGCTTAACCGACTGCGCCACCCAGGCGCCCCAGAAACTACTTTTTTAATAGCGGCAGAGGAAGATCAGACCATTTTCTGGCATGGCTCTTATGTTAAACTCACTCCAGAGCACACTTCACCTGCCATTTGGTCTCTAGCTATAACCCACAACCAAGCTGAGTGCCCCTGGGTGGTATACTCCAAATTGAGGACCAGAAGAACCATTCCCAATATGCAGCAGACTTGGTAGGTCTTACTATATTCTTCTGCCTGTTGTCTGACGTGCCTGTTTAAGACTTTAATTCTGTCTCATTAGCTGGTATCATTAAGCCTATTTTGAAGGTCAGGGCTTAAGTTTGCTTCTAAACACTGGGATTCACAGACCTGCAACAGGACAGTGTGACAGGATAAACCAAAAACCAAGAGTCGTCATTTCCTTTCCTGCTGGCACATTTTATTCTTATTGACTGGTATGTGTCAAGTTTTTTTAAATGGTTTTCACGGGATGCACCATGGTTTACAGATATTTTATTACAGGTTTAACTATGTTCCCAGCACTGTTCTGAGTCCTGGCTTCATAGTGCTTAACCACATAATACAAAAGTCCCTGCCCTAGTGGAGTTTAAAGTCTAGGATGGAGATGGAAACAAAGTAAAACAGTAGGTTGAACTACATTTTATGTCCATTTTTGTAGGTCACAAATGGTCAAATATTGAAAGTTTCATATGATTCAAAGTAATATATTCTATGTTAGTAATCATAAATGCTAAGGAGAAATAAAGCAAGGACAGTGGGGAGATACAGGGTTGGGATTTTAAATAGATTGGAATGGAAGGCCACACCAACACGGTGGCATCTGTAGCCTAAAAGCCATCTGGAAGGAAGACACTGCTGGGAAGAGGAATAGCAAGTGCAAAGGCCTGAGCATGGCTGGATGTCCGTGAAAAAGCCCTCTGGCTGCTGAGGCTGGAGCAGAGAGCACAGGGTTACAAAGGCAGGCAGGGGTCAGTTTGAACAGGTAATAGGGAGCTGGATGACAGGGCCTTGAAGGCCAAAGAGAGAAAAGATAAAGCTGGATTTTACTCTGAGATGGGGAACCCTAATGGATCTGTTTCTCACTTTTATTAACAAGCAAAAAAAATCTGTTAGAGTGGTGTTTCAGTGCTAAGGAATGCTTGTTAGGGCCCAGGCTGCTCATAAGATGCACTGGGCCTGAGAGCAGTGGAGTTAGGACATTGTAAGGTAGGGACTAAGCGTGGCAGTCACTGGAGAGGGCCACCTGAATCATTAAACTTTCTGGAATTCCTTTGGTAGAGAGCCTGTGTGTAAATACCAGAAAGAAGAAAAATGGGACTTTTTTTTTTTTTTTTTTTGCTTACCCAAAGGCCCACTGTTTCCTTTCTCTCAATGAGATGTAGGTCTTGCATTTTCATGGCATTAACTGTGCTAGTAACCACTCTGATGAGTGTTGAGAGGAGAGATCCCAAAAGCCACGGCAAGGTACATGGTAGCCATTTCCCCCCTCTGAGAATCTGGTTAAGGCCCTCTTGTGTTTGTCTAGGCTGGCTGCCCTGGGTGGCAGCCTGTGGTTTCAGCACAGATGGCACCCACCGGGGCTTGCAGAAATACCAGGGCCCACTTTTTTTACCCTCCCACATGGACTGCCCTGTGGGCTTATAAATATTCAAGCTGAGGCTTTGGACAAACTCATAAGCATGGCACCCTTCTATGTTAAGAAAAGCCTCCCTGCTGTCCTTATTCACAAATTGGCCAGTAGCTGCCACAGGATTTTAAGCTGGGCTGACGCACTTCTAGAACCTTAGCTGAGCTATTAGAAAGGGGGAACAGCTAGAAGCACTAAGGAGCAGTGTTGGAGTGAATGTGACTGCTTGGTGAAGAGGGATCTGATATTAAAATAAAGACTATTATTTAATTATTTTGAAACTGCCTATTTCCCACAAGGATCTGAAATAGCCAAAGTAAGGTATTTTTTATGTCCTAAAACCAACTCCATCCCTGTGTAAAGGCAAACTCTATGCTTTCTGTCTTGATCATATTAAAAAACATTACTTATGCGGCGTAAGCCCAATAATAAAATGATATACATAATTAATATTTAATCAGAGCCACAATTTAAATATGAACACTTGGGTCTTTTATAGGGACAAGCAGCTAATTAGGCTCCCTTGCCTAGAGCTTGACCATAGAGCCTCCATGCCAGAGAGTCTCTGAATCCTTGCAGAAGTCTCAGCCATGGTCCCTCACCATTTCCAGGGTGGTAACTTAGTACCTGTGGGTGGAGACTACCAAAGTTCCATGTTCCTTGGGTGAAGTTTCCTAGGGAACGAGATGGAGATTAATCAAGCTTTATCATAGGCCCTTTGAAATACAAAAGAATTTGCTCAGTAATTTTAGATCTCCCCAGCTGAGTAAAGTATGTTCCGATGGAGAAGAGTATATATATTCTTCCAAGGTTATTAAGTTGTAGCTTGGGTTCTCCCCTCCTCCCCACCCAATTACTACACCTTTCAAAATATACCCTCAAAATTGAACGGATTTGCTTATTCATAACTGGTGAACTTTAGGGATCTGCCAAAGGCTTTCACCTATTGTCAGCTGTTAGTCTGTTCCAGTTTTGGTACTGCCATTACTATTAGGGACATGGAAAGTATTTTTTAGGTGCTTTTAACATTCACAACTATTTTATGAGTTAAGGATTAGCCGTTTTACAGGTGAGGAATCATAATCAGACAAAAGAGATTTTTTTTCTAAGGGCACCAGTCTTAAATGGCAAAAGCTTGGGTTCAAACCTCTATCATACCCTGAACTCAGAGCTTGTAACTATTAACTGACCTACCTCTTAATTTACCGAGTCTTTGCTAAGACCTTGCATATTCTAGAGTACCAACACATTCTTCACTGGTGGCCTGGCCTTATCCTTGGGGGAATTAGCTCCTTTCACTTACGCATCTGACTGTGGAGGGCATTTCTCTACCTACTTTCTAACACTCTGACCTATGGAGAAATAAAGGGTTGCAGGGTTGGAAAGACTTCATTTTTGAAGCACCCTTCTTCAGACAGTGAACAGAGGAACCAGTTCCCTCTATTCCATCCCTGCTAGAAAGTCCTCTAAGGCCTCCAGAGTAGAACAATGGAATTAATTAGGGAAGCAGGGATGGTCAGATCCAATATCAGACATGAAATGCCATGCTTGGTGAGAAGATGTCATCATAGGATGAAGACAGAACTATGAAAGTTGTGATGTGTGGTTTGAAACACAGCCCTTGATCTTGTTCAAACCTAATACTACCACAGGTTCAGTCACGTTCTTTTTTGTGGGAAAGTTGCTGTAATGACTTGGAAGCTTTGGTGTGGTAAACCCAGAGAATTTCAGTAAAGGTAGGAAGACAGAATTTAGAACCAAGATTAAATGAGGAGGATAGAATTGCCACTGCAAGGTATCTGAAAAGGCTTTTGGGGGATATAAATTAGCCATCTTGATTATACAGGTGTCATTTTGCAGAGAAAACTTTTTTTCTCCTGCCACATAAAATAAAGCCATCCTCTTGCGGCATTCTTTCTACCGAGAAAGTTTCATTAGGTAAGATTTGGGGCCCTCTGTTGCCTTTGTCATTTCAGGTTCTGGACTTCCTTATGAGCAGCTTCTGGTGTGGGACTGGCAGCCAGGGCTAGAGGGGGACAGGCAATGCACTCACTCTCTCCTACAGGGCAGACCCCTGAAAGTGATGGTCTCCTTACACTTTGTCTCACTTGCTTTGCCTTAGTCCTCAACTCCTAGAGCTGGCAAGAGAACTCTCAGTTACATAGCAGTGAAGCCATAAAGGAACAGAAAAATGGACATTTAATGATAGGGTGGTGGGGTCAGCAAAGTGGCAACAGAGCTTATTAGTGTCTACTCAGGGCCAAATTCATTTAAAAGCATTCTAAAAGAATTCAGACAAAACAATTCTGAAGTTTGCAGTGTTTTTTTTTTTAATTAAAAAAAATTTTTTTTAATGTTTATTCATTTTCTGAGAGGCAGAGAGAGACAGAGCATGAGTGGGAAAGGGGCAGAGAGAGGGAGACACAGAATCCAAAGCAGGCTCCAGGCTCTGAGCTGTCAGCACAGAGCCCGCTGCAGGGCTCGAACTCACGAACTGCAAGATCAGGACCTGAGCCGAAGTCAGACCCTCAACCAACTGAGCCACCCAGGAGCCCCTGCGGTGTGTTTCTAAATGCTTATATAAGTATAGAAATCTCTGACTTGGGTATGCAGTCGGTTGTTGGTGAATGCCAACAAAAAGACTCCTCATAGGCTTTAATTCAGGTTAAGATCTGGTCTCTTGCAATTTAACCATGGTTCTGTGCGAATTTCCTTAGGACAGGGGCTGGCAAACTTTTCCTGCAAAATTCCAGACAGTAAATAAATATTTTAGATCTTTCTCGCCCTAGGGTCTGTAGAAATTACTTACTCTGCTGTTCCAGCACCAAAGCAGCCACAGGCAAAGTCCATAAAATGAATGGTCACAGGGTATGTTCCAATAAAACTTTATTTATAGAACCAAGTCCGCATTTCACTTGTGGGCCTTAGTTTGCCAATGTCTGCCTTAGACCTATAGGAAAATGCTCAGTGCTATAAGAGCTTTGTGGGAAGAAAAAAGAACAAGTTTGATTTGCTTTTCTAGAAATTACTGAGTTCACATTCCAGTATGTATAAAAGAGGCTAAAAATATTTCTAAGAAAGGGATGAGATTTCTCGATCAGGTCGGATTAGTTGCGTAAAATAGTCCCTGACACTTGATATTGCAAAACAGATGCCATTGCCCAAAGCAGGGAAATCAGTAACAATTACAACCTATCTGTACAGTTATTCACTTTATACCGTAAAGCCAGGGGAGGTTCTCACCTGTCTTCTCTTCTGCCCTGTAGGACTGTTCCTTATTCTGGGTTTGATACTCTACCCTGCTGGCTGGGGCTGCCAGAAGGCCATAGGCTACTGTGGACACTATGCATCGGCCTACAAACCCGGAGACTGCTCCTTGGGCTGGGCCTTTTACACCGCCATCGGAGGCACAGTCCTCACCTTCATCTGTGCTGTCTTCTCCGCACAAGCAGAAATTGCAACCTCCAGTGACAAAGTACAGGAAGAAATTGAAGAGGGGAAAAGCCTTATATGCCTCCTTTAGTTTGAAAGAGACACAAATGCCACTTTCTGCCCATGTAACCTTGTGAAACAGCACCCCTCTGGTTTCATCATCTGAGTCAAGTGAAGAACTAGCCTTTATCTACCAAAGCCTACATTCCACAGCCTTGAGCCTTAACAGGACCAATGAGAGGCAACAATCAGCTAAGTGATGGCACTCGAGGACCACAGTGCAAAATGTCAGAGATGGAATATAAAAATACTGCATGAAGCCTGACACAAGTTGACAAGTCTGTCTGACTCCATCTTCCCCAAGGCTCAACAAAGGATAATGACCTAAACCATTAAGGCCACAGTTCTTCTGGTAACAGAGGAGATTGTGAGCTAGATTTTCAGGCTATTTTGAGATGTGTTTCTGCCACAAGGCTGCATGCCTGTGAGCATCTCTGCCTCAGAATGAGGTTTGGGGGTTGGTGTTTTTGTCTCCTCCTAGTTCTTCCAAGTTTTCTCAGAGACTAAAAATGAAGACTGCATACTTACTGGGGATAGGGATGTGTGCTCAAGGGCATACAAGACACTGCCTCTTAATTAGCTGACCGAGGGGTGAGCAGGTCAGTGTGGAATGCTGTTATGGAACTTATTCTAGGCTGAATTCCAGAGTAAGGTAGATCTATTGAACTGTAATTCCAAGATTTTAGAAATTTGACTAAGGAAAGAGTAAGGACTTGTATGATCATAAGAATAAAGAAGAAAATCCTGCTAGTGAAGACAAACCCATTCCACTTCCCAGCAGTCAGGCTAGCACCAGTACTGGCCCAGTCTCCTCTTCCAATGGAGATCACATGTTTTTCTCCTAGGGTTAGGATTGAGCTTTGACTGCCAAAGGAAACCTCACCCTGTTTCCTCATTCCAGGAACAGAGATCTCTAGGCCAGCTGTGGCTCATTCAGATGTACAGTGGAAGAACTTGCCAGAATCTCAGCACTTGTGGGGAGACCTCTTCCCACTGGTAACCATGTGGTAGTCAGCTGTATTTCCAACCCCAGCAGCAACTGAATGACATTCTTTGCAGGAAAAACGGAGCTAGTCATCTAAGTCAAGTTTCTCCAGTTACTGGTATTGATCCTGAAAGCAGACTAAAATAACATTAAAATTACTGCAATGGGTAATTTGCATCAAAGGCTTCATACCCAAAAATGCACAGAGTAGAAAGTTAATACAAAAATGAGAGCGAAACCAAGCCTAAAGCACCTGCCTATAACTGTTTACAAAAATAATGGAACACCACTATTAAAAAGGATTCAGGAGACTTTAATCTAGTTTCTGTAAGTTGCCAATAAAATGGATTGAGAAAAATGGTATTAGCCATCACTTTAAATTTACTTTGGAATGATCTCAGTGGCAAGAACCCAGTTGGGTATTGCCCCAAGCTTCAGAACTGCAGAATGATACAGAAATTTAAGCAAGTGGAGTTGGACCTGTGAGATTTCTGGAAGAATTAAAAGGATAGGTCTATTTGGGCTTATGAATCTGCTCACGTGACAGCTTGCTTTGTTTTGAAAGCTTAAATAATTTACTCTGTACCTGCTCTGTGTAAGGTATTGTATTCTAAGTGCCATCAGGCATAGAACCCTGATTCAGATTTTACGACCTTGCCCCAGTGAATCATCTTGAGGCTGACTCTAAAACCATGCCTTGGTGCAAAACAAATAACTGCTTTATACATAGATGCAATGGAGTGACTGAAGTTTTATTCCCTTCTGGCCTCTGGTCTATACCACAAATCATCCTATCACACAAATTAAAAGCTAAGGGCAGGAGGGGTGGTGGTGTAGAACCCGGCCTTAATGAGTTCACCAGTGTTCCACCAAAGTTCAAAATAAGCAAGATGCAGTCCTAGGACTTCTTTTGAAAAGAGAAGGGGTAAATAGGTATCCTCATAGCAGCCCTCGGTACAGCCTCAGGAAACAATCCTATCAAACACCACACAGAAATAGGTTACGGCAGCCAATGGACAGGGCTCCTGTCCCTGACTGTGCATTTATATGCTCTCACCAAGCCTCAATGCCCATAGTAACTACTTTTTAAACCTGAGCAGTAATTTTCATTAAAAAAAAAAAAAATTCCTTTTATCAGAAGATTCACTCTATTTTATGCTGTAAAAAATAGAGAACGCATTTCCTAATTCCCTAACACTAATTTTATACTCTAACTTTCCTTCTTACAGACAAGTTCAAGTCCTAAGCCCTGACACTCCTCTGAGCATGTCCATCATCTTTACTGTCTGATTGCTCTTCGGCTTAGGTGGTGATGTATATCTGGAACACCCTGATAACAGCAGTCACAAGTGTAAACCTTACTTGGCCAGTGTTCTACTCCATCAGTCTGAATGCTACAGAAAACAAAACACATGCACACACACATAACCCCAAACCACTAAAAACTACTTAAATGCTGACTGAGTAATCAGAGATGGAATTTCTCTAGCAGAGACAGAGTAAGAAGTAATGTTGGGCCTTTTAAACCTTCAGTCCATTAGCTAGGCTTTGGGGAAAATGGACCATTAAAATCATGCTAGTCTACACCAAAACTGTACAGCTGTTTAAAAACCACTGAATATGAGGAATGTGTTGACCCACACTTTGGTAATTAATATCAATCACCTCATCACCTCAGTCTCAAAGTCTAATACACCTGGACCATTACTACTACCAGAAAAGTCTTATTTATTTTTGCCTGCATCAGCGCTTAAAGTTTTGTGATGGGCTGGGCTTCTCAATGAACTCCAAGAAGGCAGAAATATCTGCCTTGGATTCTGTGGATTTTTTTAAACCTGTGTGCTAATTCAACAATGTTACATTCATTGTGTAAGGGTTTTTGTATAGTTTTCAAACCTCTGTGGTGTAATGATCTTTGTTAAACATGTAAAGTGCCATAGTCTTTTTTTATGTGTAGCATATTTAAAAAATATATATGTATATTATACATACACAAGTCTGTGTGAAAGATGTGCAATAACAAAGGTGTATGTATGTTTTGTTTTTTTTGGAAACTGGACAGGAGTCAGAACAGGGATTGTTTCTGTTTTGGCAAAGGAGAGGTAAACATTTTTTGCCTTCATGGCCTAGTCATTAACCCGTAACAATTTAAATGCTACACAAACCGATGTGAAGATAAGACTGGTATGCAATCATTTATTCCTGGGTCTAAATTAAAATAATCACTAGATTTACGTGAAAATTAAGCCAGCACCAGGCCCAGTGAATGCTAGTCTTTCATGTGAAATGTGAAGCTGCCATGTTGCCTTTTCTGTTAGTGTGATAACTAGTAGCTGGTACATAATCACTAAGGAGCTATTTCTTAACACGCTTTGATAGACCATGTTAATGCTAGACCACTATTTAAGGGCTGCTCTCACACCTTTGTAGCCATAAGAGTCTGGCTTAGAACAGACCTCTCTGTGCAATAACATGTGGCCACTAGAAATCCCTGGCCTGTATTTGTACTGGGGCAGCAATGACTCCCAAGGGCCAAAAGAGTTAAAGGCATGACTGGGATTTCTTCTGAGACTGTGGTGAAACTCCTTCCAAGGCTGGGGGTTCATTAGGTGCTTTGGAGGAACTCAGCATCACTTGATATTCAGTAGCCACTTGAGCCAAATAGAAAATTGTATTTACCGCTAATGGACTCAATTTGAGCCTTCAAATTTGTGGTTATCCTATTGTATTGTAAACTAATACATTGTCTGTCTAGCATTGATTAGGTTCCTGTGCATATGTATTTCACAATGCCCTCCCCTCCCCAGATCTTAATTAAACCAGATTTTCGAAACTCATCCTGATTCTTTTCAAGTTTAAGTCTATTGGTTTCAATGGGATATATACAAGTTTCTCAAGAAAACATATACCAGTCAAATTTTATGATAAACCCTAATTTATATGTAATATTAACAACAGGAAAAAATATTCAGGTACTTTATTCCATTCACTAGTAACATATATATCCCTACCTTAGGTTAGCTTTAACTTTAATATTAAGTACACATTTCTTCCTTGGAGAAGCATCAATATAAATGGGGGGGGGGACTCTCAAATACTATACAAATACCTTAAATTTTATAGTAAATTTAAGAAATATGAAAATGCTTCTAAGTATTACAAAGGCTTTACAAAGAAATATGTGTAATAATGACAAGGAAGAAAGTCAGATGAAGGGCACCGTCTCTTCCAATATGAAAAGCCAGTTGTGGAACAGTTCCACATCCACATTTCTTGAAGGTAATCCTGCCCATAACAAGCCTTATCAAGAAGGAGAATTCTAATTTATTAATGAAAGATGACACAATCTATTTCATAAACTCTGATTCAACTCTCCATATCCCATGAAGCACTTATCTGACAGAATAAACAAAAATGGCTATTTCTTTTCTGATTGAGGACCCATAACAGATGAAACAACATTTATGCTTTGGCTTCTAAACATACCTGAAACCTGCTAGGTTTCTGATAGAAGTAAAAATTAAAAGCTGACAAAACTATTCGAATCACTCAAGAAAAAATATTCCAAACAAGTTATCTAAATATCTCAAGCAAAATTGGAAATTTTTGGTTGCTTTTTCAACTATCACATCTTTAATCCAAAAGAGAAAGGACCCTGACTTTACATGCCAGCAGAAGCTGGAGAATCCTCATAATTGCTTCCCATTTCATCCTTAGTTTTTACCTAGTGCTACTGGATCAGCTTCTCAGGATTGATCTCTCTGAACACTACATTCAGCTTACTCCTAGCTCTCCTTAAAGTCTTTGCTTAACATTAAAACTACTTAAGAACAGTCATGACTATCTTGGACATTTATTTTTAAGTGAGTGTTTTCAGGAATTTCCAATAATTCACCATCTTTTCAACTCTGCAACACTAAAGGATAAAAACAACATCAAAGCAAACTTTTAGCCTCCTCTTCAAAGCAGCAAGACCAGTAACTGTCTTTATTTCAGAGTCCATGTCAGCTGCTTAATCATTTGGCTGGGGCCATGCAATTGCTGTCCCTACTACTATCTTCTTCCTTGCAGCTTCTTCCTCACCACATAGAGTTCTACAAGATAAGTCTTTAAATTGTAAACTGCTCATTTTGCTGAGGAATACAGGATGTAGATAAAAGCATAAATAAGAGGAAGCAGTAAAACCACATGGGAAGGAAAAGTCAACCAAATAACATGTAGATATGTGCAGCTCTTTGGCTTTTTATAGTAAAATATACAGAAAAATCTAACATTTATAGGCCAGCAGTCAACCAAGTGTCCAAGGGGGATACCACTTTGACCTATCCGCAAGAGAACAAAGCCTGAATTAAGGCAGGTGATGGTGAAAACTGTAAGATGAATTAGATAGGTTCTGGAAAAAAAATGGACAGCTTGGTGACTAGTCAGAAGTGGGAGGGGGTGTGGAAAGAGAGGAAGAGAGAGTCCAGAGTGACTTCCTATTTAAATTGGGCACTGGGTGAAAAGTGATGCTGTCGCCAAGATTAGAAATCCAAGAGGAGCAGAAACAGTAAAGGTGGGAGGGTTCAGCTTAGGCTGCCAGTGGAGAAGTCCTGTGTGCGGTCCGGAAAAGGATATGGAGAGAAGACCAAGTTATACAAGGAGATCTGGAAGTCATCAATACACACGATGGAATATAAAAGTTCTTAATTGCTGTGCAGTTTCTCTGTGCATGTACTGTCTTAAGCACTTAATATAATTCATTTATTCATCAAAACTCAATGAAAAGAAAATTATTCTCATGTTACAGATAAGTTGTTACTCAAGCAACTTAAGTTAAATAATTTAGGTTAAAAAGCTACAAAGTGGCAAAGCCAAGGCTCAAAGACAGTTTTGACACCCAAGTCTATATATTCTCAAACAGCTGTAGATTCCTTCACCTCGAAGGTACATGGTGAAAAGAAGGCCAATACAAACCGTGGGGGAACACCAACATCTCTGTGTAGGTAAGTCTCAGAATAACTTCCAAGTACCATTCCAAAAAGACCGTAAGCTGACAACTGACAAAAACTGCTATCTCCTCCCTTTTCAGAGAAAGAACTGGTAGTTTTTCATACCTTTGAAGAGGACACCACATGTCTCAATTCACTCAATCCTGAAAACGGCCACTAAAAGTTAATTAGGTATATGACAGCGGTAATACAAATAGTGGTTTCATAGTTCTTATTTTGTTATAAACAACCTCTCATCCAGGATAAGCAGCTATTATTATTAGCTTAAAAAGCCCGTTTTCTTCATAGTTAACCTAATAAGGATTTGACCTCAGCTAAAGTTTCTCCAAACATAAACACAAATGCCAAAGACCATTTGGTAATGGTACAGCAGGTACTCACCCACACATCACAGAGCCAGGCCTTGATGTGGAGACTTCAAAAGTACATGCTGTAATTTTTTTCTTGGTTGTGGATTGTTTTTTTCCTAGAGTCCTATCCCTAAAGGATGGATATGAATTATGGATATTAATGTGAAAAAATGGAAAGGGAACAAAGTTGGAAAGAAGTGGTACCATGGGGCAAAGATCCCATATGTAACAGGAGTGAGGAGACACAGGTCTAGCTGCCCCTTCACCACCACTCACTGAGTGACTGAGATAATTTTCTACTCATCTATAAAAATGCAGCCAGTAATAGAAATTACATCATAGGTCTGGTGTGAGGATTAAGTGATGTATGTAAAGCATTTAGTATACTCTCTGGTATAAAGTCCTCACTAAATAAAAGTTATTAGATGAAAAAATTTTGAAGAATAACATAACTTGTTAAAACCAATCTAATTTTACCTAGAGAGCCTCAATGGATTTGCTACCTGAGGCCACCAATGCTTTTTCCATCCTAATTATCCTTATCTTAGTGCTTTCAGGAAGTGGAAGATTTCTCTGTAGATTCAGGATACATGGTCACTCCTATTTAGCAAAACCAAAAAACAAACAGGTTAGTGTTGAATAAGCCATTATCTGTCGACAGTGAGAATCTAAAAGAACAAACCTGTAAAACCTACTGGTGGCAAAGACTTTAGAAAAGAACATCCAATTTGGCAGAGTGTGGATAAAGAGACCATTTCAGGGGCACCTGGGTGGCTCAGTCGGTGAAGCATCCGACTTCAGCTCAGGTCATTATCTCATGGCTTGTGAGTTCAAGCCCTGCATTGGGCTCTGTGCTGACAGCTCGGAGTCTGGAGCCTGCTTCTGATTCTGTGTCCCTCTCTCACTCTGCCTCTCCCCTGTTCGTGCTCTTTCTCAAGAATAAATAAAAAACATTAAAAAATTTTTTTTTTAAAAAAGGCAGTTTCATGCAATACTGACAGGATATAAATTGATAAAATTTTCTGGAGCAATTTGGCAATGCACAACAAAGGCCTTTAAAAATATGCTTAAGTTTTGAGGACCCGGCTGGTTCAGTTGGTAGAGAATGTGACTCTTGATCTTGGAGTCTTAAGTTCGAGCCCCACATTGGAGGTGGAGTTAAAAAAGAAAACGCTTATGTTTTGACCCAGCAATTTGCCCTAAAGAAAGAACAAAAGACTAGGCCCCCAAACTTAGGAACAATAGATTCCTTGATAAATTATTAACACAAAAACCTGAAAATGAGAACATAAAGGAACAACAGGACTTAGAAAAATAACATATGAGCAGCTGAAAACAATGAACAAAACAGCAATAAGTTAATAACTATCAATAATTACTTTAAATGTAAATGGACTAAATTCTCTAATCAAAAGACACAGAGTGGTTTGAATGGATAAAAGAAAACAAAACCCAACTTTTTGCTGTCTACAAAAGATTCACTTCAGATGTACGGGCACATATAGATTGGAAATGAAATGATAAGATCTTCCACGCAAAAATATACCAAAAGAGAACTGGCATAGTAATACTTATATGAGACAAAATACTTTAAAATAAAGACAGTAAAAAAGACAAAGAAGGGCATTACATAATGATAAAAGGGTCAATCCAACAAGACAACATAATATTTATAAGTATTTATACACCCAACATAGAAGCAACTAAACACATAAAGCAAGTATTAACAGCCCGAAAGGAAAAGGGAGACAAAGCAATACAATGAGGTAATAGAAGGACATTATAGTAGGACATCAACAAACAGATCATCCAGACAGAAAATTAATAAGTAACATTGGCCTGGAATGACATATTAGATCAGATGGACTTACTAAATATAAACAGAGCATGCCATCCAAAAGCAGCAGCAAACACATTCTTCTCAAGTGCACATGAAACATTCTCCAGGACAGATCACATGTAAAGTCACAAAAACAATTCTTAATAAATTTAAGAGAACAAATCATATCAAGCATCTTTTCCAACCATAATGATACAGAACTAGAAACCAATTACAAGAATAAAACTGGAAAATGTGCAGATTAAACACTGTGCAACTGTGAACAACCAATGTGGGTCGATAAAGTAATCAAAGGAGAAATAAAAATACCTCAAACAAAAATGCAAACACAACATACCAAAATTTATGAGATGCAGCAAAAATAGTTCTAAGAGGGATCATAGCAATACAGGCCTACCTTAAGAAATAAGAAAAATCTCAAACTATCTAACTTCACACTGCAAGAAATTAGAAAAAGAAAAAAAAGCCCAAAATTAGTAGAAGGAAAAAAGTAACAGATCAGAGAATAAAAATGAAATAAACTAAAAACAACAGAAAAAGATCAATGGAACTAAGAACTGGTTCTTTGAAAAGATAAACATATGGGGCGCCTGGGTGGCGCAGTCGGTTAAGCGTCCGACTTCAGCCAGGTCACGATCTCGCGGTCCGTGAGTTCGAGCCCCGCGTCAGGCTCTGGGCTGATGGCTCGGAGCCTGGAGCCTGTTTCCGATTCTGTATCTCCCTCTCTCTCTGCCCCTCCCCCGTTCATGCTCTGTCTCTCTCTATCCCAAAAATAAATAAACGTTGAAAAAAAAAAAAAAAAAGAAAAGATAAACATAATCTTAACACCTTTAGCTAGACTTATCAAAGAAAAAAGACGGCTCAGATAAATAAAATCAGATTTTACAAAGATACCTGAGAAACATGAAGGATGTTGAGACTTATAATTAATTATATGCAAATAAAAGGGACAACATAGAAGAAATGGATAAATTCCTAGTGACATACAGTCTTCTAGGACTGAATCATGAAAATATAAAGAATCTGAACAGACTGATTACTAGTAAGAGGACTGAATCAAAAATCAAAACCTCCAACAAATAAAAGTCTAGGACCAGATGGCTTTAAGGGTGAATTCTACCAAACATTCAAGGAATTAATACCAATAATTCTCAAAGTCTTCTAAAAAAACTGAAGAGGAGAGAATGCTTCCAATCATTTTATGAGGCCAATATTACCCTAACCAATATCAGCTAACGACACCCCAAGAAAAGAAAATTACAGGACAATATCCCTGATGAGCATAAATGCAAAAGTTGTCAAAAAATATTAGGAAACCAAATTTAACAATACATTAAAAGAACCATATACCATGATCACGTAGGATTTATTCCAGGGATGCAAGATGGTTCAACATCTGCAAATCAATTTCATATACTACGTTAACAAAATGAATGATAAAAATCATATCATCATCTCAATAGATGCAGAAAATAGCATTTTGAAAATTCAACATGTATTTACAACAAAAACTCTCCACAGAGTGAGTATAGAGGGAACATACCCTCTTTCGTAATGGTGATATATGGACAAGGTGAAAATAGACAAGCCCAGAGCTAACATCATACTCAGCGGTGAAACAGGAACATGAGAAGGATGCCCACTCTCACCATTTTTATTCAAAACAGTATTGGAAATCTTATCAAGAGCAAGGAGGCAAGTAAAAAATTAACAAAGACATCCAAATTGGAAAGAAATATAACTGCCACTATCTGTAGATGACATGATTTTATATATAGAAGAGCTTGAAGACTTTATTTTAAAAATGTTAGAATAAATGAAATCAGTAAAATTTCAGGATATGAAATTAATATACAAAAGATCTGTTGTATTTCTACACACTAAAAATGATCTATCAGAAAGAGAAATTAATAATCCCATCTACAATTGTATCAAAAAGAATAAAATATCTAGGAATAAATTTAACCAAGGTAAAAGACCCACAGACTAAAAACTGTAAGACACTGATTCAAGAAAATAAAGATGACACAAACAGATGGAAAGACATTCTCTGCTCACAGAAGAATAATGTTAAAATGTCTATACTACTCAAAGCCATCTACAGATTGAATGCAAACCATTTCAAAATTCCAATGGCATTTTTCACAGAAATAAAATAAATGATACTAAAATCTGTATGGAACCACAAAAGACTCTGGGCAACCAAAGCAAACTTGAGAAAGGACAAAACTGGAGGCATCACACTCCCCGATTTCAAGTTATATTACAAAGCTATAATAATCAAAACATTATATTAGCATAAAAAGAAAGAGCCCAGAAATAAACCCACACATACATGATCAATTAATCTATGACAAAGGATTAAAAAATATAAATGGGGAAAAGAACAGTCTCTTCAATAAATGGTGCTGGGAAAACTGGACAGCCACATGCAAAAGAATGAAACTGGACCATTATTTTATACCATACACCAAAATTAACTTAAAATGGATTAAAGAACTGAATGTAAGACCTGAAACCATAAAATCCCTAGAAACAAACATAGGTGGTAAGTTCCTTGACACTGACCTTGGTAATGATGTTTTGGATATGACTCCAAAAGCAAAGGCATCAAAAGCAAAATACCTGTAAATTAACCAACTGAACCACCCAAGAAGGTTGAAAGAAAAACTTATTTTTTAATTTCAGGATAAAAGGTGTCTTCCTCAAAAATTAATAGAAACATATAAACCAAATTTTAATGTTTATTGGTATAAAATTATGAGCAACTTTATCTTTTGCTTTATAAATATTTTCTGTAATTTCTACTGAAATGTGTATTTATTTTATAAATTAAAAAAGTTTATTTTAGAAGCTAAACTATCAGACCATTATGATATAATGCTAAAAGAGGGAACATAGGATTAAAAAACCCACACTGTTTATATCCCTTAATTCTATATAAATATATGCATGGATAGAAAAAGTGGAAAATACAATAAAACATTAGCAGTGATATTCCTAGATGATAGAAACACAGATTTTTTTTCTCATTTATCATTTTCCATGTTTTCTAATTGTTCTCTAATAGGTATATAAGACTTTCAAACTAGAAAAAACTAGTAGAAAAAACTACTTTGAGTAGGAGGCACAAACTACTAGAAAAAACAAACTAGAAAAAACTACTTTGAGTAGGAATGTGTGTGCCCAGTGGACTGAGTTTTTGTGTAGACTATAATATTGCAGGAACTACTGTGATGACCAGATAAAAGAGTGATTTTTGGCTGAAGAAACAGCTGAAGAATATTATAAGCTACCAACAGTAACAACTACTCACAACTATGATTTATCTTGAGAATCACTGGCCTACAAAATACTAAATGAGTCTTGAAGGAATTCTAAGATTACATATAAGAATTAAAAAATAAAATTTGCATGCTATGATTCTACAAAGTATAACTGTTTAAATGTAGAGAAAATATTTAGAGTAATTCTGTCTTGAGTATACAAAACATCATTAGGTTGGAGAAGATTAACTATTTTCTGTCCTATTAGAGAAAAGATAAAATGGTTTTAGTGGCAGGAAAGTTTTAACTACACCATCAGCCATATAAGCCCAGAAAGATATAAGCTGAAAAATAAATCAAGATTTAGATCAACATAAAATTTAACACTCACTACATTGCTACCTGGTGGCTCCTATCTCCTTGCCATTTGAAAACATAAACAGTGCTAGTGAAAATTCTATAGGTTAAAGGCTTTTTCTTACCAAAACCACAAAGTTAAACTGTAAATATGAAACCTCAGGAAGGGTAAGAACACTAGAGAAGAGTCTTTCCTCATTTTCCCAGAAACTTTAAATTGAATAAATCTATCTACCTTGTATAGATTAGTGGCAATGTCTGGCTTAGCAAATTTCTATAGATTTCTTTCTAGCTCTCTATATACTATGACAAAGCCCTAATGAGGTTTTAAAACACCCATCAATACAAAAAGCATGCTGTTTGGTAAAATGTATCCTCAAGTTCTAGTGGAAATACTTCACTTCCATAATATTTAGACACTAAGATATAAATTTGTAGTTTAATAAACAAGTATTTAAAACAACTCTAGTGTTTTAAAACATTCTACCCTACATAAATTTATACTGTGGTACTTGAAAATCTATCAAAGTAAGGCATTTTTTATTTTTAACCATCAATTATTTTTACATTAACCATTTTTATTTAACTTGAAAAGGTCTTAATTACATGGAATCAAAAAATCCCTCTAAACATATTCCTTAAGGGAAAAATGGAAGGAAATACAGTGTGCAATGGTGTCTGACAGCCATGGTAATTCTAACAGGGGAAAATATATGCAAAACTATAACAAACTCTATATATAAACAGTCTAAACATAGATTTTCACCAATAAAGATATAAAATTAAATGCTATTATGTCAGCATTTTCAGAAAAAGATACAGCAGTAACTGTGAAAGCATTATGCTAGTACAAATAAATTACAGAAAATAAACTCAATTTAACATAAATCCCCTCTAAAACATGAACTATATATTATCTCAACAAGATTTATAGAAGACAGTATATCCAATGAAAATCCAAACTCACTTTTTAGGTAACACCCAGAAAATTGAAAATGCTGTTCCTATTTTAACATGTATTTCTCAGAATAAGATTCACCATGAACATTTTAGATTTTTACATCCTCCTTAGATAACCAAGTGAAAAATCCAACAATACACAAATAGGTACTTTCATCGGCACATAAAACAAAGGTAGCTAGGTTAGGAAACAGAACACAAGTTCAATCTAATCAATACAATACTAGTACAGAGGCATCCATTTTAACCTACAAGGAAAAACCTGAGCCACAAAACAGGGTTTCCATTTTGAATCTTACTAACTTCTAGACAGTGTGTGTATTTTGACCTTAGAGTGATCAAAATATGAGTGAAGTTCATGTTCCACCACCTAAAAGTTCTAATGCAACAGAAAAATGGTCATTTTGTGTTGCTGAGAGTTTTTAACAAAGTCTTTTATGTTATTTATTTTTTCAGCACATGTTAGAATTACAGAGATTCTTTAAAAATCAAATGTGAAATATCTATATACATTAAACTGACAGCATAATCTCTACCTCTGAAATGCTAATATAATGTTTAAAATTAGACAAACTAACATCCAGTAAACAGCATTTTATTTTATGACACTCTGTGTTAATACAATAAATATACAAAACTTCCAAACCACTGAAAACATGCAACATTAGAGGGACAGATGGAGGGCATTTATATAGAACCATGACACTCATCATGATGGCAGCGCAATATTACTCACTGACAAAATATACAAACATCCCTAGATAAATAATCCAAGTCCCAAATTACAAATCACTGAGCAAGGATTTTCCAGTGTTCAAATTTTAGTTTGAAGGAAAACAGCCACAACTTAATATTGCAAACTGAAAAATGACATGAATGCTTACAACATGAAGACCATTTCATGACTGTGATACTGGGTGGGTCACATTAGTATTAAATATAATACATTAACAAATGCCAATCTTTTGCTGGAAAATGTGACCATTTACCAACTATTGTTAGGAGAATAGAGAATCTAAGAATTTAAAATCCCTATACCTTATCAAACCGTTAGTATTGCCATCATTTTAATCCACATTTAGGTTTTTAAAAAACAATTTTCTCTCATAAGCTTGTATTAACCCAAGTAACTGGATCTTAAAACATTCTCCCCATCTACACACAAAAAAGGTACTGTTGGTTTTAATTATTTGCTATTTAACAATGCTACCTTTGGGGATTTCTACAAAATAGAGATAATTCCTATTCTTAAAGGGAAGTATGTCAGTATTTTTCAAGTCTCTATATTCATTTGTAGTTAAAAGAAAAAAAGAAATGGACTTGAGATATAAATTAATGATAAATATAAGAGCTCCTCTTGTATTTTGTGGTTAATGTTTTGAATGTTTGTAAAATACACACTCAGTAAAGCACACTGTGATAAAATAGATTTTCAGTAAGATTATAGAATCTAAAGAACTTGAACTGGCTTATTTGTTTGACAAAGTAGGGAGATTATTACTAATCAGAAATATTCATAAAAACAGTTTTAAATTCATTTTCTGAAACCTATTTTAATCATAATAAAAGAAATATCTTCCAAGTATATTATTTCAATAAATCCCCAAATAAATCAAATGTAAACACCATCTAGATGGATCCATGTTATCTATTATCACGCAAAGCTTCCCTTATAAATAGTGAGAACTCATCATCCCACCCTCAGTATGAAATTCATTTACCTCCAGATTTGGGGAAAAGAATGCAAGTGATTTAACTATTTATACCTATCTGATTCTTATTTTTAAAAAAGATCTGCAGTCTCAAATAATTTAACCCAATAGACTATCCTTACTTAAAATCAAGTTGAATAGATCATTACTGATTATTCTGTAATCTTAAATTAGCTAATGACTTCCAAAACACAGTATAATGACTTTCAAAGGTCTTTGAGTCATTAAATCAGTATTAAAAATGATTCAAAGTTTCAAATCAAGTATACTCTAAGAATGAACTCCTAAGCTGCATAGTAACAATTTCAACATGGTCATAGTCACAATTAATGCATTTAACTGTATTTGTATTTTCTTGCTTGGTGCAAGTTTTATGTTTCATTTTTTTCTATTGCTGAAAAATTTTAATGTATTCAGTCTGTGTCAAAAGTTCAAAGACTGAGGTGCATTAGGAATTCAAGTATATGTGAAACAACAGCATCTTTTTCTTTTTAATCCCACTACAGATGAGAGGCTAAAAGAAAAATCCCTGAAATACTGTATGTTCTTTTTGGACAAGGAGTTAGTCTAGACTTTAATACCTCTGTTAAAAATTATACACACACACTCCCCAAAAAAGAGCTGCCAAACACAATCTCAGTTCAATTAAAATGAGTAACCACAAGAATATACCAAAGTTTCCATACAGTAATATTCTACTATGATACGGATACTGAAAATTAAAAAACAAAAACAAAAAACAGTATTATCATCACTACATTCTATTCCACTGATTATCTACCCTTTTTTGGATGATGCACTGCATATTATGTTCTCATATTGCATCCCAATAAATTTTTATTTAACAGAAACTATTGCAGAAAATCTCTTCTTTGATTCTACCAGCAACTCTGCAATCCTACAACCATAAGCAGTGCAAAAGCCAAAATACTAATTCTTTTAAGAAATGTGGTGCCCATGCAAGATCAGAGATTGGTATGAAAATATCAACTACTCTATAAAAATAAAACAAAAAGAAAAGGATAAAATTTACATCATCTACTACGAAATGCACACAGGCTCTTCACTGGTGACTAAAACTGCTAAAAAGCAAGCCAATTTTAAAATCCCTAAGTCCCTGATGGCCTATTTCTTTCAGTATAAATGGGGAAAATGGAATGAAGCATCGCTTTAATGTTCCAATATGTAATCCTTAAGTCTAAGATTTTTGAAAGAATGACTGCAGCTAGTACTAAATGCATTTTTAATCATAAGTACCATATTAATTTCAGTGTGTCACCACTGAAATAATTTGCTGAACATTCATCCCCCAAAAAATATGGAGAATATTTATTTAGCATGTGATATTTTTTTCTGCAAGGGGCACCAAAATATTAAGAAACTAATAGGCAAATAAGACAAGGAAGTTTTTCTGGTTTTAGCCCATGCACAAGTGAACAGGAAATATACATGCTGTGTGTACTGTGTTTTGAACATAAAAATATTTATAGAGTACAGTAACTGGAGAAAAAGTACAGTCAGAAGGTACCAGTGTACTGTTGGAGGGTTCTCTACATCTGGTTACCCTTGAAAGCGTTCTGAGCCGCACTAGTTGCTGCACTTGAAGCTGCATTTGCAGCTGCAGTCTGGACAGTTTTGTTGGACATCACACCTGTTGCAAATTCTTGTTGGGCCTTCTCAAAACTAGCACCTGTTGTGCGGTATAGTCCATGTACCTACGGAGGCACAAAAAAGTGGGACAAGTTAAGTGGTAATCTACACACTCATTTTCAGCAACTCTTCAATTAATCTTGACATTACCCAGACATAAAAGGACTAGATTCTAGCCATGATTCCTAAGGTCAAGAATATCAGCCACCACAGTGACATACAATACTGTATTTAAATATTTTCCTAACATTGTCTTCCACTTTACTCCCAATGCAGAAGAGATAGTTATGCTTATGCAAACCAACAATAATTTTTAAAACTTCTTAACCAAATGCAAAAAGCTATTTTTCCTGCTATACCTACTTTTTAAGATATTACAGAGAATGGTTTAAACATAACAAGAGACATTCAGACATTAATACATTAACTTACCACCTTAGACAATTCAGAGTAATGCCTTATCAATTTTCATGTTGGCTACATATACACCACTACCCCTATTATAATCAAATGATTATCATTTCATCATTTAATATACCAAGGAATACATAGGTCCTTAAAGATACTTTTGCTGTCCTCTTTCACTCTGTGTACCATTTTACTTTTTGTGTATGGTCAAGTCCTAAAGGATTTACTTCTGAGAAATTTTGGGAAAGGAAAAACTTCTGGAAAGTGTCTGCCCATACTGATTTATCACTTAAATCTTTGGGACTTCTTTTCAAGAGAAAGGTTCAAAAACACTCTATTAGCATATGTTACGAGATGCATAAACTACAAAGTGCAACAATACATAACATCAGCCAATTTATATACATTTGGGAAAGGAAATAAAGCAAATTAGAATATTTATTTATTACATGTCTACACACTTGGGGGGAGGGAGGAAGAGAAAGAAAGGGAACTTTCTTTGAATGAGTCAAAGACTTTCAAGTCAAACTTGGATACTGGGAAACTGTTTCAAGAAGACAGAGAAGAGGTAAGATAGGTTGGTTTAGAGGGGAAAGGAGACACTAAGTTCAAAACATTCATACCTAGCACAGCAGGCAGCAGGCAGGTGAAGATTTGATTTGGAGTTCAAAAGAGGAATAGGCTAGGGACATGGACTTGAAAAGCAATGGCACATAAATGGTAACTGCAACTCTGACATAAATGAAATGGTCCATGGAGAAAAAAGGAAAGAGTCAAATATCAAAGTCTGTTAAGATACCAATATTTAAGAGGTACCCACGACAATAAGGAACAATTAAAGAGAGGAATGGGAAAAGCCAGGGACTTTTTCACAGATGCCAAGGGAAGAAAGCCATGTTAAGGAATGAAGAGCTGCTCCGGGTAGGAGATAAAAATACCCAGGCAGCCCTGAATTCTTCTGACACAGTGATGAAAGCAAATGTCATATTACAGTGGAACAAGGTGTAAAAGGGTCAGGAAGAAAATGAGAGCGCTGACAAGTACACTTTAGGCAAACCCTAAAATTGTTTTCTTCTCATACTATAGCACTATCATAATTTAATTCCTTTAATATTTTGAGAGAATGATGAGAAAATGACTTTTTCATGTGTTGGTTAACTGAACACTGTATTTTACCTCTTTTGTATTCATTTCTTTCTCTCCAAGAGATAATCTTTATGCATTATTCAAATTTACTATTATGACAGACAAAAATGGTTCCAAACAAAATTGTTGATCCTCACTTATAAACATCAAGGGATCTGAAAAATTAATCTTCACATTCGCAGAGTCTGTGAAACGTCATTCTATTACATGATCATTTACTGTTGTAATTTTGGCCAACGTGTTCAAAACCATTTCTTCATGTTGGGAATTTTCAGAATCATAAGTAATTATTTTTATTCCCTTTTTAAATTTTTTTTTTCAACGTTTTTTATTTATTTTGGGGACAGAGAGAGACAGAGCATGAACGGGGGAGGGGCAGAGAGAGAGGGAGACACAGAATCGGAAACAGGCTCCAGGCTCCGAGCCATCAGCCCAGAGCCTGACGCGGGGCTCGAACTCACGGACCGCGAGATCGTGACCTGGCTGAAGTCGGACGCTTAACCGACTGCGCCACCCAGGCGCCCCTTTATTCCCTTTTTAAAACCAATTTTTCTTTGGAACTTAATTAAAGATACAGATAAATTACTACTCCTATGTTCAAGAAAATTATCTCAAAGCAATGAATACATATAATTAGGACCAAGAAAATGAAGTTTATGATAGAAATCTAATAAACCTTGGCTACTTACTAGACTCTGTCATCATACAATATAATTACAGATTCACTTGTGTCTTCTCCCTTCCCCCCAAGTTTATGAGCATATAATCAACAAATGTTTGTTCTAACTTGCTTTGTTATTTCCTTTTCCAAATTTGTTTTAAATTGAGTGCCTGATGTTACGTATTCATGGACTTCATATTTAATTACTTAAAAATGTCACGCACAGCCCCACAGAGCAGGAAGGCAAAATAAAGGTAGGAACAACATACACTTCTCAGTAGTCCAAATCTATATAGACTCAGAGAGCCACCTAGAGGGAAGAGACTACACATGCGTACTCAGTGCATAATGCTCAAATACTGTATGAAATCCATTATAAAACCATGTGAAAACGGGGATTCTTTTTACCAGTGCTCCAGCAACATGACAGGCTAATTCTAAGGATTACCATCTCAAAAAACTCATCAATTTCCTGCTATGTTTCATAGTGTTATCTATTGATAGCTCACATTCCTTACAACATCATGGACAAAACTTTAAGGTAAAATATTACAATTAAAAAAAACTAAACAACTTAAATACTTTCTATCTCTTCTAGTTATGAGAACATCAACCTAAATATTTAGTTCTAGGAGTAACACAGAAAGAACAGTAGATTTGCTATCTACTGATTCCACTGCTTTCTACCAGGCTGGTCACCACTCAAAACCTCAAGTTTACTTCCCATGAAACAAGAATATTTGTTGTCCTATCTCTCACATTTTTCCTAAGGATAAAATGAGAGTTATGTAAATGTGTTACTCTAGTAAAAATTAAAATTAATTTTTAAGTATCTGGAGAAGAGTCACAGCCGAGATGCAACTCCAGAAGGGTATCTTGCTTTCTTAATGTATCTTCAAACATATGTTAGTGTATACTGTGGTGGTATATGACACAACAAATTGTATACTATGGAAATTAAAGGCTCATGGTACTTTAAACAAAATAATCCAAACATATATTTCCATTAAAGCTTAGAGAATATGATTTCAAGAAATGTTTTTATTAATATAAGTTGCCTGTTACATAAAAATCACTAACTTTTTTTAAAACCTGGGAAAAACAAATTTTTGAAATTTTTATTCTTGTGAGTTTTTTTTAAAAACTTAGGGATCTCTTAGCCTAATGTTTTCAATTAAACATTTCCTATAAACCATCTGTGAACTGCCCATAGATCTGGGTCAGATACCCCTTCTGTCACCTCTTGAATTAATACTCTCTTTTCACACTATTGAAATCCTGTTCATCCTCTGCAGCCTATCTCAAATACCACTGTCCTCTTTCTGCTTGATCTAACTGTGACTCTCCCTGTTGTGAGCACCTCCAGTACATCTTTTAGGGATGTCTAGTGTGCCTTTTCTTTTGTAGGAGTTATCTACATGTCTTATACCCCATGTGCTTTTGGTTCCTTTAGGGGAAGAGCTAATTTCTACTCATTATTATATCACCTATAAGATATAGTGACTTGCTGGGGTACGTGGCTGGCTTAGTCAGTAGAGCATGCAACTTTTGACCTTGGGGTCATGAGTTCAAGTGACACAGTGGGTGTAAAGCTTACTTAAAAAAAAAAAAAAAGACATGATAACTTGCAGTAAAAGCCACTGAATAATTACTTGTTTATTTTTTCTTTTATTTTTTTAGCCATTTAAACAAATGGCTCACAATTATCCTATTAAAAAAAAAAAAAGTTACCAAAGAGGTACACTACTAATCTAACACACTGTACCTATGTTACAAAGAAAATTGCTTAGTTTGCAATTACCTTCACAGGCCAGTTTACAAGTGAACATACTAGGGAACTTTAACATACCACTTACATCAATAGATCACTCAGGCAGAAAATCAATCAAGGAAGCAGTAGCTTTGAAGGACACATCAGGCTAGATATACTTAACAGATATATACACAGAACACTGCATCCAAAAACAGCAGACCACACGTTCTTTTTGAGTACACACAGAATATTCTCCAGGACAGATCATATATTCGGCCATAAAACAAGCTTCAATAAATTTAAGAAGACTGAAATTCTATCAAGTATCTTTTCTGATCCACAATGGTATTAAACTGTAAATCAATTACAAAAAAAAAAAAAAAAAAACTGGAAAAAAAACACCACACAAATACATCAAGGCTAAACAACATGCTACCAACCAACCAATGGGTCAACAAAGAAATGAGAGAAAATTAAAAAAATACATTCACACAAATGAAAATGGAAACCAACAGTTCAACATCTTTGAGACAAAGCAAAAGAAGATCTAAGAAAAGCCCACCTCAAGGAAACAAGAAAAGTCTCAATCTAATCTTACACCTAAAGGCACTAAAAAATAAAGCCCAAAGTTAGTAGAAATAATAAAAGAAATAATACAGATCAGATTGGAAATAGACAAAAATAAATTAAGGAAACTCAGAACTGGTTCTTTGCAAAGATAAATACAAATGATAAAATCTTTACCAGACCTATCAAGCAAAAAAGAGGGCTCAAATAAATAAAATCAGAAATAAAAGAGGACAAATTACAACCACAGAAATACAAAGGATTACAAGAGACTACTATGAAAAATTATATGCCAACAAATTGGACTATCTAAATGAAAATGGATAAATTCCTAAAAACATACAGTCATCCGAGACAAAATCAGGAAGAAATAGAAAATCTCATCAGACTGATTACTAGCAATGAAACTGAATCAGTAATTAAAAAAAAAAAAAAAAAAAAAAAAACTCCCAATAAACAAAAGCTGAGGACTAGATGGCTTCACAAGGGAATTCTACCAAATATTTAAAGAAGAGCTAATGCCTATTCTTCTCAAACTAACCCAAAAAGTTGAAGAGAAGAAATGTTTCCAAATTCATTCTATGAGGCCAGCATTAGTCTGATATCAAAACCAAAGGTACTACAAAAATAGAAAATTACAGGTCACTAATCCTAATGAACACAGATGCAAAAATCCTAAAAAAAAATTTAGCAAACCAAATTCAGTAATATATTAAAGGATCATTCACCATGACCAGGTGAAATTTATTCCAGAGATGAGAGATGGTTCAATAACCGCAAATCAATCAACACAATATACCAGATTAGCAAAATGAAGATAAAAATCACATGATCATCTCAATAGATGCAGAGAAACCACTTTACAAAATTCAACATCCTTCCATGACAAAAACTCTCAAGAAATAGGATATAGAGGGAACATAACATGTTATGTTACCTCAACATAACAAAGGCCATATATGACAAACACACAGCTAACATACTTAGGGGTGAAAAGCTGAAAGCTTTTCCTCTAAGGTACAAGAAAGGATGTCCACTCTTGCTTTTTTTATTCAACATAGTACTCGAAGTCCTAGCCACAAAAATCAGGCAAGAAAAAGAAATAAAAGGTATCCACATTATTAAGGAGGAAGTAACTCTGTCACTATTTGCAGATAACATAATATATACAGAAAACCCTAAAGACGCCACCAAAAACTGTTAGACTAAATGAATTGCAATTAATTATGGAAATGTGTTGCATTTCTCTACACTAATAATAAACTAGCAGAAAGAGAAATTAAGAATACAATCTTATTTATAGTGACATCAAAGAAGAAGAAAAAATACCTAGAAATAAGTTTAACCAAAGAGGTGAAAGACCCATCTAGTGAAAACTTTAAGACAATGATGAAATAAGCTGATACAAATGGAAAGATATACCATGTTCATGGATTCAAAGAATATTGTTAAAATGTTGAACCTATCCAAAGCAATCTAAAGATTCAATACCAATAGTATTTTTTGCAGAATTAAGATAATCCTAAAATCTGTACAGAACTACAAAAGACCCCAAATACCGAAGCAATCTTGAAAAAGAAAAACAGAGCTATCACAAGCATCACAATTCCGTATTTCAAACTATACTACAAAACTATAGTAATCAAAACAGTATGGTACTGGCACAAAAAGAAACACTGAATAATGGAACACCACACAAAGCCCCAAAATAGTCCCATGTTTACATGGTTAATTAATCTGTGACAAAGGAGGCAAGAATTTACACAGGGGAAAAGACCAGTCTCTTTGATAGTGTTGGCAAAACTGAACAGCTACATGCAAAAAAAAATAAAAGTGGACCACTTTCTTACACCACATACAAAAATAAATTCAAAATGGATTAAACACATAACCTAAGACCTGAAGGCATAAACTTGTGAAAGAAAACACAGGAAGTAAACTCATGGACATTAACCTTAGCAATATTTTTTTGGATATGTCCCCTTAATCAAGTGCAACAAAAGCAAAAACAAAACAATTAGGACTACATCCAACTAAAAAGCTTTTTCCACACAGTGAAGGAAACCACGAGTAAAATGAAAAGGAAACCTACTGAATGGGAGAACATATCTGCAAATTATCTATGATAAGGGATTAAGATCCAAAATACATAAAGAATCAATACAACTCAACACCAAAGAAACAATCCAATTAAAAAATGGGCAGAAGAACCTAAATAGACCCTTTCCCAAAGACAACACAAAGATGGCCAAAATCCACGTGAAAAGATGCTCTCAATATCACTAATCGTCAGGGAAATGGAAATCAAAACCACAATGAAGTATCACCTCAAACCAGTCAAAATAGCTACCATCAAAAAGACAAGAAATAACAAGTGTTGGCAAAAATGTGAGGAAGGGGGAACCTTCCTGCACTGTTTGTGTGTATGTAAATTGGTGTAGCAACTATGGGAAAACAGTATGGAAGTTTCTCAAGAAAGTAAAAATAGAAGTACCATATGATATAGTCACTCCATTTCTGGGTTTTTCCAAGGAAAACAAAAACACTAATTTGAAAAGAAATACACACGCTTATGTTTCTTGCAGCATTATTTATGTTAGGCAACATAAAGAAGAAATTTGAGTGTCTGCTGAAAGATGAATGGATAAAGAAGAAGATAATGTGTATATATCTATATACACACACATACATACACATACACAATGCACTATTACTCAGCCAAAAAAAAAAAAAAAAAGAATGACATCTTGCCATTTGCAATAACATGGACAGACCTAGGAGGTATTATGCTAAGTGAAATAAGTCAGAGGAAGACAAATACCACATGATGTCACTTATATGCAAACTCTAAAAAACAAATGAGCAAACAACAACAAAAAAAAACCTGAAAGAGACTCATAAATACAGAGCACAAACTGATGGCTGCTGGGGGTGGGGATACAGAAGTGGAGGGATGGGCAAAATAGGGGAAGGGGATTAAGAGGTACAAACTTCCAGGTACAAAATAAATAAGTCACAGGGATGTAAAGTACAGTATAGGGAATACAGTCAATAATATTGTGTAGCCTTGAATGGTGACAGATGGTAACTATACTTATGGAAATTATTTCATGATGTAATTTATAAATGTCAAATCACAATGTTGTACATCTAAAACCAATATAGTACTGTCTACTGCTATAATTCAGTTAATAAAAAAAAATAAAAAGTATTTAGAGCAGAAAAAATTTCAATGTCCCCAACATACTGTTTAACAAATATTATTATTCTTGGGGCACCTGGGTGGCCTAGTTGGTTAAGCATCTGACTCTTGATTGATTTCACCTGGTCATGATCTCATGGTCATGAGATTGAGCGCCACCTCAGGCTCCGCAGAGTGTGGAGTCTGCTTAAGATTCTCTCTCTCCCTCTCCCTGCTTGCACATGCACATGTTCACTCTCCTCTCGAAAAGAAAAAGAAAAAGAAAAAGAAAAAGAAAAAGAAAAAGAAAAAGAAAAAGAAAAAGAAAAAGAAAAAGAAAAAGAAAAAGAAAAAGAAAAAGAAAAAGGAGGAGGAGGAGGAGGAGGAGGAGAAGAAGGAAGAGGAGGAGGAGAAGGAGGAGAAGGAGGAGAAGGAGGAGAAGGAGGAGAAGGAGGAGAAGGAGGAGGAGGAGGAGGAGGAGGAGGAGGAGGAGGAGGAGGAGGAGGAGGAGAAGGAGGAGGAGAAGGAGGAGGAGGAGGAGGAGAAGGAGGAGGAGGAGAAGGAGGAGGAGGAGGAGAAGGAGGAGGAGGAGGATGAGGATGAGGAGGAGGAGAAGGAGGAGGAGGAGGAGGAGGAGGAGGAGGATGAGGAGGAGGAGGAGGATGAGGAGGAGGAGAAGGAGGAGGAGAAGAAGGAGGAGGAGGAGGAGGAGGAGGACGAGGAGGAGGAGGAGGAGAAGGAGAAAAAGAAAAAGAAAATAGGCCATGTCAATCATCTGAAATGGATTTTTAATCAGGAAAAATTATAGTCTTGGATGATTCAGAGAAAGAGGCAGAGAGAAGGCAAAAGAAGTATACCTAAATGTGACTATTTAAAAAAAAAAAGTACATTAAATTATCAGCATTCTGTCCTAGATCCAAATAAAACAAAAAAAATTAAAAAGGAAGCAAAAAAAAAAAGGAGGGGTGAACAATAGCAATGTTTTCAAAGAAAATGAAATCATCATTTTTAACCTAAGACCATTATTAAATATAACTGGGTATGTTCATAGAGCATTTACTATAAAACACCAATAATTATTATTATTATTATCATCACCATCATCATCTCCACTTTGGATCATATACCCGAATTATATACTCTCACAGAGAAGTTTTTTCAGAATAGATATACTGGCATTTTTAAAAACAATTCAAGCATTTAGGGAAACTTTTTTTTTTTAAAGCGAAATTTATTCTAAATTGCTTTTGAAATGCTTTAAAAATCACTGTTAGTAATTAGTTTATTAATGTGAACACAAATGTCTATGAACAGTTTCTTAAATTTTATGGGAAAAATAGTCATTTATAACTAGGTCCCAAAAGGAGTACAAATTATGTATCATCTATTTATCTCTTCCATACTAAGCCATTCTAGTTCTTATACCAATTAAAAGAAGGAAAATTTTGGATTCCCCTGATATACAGTGTCCTGTGACTCATTCATTTATTATTATTTGACCCACTGAAAACACCTCCCCCTTAGTCCAAAACTATTACTCAATTCCATTTATTTACTACAGAGAAAAGACCTTAAAAAAATACCTTTTAGAAACAACCTAAGAGAAAATTAAAGAAATCTCTAAAAGTTAAGAACTGAACTATTCCCTTATCTTTGAAATGACAGATATTCTTGCATTTCAATTTTTTTAAATTTCAATTATAAAATGACACTACAAGGAAACAAAGATACCATAGCACTCATAGTGGGCACTTGATACAGCAATTATTACCTACTCCAATTATGCAAGACTTCAGATCGCCAACCAAATTCTCAAAACTGTATTCAACTGAAATAAATATATACCACAGAGCACGTTTAGCTGGGGCTGGAAACACAGAATAGCATAATAAAATGCAACAATTCTAGAGTCAAATGTTGTGCATCAATGACTTGGAGGGCATTAACTGTTTATGAGGAGCCTGACCCCTAGTGGTTAGCAACTATGGCTACATACACACAAAGGAAACAGCCAGTTTTGTCCAAGTGTGGAAGAGAAAATTTAAAACTAAGCGTTTTGTTTGTTTTGTTTTTTATTTAGAGAGAGAAAGTGAGAAAGCATGAGGGGGTGAGAGGCAGAGAAAGAGAAGAGAGAGAGGATCTCAAGCAGGCTCTACACTGTAAGCACAGAGCCCTATGTGGGGCTTGAACCCACAATGAGATCATGACCTGAGCTGAAAGAGTTGGATGTTTAACCGCGTAAGCTACCCAGGTGCCCCCCAAATCAAGTGTTTTTATTGGATCTCAATTTCTACCCAAAGTAAGAGAAATCCTTGTTACTACAAGTATGAAATCTGAGCTCAAATTACAGTTTAGCTTTTATTATCCCCATTTATTGTACTTCATAAAACCATTCAGAAAATCATCTCATCTTAATTCCTATTTCACAAGAATATGAGATTCAGAGAAGTTTAGGAACTTATATTGCATTGACTGACAGTGGACACACATAAAAAGTGTAAACTGGTAACTTCTTTACCCATGAGTAACAACAACAAAAAAGTCAACCTATATGCTACACATTTCCCATACTAATACACTTATTTGGGAAGGAGCCATTTCTTTTCAATGCCTGGCATACAATCAGCACAACTCTACAACTTTTCCTTTAATGCACTGGATCTTAAAGAACTGTGTTCCCGGGGAGAAAGCTGTAGGTCAAACACTTACGAGAGCTGTACACAGGAGTCAGTTTAACAGCAGCTGTAGAATAAACACTTCCTCCCACTCCAACCATATTAATCATCTGTACCACACACCCCACTGCAACCATTGTTAAAATTCCCTCCACATTCTTTCTTCAGCAGATTTCTAAGTGTTGGTAGTGTTCTACACTCATCTTATTCCATACCCATTTTCTAGGATTCATTTACGTCAAGAAGTCAATAGTTCCCAAGTCTAGAAATCCAGCCTAAAGCTCTTTCCTTTGCTTCCAACTTATAGATCCAAAAGCCTACCATGTATTTATATTTTGATGCCCCAGCATCATTTTAAATTCTCTGGATTTAAAGCTGAAAACAACTTGATGCCCATGTATCTTTTTCACATAATGTGTTTTTATTTAAGTAGGCCCCATACCCAATGTGGGGCTTGAACTCACAACCTTGAGATTAAGAGTCACATGCTCTATGAACTGAGACAGCCAGGCACCCCAATGCCCATATATCTGTTCTTCTTCCTGTACTCTCTTTCTGAATGACCCACCATCTAAAAACCTGGGTGTCATTCTTGAGCCTTCCCTCATCCTCGGCTTCTGGGGCCAGGTCCAATCAATCACTACGTGCATATTCCCTTGAGTTCAGTTACTTCACGCTGCTGCTTCCTTAGTTCTGGCCACCATTACTAACCTGCTTCCTATCCTGCCTCCCTGTCTTCATTTCTCCAAGTACCATGTCCCCACCACACAAATTACAAATCTTTCTAAAGCTCAAATTGATCAATTCATCAATTCTTTTACTTTCCTCTTTAAACCACTTCTATGGCTCACCACCACTCAGTGGGAAAGATCCAAACCTATTAAGTTTTCCTACTTTACAAGACCCTGCAAAATCTAACTAAACTTATGTACGTAGTCTCATCTTTTCCTGTCCTCCACCAACAACACCGCACATTTCTCCCTGTCCAACTCATGCACCAAGTTGATTTTCCATCCATTCTGAGCTACTTTTAATTCCCTATGTCATGTTATTTCCTGCAACTAGATATGAAAATGGTATCCCTGTTACCTGGTACCTATTTACGCTCTTCCTTCTCCCTATTCTTTTACTTAGATAACTCTTGCTAATCATAATATCTCAGCCAAGGAAACACTTTACAAGACCCCACTACTTTAAAATACCTCCAAAACTTAATTAGGTATCTCTCCTCTGTGATCCCTGTACTTGCCCCCAAAACAGCCACTAAATCACCGAATTTTGGTACCCACTCACTTGTTTATCCTTCACACCAAAATGTGGGCTCCTTGAGCTCATACACAGTGCAGCACTTGGCACATAACACATGATCATAAATGGTTGTTTAAAAAATGAATAGAACCTGCAACATACCCCAAAATCCATTACTGTATTTACTGTATTTTAAACTTACTACATTTCTAGTTTTATAAAGCATCTGCAATAATAAAGGAAATGTCCAAAGAGATGTTGTGATGGTCAGGTTTCTGGGCTAGGCTATAGTCTTCAGTTATTAATAAAACCCTAATCTAGATGTTGCTGTGAAGGTATTTTGGGGGGTGTGATTATTAATCAGTTGTCTTTAAGAAAAGGAGAATAGTATTTGACCTGGTAGGCCTGATCAAATCAGTTGAAAGGCTTTAAGAAAAGAACTGAGGTTTCTTTGAGGAAATCTCACCTGGCACTGGAGCTTCATCTTCTGCTTCAGATTTTCCAACCCTTCCTGCCTGCCCACTCTATGGATTTCGGACTAATTCAGCAAGCTCCCACAACCACATAAGCCAAATCCTTTTAGATTGATACAGGCACCTACTAAACAAAAGTAGACACTAAACCAGACCACCCTGCATATAAACTGATAAAGGGGTCAAGAAGACCAGAAAAAGTCGTTAATTTTGGCTGAAGAAGCCCTGTGCTGGGCAGCTTATGTTCACTGTTTCACTTAATCCTCACTCCAACCCTATGGAAGTAGTTATTATTCCCATTCCTTCCTTCATTCAACAAATACTCTGAGTGCCCACCATATATCACTGCCAGTCACTGTTCCAGATGTGACCAAAAAAACCTGAAAGCACACAGACTAGGCCTCTGCCCCTGAGGAGCTTAGAGTACAGGTGATGACACTGAGACTGAGTGGTTAGAGAAGGCTGCCTCAGCTCACACGCCTTGAAGTCAAGGCACCAGAATTTCAACCTGAATTGTATGGTTCCAAAGCTCTTGCTCCTCTAATTCCAAGGCTAGAAGCCACATTCACCCTGGAGGAACTCTAACAAGCTGGGTACCCAGAGTATGTGCATTATAAGATATACAGAGTGGCTTGTACCCAGATGCCATAGTGAGTAACACCTACAGTAAGTTCCCAAGAAAATTAAGGATGACACAATCCTTAAGACATGGGTCTTCCACTAGAGAAGCAAGTGTGGATCCAGGAGCAGTATAAGGTCACTACTAGCCCTAGTTCCCACAACCATCAAAATCCCATTCCCCAATCCAAGTCCACTTTAAAAATCTTCAGAGTTGTTTGGGTGGGTTTTTTTTAGATTCACATAGTAACTGAAGGAAGATGGGGGAAGTGAGGGGTGGTGACCTGCAAAACATTTCTGGGCTAGCTGAGACTGGGAATGAAAAGGAAGAAAAGGATGGAAAAGATACTTAGAAAGTTATCGAGGATAGGGACTAAAAAAGTAATGAAAGCACTGACAAAAGCAGTCAAAGTGTTGACATAAATTTTAACGGAATCATAGGAGAAAATACTTAGTACCACCTAATTTACAGTAGGTACTTAATAAATATTCATTTTTTAAAACAGCTCTACTGAGATAAAATTTGCATAATATACAATTTACCCTTTTAAAGGATAGAACTTAATGGTTTTTAGTATTTATAGTGTTGTGAATAGATCATCTATCAATCTAATTTTAGAAATTTTCATCACCCCAAAAAGAACTTTCATAACCATCAGCAATCCCTCTCCACCCTACCCCCAACCTCAGGCAACCACAAATCTACTTTATATCTCTATAGATTTGCCTGTTTTGGACACTTAATGGTAAATGAAATCATATAATATGTGGTCTTAATAAATTTTTCTTGATTATGAATCAGAGCTTCTGGAAGAAGAGCTAGTTCTGAGAAGAAACATTACTGTGACATGATGATACCAATCAATGGGAGTTCTAAACAGTCACCTGAGGAAGCAACTAAATTTTTATGCAAAGCATTATGTCTTCCAACTCCAAGATTCTAGGTCACCCAGAATAGAGAAGAGAAAGGACCCCCAAAATTGGAGAGACTGAAATTTACAAGGACAAAGATTATAGAGCACAAAGAGCAGAGAGCTGACTGCATTTAAGTACACATGTACTTAGGAGCTGGACAAAGGAATGAAGGAGAAAGAATAGGTCAAAGGCAAGAGAATCAGAACACAATTACACAGACTGAGGAAGAGGGGCCACCTGCAGCGTAGAAAGCTGCAGAGTTCAAGGAAAAAGATAACTGCAAAAAGGATACGTGATTTATTAACTTTGGAAAGCTGAGTTTCAATATTCAATAGTACGTGTGACCAGTTCAGAAAACAAGTAACAGCTTTTAAGAGAGAAAATGAGTAGCAAAATATGGACAGAAAGAACACAGCCTAGTCTTCAGGGTTTTGAAAAGGATAAAAGGCAAATGTGCAAAATATTTCAAGAGTGCAAAGTGGTTTTTTTTTTTAACTTTTTAAATTTTATTTTTGAGAAAGAGAGAGAGAGAGACAGAGTGCAAGTAGGGGAGAGGTAGAGACAAAGGGAGACAGAGAATCCAAAGCAGGCTCTGGGCTCTGAGCTGTCGGCACAGAACCTGATGTGGGGCTCCAACCCACAAACGCAAGATCATGACCTCCTGAGCTGAAGCTGGACGCTCAGGCGCCCCAAGAGTGCAAAAGTGTTCTTAAATTAGTTATTTCTTAAGTTAGTTATTTCTATTTTCCTTGTACATTTTCTTAAGTTACCAGACAGTAAAAAATTAAGAAAAAACAGTTCTAAGGAATTATCTTCTTTAAAATGAGACTCCCCAAAAAGTTCTTTATCATCTTAAAACATAAGTGTTATTCCCAGGGTCTCTATATGATGTACAATCTACATGTTTGGACACACATAGGATATCAAAAATATATAAGATACAATAAAACCTTATATAACTTTATATATAAGTTATATATATATATATATATAACTTTATATAACAAATCATAACTTTGATTTCTCTATGTAATAATTTTTTTAAGGCTATGAAAATAGCCATGGGAATTTTACAGAAAGAAGTATAGCTAAGATAATTGGACAATCACGAAAATAAAATTCATGTTATAACCCAGCCCAAACCCATCATCAGCTTACTTTATACTCATAATTTCATGTCTTTCAATTTCAAATACAAACAAAATGCACTTTCCACACTTTTTTACTTCTATTTATCAATTAGGCAAATATGCTTTATATTCAAAAAAAGAAATCAGAATATGTATTTTTTTAATTCCAAATTAAAAAAAAATTAACATTTATTCAATTTTGAGAGATTAAGAGAGACAGAGCACAAGCAGGAGAGGGGGAGAGAGAGAGGGAGACACAGAATCCCAAGCAGACTCCAGGCTCTGAGCTGTCAGCACAGAGCCTGACACAGGGCTCGAACCCATGAACCACAAGATCATGACCTGAGCTGAAGTCAGATGCTTAACCAACTGAGCCACCCAGGCACCCCAATTCCAAATTTTCAAAATGAGGCTGACTCTTCATGAAAGAAGCCCTAAGTAATAACAGGATTTTAAAATATTCCCTTTTTAGAGTAAGTTAAAAACGTGAGGCAATATTACCTATCCATAACTTCTAATTGTAATGCTCAGAGAGCACACTTGTAACAAGAAGAACAAAATGGCTTGAGGTTACACTGAATTAGGAGCAAAATGGGAGGGGCACCTAGGTGTCTCAGTCATTAAGCATCCAACTTCGGCTCAGGTCACAATCTAATGATTTGTGAGTTCGAGCCCCTCATGGGGCTTTGTGCTGACAGCTCAGAGCCTGGAGCCTGCTTTGGATTCTGTCTCCCTCTCTGCTCCTCCCTGATTCACACTCTCTCTCTTTCTCATCTCTCTCTCTCTCAAAATCAAATAAACATTAAAAAAAATAATAAGCAAAATGGGAAAATGAGAACTGCACATAAGATTAACTATAAAAATTTACAGATGTAAAATGTCACTTACCTTTTTAAACATAACTAGTGAGATGACCGCTGATGCTGTGAAAAGTGCTGCTATGATGATCATCATAATTCCAACAGGAATACTTTGGTTGAGACCAGTAAGGGATGAAATCCAACCACTAACAAGTAATTTTTTTAAAAAAGAGTATAATTAGACAAATAAATTAATGCCGGGTTTTTAAAAAATAAGGACCAACACATATTCAGCACTTATAAGCCACACAATGTTCAAATTCTTCATGTTAACTCTTTTAATTCTCACAACAATTCCCTTAGATGCTATTTAAAAAAAAAGTGTTTTTTTTAAACATTTATTTATTTTTGAGAGACAAAGCATTAGTGGAGGAGGAGCAGACAGAGAGGGACACAGAGAACCTGAAACAGGCTTCAGTCTCTGAGCTGTCAGCACAGAGCCCGACGCAGGGCTCGAACTCACAAAACATAAGATCATGACCTGAGCTGAAGTCGGATACTTAACCGACTGGGCCACCCAGGCACCCCATAGATAGATGTTGTTTTAAATCCTTATTATACACATAAGCAACTGAATCAGAGATATTCAGTAACTTTCTCAGTCATATAGCTAATAAATGGCATAGTCTAAATTCAAACCCAATAGAAAATGCCAGAGCCTAAAGTGTGTACCACCAGATTTTACTTTTTAAGTATAGGCATTCATTATTACTTTAAGTTCATTTTAAATTCTGCTTAGTTATGGAAAAAAATATTTGTAAACCATATATCCAACTAATGATTAGCATGCAGAATATATGAAGAACTTTCAAAGTTCAACAGTTAGAAAAAAAATTCAATTAGAAAATGGGCAAAACACATGAAAGGATGTTTCATCAAGAGGCTATAAAGAGGGGGGAAGATCACATGAAAAGATGTTCAACATCATGAGTCACCAGAGAAATACAACTTATAACCTCAGTGAGATATCACTATCCAGCTATCAAAACAGCTAAAATTTTAAAAAGTGACAACACTAAATGCTGGCCAGAATGTGGAAGCTGAGTAACTCATACATTGTTGGTGGCAATGTAAAATGGTACAGTCATCCTGAAAAACAGTCTGTTAGTTTCTTAAAAAGATCACTAAACATGAAACTTCCATATGAACCAACAATTATACTCTTGGATATTTATCACAGAGAAATGAAAACAGATGTTCACATAAAACCTGTTCACAAATGTTTGTAGAGGCTTTATTTATAATAGCCTAAAATGAGAAAAGTCTAGTCCTTCACTGGTGAACGGATAAACAAACTGCGGTACATCCAGAGTTTTACTGAGGAATAAAAAAGAAAGAACTATGGCCACTGATACACACAATAACCCAGATGAATCTCCAGAGAACTATGCTGAGCACAAAAAGACAAAAGTTACTTATCCCATGATGCCATTTATACAACTTTTTTTTTTTTTTTTTTTTTTTTTTTAAGTGGGCTTCATGCCTAGCATGGAGCCCAATGCAGGGCTTGAACTCACAACCCCGAGATCAAGACCTGAGCTGAGATCAAGAGCCAGGCACCTAACCACTGAGCCACCCAAGTGACCCCATTTAAATAACATTCTTAAAATGGCAAAATTACAGAAACGAACAACACATTAGTGATAGCTGGGGTTAATAAGTGGATGAGGGCAGGAGGGAAATTAATGTGCTACAAAAGGGCAACATGAGGGATTCTCTGGTGATGGAAATGTTATCTCTACTTATGACTGTCAAGATTCTTGTTTCGAAATTATACCATGACTTTGCAAGATGTTACCCTTGGGAAAATTTGGTATAGAATTTTATTTCTTCTAATTGTGTGAATCTGCAATTATCTCAAAATAAACAGTTTAATTTTTTAAAAAGTTGCTGGATCACATGAGGTTGATCTTCAAACGGGTCATCTGGTATGGCCCCTTCCTATCAGTCTCCTGTGCTATGTAGCCACTACACATTCTGTTATGCTCAATTTTAACACTTTCTTCTGAATCTGTGCTGAAAAAAACTAAACAAATTACTTCAATTTCATAAAATTAAAAAACTTGTGTTGTTAACATAAACAATGTATTTTTTAATTAAACATTTAAGAACATTTTCTTTCCCTCATATGCCAAAGACTAAACACACTATTAGAAATGATAACATGGGGCGCCTGGGTGGCGCAGTCGGTTAAGCGTCCGACTTCAGCCAGGTCACGATCTTGCGGTCCGTGAGTTTGAGCCCCGCGTCAGGCTCTGGGCTGATGGCTCAGAGCCTGGAGCCTGTTTCCGATTCTGTGTCTCCCTCTCTCTGCCCCTCCCCCATTCATGCTCTGTCTCTCTCTGTCCCAAAAATAAAATAAACGTTGAAAAAAAAAATTAAAAAAATAAAAAAATAATAAAAAAAAAGAAATGATAACAAATGCTACGTTTTTCAAGAACTGATTTAAGGTATCCATAAAAATTCTCTACCTGTATACATGCCCATTAGGAGATCCACAAAGCTACCGATAATTGTCTGATTGCCAGTCTCTATTCTGATTTGGTGGTAGCACACTAAACTTAAGTCCTCAATTCACTCCAGCTACATGCTTATTTTAGTTTATGTACAGTGCAGCAAAACTGTCTTGTATATGGTGTTGTTTATAAGAACTCAACTGTATGTAACTCAATTAAAATACAAGAGAGGGAGGGATAATTTTAGAGATGTGTACTCTTCTACCCACTTTTTCATTCAAGGAATGATTGTTCCAAAGTGTATGAACACAGATACAAATTTGCTATTATCTCCTAGCTTGAGTCCAAATAGTTTCAGTTTCTGAGGGTCTCCCAAAGTGAGCATTGCAGTGATACCATTTTTCAAAGACAAGTGTTCACATGCATGTGTTTGTATGGAAATATATGTTTATATACCTAAAACAGTGCTTTACACATAACAGGTATTCTTTTCCTTTAAATCCTACAAGTTCTTTCCTCTCCCCTCCACAATCCTTGGCCCAGCTCTGACCACTCCTCAGTCTTTTTACTCTTCCTTTTAGTACCTGTTATATATACATTTCATTTAAACTAGATACAATATGCTGTTTTTAAAAATGGCAACCTAGGGGCGCCTGGGTGGCTCAGTCAGTTAAGCATCCAGCTCTTGGTTTCGGCTCAGGTCATGTTCCAACAGTTTGTGGGTTTGACCCCCACAATGGACTCCAAGCTAACAGTGTAGAGCCTACTTGGAGTTCTCCCTCCCTCCCTCCCTCCCTCCCTCCCTCCCTCCCTCTCTCTCCCCCCCTTCCCTGCTCACTCTCTAAATAAATAAACTTAAAAAAAAAAAAGTTTGTTTCTTGAAAAAAAATAAAAAGATGGCAACCTAATTTTCATATAGAATGGTTTGCCCAAAGGTTATGCCTTAGACATTTTTTAAATTGCATTTTTTACTATTTTTACTTTAGATAATCTGGCTTTTCTATGTTAACTATTTTTAGGAAGCCAAAAATTATATAGAGGTACTACACAAACAGATTAAAACTAGAGTAATTAAAGTAAACGGCTTACCAGTTGCCCCAATTATGAAATCCTGCAGCCTGGAGTACATGAACAGCAAACTGACAAATATAGACGAAGAAGAATACAAAGAATCTGAATGAACTGTCACTCCTTTAAAAAAAAGGGGGGGGGGAGGAGAGAAGAGAAAAAAGAGGAAAATGTCATTTTTCTCAGTACTTTTATATTCACATGAAGAAAGACATTTAAACATTAAGAAATAAAAATATTTTTAAAAATACCACTGGCAACCACTAAAGGCTACCATAATAATGTACATAAATAATTGGAATAATGTATTTTTCCAATACTCAATGATGACACTGTAACTCCAACCTCATTTTTGGTCCTTTCACTTTTCAACTGTACCACAAACATCATGGCAAAAAAATTTTGTTTTCTTTTCAATTATTAAACAGTTTGAGTTATAATTACACAACAAACAGCAAATACTTTAAATACACATTTTGATAAAGTTTGACATATGATATACCCACAAATCTACATCAACAAAATAATGAGTATTTTCCAAAAGTCTCCTTGTGCACCTGGATAATCTCTCCGTCTTCATTTCACTCACTGTTTACTGTCACTACAGTTTTCATATTTTACAATTTTAATTTTACATAAATGGGATCATACAGAATATACTTTTTTGTCTGCTTTCTTTTACTCCACCCAATTATTCTGAGATTCATTTGTGTTGTTGCATGTATCGAGTTCATTACTCTTCACTGAGTAGTATTCCACTGTATAGACCACAGTTTGTTTATTCATTCAACTACTGATGGACTTTTAAGTTAAATCTAGTTTTTTACTATGACAAATAAAGCTGGTATTAACATTCATGTATAAATCTTCACATGAACGTAAAGTTCCTTTTCTCTTGGGTAACTATCTAAAAGTAGAACAGATAGGTCACCTAAAAGGTATATGTTTTAACTTTTTAACAAATTGCCAAACTGTTTTCCAGAGAGGTTATTCCGTTTTATAGTCACAGTGGCACTGTATGAGTATTCCAGTTCTTCCACACATCTCACCAACACTTGGTATAGTCAACCCTTTAAATTTTAGTCAATCTTATAGGTATATAATGCTATCTCATGTAGTTTGAATTTGCATTTTCTAATAGCTAATGTTGTTGAGCACTTTTTCATCCGCTTTTTGCCATCCATACATCTAACTTCTGTCATGGACTGTTCACATCTTTTTTCAAGGTTTTAACTGTCTTTTCCTCTTATTGTTAGGTTTTATGAGTTTGGACATACCACTCACTTATCAGATAAATGTCTGGCAGGATTTTCTCCGTCTCTGGCTTGTCTTTTCATTCTTTGTAGGGTGTCTTTTATTTTTTTTTTTTTTCAACGTTTATTTATTTTTGAGACAGAGAGAGACAGAGCATGAACGGGGGAGGGGCAGAGAGAGAGGGAGACACAGAATCGGAAACAGGCTCCAGGCTCTGAGCCATCAGCCCAGAGCCCGACGCGGGGCTTGAACTCACGGACCGCGAGATCGTGACCTGGCTGAAGTCGGAAGCTTAACCGACTGCGCCACCCAGGCGCCCCTGTAGGGTGTCTTTTAAAGAGCAGAAGTTTTGCCTTTTTATGAACTCTAATTTATGAGTTAGTTCTTTTATGGATCTTGAAATTACTGTTTTATCTGAGAAATCTTTGACAAAGCCAAAAACACAAGAGTTTTTTTTTTCTCTGAAGGTTTTATACTTTCAGTTTTGCATTTAAGCTTATGTTCCCTTTTGAATTAATTTTTTAAAATATAGTATGAGGTATGGATTAAAGTTTTTTCTTATTTTTTTTTTTAATTTTTTTTTTCAACGTTTATTTATTTTTGGGACAGAGAGAGACAGAGCATGAATGGGGGAGGGGGCAGAGAGAGAGGGAGACACAGAATCGGAAACAGGCTCCAGGCTCTGAGCCATCAGCCCAGCGCCCGACACGGGGCTCGAACTCACAGACTGTGAGATCGTGACCTGGCTGAAGTCGGACGCCTAACCGACTGCGCCACCCAGGCGCCCCAAGTTTTTTCTTATTTACACAGCATTTCTTTAAAAGACTATCCTTTCAGAACTACATTACCATTTTATCTTTTTGAAAAATCAGTAATCTATATATGGGTGGGTTTATTTCTGGACACTGTTCTGTCCTACTGTTCTACCTGCCTTCCTTTATGTCAGTATCACACTTATGATTATGGTGGTTTTCGATTAAGTCTTCAAATTAAGTGATGTTAGCTATCCAAACTTATTGCCCTTTTTCAAAGTTGTTTTTGTCATTCTAGGCTTTTATATTTCTCTATACCTTTCAGAATCACCTGTTCAATTCCATAAAAACAACCTGCTGGGATTTTTACTGGAATTGCATTGCATCTACAGATCCATTTTGAGAGAAATCAAATCACAGTAACATCAAATCTTCCAAACTATTAACAAGGTATACTTCTCCTATTATATTTTCTATATAGATGAACAAGAGATCTGCAAATAGTTTTACTTCTTCCTTCCTAATCTAGATGCCTTTTCTTTCTTTTTCTTGCCTGTTTATACTGGCCAGGATTTCCACTACAGTGTTTTATGGAAGTGTTGAAAATGAACATCTTTATCCTGTTCTTCACCTTAGGTAGAAGCATATAGTCTTTGAGCATTAAGTATGGTGTTAACTGTTATAATTTTTCATAGATGCCTTGTTTTCATCCCGAGTGATTGAGTGTTGAATTTTTTCAAGTTGTATTTTAACATCAATTAAGATAATCTTATGATTTTTCTATTTCAGTTTATAGTATGGTAAATTATTTAATGTCAAACCAACCATGAATTCCTTGAAAAGCTCTATCCACTTGATCATGATACACTACCTTTTTAACATATTACTTTATTTGATTTGTTTGGTAACATTTTCAACTGTCGCAAATTGACTCCATTCTCTTTTTATCACAGTGACCATTCCAATGCCTAAACACATATTTCAAGGTCCTTAACATTTCAACTTACTCAGTACCAGCATAAAACTCCGTTTCCCTCATCAAAGACAAAACCAGAAGCCACAGAAATAAACCTCAACTTCCTGCTCAATACAATGACGTTCCAAGTTTATAGATGCCACCAACCTTTCTTACTGCTTATCTATGAGGAGGCAGTATCACTCATGTCGAAATCGACACTTGCATAAAAATATTTAGTCCATCACTCTATTCCTCTGGAGCATTCTACTTCAGTAGTTACTCATCTTGTTTCCTAAGTGTCTTCACTTCTTCCACTAGGATCTTCCCAGTGTATAAACACAGAGTTTTCATCTTCAAATAGCCTTCCTTTAGCCCTGTCTTCCCTGCTTAACTTCCACCTCCTTGATCTCCCTCCTTCTCACCAATAATAAGTCTTGATTTCCTCTACACATCCCATTCCTATATATATATATATATATATATATAATTTATTGTCAAATTGGTTTCCATACAACACCCAGTGCTCATCCCAACAGGTGTCCTCCTCAATGCCCATCACCCACTTTCCTCTCTCCCCCACCCCCCCCAACCCTCAGTTTTAAGAGTCTCAGTATGTTCTCAGTATTTAAGAGTCTCTTATGGTTTGCCTCCTTCCCTCTCTGTAACTTTTATTTTTTTCCCCTCTTCCCCTCCCCCATGGTCTTCTGTTAAGTTTCTCAGGATCCACATATGAATGAAAACATATGGTATCTGTCCTTCTCTACCTTATTTCACTTCGCATAATACTCCCTAGTTCCATCCACGTTGCTACAAAAGCCCATATTTCATTCTTTCTCATTGACAAGTAGTATTCCATTGTATATATAAACCACAACTTCTTTATCCATTCATCAGTTGATGGGCATTTAGGCTCTTTCCATAATTTGGCTATTGATGAAAGTGCTCCTATAAACACTGGGGTACAAGTGCCCCTGTGCCTCAGCACTCCTTATCCCTTGGGTAAATTCCTAGCAGTGCTATTGTTGGGTCACAAGGTAGATCTATTTTTAATTTTTTGAGGAACCTCCACACTGTTTTCCAGAGTGGCTGCACCAGTTTTCATTCCCACCAACAGTGCAAGAGGGTTCCCATTTCTCCACATCCTCTCCAACATCTATCATCTCCTGACTTGTTCATTTTACAGACCCCATTCCTATTCACTTCTCAATCCACTGCAACATGGCCTCTCGTAACGTATTCCTCCAAAGGTACTTCAAAGTCATGACCAACCTATGAATTTCCAATGAACTTTCTCAAGTCTCTCTTTGTTTTTTTAATGGCATCTGACCTCTTTCTCTAACCTAGATTGCTTCTCAGTATCTTATTTCAAGATCCACCTCCATGTCATATTGTAAAACTGTGTTTACAGGAAAGCTTCCTAGGTGATGATTATATCTTCCAATGTTTGAACCACCGACTACAGGATGAAGTCCAAATAATGTAACCAAGCATATCTCTGTCTTCATAAAATAAACTGAAGAACATGTCTTGCTATGTCAATGCTTTTATTTATACTGTGTCTAAAATGCTCAATATAGTCCTCTTTTCTGCCCAGCACACATGTACTCAGCTTTTAAGATGGGTCATTAAGTCGGGGGCGCCTGGGTGGCTCAGTCGGTTAAGCGTCCAACTTCAGCTCAGGTTATGACCTCACAGTTCAGGAGTCCGAGACACGCAACGGGCTCTGTACTGACAGCTCAGAGTCTGGAGCCTGCTTCCAATTCTGTGTCTCCCTCTCTCTTTCTCTGCCCCTCCCCCACTCACTCTCTGTTTCTCAAAAATTAATAAATTTTTTTAAAAAAATTAAAAAAAGGTGAGTCACTAAGTCTACTCCCCATTCAAAGAGAGGACAATTAAGCACTACTGCTTAGAAAGAGGAGAATCCACATTTATGATTTCAAATTCTGTAAGAAAGATCTGTCCTTTCAGCTCCATTTGTTTATATCTGTATGGACTCATGGATATTTTTCTACTCTTTGGGTTAAAATTAAACACTATCATTTTGTTGCTAAAATTATTCCAGCTTTAGCCTTTCAGAATCTGTTTGCTTAAGCACTTAATCTCTGCTCATGTTGTATTTTCCCTGTTCTAGAATCAGTCATTTCTCCAAAGCACACAAAAAAGCAGATTTTAGTAGTTTATGACTAATGTTTTCTATATTAGATTTAAATCAAATCGTTCCACTTTCACAGTAATTCTACCAGTAATATATTACACTTACATCAATGGGTTATATTACAGGCTTACATCAATGGGTTAACAAGGCATAAAAAAATACAAAGCCATAAAATGCTCACACCCGAGTTTGGGTAAACCAGATTGCCACCCCAAGAATTGGGGGGTGCAAAGCCACCCCAAGAATAGGGAGGTACAAGGAGCCAGGAATAGGGAGGTACAAAGGCACCCCGAAATAGAAAGGGGGTGCAGATCCCCCAGAACAGACAGGGAGGGGCAAAGACCCTAAACAGGAACAGGCGCAAAGGTGCCTAATACATAGGTATATGAAATAAACGAGATTAGATATTCAGGGTGGAAGCACCCCAATTCAGGGTGGAAGCACCCCCAAGTACTATAGCAGAAAAGCTGCTTTCACAGGAGGATAAGGCCAAGTTAGGTAAATTGGTGAACTGGACTATGGACCACTAACTACACTGCAAGCAACGCAGCCCAGAGCAGACATGGTTAACAAAAGAAAAGGTGCCTTATTAATCCTGAGGTTATTCCCCCTATCTGTCTCATCCCCTAGGATAGCTACGTTAAACAGACACGGCGCCTCCTGTCTGCTGTTAACAATCATCTGCCCATCTGCCCGGTGCCAGGATTTTGTTTTATATAGACCCAAACCCCAACACCATATATCTTCAAAAAAAATCCCTCTTCCCTCACGTCCCCAAGTTGATATTCCCAGTTTCTTTGTCTCTTTGTACACGCCCATCACATTTGTAAGCTTTCTGATCTGAATAAATACAAGGCAAGGACCCTTATTCGGGGCTCGTGTCTTTTCCCAGACATTAGCCATCTATTGCTTTAATCCTGCATCTACTCTTTTGCTGGCCAAAAGAGAACTTTAGACTTAGAGTCTACAACACTGCACATGTTCTCTCTCTCTCTCTCTCTCTCTCTCACTCTCTCTCAAAATAAACTTTTAAAAATGCTGTTTTTGCAATCTATATCAAAATAATAACAGCATTTTTCACAGAGCTAGAACAAACAATTCTAAAATTTTTAAGGAACTAGAAAAGTCAACATAATGTTGAAAAAGAAAGGCAAAGTGGGAGGCATCACAATTCTGCACTTCAAGCTGTATCACAAAACTGTAATGATCAAGACAGTATGGTAGTGGCACAACAAAGACACACAGATCAAAGGAACAGAATAGAAAGCCTAGAAATGGACCCACAGCTATGGGGTCAACTAATCTTTGACAAAGCAGGAAAGAATATCCAATGGAATAAAGACAGTCTCTTCAACAAATGCTGCTGGGAAAACTGGACAGCGACATGCAGAAGAATGAACCTGGACCACTTTCTTACACCATACACAAAAATAAACTCAAAATGGATGAAAGACTTAAATGTAAGACAGGCAGCCATTAAAATCCTTTAGGATAAAGCAGGCAAAAACCTCTTTGACCTCAGCTGCACCAACTTCTTACTCAACATGTCTCTGGAGGCAAGGGAAACAAAAGCAAAAATTAACTATTGGGACCTCATCAAAATAAAAAGCTTCTACACAGCGAAGGATACAATCAACGAAACTAAAAGGCAACCGACAGAATGGGAGAAGATATTTGCAAATGACATATCAGATAAAGGGTTAGTATCCGAAAACTATAAAGTACTTATCGAACTCAACACACCCACACACACACACACAAACAAATAATCCAGTGAAGAAATAGGAAGAAGACATGAACAGCCACTTCACCAAAGACATTCAAATGGCCAAATTTCTCTGAGATATAAACTCCATATACCAGCACTTAACTATCTGAACTCTTACCTCCAAGAGTGCCCAAGAGTGGTTTCTCTATAATCTATTCAAATTATTACAAATGCAAAGTTAGTCCAATTCAAATTTTAAAAATGTTGCCTCATTTTCAACATACAAGCAGTCACTGAAAATATAGGCCATTATATCAACATGATATAAGAGCATGTGAATCTGACTCTACTGTGAAAACAGTTTTACAACATGGGTTATACATTCCCTGCCAAAAGCCTAAAAATTATCAAAAATGCAAAAAAGTGAGCTAATCACAATGTTAAAAAGTATATTAAATATAAATAACTCCCTATACACCAAATAGTGGAAAACGCTATAAAGTGTAAATTAACAAACTTGAGCAATACAATCATCACATGAATATCAAGTTCATTTGAGATGTTTGAAGGAAAAGTCAGCTAAGGCTGAAGAAATGTGTAAATGCCACAAGACACCCAGGTAGACGGCTGTACCTGAGCCAAAATCAGAAAAAGTCCAGCAAGTAAAACATCATCGGGCTGCATAAAGACTTCTATTGGTATCCAGAACCAAAAGCAGTGGGTCTTGTATACATGAAAAGATTAGTAAACAAAATGTTTAAATAACAAAGCTTGTATACAGCCACTTTAAGCCAAAGAAGATGAGAGTACAAATACAGTTAGTTAGAAAACCACTATTAACTGATTTAAGCTAAGTGGTTTTAAACTGTAATCTGCCTCAGTTTACAATCAAGTATTTATGTAAGTAATTATATTTATTCACAATAAACCCACCTATGTAATCTATTTCCTCATCAGTATAAATAAATAAATAAACAATAAAAGCTTTCTGCTACTTGCCATCTGAGCTCTTCCAGATTAAAATCTATTGGAAAACCAAATCTCAAGCCAGCTGGTTTTGGTTTAATGTCTTCAAATAGTATACTGCCAAGTTATAACACACCTTTTAACAAAAAAGTCCTCCCCAAAATTTTCATATTAGATTCTCAGAAAACAGATTTATATAATCTTATATAAAGTTTATTTCATACTATATATCAGTATCAGCGATATTAACTATGGTTTGAAGAGGCAGAGAAGACAAGGTAGGTCATTATTTCAAAAGAGCTAATGGAAATTTCACATTTAACCATGATAAGGCAGCACAAAGTTAAGTAAAATACCAAATGTTTTGTCTTCAGTAACTTGGCATGGTAACTAAGAGCATGTAGCTTTAGAGACAGACTTGGGCTTAAATCCAGAATCTCCGACTCAAAGTTGTATAGTTTCAAGAAAATCGAAACCTAAATCTGAGATTTTCTATTTACAAAATGGGAGTAACAGTGGAATCTACTTTTAAATAGATGAAATGAATATAAAGGGCTTAACAGGGAATATGGAGGCACATTCTAAGTCATCAATAAGTGTTACCTGTTGGTACCTCTACTACACTAGTACAAAACTGCACTAAAATTGTTTTGTTCATAGAATATTGTGCTCACACAAGTGATATCTGGCCTCTGATAAGATCTTGAGCATTTCTGGGACATGGTGGGTAACTTCATTACTATTAAGAGAACAAAGTAATACGTGAGATTCTTGCTGAAGTCATAACATTAGAATAAAATAGAACCTACAAAGTACAGCTACTTTCGTGGTCTTAATTACTGTTACTTTGGAATGCAACACTCTAGAAATCAACCCCATTTTCACTCTAATAATTTTGTGCTGAAATCAATTCTTTTTGAACAGGTGCTCCACAGGTAAGCTTTAAAAGGAAGGAGCACAAAACCCACCCAAATTGTGCATAAAATTTTGCATATATATTTTTCTTTAAAAAAAGGACTCAAAATTTTTATATTCATAATGGAGTCTGTGACATAAAAACCATTTAAAAATCATTCACTAGATTAGTCTAAATGAAAAAGCATAACACTGGGATGAAAGAGACCCTAGATCCCTACACTCTGTCTTCCTCCTGTCTATGCTTTTCCAAAAGCAGAAGGAAATAAAAAGTTTGCATGTAATAAAAAATTTTTTTTACTGATTTATTTTTAGAGAGCGCACGTGTGTGTGTGTGTGTGTGTGTGTGAGAGAGAGAGAGAGAGAGAGAGAGAGAGAGAACAGGGAAGGGACAGAAAAAGGGAGAGGGAAAGGAATAGAAAGAAAACCAAGCAGGCTCTACACTGTCTCAGCATAGAGCCCAACACAGGGCTTGATCTCACAAACCATGAAATCGTGACTCGAACCGAAATCAAGAGTCGAACGTTTAACCAACGAACCACCCAGAAGGCCCCCCAGTAATGAAATTTTAAACTTAAACAATTTTAAACCTAGACCTGAGGTTCAAGGTCTATATCCTTTACACTTAACTGAGTCTATATTTTGTAATAAAAGTTAACATTGATTGAAAATTATGTGTCAGTGACCATGGCAAACACATGAATTAGCCATTTCATTTTTACAATACCCACTGTGAGGTAGGCAACAATACTGACTCCCTTTTGGGGCACCTGGGTGGCTCAGTCGGTTAAGCATCTGACTTCAGCTCATGTCATGTTCTCACAATTTGTGGGTTCAAGCCCTGCATCAGGCTCTGTACAAAACAGCTCAGAGCCTGGAGCCTGCTTCAGATTCTGTCTCCCCCTCTCTCTCTCTGCCCCTCCCCAGCTTGTGCTCTGTCTCTCTCTCAAAAATAAACATTTTAAAAAATTTTTAAAAATTGACTCCCTTTTACTGATGAATAAACAGATTTAGAGAAGTTAAATGGTCCAAATACAGAGCTGGTAACAGAAATGCTGAGACCTATTTGTGAAGTTAATGTTTTTAACCATGTGATAAATCTATCTGTAGGCTATTATTTCAATTCCATTTTGCCCAAGAAAGCCAATTATCAATCAACAGGATGTGAATGTCTAAATTAAATTAACTTCAAATGCTCACTGCAGTGTTTTCTATATAACGTGAGATTACATATTTTCTTTTCATTTGTGATAATTTCAGTTCTCTAAAACACTCTCTTTTAAGAAGAGTCAAGGAGGATACAAAGAACAAAATACTATTGTGCAGCAAATCAGAAAATAAGGATTGAAATTAAACAAAACTTTCACTTGATTAAACAAAAATTTTCCTAACGAATGAAATCTCACATCTGAATTGCCATTCAATTTAGAAAGCATAAGTAACGAAAATCAGTCAGTAGTCAACCATTTAAACAATTTTTTTAAACGTTTATTTATTCTGAGGGGCGCCTGGGTGGCTCAATCAGTTAAGAGTCCAACTTTGGCTCAGGTCATGATCTCATGGTTTGTGAGATCGAGCCCTGCATTGGGCTCTGTGCTGACAACATGGAGCCTGCTTGGCTCTCTTTCTCCGTCCCTCCCCTGGCTCATACTTGTGTGTGCTCTCTCTCTCTCTTGCTCTCTCTCAAAATAAATAAACTTAAAAAAAAATTTTTTAGATGTTTATTTTTGAGAAAGAGCACAAGCGAGGTATAGGGGCAGAGTGGGAGAGGGGGAGAGAGAGAGAGAGAGAGAGAGAGAGAAAGAGAGACAGAATCTCAAGTAGGCTCCATGCTCAGAGTGGAGCCTGATGAAGGGCTTGATTCTACAATCCTGTAATCATGACCTGAGCTGAAATCAAGAGTTGGATGCTCAACCAACTGAGCCACCCAGGCAGCCAGACACCTAAAACTAACTCTTAACTATACCATATACAAATGTTTCTTACCTGGTTTTGCCATTCAAGGAACAATGCTACTCAGCCTATTTGTATTTTCTGCTAATATCAGATGAGTGCAAAATAACCAGCTAAAGAAATAAAAAATCTAGAATTAACTGATTAAAAGATATTTTAAAAACCTTTGTCCCATCTACCTTATTTCCGTATTTACTGCAAACCTCAATTATTTTAAAGTGTGAGGGATTTTAAAATTCTGCAACTAACACCACCTTATGCACTTCAGCTGGTATATAAGAAAGGTACACCTGAAAGTACATTTGACCCTTGAACAACACAGGTTGGAACTACATAGGTCCACTTATACATGCTTTTTTTTCAATAAACATATTGGAAATTTTTTTTGTAGATCTGCAACAGTTTGAAAACAAGGAGCCTAGAAACATCAAAGAAAAAGTTATGTCGTGATCATAACTGTATATGTAGATACTTGTTTATTTTATCATTTACTACAACAAAAATATATACATCTGTTATAAAAAGTTATCACGGGATGCCTGGGTGGTTCAGAGGGTACCGAAGTGACTGACTTCAGCTCAGGTCATGATCTCACGGTTCAGTTCATGGGTTTCAGCCCTGCGCTGGGCTCACTGCTGTTGGCACAGAACCCACTTCAGATCCTCTCTCCCTCTCTCTCTGCCCCTCCCCTGCTCTGTCTCATAAATAAATAAACATTAAAAAAATTTTTAAAGAGTCATCACGATTATATATATATAAATACTTTCTACATGATACCATTTACAGTCAAGAGACACATAGACAAGTATAAAGATGCAGTATTAAATCATAACTGCATAAAACAAACTGTAATACATTCAGAATTACCATAAGAGTGGTCTCCCACAGTTCTTGCTTATTTTTTATCATGTTTAGTACAATACAGTGAACCCTGAATAACACGATGGGACCCATACAAACTTCCTCTAGTGATGCTGGAAGTGCTCCCAAGAACAGAGAAAAGTCACAGCATTACAGGAAAAAGTTGAAATGCCTGATATGTACCATAGGCTGAGGTGTGCAACTACAACTGCCCACCATCTTAAGATCAATGAATCCAGTATAAGGACCATTCCAAGAAAAGGAAATTCATGAAGTTATCACTGCAGTGATAGTAACAGGTGACAAAAGTCTTACATTTTTTGCTAAATACCTTTTAATCTTGTATTGAAAATGCAGCATTTATGTGGGAGCCAAGATTGCTGTAATAAAAGGAAAACTTTAAAGCAAAAGCAAAGTAAAGGATCTAAAGCTGGAGAATTTAACACTAGAAAAGCATGGTTTGATAGTTTTACACAAAGGTTTGGCTTAAAAAATGTCAAGACAACAGGAGAAAGCAGCTTCTGCCAACCAAGAGACAGCAGTTGAGTTCCCAGATGCCATTAAGAAAATCATTGAGAAGAAAACATACTTGCCCAAAGATGTGTTTAAGGCAGATGAGGTGCCCTATTAAAGTAAAAAAAAAAAAAAAAAAAAAAAATGCCACAAAGGTCATTTATTAGCAGGGAAGAGAAGTGAGCACCAGTATTTAAGGCAGGAAGGGACAGGCTAACTCGACTGTTTTGCGCAAATACAGGCAGGTTTATAATCAGGACTGCCCTTATCTTTTAAGCTTCTAACCTCTAATCCTTGAAGGGACAGGATAAACACCAGCCACCAGTCCTTTGGCTATACAACAAGAAGGCCTGGACAATGAGAACCCTTTTTCTGAATTGGTTTTATTGATGTTTTGTCCCTGAAGTAAGTAAGTACCTTGCCAGTAAGGGACTGCCTATAGAAGTTCCTCTGATACTGGACAATGTCCCTGGCCACCCGGATTCCTATGACCTGAACACCAAAGGCGTCGAAGTGGTCTACTATGCCCCCAAATGCAATGTCTCTAATTCAGCCTCTATATCAGGGAATCATAAGGACCTTTAAGGCTCATTACACATAGTACTCTATCAAAGTATTGTTGGTGCAATGGAGGAGAACCCCAACAGACAGATCATCATGAAAGTCTGCAAGATTTACACTGCTAAAGGTGCCACTGTTGTAAACAAAATGCCATGAGAGCTATCCAGCCTGAAATAATAAATTCCTGCTAAAGAAGACTGCGTCTAGATGTTGTACATGACTTCTCAGGACTTATGACAGAGCCAATCAAGGAAATCATACAAGAGATTGTGATAATGGCAGAAAGAGAAGAGAAGAGAAGAGAAGAGAAGAGAAGAGAAGAGAAGAGAAGAGAAGAGAAGAGATAAGAAAAGAAAAGGGAAAAGAAATGAAATGAAACGAAACAGAAAGAAAGAAAAGGCAGGGAGGGAGGGGAATGATTTCAACATATGGATATGGATCTTGGAGAAATTTAAGAGGTGTAAGATATCACTACACCAGAGGAATTAACGGACATGAGTGCTTCCAAATCAGTGCCCGATGATGAGGAAGAAGACAGAGAACAAACAGCGTGAGAAAACATACTAACATTAGAAATCTGACAAAAGGGTTCTGATTATTCAAGGCTGCTTTTGACTTCTTTTATGATATGGACCCTTCTTGGACACAAGCACTAAAAACCAAAGCATACAGTGGAAGAAGGACTGGTACAATACAAACATTTTTAGAAAAATGAAAAGCAAAATAAATCAGACAGAATGGACAATAGATTTCCATAAAGTTACACTATGTTCCTGCCTCTCCTTCCACCTCTGCCACACCTGAGACAGCAAGACCAATCCCTCCTCTTGCTCCTCTTCCTCACAGTTTTCTCAACATGAAGATGACAAGGACAAAGACCTTTATGATGGTCTACTTCCATTTAACAAGTGATTATAAACAATCATCATGCCATATAGTTAATCAACTTACCTGTTGTGTATGTGTCTTCATGTAGAAATCTAGTAACTATACAGTAAGAACTGTATGAGACATTCTGTGTCATCCTCACCTGAGTAGTCATCATATAAAACATCATGTGCAAGACTTGTATGGAAGCAGAAAGCCTATTCTTACCCAGGTGTAAGGTGAGTGATATTTACTATAACATTACTAACATGTTGGATTTCTAACTGTTTTTTTGTAACTCTGCTTTCAAAAAATTATTATATCATATATACATTATGTCTCTCTTGTAACGGGAAACTGCTTATCACCCTATCATCAGAGGTAAGTAAGTGTTTTTGTTTTTTCACTATAGTATTTTCAGGGGCACCTGGGTAGCTCATTCAGTTAAACATATGACTCTTGATTTCGGCTCAGGTCATGATCTCACAGTTTGTGAGTTTAAGCCCCATGTCGAGCTTTGTGCTGGGAGTGTAGACCCTGCTTGGAATTCTCTCTCTCAGCCCCTCCCCTACTTGCATGCACTCTCTCTCTCAAAATAAACTTAAAAATACATAAATAAATAATATTTCTAATACATTATTAGGAATATATCTGTAATATGCCATAAAAGTTTTGAGTTCATTAGTGTATAGACTAGGTTATCAAAAAGCAACTAAACTGCTGCTTCTTCATTATTAATGCATGAATCATTATACTTATAAATAAATATGAATTTCCTTTTCAACTATTTTCATGTTTGATGTCTAGTGTTATACATATAATATCTAGAGTATTTTGTATCATATAAGATAATATTGATATAGATAACTGATAGATGATTCACCTTATAAACAGACAATGCAAACTTATGGTATCAATAAATACAGGAAACGTATTTTCCTTGTGATTTTCTTAGTAAGTTTCTCTTTTCTAGCTTACTTCATTGTAAGAATATAGTATATAATATATATAACATACAAAATAACTGTTCATTCAATGTTTACGTTACCAGTAAGGCTTTTAGTCAACAGGCTATTAGTAGTTAAGTTCTGCAAAGTCAGAGTTATACACAGATTTTCAACTGTGCAGGGTGTTAGGGCATCGTTCAAGGATCAATTATATCGATTTACTGCAAAGTGCAATTATGTCAAACAGTACCATAGGTTATCTTCGCAACCAATTTGCCTTGAAAAGAATAACCTATTGAAAGAACAATAAAAAAAAGAAAAATTTACAGATAGTTTAAAGAAAACTGTTAAAGTTTATTTAAATAAACTTTTTAAAGAATAACTTAAATACCAAAAGAGTAAGTCTCAAGTCTAAGAAAGAACTGTATCTCTCAAATTAAAACCAAAATGCAGTGGCAAAAGGCTTCCGCTTAGGAAACTATAGGAAATAACCAAACAGATACGGCAGAGAAAAAGACATGACAGCAGTCAAACAAGTTCCTCAACACACTCAAAATAATTAATCCAGAAGAAGGCAAGAATGAAAAAGAAACAAAGAATAGTTGGAATAGAAAACAGCTCATAAAAAAACAGATTTTAATCCAACCAGATCAATATATGTAAATAACATAAACAAACTAAAAGATATTGTCAACTTGATTGCAACACCAAGAACCAACTATATGTTATCTACCAAAAAGAGCTACTTTAAATGTAAACACACTAAAAGGTTAAAAACAAAAGAACCAAAAAATATGTAACAGGCAAACACGAATCAAAAGAAAGCTGGGGTGTGGTTATAATATTATCATATAAAATAGATTACAGAAGTATTATTACCAGGGATAAAGAGGAACGTTAGTAATGATAAAGAAGTCAAAACACAAAGAAAACATCACAAATCTGTTTCTACCTAACAAGATAGTATCAACCTACATGCAGCAAAAACTGATAGAATTAAAAGAACCAGAAAAACCCATCAAGTCAGAAATTTCAACCTATCTCTCTCAGGAACTGATAAAACAAGTAGACAAAAAAATCAGTATGGTTACAGAAGACCTGAACACCACTATCAACCGATATGACCACATAGATATTTACACAACATTCTTTCCAACTTAGCAGAAGATACATTCTTTCAGGTGCACACAAAAGCGGGTGTTTCAGAGTTTTAAAATTCTACTATGTGGTATATCATTCTGGTTAAAAATTAAGAAAATCAACTTCACACATTATAGTTACAGAGAAATATCCTTAAGCTTCTGGAAATGGTTTTTACATCACTCTCAGGAAAACTATTACGAAATAAGCTGCATAAAAAGTAATAGGCCGCTTTTCTTCTCCACATTCTCAACATTAATTACTTGGGGTAAAAAGCTATTCAAGAAATAAAGAGGGGTGCCTAGGTAGCTCAGTCTGTTGAGCATTCGACTTCGGCTCAGGTCATGATGTCACGGTTCATGAGTTCAAGCCCCACGTCAGGCTCCGTGCTGACAACTCAGAGCCTGGAGCCTGCTTTGGATTCTGTGTCTCCCTCTGTCTCTGTCCTTCCCCTGCTCATGCTTTGTCTGTCTGTCTCTCTCTCAAAAATAAATATATATATAAAAAAAGAAATCAACATTATTAGTAACTATTCTAAAATAAAGAGAATAAGTGAAGATCACTGAAGTACCTGGATTCACCACAAATTAAGTGATAATGTAAATATAACAAAGTAGAAAGGAACACAGGAACCCTATTCAGTATGAAGGCCTAACTGAAAAATCTCAGCAACTTGAAGACCCATTCAAAAGATAGTAAATATTAAACAATATCAAGTACTAGATCTAACTTATAGACTCTATACCATATATACATACACATGTAAGAAAATACGATAAACAGTAGGTTCTCCTTGCAGATGGCCAAAAGACACACGAAAAGATGCTCAACATCACTTATCAGGGAAATTCCAGTTAAAACTACAATGAGGTATCACCTCACACATGTCAGAATGGCTAAAATCAACAACACAAGAAACAATAGGTGTTGACAAGAATGTGGAGATAGAGGAACCCTCTTGCACTGTTGGTGGGAATGCAAACTGGTTCAGCCACTGTGGGAAACGGTATGGAGGTTCCTCAAAAAATTAAAAACAGGACTACTGTACGATCCAGCAATTACACTACTGTTTACCAAAAAAATACTAAAACACTAATTCAAAGGGATATATGCACCCTAAAGTTTACAGTAGCATTACCTTCAATAGCCAAATTATGGAAACAGCTCAAGTAACCATCAATTGATGAATGGCTAAGGAAGATGTGGTACATATTTATAATGAAATTTTACTTAGCTATCAAAAAAGAATGAAATCTTGCAACAACATGGAAGGAGCTAGTGAGTATAGTGCTAAGTGAAATAAGTCAGTCAGAGAAAGACAAATACCGTATGATTTCACTCATGCGTTATTTAAGAAACAAAACAAGCAAAGGGGGGTGAGTAGGAAACCAAGAAACAGACTCTTAACTGGAAAGAACAAAGTTGCCAGAGGGAAGATAGGTGGGGGAATGGGTGAAATAGGTGATGGGGATTAAGGAGTTCACTTGTGAGGAACACAGGGTGATGTATGCAAGTGTTGAACCATTATATTATACACCTAAAACTAATATTACACTGTATGTTAACTGGAATTTGAATAAAAACTTAACAAAATATTCTTTAAATAGAAAAAAAAATTCTCTCTTTCTCTGGTTATATAAACAGAGAAGATGAAAAAGAGTAATTACAGGGGAGCCTGGGTGGCTCAGTTGGTGTCCGACTTTGGCTCAGGTCATGATCTCACAGCACATGAGTTCGACTCCCGTGTTGGGCTCTGTGCTGACAGCATGGGCCTTGGAGCCTGCTTTGGATTCTGTGTCTCCCTCTCTCTCTGCCTCTAAACCCACTTGCATTCTGTCTCTGTCTCTTTCAAAAATAAATAAACATTAAAAAACAAAAGAAAAGAAAAAGTAATTACAAAAGGCAGCATTTAACTGAAAGACTTTCATTTAAACAGCATATAAATAAACTATATCAATTCCTGAGCTTTGAATATGTTCTCATGCTTAAAGTATCTGTTTAGAGAAAAAATTAAACTTTCTCATTCATTCTCTATTAAAATGTCTTTCAAGATGTTAAAATGATGTTACAGTTCAATTACAGTTAATTTCTAATTTCAATGAGCAAAACAGTCCAACATAAAAGGCTAATATACCCTTGGATATTAACCATGGGGGAAACAGACAAAAAAAACCCTGTCTTGTCCAGAGACAGCTTCCTTTTTTTTTTTTTTTAATTTTTTTTCAATGTTTATTTTTGAGAGACAGAGACAGAGCATGAGTGGGGGGAGGACACAGAGAGAGAGGGAGACAAACAGAATCTGAAGCAGGTTCCAGGCTCCAAGCTGTCAACACAGAGCCTGATGCAGGACTTGAATGCATGAAACATGAGAGCATGACCTGAACCAAAGTCCTATGCTTAACCGACTGAGCCACCCAGGTGCCCCTAGACAGCTTACTTTTAATAAGTATACTTTCAAGAAGGTTAGAAATAGCCATCCTAACAAGTAAAAGGCTAAACTGAAAAATCAGCAACTCTTCTTAAATCCCAAAGAAAAGTGAGATCACAGGGCAAACTGCTACCCCAAAATTGGAGATATGGGTGAAAACAGAAAATCAAAAGTTACAGGAGCAAAAACCTCTGCAGGAAGCAGTGCCAGGGTAGAAAAATCTGAACTATAATTGATGAATTGTTGGAGGCTCAGAGCAAAAAGCTCTTAGAGTTAAAATTTCTAGGGAGACCTAGTCATGGGGGAGCCTGACATATATGTTTTACCAACAGCTCAACCTGGTTCTCACAGTGAATACGGTGGGGTGGGGATCCCCTCATGCTTGTGGCAGAAAGAGGAGAAAAGGAACAGTGTGCTCCAGAGCACTCTGCTTATCTTAACAAGGTCTGCCCATAGGAGAAACTAACTAGAGCCTAATCTCCAGAGGGCTTTACTAGAATCTAAACCTCATTATGAAAGGGACATATGCCAACTGTCCCATCTAAGTGGGTAGGGGGCCTAAGAAACATTGATCAAATTCACAGTCCAGAGGCATAGGCTCACAAAAAGACAAAGACCTAATCTTAGGATTAAAGAATACTTTCCCTCCCCTCCCCGACAACTTTAAGTCATATTACTAAAGGCAAAATTTACAGCAGTTTCTTTTACCTAGTACATCCCATCTAGCTAGGAAGTAAAAATTAGCAAGTATACTAAAATGCAAAAAAATACTGTGTGAAGAGAGAGCAAGCATCAGACCAGAGTCAGATATGGCTGGGACACTGTAATTGCCAGAGCAGAAATCTCACAACAATGATTAATATGCTTAGTGCTCTAACACATAAAGTGGAGAGCAGACAAAATGAAACTAACAATGTAAGCAGAGAGATGGAAAGTCTAACAAAGAAACAAGCAGAAATGCTTGAGATCTAAACCACTGTAGTAGAAATGAAGACTGCATTTGTAGGGCTTATTATTAGACTGGACATGGTTGAGGAAAGAATGAGAGTTTGAGGATATCTTAACATTAATTCTCCAAAAATTAAAAGCAAAAAGAAAAAGACTTAATAAAAAATAAAGAATATCCAGGGACTGTGGGACAACTACAAAAGTTGTAACATATGTAAAACAGTAATACCAGAGGAAGAGAGAAAGAAACAGAATATTAGAAATAATTATAAGAATTTTCCCCAAATTAATGCCCATTACCAAATAATAGACCCAGGAAGCTCAGAGAACACCAAACAGAATTATATCTAGGCAAATTATATTCAAACCACAAAAAAATCAAAGATGAAAAAAAAGTTCTCAAAAAAGCTAAGAGGAAAAACACCTTAGCTATAGAGAAGCAAAGATAATAATTATATCCAACATCTCCTCAGAAACCATTCAAACAAGTAGAATAGTTCAGTAAAATATTTAGTCTTGAGAGTAAAAAAGCCACCAACCTGGCATTCTGAACCTCATTAAATTACTCCTCAAAAGTGAAGGAGGAAAAAAAGACATAAGACAACAAACAAAAATCAAAGGTATTCATTGCTAGTAGACCTGCTTTGCAAGAAATGGTAAATGAAGTTCTTCGGAGAGAAGGCAAATAATATAGGTCAGTAAAACATATCCACATAAAGAAAGGAAGGGCATCAAAGAACTAGTAAATGAATGAAAAATGCTTATCTTGGTGTATATATATGCTTATGTATAAATGTCAAGAAGGACAGCAATGATAAAAAGTTGAGGGAGGAATTAGGATTATTTTGATATTATAAGGTACTCACGCTACCCACGAAGTGGTACACTGTTACTTAAAAGTGGATATGGGGGCACCTGGGTGGCTCAGTCTGTTAGGCATTGGACTTTGGTTCAGGTCATGATCTCACAGTTCATGAGTTCAGGCACCTCACTGGGCTCTCTGGATCTCAGCACGGAGCCCACTTCAGATCCTCTGTCTCCATCTCTCTCTCTGCCTCTCTGTCTCTCAAAAATAAACTTTTTTTTTTTTTTTTTTAGAAAGTGGATATAGATTAATTGTAAATGCATACTGTAGACTCTGGGAATCAACAGATTGAGAAAAAGCATTTGACAAAATCCAACATCCAAAATCTAAAATCCTTCATGATATAAACGCTCAGTAAACCAGGAATGGAGGGAGACCTTCACTAATTTGATAGATCTCATCTACAAAAACCTATAGCTAACATCACACTTCATGATGGGAAACTGGGAAGCTTTCCCTCTAAAGATGAGGAAGGAGGCAAGAAAACTCTCACCACAGCCTGTCAAAATCAAACCGGAAGTCCAAGTTTATGCAGTGAGACAAGAAAAACAAACAAAAGGTATAAAGACTGAGAAAGAAGGAATTAAACCATCTTTGTTTGCAGATCATCTATACAGAAAATATGAAAGAATAAACAAAACCTCCTTGAATTTATAAGCAATTAATGCAAAGTTGCAGGACATGATGTTAACATACAAAAATCAACTGCACCACTACATAGCCGCAATGAACAAGTGGAATTTGAAATTAAAAACACAATCCCATTTACAACACCACCCAAACAAATGAAATATGCAGGTATAAATCTAACAACACATGTATAAGATCTATCGGAGGAAAAATACAAAACTCTATAAAAGAAATCAAGGAAATAAATAAATATATATTCCATGTTCATGGACAGAAGAGTTAATACTGTCCAGAAGTCACTTATTCCTAACTTTTTCCAGTGATTTCGTACTTGAAGGAGTTGAAAACGTATCCCCACACAAAAACTGCACACAGATGTTGACAGCAGTTTTATTAACAATGGCCAAAAACTTAGAACCTACTAAGATGTCCTTCTGTAACTGAATGAATAAACGAACTGTGGTACATCCAAAGGAATCTTTGATATGTTTTAAGTTTATTGATTTATTTAAATTTTTTTTTTCAATGTTTATTCATTTTTTTTGGGACAGAGAGAGACAGAGCATGAACGGGGGAGGGTCAGAGAGAGAGGGAGACAGAGAATCGGAAACAGGCTCCAGGCTCCGAGCCATCAGCCCAGAGCCTGACGCGGGGCTCAAACTCACGGACCGCGAGATCGTGACCTGGCTGAAGTCGGACGCTTAACCGACTGCGCCACCCAGGCGCCCCTTAAGTTTACTGATTTATTTAGAGAGAGTACACGTCTGTGTGAGCAGGGGGAAGGGCAGAGAGAAGACAGAGAATCCCAAGCAGGCCCCATGCTGACAGCACAGAGCCCAATGCAGGGCCCAAACTCATGAACCATGAGATCATGACCAGAGCCAAAGCCGACTCTGACACTCAACCAGATGAGCCATCCAGGTGCCCCAATCCAAAAAAAGGAATCTTACAGCACACTAAAAAGAAATGAATTATCAAGCCATGAAAAGACATAAAAATGTGCATTAAGTTTCTTCTAAGTAAAAGAAGCAAATGTGAAAAGGCTACATACTGTGTGACTCCAACAAGAGAACTTTCTGGAGAAGGCAGAACTATGGAGATAATAAAAAGATCAGTAGTTGCCAGGGGTTAGTGGATAGGGTGGGATGAAAGGCCAAACACACAGGATTTTTATGGCAGAGAAACTATTATGTATGAAACTGTAACGGTGGATACATGTCATTATATTTGTTCAAATTTCTAAAATGTGCAACATCAAGAATAAACCCTAATATAAAATACAGTCTTTGAGTGATAATCATGCATCAATATAGGTCCAGAAATTTTAACAAATGTACCATTCTAGCGGTGATACAGGTAAAAGAGAGAGCTATGAACATGTGAGAGCAAGAGTTATATGGGAATTCTCTGTACCATACTCCCAAATTGGTTATAAACTTAAAACTGCTCTAAAAAAAATAAAATATATTAATAAAAAATTAAAAATAAAGTATACCTCGATATCCAGTTAAACCTACAAGTATACCTCTACTCTCTTCCAAAGTACCACTAAAATGACAGTAAGTAATTTTGTTCCTGGATATATTTTTTTAATCTTGTGTATAAAACGACAGGGACAAAACAAAGAAGATGACAGTAACAAAATTTTTTAAGCTGGAAAAGAGATTAGCAATTAGTAACTGATTCCACAGACAAAACTGAAATCCAAGTCAACAGACAAAGTTATGAAACAAACTGTGTGAAAACAGCTCAAACCTTAGAAAATCTCAAAAATTAGAAACACGAACTATGTCTGCAAAGCAACACGCAAGCAAAACATGAAGACTGGCTGAAAGTCTATACAAAGAAGCCATGTGACCTCAGATTCTTGCTCCCATTCCCTAAGGGCAAACGCCATTCTATAACCAAGGCAAAAGACGGGACACTTACTCTCTGGAGAAACCGAACCACAGGGATTCCCAAACCAAGACACCAGAACAGAGAAGCACATTCATACTGAAAACAGAAATTAAGTGAATATTCATAGTCTGAATATCAACAGGGTACCCAGTCTCCTTTTCACACAACCCTGATAACAGAAGCCAGGTTAATCTCATGTGGGAGAGTAAAAAACCACTCTGAAACATTTGTTTCTGAGGAAAATAAACCCTCTAAGAGAAAAAACCACCACCAACACAGGCAGCACACAAAGAGAATGGTTTGGCTGTATCATCCTACTCTATGAAGGCTACCGAAAGGCCCTGTTCACACTCAAAGAACTTCCAATTCACTTCATAGTATGTTTTTTTTTTAAGTTTTGGGTTTTTTTTTTTTTTTTTATAATTTGAGGTTGTATGTGTAATAGTTGAAAGAGTCAAATAGCTCTAGACAGTTGTTTCAAAAAACAAGTTATGTTCCAACAGCCCCCACAATCCTTCCACCATCCATTGCCATTCCTCAGATGTAACCATTTTTTATTCTGATTATTTGGATACCACTTATCTCCATAACCTGGAGTAGTATGCTTGGATTATTACTTTCTCAATTTTTCATTTTAACATTAAATAGCAATTTACTACTCTAGAAATAAGGATTTCACTTTCCTTTAAATTCTTCTCCCCTACTTCTAGCCCCACCTTGCACACAGACACTTAGTTTTCCCTGACCTTCCAAATATAGCTATAATTTTGGTCTGTTAGAACTGCTCACTTTTTGTAACTATGTAAATGTTATTCAAAGCTGAAACAAGAAGTATACTATAACTAAATGTGCTACTCTGCACAGCCATTCTCAATTTCTTAGAGTTAGCAACTATGTTTATATATTCATTATATACATGAATACATACATATTGAACTATCTTTCAAATTCATTAGAAATTCTATCAATCTTATCTTCTTGAAAATGTTTCTCTTAAAATCTTCTAATCTGTTCAAATTGAAACTTATAAACCTCTGGGATGGCCACCAACATGTCATATTGAGACCTCTCTTCAACACTATCCTGGAAATAAACTGGACATCTCTCTTGTATTAGAAGTCCTGGTTTATGGACCCCATGTTTTCTTTTTCATAGTTTACTTTCTCATTTTTGGCAGTGCTCATCTATTCTAGGAGAATACTGAGAAATTATACAGGAAAGGTACACTTTGTGAAATTCGTTTGACCATCTATCTGACATTTAATTTGATAGTTTGAGTATAGAATTCTAGGTTAGAAATTGTATTTCCTTCAAATTGAAAGCAATACTCGACTGTCTTCTAGATTTGTGGTGGTATTCAGAAGATTAATGTCATCCTGATTCTTAGCAAAGAGTTTAGGAAATTTTCTAGAAAGCATAATAAAACAAAAGGATGAACAACACAAGAAAAAAGATTAGAATGTTAATTTTCCTCAAGAGTTCCAATATCTGATCAACAAGGTTTTTTATTAAAAAGAATGCAAAGAAAACAGAAAGCAAAGAAATAATAAAAAAAAACAGTAAGTTTTCCCAGAAATTAAGGATCTGAGTCTCTAGATTAAAGAAACAGATCAGGGGCGCCTGGGTGGCGCAGTCGGTTGAGCGTCCGACTTCAGCCAGGTCACGATCTCGCGATCCGTGAGTTTGAGCCCCGCGTCGGGCTCTGGGCTGATGGCTCAGAGCCTGGAGCCTGTTTCCGATTCTGTGTCTCCCTCTCTCTCTGCCCCTCCCCCGTTCATGCTCTGTCTCTCTCTGTCCCAAAAATAAATAAACGTTGAAAAAAATTAAAAAAAAAAAAAAAAAAAAAAAGAAACAGATCACCTTCATATTTAATCATAGTTTTCCAGTTATGCCAGGGAGTATGCAAAGATTCAGCAAAAGGGTGTATAAGGGTGTGTGTGTGTGTGTGTGTGTGTGTGTGTGTGTGTGTAAAAAGAAGAGACCAAAACAAGCCAAGTATTTACTGCA